>NC_137896.1:97591585-98191585 GCF_963455335.1 Martes martes | reverse complement strand
CAACTCCAGAAATCCTCCTTGGCTTGTGCTGACCACAGCCAAGTTTGGCCGCTTTCAAATATCCTTCCCTTCAGAACTCTCCCTTCAATCACACATTTGGAGCCCCCTTGGATGAGTTCTGGTTGGCTGGAGGACGGTTATGCCTCAAAGTTTTCAAAACATGAATTTCCTGGGGTCCCAGGGAGACAAGCCTGAGGGGACTGGGAAGGAAATAAAGAGCAGAAAGTACAGTCTACTCCACGCATCTGCTACAACATAGAGGGCTTGCTGCGTAAAGATGGCTGGATTCCTTGCAGAGCCTTTTATCTTCACAATGTCAGAAACATACAGACAAAAGCCTACGCATATTAAGCAGGAGTTTGACTCAAACGACCAATAATTTATTTTTTGGAGGGAAGAGGAATCTATTTTATTTATTCATTTTTTTTTTTTTTTTAACACTAAGGAAAACCAGACCCTGAAATAGGTAAGATCATTCTGGAAGGCAGAATTTTTCTGGAAGGACTCACTTGCATGTCTGAAGGACATGCTACTGTCCACTTGACATGCACCTCAGAGACATGAGGTAGCCCCTAGGCAGTTCCCAAGTTCCACTTCTAGGTCACATGATACACCAGGCTCTTCCTCTTCCTTTTCTCATATCCATGTATCTTTGCCATCTCCTGATCCTTTGATTTCTAGCCAAAGGTCCCTGGTGTCAGTAGTCCACACTCTGGCATTTCCTGAGTCCTAGAGCATGGAGCTGGCTCACCATTATCCTTGAAAATATTCTCCTTTCTTTCTTAAAGATTCTTAGCCTTAGTTATTTATACTTTAACATACAGAATTAAATGATGATCAGTGATGATGTAGCTTGGATTTATGAATCTTTATGTTTTTCCTTTTCTTTAGGAATCATCAAACTTATAAAAAGTTATCTTATTATTAAAAGTCTAAGGGGCAGGGCGCCTGGGTGGCTCAGTGGGTTAAGGCCTCTGCCTTCGGCTCAGGTCATGATCTCAGGGTCCTGGGATCGAGCCCCACATCAGGCTCTCTGCTCAGCAGGGAGCCCGCTTCCCCCCCTCTCTCTCCTTGCCTCTCTGCCTACTTGTGATCTCTCTCTCTGTTGGATAAATAAATAAAATCTTTAGGGGCCCCTGGGTGGCTCAGAGGGTTAAAGCCTCTGCCTTCGGCTCAGATCATGATCCCAAGGTCCTAGGATCAAGCCCTTCATTGGGCTCTCTCCTTGGCAGGGAGCCTACTTCCTCCTCTCTCTCTCTCTGTCTGCCTCTCTGCCTACCTGTGATCTCTCTCTGTTGAAAAAATAAATAAAATCTTAAAACATAAATAAATAAATAAATAAAATCTTAAAAAAAAAAAAAAGCCTAAGGGGGCACTTGGGTCAGTTGGTTAAGTGTCTGCCTTCTGCTCGGGTCATGATTCTGGGGTCCTGGGACTGAGCCCTGCATTGGCTCTTTGCTCAGTGGGGAGCCTGGTTCTCCCACTGCCTCCCATTACCCCTGCTGGAGCGCTCTCCCTCTCTCTGTTAAATAAATAAATCTTTTTTTTTTTTTTTTTAAGCCTGTGAAGTCTTACTAAAATGCTATGAAGATGTGTCTATTTTCAACTTTGCATAGAATGGAGAGAGAAGACAGGCAATGCTTCATGGTCACCTGTAAGCAGGTGAAACAAATTAGCTCAGTTGCGTTTTCACACTCACATTGTCCCTGTTCTGTTTCACACTGTTCTGTGTGTGGAATTCAACTTTATTCCTGAATTTTCGTAAAATGAAATAAAATGAAATCATTAAAGCACTCACAGAACACATTGGTATGTGTGAAAAACTTCGCTGAAGATTTGGAGAAAATGCAGAGATTGACAGAATAGAAAGGCAAACAGATAGGAGTTTGATGACAGTTCTCTTATTCCTACAAGTGCCCAGCTGCTCCGTAGCCCGAGCTTTAACTTCCTCCATGCTGCCCTCCTCTCCCTCCTTTCCTTCCTCTCCTCTTCCTTTCTTCTCACTCTCCCTCAAGTTCATGTTCTTTTCCATACAGACCAATTTACCTGATACGTTTGTGGTCTTCGATCCTTAGGGTCAAATCCTCAGGATCTCATTTTCTATTCTCAAGAGGGTAATCAAAGTATGTCTCTAAAAAGATACAACTCCTTCCTCTGCAGCTGAGAGTAGCCATTAAAAATGCATGAGTATATATATTCCTCTACAGAATTATAAAATACAAAATTGTGAAAACTAGAAGGATGCTCTGTCAACATGAACCTCCGGAAGACAGGCTGGTCACCATTCAGGTTGGGTGCCAATGTGCCCCATTGGCACATTGGCAGAAATAAGAACTAAGTAAAATGCAGAAATAAGAACTAAGTGATAAAGAAAAAAAAAATCAAAACATAACATTACAGGCATTAACTTTACTTTCTTTTAAGGTTTTATTTATTTTAGAGAGGGGGTGCAGGGGCAGAAGGAGGAGGAGAAAGAATCCTTAAGCAGTCTTCCTCCTGAGTGGAGAGCCTAATGTGGGGCTTGATCCCAGGACCCTGGGATCGTGACCTGAGCCGAAGGCAGTCACTTAATTGACCGAGCCACCCTATGATACTATTATTAATTTTAAGGAACTGATATAAACCTTTAGATACATATAGTTTCTTATCCAACACCTGACTATTCTATGAAAGTGTTTCCTTGCAGACTTTCTTTGATACTATGCTTTTCTGGTTTGAGTTTCCCTCTCACCTTATGTCATAAGCTGCTGGGTTAGCTGCACAGCACACTTGCAATTAGAAGCTTGGACCTCAAAGGACCTGACCCAGCTATAGAATTCACTGGAAAGTGTAGTAGCCGCCCCTGATCTTGGCAGGTTTGGGTATCCAGGAGGTCCAATGTGAAGACTAGGGCTTGGCCACAGTAGTATTAGATAAACAATAGTACTCAGCCCCAGGCAGTTGGAATTAGGGATCTGTTCGGAATAGGAGAAAACTATTCTATCCTATTCGCTTAATTTGTATTCTTCCTAGCTGTTATCATCTCTTGGATTAATTTAATTTTTAGTCTTTCCCCTCTGCATTCGTTGTGCGGAAATACATATGTTCAGGAAATGTCTTTCTGGAAGGACATAACTGTGTCTGTAGAAGTTCTGTGAAAGCACTTGAGCATCAAAGAGCCTCAGGTGTGGGTGGAGGCAGGTAATTTATGACAATTACAAGTAAAGAGAATGTAGGTTACTAGTAGGTTAATCGCCCTAGAGAGTAGATCCAAGGGGAGATCCCACTGTGACCCTGATTGTGTTACTTAATTGTATAGGGACTCCATTTCCTTATTTGTAACATGTTGTTAATAACACATGCTTCATGGGACTATTATCAGCCAAATTAAGATAATATGATGTGAGTGACACATAGTAGGTCTTCAATATATATTAAAACAAAATCCAAAACAACTTAAGTAAGTTTGAGTATAAGGTAGCATGATTTACGTTTATACCAGAGAGTAATCTAATTTTTCCAAAAACAAACTTAATTTCTTTAATTTTTATGTGAAACTTAAGGATTAGCTCAGCAAAAAGTGGCAAATAAGTGGTTGGTGCATAGAGTTGATTTTGGAATGAGCAAAGTGACTAACTTAGTAAGATAATCAGCAGTAGCTAGATAATGACAGAAAGAAAGGTGACTGACAGATCTTAAAAAGGTCCAAATTTGGGCACCTGGGTGGCTCAGTTGGTTAAGCGACTGCCTTCAGCTCAGGTCATGATCCTGGAGTCCTGGAATCGAGTCCCACATAAGACCTCTCTCCTCTCCTGCTGACCTCTCTCCTCTCATGCGCTCTCTCTCTCCCTTCCTCAAATTAAAAAAAAAAAAAAAAAAAAGGTCCAAATTTGTCTCAGACAGCTACATCAACATGAAAATGGATGTGAAAATGTTTCATAAAATGTGAAGTCGAATAGAAATATTTGCATTAACTCTTGTTTTGAGAGATGTCATGATTAGAGAAGAGCAAAAGAGTGTTGGAATGAGGTAGACTCAAGTCCTATAGTTCACATTTGCCATTTTAATAACAGTCAGATTGCATGCATTAAAAAAAAAAAAACTTTATCTCCGCTTGCTTTTAGGGAGTACTAGGACATTGATTCCAACTTTGCAAGGCTGTTGGAATCAGCGTGATGTGAGGTTGCTCTCTGGTAGACGGAAGCATCAATCCCAACTCCCTTCCTCAGTCTGTATTTTCTGCATGAATTAGCAGTTCATCCTTCTAGAGGCAGGTGGGTATTCTCCCCTGGACTCAAGTATGGCTGGAAGGTGGGCTTTTCCCTTGTTTTGGCAGAAGACAGGACACAGGCAGAGACTGGGGATGCATTTGTATAATTCTACTTGCCCTCTTGTGCTGCTGCTATCACTATCAGAAGAGCCGCCCTCGAGGGGCTGCCTCCCCTTCAGGCTGGGAATTCAGCACAAAGACACACACGAGGGACCTCGGCCTAACCCCCCAGTGAAGAGCCAACCGGAGACGCACAGCCTGAAACAGCGATGCTCAGTTACTCTGAGTTTAAGTCGGCTGACCCACATCCATCTGAGAGAGAAAAAGCTCACCAAGATCTGGGAAGGTTGTCACCAGGGCTGTTGTGGTGGTGGATGACTGATACTCTCACCCACACCATGTGCTCACCATAATAAGTGTACGTGACCACTTGCAGGATTATTAGAGGCATTGCCACGACCATTTCCAAAGAGGAAGTTGAGAACATCAAGAGGATAAACGGATGGGACAGCAAAAGGGCAGAGAGCAGAGTCAGACTTTCTTGAGATTAACCTCTGTGGCATTTTTTAAGATCACAAAGGATGGGGGTTTTCATGTTCCCGCAGGTCCCAGAAATAACTTTATAGGTCACCTACCCTAAATCCCATAAGCATGTATCAGAATTAATAAGATTGATAAAGAAGCAGAAATCAAGTATGACTGCTGTGTTACAGCCAACCTGAGGTGCAAGAGAACATGCTGTTAGATAATTTTGTAATAATTTTGTAAATAATTTTGCTCTGGGTTTACTCTTTTGATGAGTAGGAGTAACCCATGCCAGAGAGCTGGAAGGGAGATCCCATCCCTGCTTACGAATCAGACGTGACCTCAAATCTTATCTCCTCTGTTTCCTCGGTAGATGGCTTGAGCCACAGAAATAGATACTTGGGGGAACATCTTGAGTGAGTGTGAGTTCCATGAGAATACAGCAGGGCTCACATGGTGCCTGGTTTTTCCTAATGAACAGAGGATGAGCGGTGAAGCATGGTCATCTGTATAATGACCACAGCAACCATGCAGGCCCCAGAACTCACACCTAGAATCTTCCCTGGCCAACACTTGTTTTCCTAACTGGTGTCTCCAGTGGTCTTCCCACTTCAAATCCATTTGCTTTCTATTTGAAACCTCCTCCTTTCATGGTTTAAACTCCATATCTCCTCGGAACGGTTGGGTGTCCCATTGCCTTCTGCCTTGAAAATCTTCCAGAACACACACGCACGCCACAGGTGGCTGTCTCTGCAGTCTTTTCTTGTATTTTTACAGCTTTCTGCCCTGAAGCACTTCTTTGTTTCAGAGAAACTAGAATTAAAAAATGGACCTGTGCCCAGAGAGTTTACACATCTTTATAAAAAGTATCATGTGCTAAATAATGAGTGTGTGAATACCAAACACTGTAAGCGAATTACATAGCAACCTACTCGCTAATGGATTAGAGTATTTTTATTCCATTTAAAAGAATTAAAACACCAATTTCCTGATCCTTCAAGGGTAAGTGAAAATTCCAACCATTTATTTTTATTATTATTTAAATCTGCCTCTTGACATGTACTTTAAAAAAAATCATCTTTTTTTTTATGGCTTTAAAAAGGGGAGTAATCCATTACTTAGCCTAGCCTACTTAATATGGGAAAGAACAACTGAAATGTATGATTTTGAAAACAGAATTTTGGTGTGAGGATGTATTAAACATGGAAAGAATGCTGAGTGGCTGTTGAGTGGAAATACACTAAGTGTTTTTTTTTCTTGGATACCATTCAACCTTATCTTTTTGGTTTTAGAATTCAATGAAAGTAGAAATATGTTAATGAAGCCTCTTAATGCCAAAAGCAATGAAATTGTATTGAACCATTAAAAGAGAAATTGGTAAGAAATGACTGAGTATGAAGACATTATAGGTATATTCTGTGAATTTTATTCAAAGTTATTCTCCTTGGTGGCTATTAATAGCACCTCATAATTTGGTCCATTTTTCCTCAAAGAGAAAAATTCCCAAAGAGAGAGGCAGATCATCATCTCCTATATGGCTTCTATACATTTCTAGCATTCCCTTAAATTGATGAAATTGTCCAAGTTACACTTTCCTGGACATTAAGGTGTGCTTTGCACCCACAGGGCAATTCAAAAGTGGTATTTTACCGTCCTTTTAAGGCTACCATCTTTGAATGTTGAATGAATTATCTTCCAGGACTTTCAAAACCAGTGATAATGGCATAAACAACATGGCTCTTTCTTCAGCTATGACTAATTCCTACTGGAAGAAATACTTCCTGTCCAAGAACTGGGTTAATTTAACTTTGAGCCTCAGTTCTATTCCCTATGCTTCAAGTTCAAATCATGTTTCTTACGAGCAGTTTGCCTTGTTTGCTAGGAATCTCTTGAGCGCTGTTTCCATGACGCACTTTTACCTCAGTGTGTCCCTCTTTTCCTCTCTCCCACAACACTGTTTGTCATTCTTTGTATGCATGAAATCATGCTCGGAGTTTAATGAACAGAAAATACTATAAAGCACCCAGAACAGATATTAAAGTGTCTGGATTGCAAATGAATAGTGACAGTACTCGCATTACCTCAGGACATTTGCCTTATTTTCTTATGTTTAATCCATCTTCTCCCTCCCTTTGCAGGATTTGGAAATACAGCTGTTTGGGGTTGAGCTTTGCTGAGCCCACATAGTTCCTGGATACCCTCATTGTAATGGTTTGGGGATCCTTCCTTGTCTGGGCTGCATGCTTCTCAATGTTCATTCTTCTCTGGGGCTAGATTAGAGTGCAGGTGGGAAAAATTTATTCAGATTCACATCAGCAGAACATTCTGCTCTAGCCCTAAAACTCAGGACTTTTTCCCAAATATGTTTCTCATTCAGGGTCCCTCCTGTTTATAAATACCTAAAAAGGTAGTCCTCTACCCACTTGCACCAGCATTATCCAGGGGTGCTTGAAAATTTTTTAATTAAAATTCTTGGGCTCTTTCCTATAATTCTACTGAACCAGAATTTTAGGGAGTTTGGCCAGAGAATTGAAATAGTTAAAAGCTCTCCAGGTGATTCCTATACACATTAGGATGTGCGGACTGCCACAATAAATGGCACCATTAGCCATCCAATTGCTCATGCCAAACTCTGGCAGTCATCCCTAAGATTTTATGTCTCTCACCCTCCCCACATTTAATCAATAACCTAATCTACAAATTTACCTCTTAGAGATGTCATGATTATAAGAGATACTGTCTGAGACAGTGATTTATAATCTGATTAGGTAGGACGCTGAAGCATTAAATTAATTAATTCCTATGTGCGATTTATACTCTTCCCACAAAACTTAAAGATAAATACTCCTTAGGGAATAAGATGCTGAGCGGTTGAACAAGATGCTAAATCAAAGCGCTCGATGTCTAATCTACCAGATTCCCTCATCCTTTCTGGGTTTCAGCTCCCCTTGCTTATAATTTCCTGATTATCTCTCTGAATCTCCAATAGACACTGTAACCTTCCTTAATTCCTGTTTCTGGTGAAAAGGCATGGTGTATTTTACTTTAGTACATTAAGGATCACAATGTTAAATCATGTGTTCCGCTGCTAGGTGATAGAAACTAATTTTCCAGAAGCTTAAATAACCCAGAACGTTTTATTTTTTGCTACGAAGTAAGACAGAGAAGAGAAACTTGAGGATGAACTTTCTTGTAATTGTGTCTTATGGTACCATTTGCTTGAATTGGTTCCTGATAGAATCGTTTCATAATGACCATTGTTAGAGCTAATGCTTCTGAATGTATTTCTTAGTATCTCTAGTATTTCCTTTTTCACTTAAAATCTTCATTTAATACCTTTTTTTGGTTTTCTTATAAATATCTCACACTGATAAAGAATTCCTTAAAATTAACTTTTTCTTTTTTCTGATTGTAATGTAGTAATGACTCATAGATACAAGTTGAAAAACAAAGAAAAGTATAAAGGCAAAAGGAAAATCAACTATAATTCTACAAAATATGTATCTCTACATAAAATCAGGCTTAAAGAGGAGTTATGAAACTCTAAAGCATTGATGAAGCTCACAAATCCCTTTTAAGAAAAATGGCAATAAATGCTTATTAAGCACATACTTTGTGCCAGGCATGTGCTGATCTCTGAGCATTTAGTGGTGAACGATTTAGATACAGATGCTACAGACTCTCATGGAGTGTACAGTCCTGAGTTTTATTTTATTTTATTTATTACTTTATTTTATTTTATATATATTTTTTGTTTTAGCAAAAGTCACTGTGGACTTTCCATTAAGTGAAATGATATCTTCTACTAACCCAGTTCAGTAATTCAACAAATATTTATTGAATTCTATTTAGTCAGCATAAGTAACACTAGCTGCTTTTAAAAAAATGCCTTAACAATTTAGAGTTTTAAACTAGTAAGACCTTTTCTTCTGGTTCCTGTTTCAATCTGATGGAGGTTGGACAGGACCCCAAGCTGTGTTCTGAGGATTCTGACATCTACTTTGTAATGGCACCATTTTTAGCACAGACCTTCCTGGGAGGATGTGGATTATCACATGGAATCATTACAAGGGCCAGACCTAGAGGGTCTTATATTATATATGGTCACACTCCTTTGGTCAGTCGTAGTTGCATGGCTCCCAACTCAGCTGCAAATGAAGGACCCAGGGAGAGGAGAATTAAAATGGACTCTCAATATTTAGCTTTATCTTTGCCACAGCTCATCAAATGTCCATCTCAGTATTTCCCACACAGACAAGACTCCCTACTCCCATTTTCTCCCTAAGGAAGATAATCTTAAATCTCATCTAGTCAAGGTTTAGTATCACTGTATAATGTGTTATCTCTTCTGTCACATTTTGTTGCCCTCAAGTTGGCTTAACAGTACAAACAGTAAAGAAACAGATGATCTACTGCCCCCATACCTATATAAAATTGTGGAACAGGGACTGTTTAACAGCAACAAACACTCACAGGCAGAAAGGGGATGAATGGCAGATGATCTACAGCCCCTGGTCTGCTGCAGTCTAAAGTCCCAATGAATAGATACTGAGAAGATTTCCCATATTGGAGATGGTAGAAGAAAAAAAAATGTCCTAATTGGTGTAAGAAGAACTTACCCCTAAAAATGATTTTCAACAAGACATACAAATAAAATTTAAAAGGCACCAAAAATATCAAGCTTATATGGGTTGTTGGAAAGGGTTCTCGTCTGTAAGTGTCTAGAACAAAGTCTGTTACATAATGAGTACGCATTTAACATAACAAGATCAGTTATACGCTTTTGGCAACAGGTAATAAAAGATTAAGTCAAACTGGCCTTAAAAATTAGGAAATTTGGGACACTTTGGTCGCTCAGTTGGTTGGGCTGCTGCCTTCAGCTCAGGTCATGATCCCAGGGTCCTGGGATCGAGTCCTGCATCGGGCTCCTTGCTCGGCAGGGAGCCTGCTTCTCTCTCTGCCTCTGCCTGCCACTCTGCCTGCTTGTGCATGCTCTCTCTCTCTCTCTCTCTCTGGCAAATAAATAAATAAATAAATAATCTTTAAAAAATATGTTAGGAAATTTATTATCTCATAAACCCTGAAATCCAGATAGGGTACAGGCTTCTAAGTTGGATTCCATAATGGCTCTGTTGGAGGGCCCCTCAGAGACTGCCAGCTCCAATAGGGTAGCATAATTTTTTGATCACATACTGTGAGAAAAAAAATGAAAGCCTTTACCTTAACTCTGGAGTGAGTTCTTTATCAACGGCCCGATTGGACCAACTTAGGTCACATGCCTATCCTGCACCAAGAACAATCCTCAGGCTAATATCATGTGCTGGTTGGCTTGATCTTAGAATCCACCCCAGAAGCTGAAATGGGCTTCACATCCCTCGAGTTACATGGGCCATATGAGGTTGGGAAGGGTTGTGGCTGGGAAACCATGTGTGTCTGTTTTACTTATAATGTGTTAAATATTGTGTCGAGTGCTGGGCGTTTTAAGATATGTGTGACACAGCTTAAAAAAGAAAAAGAAAAAAACCCTAAGACCTCCTATATAGCAATTGTTGAGGAAAGCTCAGAGTGTTCTAGGAATGCATGAGAGAGACTTAATTTCGAGGAGGTGAGTCAGGAAGGGGCAATGGAGGAAGACCAGTAACCACAGTAGGATGTGAATGGGGAGGGAGGGAATTGAAGCCAAAGGTAGCATGGGAAAGACTGAAGAAAATGCAAGTGTCTTAGATTTGCACTGTCGGATATGTGTGGCTATTGAACATTTGAAATGTGGCAAATGCCACATGTTGAAATAATAATATTTTGGGTATATTTTATTGAAATTCACTTCACTTGTTTCTTTTTTACCTTTTTTTTTACTTTTAAGTATGGCTCCCATTATATTTCTCTTGGGTGGTGCTGGCTTAGACAGAAATGAGAGTGCAGGGAGGGCTGTGGAGTGAGGGGAGTTTGGGGCATTAAGCAGGGGATGACTTGTTTGGGGTTTTGAATGCTAAGTCATGAAAGTCACATGTGATCATTTTATTGTTGGGGAGTCACTGAAGATCTGAGGTACATTCCAGCAAGTTTACCAGCTGCTTTTGGAGAATGGATTGAAGGGGGGCAAAACAGTGAGCAAGGAGCCCAGGAGACAGCTGTGGTAATTCAGGCAAGAGGTAGCATGAAAAAGTAGCAGTAGGGATGATGAATGAACAGATTCAAGAAGCAGGAAGGTGACAGAGTCAGCGGGATTTTGTGATTGATTAGATGGGTGGGCAGAGCTGAGAGAGAAAGTAGTATGACTTGCAGGGTTTCTGGCTTTGGCTACCTGGGCTCCTGTGTTCAGAGAAACGGGAAATACACATAAGAGGGAGGCAGTGTGGGTTAAAGGTTGACAAACATGCCCTGTGCTGGGAGAGGGAGATCAAAAGCAAAAACAAAAACATGACTATGGGTAGGGACTGGGGATTGTTGTCTTCATCATGCCCTCACCAGTATAGTCTTCCTGGAGGAGAGTCAAAATGCGTTGTAGGATCAGTGGAGCTGTTCTTGATGTCTATTATTTATTTGTTTCTTTTTGTTTTGGGGTGGTATTCTTTTTTTTTTTTTTTTAAGATTTTATTTACTTTTTTGACAGACAGAGATCATAAGTAGGCAGAGAGGCAGGCAGAGACAGAGAGAGGGAGGAAGAAGCAGGCTCCCCGCTGAGCAAAGAGCCCGATGCGGGGCTCGATCCCAGGACCCTGGGATCATGACCTGAGCTGAAGGCAGTGGCTTTAACCCACTGAGCCACCCAGTGTGGTATACTTCTAAATTATTGTCTTTCCTGGTACTTGGGATCAAGGATATTTTCATTCCCCCAATTTCTCTAATAAGTTAGCTTATACTCTGACTTTTATTAATGGATAAGGAATCCAAGTTTCTATGAGTTTCCCAGGGTGTCTCATTATTATTAATGGCAGGTAATTTTAGTTTTTTGCTCACATCAGAAACTAAATCATCTCTGTGCCTCTCAGCTTCGTCACTGCAGTTTTGGCTTGCCACAGCAAAATGTCTGGCCGGTTCAATTTTCTTTTCAGCTGCTGGGTCCAAAGTGGAAGGGGATTTGGAATCCTAGTAGTTCTGTGTGTTTCCTTCCATATATCCTACACTATAGTATGCTCTACTTTACTATATAGCTACGTTTGCTATGTTTGCATATGTAAATGTGACATTATTCTCCTGGGGAGATTTTGAAAGACAGGAGGTTTTTATGTCTCCTTCGGTGTTTGGAATCACGGCTGCCACTCCCGTAGGAGCAGCACCTGGAGACAGAACATGTATGTTCTACGGAGGGGGCTTTAGCGAGGATAGCTGTCTGAGGGACAGAAGTCCTTTGACGATAATGACAAATTTTCCCGAATCACTTTGACGAGGCTTTTGTTATTTTTAAAACCAGTATTTCACTAGAGAAGAGAAGCATAGCATTTTCTATCAGGATTTTGGATAGAGTCAGATCAATTAGATATACCAGCATAGAAGGGATTCTCAGGGATAAACAGAAGGAGGCTGTGTTATTGATGAAGGACCTTTAATAAGCCCTCTTTCCATGGCTGACCTAAATCCAGCCAATTATTATGTGGCCCTTTATTCTGAAATGAGTCCATTTGCTCTTCAACGCTCACGCTAATAGTCTCATAATAATCAAGAGAGTTGCTGTGGGTTGAACATCCACCACGTGCCAACTGCTTTATGATGTATGTATTTTTCTGATCCTTAAAGCAACTCTATCAATTAGGCATCATTACCCCCATTTTTTAAATGGGACTCCAGATGCAAATATAGTTTTGTCATAGATGTTTGCATCTCTCACACAGTTTAGTTGTTTTCAATTATATAAAAAGCTCGTAATGTTAAATTTTGGCATTTACTTTGGTTTGCTCAATATTATATTATTAAGATTTATTCTTTGTGTGTCTGTGTAGTTGTAATTCATAGACTTTTACTATTGTGTAATAATCCATCCTATAAGAAACATAATTTACTTCATTATACTCCTAACAATTTACTTCATTATATTACTATTAATGATTTTTGCTAACATGAAAAATACTATCATGAACATTCTTACACATGCCTCCTGACGTGCATTTGTGATTTTTCTTTGGGTATCTAAGAATCTTCTTCTATTTCCTATTATTTCCCAATCCTATTTCCCCTATTATTAATATCTTGTATGAATGTGGTTCATTTGTCACACTGATGGACCAATGTGGATATATTATTAGTAATTAAATTCCATAATATACGTTGGAGGTCACTTTTTTGTCTTGTGTACTTTTGTGGATTTGAGAAATGTAAAATGTGATGTATTCATCATTATAATATCATACAAAATACTTTCACTCCCTAAAAATTCCTTGTGCCTGTAGGTAATTATGGTATCTCCTCATGAGTTATTTAGGTACATTTTTGTTTGAATTTCAAAATGTGTAGGAAATTGTTACTTTTTATAATTAATTCTTTGAAATTTATGGAGGCTTGCTTTATATTCTGGTACATGATGAATTTGTATAAAGTTACTTATATTCTTGAGAAGAAGGTTTATTCTGAAATAGTTGAATGCAGCATTCTACTTATGTCCATATACAGGTCAAGATTTGTGTTTAAATCTTTTACATAGTTTATTAGATCTGACTGATCAATTAGTAATGAGAAAGTCCCACTGAAATCTCCTATTCTGATGATGAATTTATATATTTATAACTATAGGTCTATCATTTTATTAACATATAGAAAACCATTTTTTAGTTGTGTGTATATTTAAAATTATTATATTTTCCACCATGGTGAATGGAAACTTCTATCAATGTGTAAGAAACTTCTCTATCCCTAATGAAGATGTTTAAAATTTAAACCCTATTTTGTCCAATATAAACAGAGATATACTAGAATATTTTTCTTTAGAATCTGGCTGATACCTCTTTTTGCATCTTTTTAATTTCAACCTTCCCAAACTCCTATGGTTTAAGTGTGTCTGTTACTTCTATGCATATATTTTTAAAACTCAACGTGATAATCTCTGTCTTTTAATGGCTAAGCTTATTCTTCTTATATTTATTACAATTATTGATATATTTGGATTTGTTTCTATTACTTTTGTTTATTGTTCAATTATCCTACCTCTTGTTTCTTCTTATTTTTTTGTAAGCATTGATAGTGTATATACTTTACCACTAGACACAAATTTTTGCATGCCTTTTATTTTTCTCAAATTCTAGACTATTAATATTATATAGATTTTTAAATACTACATTATTCTGGTTGTGGTGTATAAACAATGAATTTTGGAACACTGAAAAAAATAAAACGAAAAAAAATACATTATTATTGAAATAAAAAGTCTTTTTTTGATGGCTACAAACTGAATTATATTACATCTCTATATTAACAATAATTTAATATAGAGAGAGCTGTCTTACAACATCTTGATTTGTTTCTCCTATTTAATATCTTCTCCCAAATGGCTTCAGTGAAATAATTATGCATCAAATCTTCTGAAGCCTTTATCTGCTAGAGAGGTTTATTTACCCCCTTCTTTTCTCTTTTAAGTTTTTATTTATTTATTTATTTGTCAGAGAGAGAGAGCGCGCGCGCGCGCACAAGCAGGGGAAGTGGCAGGCAGAGGGAGAAGCCGGCTCCCTCCTGAGCAAGAAGCCCAATGCAGGACTAGATGCCAGGACCCTGGGATCATGACCTGAGCCGAAGGCAGACGCTTAACCTAACCGAGCCACCCAAGTGCCCCTATCTACCTTCTTAACACAACACACACACTGTCTCACATTTGAACAATAATTTGGCAAAATGTAAAATTTTAGGTTCAAAAAACTATTTTCTTTTAATTCTTTAAAAATATTTCTTTATTGATTTCTCACCTCCAGTGTTGCTGTTAAGAAGATCTGAGGTCAGGGGGCACCTGGGTGGCTCAGTCGTTAAGCGTCTGCCTTTCAGCTCAGGTCATAATCCCAGGGTCCTGGGATCCATGGCCTGTTGGGCTGTCTGCTCAGAGGGGAGTCTGTTCTTCCCTCTCCCCACTCTTGCTCTCTTTCTCTCTCTCTCTCCTCTCAAATAAATAAATAAAACCTTAAAAAAAAAACAAAAACAAAACACGATCTGAGGTCAATATGATCTTTCCCTTTGAATGTAATGTCTTCTTTTGTCTCCAGAGATTTTAGAATTTTCTACTCATCTTTGATTCTTAAATTTTCCTGTAACATGGTTTTCTTTCTCACTTTTGTTTCACATTCCATAGGGTGGTCAGCCAGACCTTCACATTCACCCTCCCTCCTACCATCCCTCCCTCCCTCCCTTTCCTTCCTTCCTTCCTTCCTTCTGTTATTTTGGGAAGCTTAGCTCAATTATCCCTGCAAATATTTCCTTCTATTTGATATTTTTTTTCCTTCTGTGACTCATTATTCAGTTGTTATCATTTATTTTTATTTTATTTATTTTTTTATTTTTTAAAGATTTTCTTTATTTATTTGACAGAGAGAGACACAGTGAGAGAGGGAACACAGCAGAAGAAGTGGGAGAGGGAGAAGCAGGCTCCCCACGGAGCAGGGAGCCTGATGCAGGGCTGGATCCCAGGACCCAAGCCAAGCCAAGGCAGATGCTTAAGAACTGAGTCACCTAGGCATCCCAATTGTTATCATTTAAAAGTTTTTGTTTGTTTAACCTTTCCTGCTTTTGTTCTGGACCAGGTTCTCAATACAATGTTCCTACCCACAAATCTCTTCTTTCACTATATTCACTCCA
Organism: Martes martes; assembly: GCF_963455335.1. Lineage (NCBI taxonomy): Eukaryota > Metazoa > Chordata > Mammalia > Carnivora > Mustelidae > Martes > Martes martes. The sequence goes on along the minus strand of NC_137896.1, from coordinate 98,176,041 downwards.
CATCTCTTACCGTCATACTTACAGTTAGCAGAACTGCAAGATTAAGGGCACAGTCATCTAGACTGCAAAATCTGCCCAAGACTTCTGACACTAGGGGTAAGTTCACAGGTTCCCGGGGCTACCTACCCTCACTAGTCACAAATTTAAGGGTCACCATGGACCCCTTCAGATTCAATAATTTGCTAGAATGACATCAAACTCAGGAGAGTATTGTACTTGGGATTGTACTTTCATTACAGAAAAAGTATAAAAAATCAAACTCAGTGAAGGAAGAGAAGCAGAGGAGAATCTGGGACTGGTAGGCTTCCGAATGCTAAACTTCTGTGTCCCTGGGGATGGGTTACCCTTCCACCTTTGACATGAGATAATATTCAGAGTATTGCCAACCTAGGAAGCTCACGCTAGCATCAGTACGTAGCGTATTTATTGATGTTTCATTACATAGGCATTATTGGTTGAATCATGGCTCATATGCTTGAACTCAGTCTCCATCCCCCTACTCACCAGAAGCTGGGCTGACTTCATGTGGCTCAAAGTCCAACCTTCTAATCACATGATTGATTTTTCTGGCATGGACAGCCTCTACCCTGAGTCATTTTATTAGTATAAAAGCTTTCAGGGGTCCATCAGGAATAACAAAGGCACTCCTATCATTTGGGAAATTCCAAGCCTGTATAGGTTACTCCCCGAGGGCCAAACTTCTTTTTGGGTAAAGTTAATTTTTGACTACACTGTATTGGTTCATTTCAAAAATTGTATTTACATAACTAATATTTATAACTAGATAGCTGACATTCTTTCTTTTGTTATATAATATTAATATTATACACATATTACATTTACTATAAAATGTCTTCTTATGTTTAAGGTCTCTGCCCCTGATGGTGTCTGCTATCTAGTTCACAGCTTTTTCTTGTTTGCTTTTTTAGCTTTACTGAATGGCTGGTATACAAAAAATTGCACATAATTAATGCATGTGATTTGGTGCATTTAGACATATGTATACGCTCATGTTACCATCACCACAGTTAAGGTAGTAGACATATCCATCACCTCCAAAAGTTGCCTTGTGTCCCTCCCCACGTCCAGCGTACATGGTATTTCAAATAGCTCTCTGTGCCTCCACGTATTTCTCATAGTTGTTTGTTATTTCTTAGGTTTCTGAAAGTTTCCGTAGTTCCCCAACCTACCATTGTTCTCAGGAGAAGTCAGCAGTCTGTGATATTTCTGCTTCCTGCTGGAAATTGGAATCAGGTGCTAGTTTTTAATCCATATCATAAAGATGAGGCATCACAGGCTAAGTTAAATAAGTGTTCAAGAATCCATCACTAATAAGGAGTTAAAACCAGATTTCAAACCTCGTCTGACTAAATCCAAATCCTCTGCTCTTTCTCCTCCATTTTTCTCTGTCTCTATGAGGGTTTAGACTAAACTGAATTTACCTTCCTGTAGCTTTGTAGCAATCAAACCTTTCCCTTACCTACTGTTAAATAACAAAAGTCAACCGAGGAAATGTGAAGATCTAATTGGCTTTAGTCAATGACTCATGAATTGTGCAGATTCCCATCTAGCAAGTACAGAAGGGCTCCGAGGAGCACTACGATGGTTTCAGGGAAGGTCACCTTCCTCTGGGGGAAGGGTGGTGGTCTCTCAGATTGCCTTAGTGCTTTTCAGGAAATTACAGGTTGACTGGTTAAACATTACATTCCTGCAGTTAAATATTGGTTTGCCGTCAAGGCAAGGAGCCCCATTTTGGGCCCGTTGTTTGTTTCACACTACTCTCATTGCTACCTGAGGAAAACGCAATTGGCATGGTTATGGAATGTCTGCAGAGTGGAAAGCTCTCCGAAACTCTGCAAATGAGCAATTACAATAATAAACAGCAGTATGGACCCCTCTGTGTTTTCCACAGAGCAAATCCATTGCTGGTTTGTCTGACCTTGAAACCTTGTGATACTGCTTTGTGCAACTAGCAGACTCTAAATGTATATTCAGGTCACATCTGTGCTGAATTGTTTTATTTATGTTGATTGATTGCGGGTTATGACACAGCATCCTTCCTTATTCAGAGTAAGTGGAGTGAGGAGTTTTAAGGACAAAGAGTGAACCAGCTGCAGAAAGGTCGAGAAGACAGAAGAGTGTAATATTGCAACTTGATAACGTAAACTTCAAGAAGGAATTTTTATTAAACCATAAAAAACATCTGTAGCTTCTTAAGACTGAAAGTTCAGGCTTATTAGGCACAGGCTGCATAATGAATTTTCTTACAGTCATCATAAAACTCTTCTCCACCTGCCATAGCTCCTATGGAGGAACATTGAGTTTATTCCTTACCTGGGAAGCATTTTCAAACCTTCCCTTAAATATCCTCTAAGGGCCAGTAAGAGTTAGGGAATATCTTTAGGGTGACAGCCTGAAGTAGCTATAGAAAATTCTTATAGAAAATTCAAAAAATATTTCTTGGAATGATCACAGTTTTATTTTAAAAAGGATCAGTTTCACACATTATTCTATAAGATAGCCATGTTTGCTGTAATAAATACAAATATCGCCCATTGCCCAAATCTTGCAGTTTGGGACATACCTCAGTTCCACTGAATTAGAATCACGGAGATGCAGACTTGTGCATAGTTTTGTGTTCAGATGTGTGGCTAAATTGAAAGCTGCTGTAGGAAGATGTTTCCATTGTCATGTGGCTTTGTGTACTCCTTGGCATAGGAATGAGCAGTTCTGCTTGAGAAGGGAGGAACTCTAAAGATTGGATTCTATCCTCTAAGCCTAGGGAGTCATTAAAGGTATGGGGCTACAGGGACAAGTCAGAACAGCATGGGGAAGATTTCTGATGAGATACTCACCAACGGAACAGTGTCAGATATGACCCGTTTTGTTTTGTTGTTTTTTTTTTTTTTTAAGATTTTATTTATTTATTTGACAGAGAAAGAGATCACAAGTAGGCAGAGAGGCAGGTAGAGAGAAAGGGAGAAGCAGGCTCTCTGCTGAACAGAGAGCCCGATGCGGGGCCCAATCCCAGGACCCCGAGATCACGACCTGAGCTGAAGGCAGAGGCTTTACCCACTGAGCCACCCAGGAACCCCTGGATATGACACAGTTTTAAGGAGACAGCAGAAATCCTGGCTAGGTCATTGACAATGCAATGTTGCAGCTCTGTCTATTGTACACCAATAAATTTTACAGAAAAAGGGTCACTTTACAAAACTGCCTTCTTCGAAAGCTTCATGCTGGTTTGGTCTATGGGACATTCAAAGATATAAACAACAAATTTGCTTTCTTTGGCTCCCCTTTCACCCCTCTGCAGTTTGGGTACAGCTCACTATCTCAGTCAGCTGGAGGACCCACTTGGTGTGGGCTCTTGCTTGTGGTCATCAGGGGAGAGAAAAGGAAGAAGTAACTTTTTCTAGTAGTATTCTCAGTAGCAGAAATTGTTGGTCTCTCTTGGAATAGTCATTCCCCAACCTTCACCCCCACCCCCCACCAAACAGAACCATGATTTAAGTTCAGATGTCTACCTATTCCCTACACGACTCTGGGTAAATTCTGGTTAGAACTTGGTGGTTTCAATCTTTTTTATTCAGTGATTTATTTAGGATGAGCTTGTGACCCAATTCTGGCCAGAATCCCAAAGGACAGTTCACCTTAACGGTTTCTCCTCACCATAAGGGTTTCTCCTCTTAAGCAGGAGACTCCAGAGAACACTGTACAACTATCTCAGGCTGTTGTCTTGTGTGGGGGTAAGGTTTGGAATTCTAGCAGCCGTCTTGTTCTGTGAGAGGAGCCAGCCCAGAGGCAAAACTGAGCCACTGAAGATGGTACAGAGGGGGTTCCTGGGGGCTCATTTGGTGAAGCATCTGCCTTATGCTCAGGTCATGATCCCAGGGTCCTGGCATAGAGCCCCATGGAGCTTCAGTGCCAGTCTCCCTGCTCAGTGGGGAGCCTGCATCTCCCTTTCCCTCTGCCACTCACCTTGCTTGTGCTCTTCCTCTCTCTCTCTCTCTTTCAGATAAATAAATAAAATAAAATAAAAGATGGGACAGAGAAGGGAGGGGTTGGAAAGAAACAGGGTCCTTGATGACGCCACTGAGCCACTAAATCAATAAAACATAGAGCCCTTCCTTGAACTTTTTTTTTTTTTTTACTTTCTTTTTTACTTTTTGGAGACTTTTAGGTTCACAGAAACATTGAGCAGAAAGTAAAGATTTCCCACATAGCCCCTCGCCCAGCTCCCAACACCCTCCTCCACCATCAACATTCTGCACCAGACTGATACATTTGTTACAATTGATGACACTACAGAATCATTTTTTATGATCTGTCTTCAATCATGGCTCCCATTTACCTTTCAGCCTGGCCTCCAAAAGTTCCTTGAAGCTACTGGAAGCTATTATTTCATTCTGTTTTGTCTTATTCATTTTAGTGTTTTTCTTGCCTTATGGTTCGGTCGTGTGTGGACGTGTGTGAATGTTGAGGGAAGTGGGGTGATGGCAAATTAGAAGATCCAGTTGGCAGAAAAGAAATTTTCAATTAGTCATAATTAAGGGTCTAAATATACACTTCCTCTTGCATTAAATGCCATTTGATGGAAAGGACACAGTTCTGTACTGGTGAAGTATTTTTAAATGGGATTTTGAAAACATTAATAATCAGGAACTGATCTATCTAATAAAAGGGACAACCAAATGTTTATTGAAGCTTGTCACTGTCAGGCTCGTTGTGTTCTGGTTTATAGGGAGTAAGAAATAACCATTATGAGGGAATTAACACCGCAAAATATAAATCTTGCAAGTAATTAGGCAGCTGTATATTTATCAGTACAGAATGTATTTTAATTTTTAATCAGGGCTTTTGTTCCAACTGACAAAATAATGGCTTGTTTGCAATCTTCCACCGAAACAGACTTCCCAAAATGGGATTTGGTGCATCAGTGGGCCCCTCTGTGTTTCATTGCCATCAAGTCTGATGCATCATGTAATCCCCCCACTGAGAGGCCCCAAGGAAATACTGTGCTGCTTTCAAATTGGCTATGTTTTTCTCATATATGATTCACAAGGTAAATAAAAATGGTCTGTTTAAGCAATGCATTTCTATTTGCAGGGAAATGAAAGAGAAATATTATTACGAAGGTACTGGAATTATTATACAAGGAGCCAGAATGGTTTTTATAGGCCCAGAACTCAGATTAAATCTCCAGAGAAACTACAAAATTGAAGAACTCCAATTGGGATAGTTGTTATCTTGCCCATGGCAGAAATCTTCCTGCTTATCTCCACCCCAATCATGAACAATATGTATATAATTTAGATGCCAAGGATAATGGGATTTCAGAAACATATCTCTGTATCCCTAGCAATCATTTCCTAAAGAAATATTATTTGCTAAAATTAGTAGATATGAAGATGTCTGTGGTGCGTTTGATAAAACACTAGAAGGAGCTCCAGAATTTAATCAGAAAACCCAAACATGAATCCTGACTCTCAGGTTTATTGGGTGTGTAGCTTGAGCAAGTGGTTTTTGACTCTCTGGGCTCTAGTTGCCACTTTGGTAAAAGGGAATCATTCTACCTGGGCAATCATTCTACCTGGGCAATCATTTTGTTGGGCAAACTATTTGAATTTTAACTTTGCCTCTTATTTACTGTGACATTTGTAAGTTATCTCACCATCAAAGAGCCTCAGTTTCCTTATGTGCAACATGGAGCTAATGATGCCCATTTCACAGGGTTCTTGTGAGGATTTCTCAAAATCCCAGTAAAAAAACCTCATGGACATTTTAGGAGTGTGATCATGTTTGTTGAATGAATAAGGATAGTCCTTGTTCTTAAGAACTCACATAAACTTTGCTAATGTGAGTACAACAGAATCCATTTCAAGTTGATTTGGGAAATTGGGAGAAGGTTTGCTCATAAGGAACTGAAAATGGTATCTATTCCAAGAATGGTCGTTGAGCCCATGAACAGAGGTAGTCTATCACGGCTGGATGGTAAGTATCTTAAGTTGCTACATATTATGTGTCCCTGTGACACACACTCAACTCTGCCATTGTGGCACAGAAACTTTATTTATGGTAGCTAAAACCCCGAGGAAGAAAGGAGCACGCGTCCCTGGAAATACAGTGAGAATCCATGATGATGTTCCTTTTGTTTATCGGGAGGGAGGACATTGCCACATTGGGTGACCTAGATCCAGTCTCTTTCCTTCTTTTCAGTGAGATTTCCTCCCTGTTAGCAGTAAATAACCATTGCTGTGAGGGCACGAGAACATAAAACCCTATGCCAGAAGTAATTATCATAGTGGAATCCTGTGAACCACCTTGAGTTAAGGTGTCAGAAGGGACAAGCTCTCTGCACTCCTGGAGATGCCAAGGGTATCCAGAGGAGAAGATCTGCTGACTACCAGCTGGCAGGCCAGGCTTCCCAGAGGGTCTTACCCTGGTCTGTCTGCATCCGAAGTCCACAGTCCTGTCTCCGTATCATGGTCCATAGTGTAATGGAAATTGCCACTCATCTGGTACCCACCACTGACAACAACTGTATGACACCAGGCTGGTCACCTTTCCATTTTGAGCCTTCATCTCCACATCTATAAAAGGACCAGGCTGATCAAGAGGATTCTGACATGTCTTCCATTGTACCTATCCTATGGACCGTGATTGTATACACTGGAACCCTCCTGCCTTTGCAGAGCAGCTAACAGACATAAGGTCTTTCAGACCCTGGAGGATGATCCTCCTTCGGATGAGACCCCAGACAGACTAACTTTGCACTGAATTTCACAGTGAACAATAACAGTAAAATTCTCCTTTTACGGAACGCAGGACAGAACTCATGTTACCTATTGTTGCTCTTCTTCTTCTTTTAAAAAACATTTTTAAATTTAAATTCAATTAATTAACATATAATGTATTATTGGTTTTAGAGGTATATAGCCTGATTCATCAGTCCCCGTTGTTCTTCTTTTTCCTTACAATCCCCCATAACCCATCCACATTTAGCCCTGTCTTTAGGAAGTGGAGAACCCATTCCCACTTGTCTATTTTTTTTAATTTTTTTTTAATTTATTTGATACAGAGAGATCCCAAGTAGGCAGAGAGGCAGGCAGAGAGAGAGGGGGGAAGCAGGCTCCCTGCTGAGCAGAGAGCCCGATGCGGGACTCGATCCCAGGACCCTGAGATCATGACCTGAGCCGAAGGCAGAGGCTTAACCCACTGAGCCACCCAGGTGCCCCCATTCCCACTTGTCTTAACCAGATCCTTAAATGGAGTGGAAGAGGCAGTGCTGTGTGTTGGGCATTGCCCTAGGCTATGGTTTCAGGGAGACATGAGTCCTAGTTCTAGGTTTGTGTTTAGTATCTGCGTGGCCTTCCCTTGCCTTGGTTTCACACTAGTAAAATAATCAGAATGCCTACCCACTTCATGGGGAAATTTTTTTTTTTTTAAAGATTTTATTTATTTATTTATTTGACAGAGAGATAGAGAGTACAAGTAGGCAGAGTGGCAGGCAGAGAGGGAGAAGCAGGCTCCCTTCCGAGCAGAGAGCCCGATACGGGCCTTGACCCTATCATAACCTGAGCTGAAGGCTGAGGCTTAACCAACTGAGCCACCCAGGTGTCCCTTCATAGGGAAATTCTGATGAGTAAGTGTGACAATGGCAATAAAGTTGTAAAGCACAGTAACTGGAACACAGTAAGTGTTCAGAATCATTCATAATAATTATTACTTTTACTCTTCGGTTCTCCACAGAAAACTAAGTTCTTTCTTAGCACCAAGAAGACGGATTTGGAAGATGTCTCATTTTCCTTCTCTTTTAGGTCTCTTAACTGGCTGCTTTGCTGTTGGACTCCCCTCTGAAGGAACGCTCCATCTCCCTGAGCACGGTGGAGAACAATCGTGACAAACATGGGCAAACACCAGCACCATATCACGTGATGGTACCTTGGTGTCTTTATTAGCCGCTAATGCATTAATTAAGTCATGAGGAGCCATGAGGGATAATTTTTTTTTTCCCTTCACAAATCAGACACTAACGGAATAAAACTTACAGATCTATTTTTAACGTTATTGCCCTGTGATACAGGATGGGATACAAGAGGCGGCTACAAGATGGGCTGCCAAGAGCAAGGGATCTCAGGAAAGCCCAAGAGATGAGGTAGGAATTGGAGGTCCCGGCGAGGTCAGAGCAGGTAGGCCAGGTAGGGGACTTACGAAGTGAGACATCCATGGCGAACAGTCAGTCTAGCTGAAGCTGGCAAACTTCGTAATGGACAGGCTGGTAAATAGTGTAGGTTCTTGGGCATTATGTATCCGTCTCACCTCTTCGGCTCTGCCATTGTGGCACAAAAGCAGGTACAGAACACCGTACATGAATGGGTGTGGCTGTGTTCCAATTAAATTTTATTCATGGACACCAAAATTTGAATTTTATTTCTCCTGTTGTTGTTTTGTCTTTAAAAATGTAAAAACACAGGGTGGGTGGTGATTGGCTAACCTATAGTCTAGAGAATTTGAAATTGCAAATGACAGAGACTTGAGCAAGATATTACACCTAAAATGCAAAATACACAAGTGCAAAAATACATCTGTGGGACAGGCCCAGGATCCTTGGTTGGGTATCTGCTCAGCAGGCTCTTACCTCCACCAAAAAATGTGGCTGCCCTTTACTTGAAGGTCCTGGCTAATCTTTAAGTGTGGCCTGAGGCCATCAGGATTTGTAGAGGAACACAAAAGAAAATGAGGACGGTGACAGATAGGTTCTGGCTCTCGTGGTTCCTGACCTACTTTTTCCTATTATTTCTAAAACATTTTCTTTCAAAGCTACTAGATCTTCTGCTGCTGCTGCTGGTGGTGTTGACACATGTCCTTTTAAAAAACCTTCTACGATATTCCTGCTGTCCTTTTGAACAAATGCCCTGAGCCTTTGCTAAAACCCAATTTGCTCTACAAGGAGATTTTGTGTTAGGTGGGTGCACCCCTGGATTTCATACAAGGAAATTTACTTACCAATCCTTGGATTTCATACAAGGAACTTTACTTACCAAAGAACTAAAGGAGTTCCCGAAAAGCCAGTCTTGCCAAAGCGACTGTTACAGAGCAGATTCTTTGGTACACACACACACATACACACTGACTGTTCTTAAATGTCCTCTATTAATTAATTCCACTCTGAGAACCTGTGCTTCTCTCCCTTATTTGCATCAAACACCTGAAAACGTGCATCACTGAAGACAATGTCAAGCCTGGATAAATTCAAGCTCCACCACATGCTGACTAATGACCTTGGACACATTATTTGAATTTTATCTAATATGCATTTTTCAAGCACATTTGATGATATCTCCCGGTCTAATGATACAGGTATTTACTGGGTTTTAGAATGTATGAAAACAAAGGTGTCAGGCTGGTTTAATTAATTTGTATATTCCAGTATATATGTGCTTTAAGTCATTTGGAAACACATATTAAATATTGCATGGAGTCTTTTAAGTACACTCACACACACACACACACACACACACACACACACTCACACTACTGCAGTAGGTGGTACAGAGAGACAAAAAGTATATATGTGACTTCTGATCTCTGAGCGGGAACAATGCAGTACAGCAAAAAGAACCTTGGCTTTAGAGACAAGGCACTGGGACTTGCATTATCGGCCTGGATCCATTCTTAATTAGCTGTAACAGTAGAAAAGTTGCTTAACATCTCTGAATCTGTATTCCTTCATTTTAAAAAATGGGGATATTAACTCTTGCCCCCATCACAGGACTATTTTAAGAATCCACTGAAATAATGAACAGTGTTTTATAAAAAGTAAAGTGCTATGCAAATGTAAGCCTTGCTTCATTAGCATCATTTTCTCCCTTGTGGCACCCTGAAAATCTGCTCAAAAATTCTAGGGAGCCAGAGTTTGGAAACCGCTAGCAGCTAAAATGGCAAACTTTCAGAAAAAGGTAATGGTTCATTGACAGGTGAAATATACTTACTGAATTTTCCTATATATGACTAGAAGACCAACTTCAAAGTATGCTTTATTAAAATCCAAAAGGTACCCTCAAGGTTCAACAATAGGATTTCTACTAAATTCAAAAAATAAGAGATTCTGCCTACGCAGTCCGCAAAAGTGTATCTATTACTTTTCCTTGCATCTGTTAATGCAACAAAATGTCGAGACTCACTTAAGCACCAGGAGTCTGAAGCTCCCTTTGACTGGAAAAAAGAGAAACAATATCTTTGCCAGAGTCATGGGGGGAAGAAAATTCCTTCCCAGCTTCTAAAGAAGGTCAGACAAACTGGCCAATTTCACCAGAGCAGTCAAGCAGTTAGTTGAACTAATTGCTTCCCTGAAATGACTTTTTTCTGACCCAATATACTTGAGTCCAGAGGGCTGATCTCATATTGCTTGCTTGACCATCTAACACCCAAAGCCTCAGGCAACATAGTATAAAGCAAAACACAAAAAAAGTGGTTACAAAAATGGTTCTAGAGTGTGTAGGGAGTGACCCAAGTTAAACAGGCAGTCTCATGTCTGACATTAATTTGACAATATCACGGGAGCCCCCCAGTCCCGCCCCTCCACGAGACTGAAATTCTCAGCCCTTATTGTTTCAAGTATTTCTTCTGTTCCCTTCTCTCTTTCTTCTCCTTCTGGTATTCCCACTCCGGGTTTGTTACACCTCTCATGGTTGTCACACAGTCTTTGGATATTCTGTTCTGTTTTTTTTTTTTTTCTCGTCTTTGTTCTCTTTGCTTTTCAGGTTTTGAAGTTTTTATTGATAGATCCTCAAGCTTGGAGACTGTCTTCGGCCGTGCCCCATTGAGGGCATTCTTCGTCTCTGATACAGTGTTTTGATCCCTAGCATGTCTTCACGTTCTTGTAGGATTTCCATCTCTCTGCTTACATGGTTCATCTGTTTCTATATGCTGTCTACTTGACTCGTTAGAGCTCTCAGCGTATTAATCAACATTGTTTTAATTTCCAGGTCTTATAATTCCAGTACCTCTGCCATGTTTGGTTCTGAGGCTTGCTTTGTCTCTTCAAATTGTGCTTTTTGTTTCTTGTGTGCCTTGTAATTTTGTCTTCAGAAAGCAGAATATACTAGGTCAAAGGAACTGCTGTAAATAGGTCTTTAGTAATGTGGTGGTGAGGCACGGAGGGAGGGAAGGCTTTCTAAGATGAATAGATCTAGTTTTTTATTAAGCCTGAGCCTCTGGGCTGTGAACTTCCCAAGCGTTTCTCAGTTTTTTCTCCTCTTTTAGGTAAGACAAGATGGCTACCATCGGCTGGAACTGTGTATTTTCCTTTTGCCATGTGGAAGGCTAGAGCTGACTGATGTTGAGTATTTCCTTTCTCCTGGGTCATTTGGCCTCTGGTAATACCCCAGAAGTTTAGGCTCTGGTTCTCCTAAGGGCAGGCCTTGTTAAGAACAGAGTGCTCTGGTACTACAAAATGGTTCCTTTTCCCCTCTCCTTGCCAGAAACATGAGAGGATTTTGTTTGCTATTTACTGTGGGAACCTGGTTAAGCCCCTGGAGGTAAATCTTACAGTATTGTGAAGGCCGCTTGTGAGTGGGTCCGTCTGGGGCTTTTAGCTCTCAGACTTATCCATAATGAGCATCCAGCAATTTGTGAATTACAGTTCAGGTTTTCCTACCTTAGCATTGGTTTCCCCAGCAGTTTCTTCTCGTAAGTCTCTGTTAAGTTGTGACTCCCTGTATGCAGCCTCATCTCCAGTCTTGAGGACAGCAGTTTGCTCCATGTCCTCCACAGATCCCGGTATCCTTATGGCTCCAAGAACAGTTGTTGATTTTTCAATCTGCTCAGCTCTTCAGTTGTTAGGATGGAGTGACAATCTCCAAACTCCTTGCATGTGAGACTAGAAACCCCAAATCTATTCCTTTATTTTTCATCTCTCTAGTGTTTATTAAATATTTGCTATGTGTCATTATTTTGTAAGTGCCAGGGACATGATGATGTAAAAAATAATATTTCTGCCATCATAGAGTATTTGTGGTGGTGAGAAGGAAACCATGAATAAGTTATGGTGAAAAACATCGCAAAGGAAAGCAGTCATGTCACAGGTCGGAACTGGATGGGGAATAAAGGGAGGCTAATTTACATGTAGAGGTCAGGGAAGGCCTTGCTGGGGAGGTCGACTTGTGAGCGGAGAAGTTGCCATCAAGGAGTGAGTAGCATTCTAGGTAGAGGAAACAGCAAGTGGAATGGTCTTCAACTGGGTGTCTTTGAAGAATGCAAAGGAGATCAATGTGGCTGGAACAGAGTGACCAGGTGGAAAACAGAAAAGTAGTGGAGAAGCAAGTTCCAGATCATGCAGTGCACCTTAGGCCAGGTAAGGATTTTGAAGCATATGGTAAAGGTAAAGGGATTCTAAAGAAGGGGGGGATTAATATGGGGAAAAACATTACAGGATTATGTTTTTAATTACCAGTCTAGCTCTACATTGAAACTAGATTGGAAGCTGCAGAAACAATGAATACATTTAAGCATTTATTATTAAACTATCTTTTGTGTGTGTGTGTGTGTGTGTGTGTGTGTGTGTGTGGTGAGAACATTTAAGCACTACTCTGCTGGCAATTTTCAAGTATGTAATACAGTATTGTTGACTATAGTCCTTATCTCTGTATTAGACCCTAGAACTTACTCATCTTATAACTGAAAGTTTGTTCCCTTTGACCACATCTCCTTGTTTTCCTCAGCTTCTAGCTAATGGCAACCAACATTCTATTTTCTATGAGTTAGGCATTTTTAGACTCTACATGTAGGTGATTTCATGCAGTATTTGTCTTTCGTTGTCTAACATGTTCACTTAGCCCAATGCCCTCAAGGTACATGTTGCAAATGGCAGGGTTGCCTTCTTTTTTGTGGCTGTATAATATTCCATTATATATATTATGTCACATATGCCACATTTTCTTTACCCACTCATACACCTATTGACATTTAGGTTATTTCCGTGTGTTGGCTATTGTAATAATGCTGTAATGAACATGGGGGTGCAGTTAGCTCTTTAAGATAGTGATTTTATTTCTTTCGGTATATACCCAGAAGCAAGATTGCTAGATTATATAGTGGTTCTATTTTTAATTTTTTGAGGAACCTCCATACTGTATTCCAGAGTACCAGTTTACATTCCCACCAACAGTGTGCATGGGTTCCCTTTTCTCCACATCACTTGTTTTTACTTGCCATCACTTGTTTTCTCTTGTCTTTTTCCATTCTACCAGGTGTGAGGTGTGAGGTTCATTGTGGGTTTGATCTGGAGATCCCTGATTATTAGTTAGTGATGTTAAGAACCTTTTCCTTTAGTTCTTGGCATTTGTATGTCTTCTTTGGAAAAATATCTATCCAGATCCTCTGACTATATTTAAATCAGATTGTTTGTTTTTTGATATTGAGTTATATGAATTCCTTATATATTTGCATATTATCTCCTTATTAGGTAGATGATTTGCAAATATTTTTTCCCATGCCATCTTTGTTCATTTAGTAATGTATGTATTCAACTTTTCTTTGGTGTTCACTTTATATTTTGTGTGGTATAAAGATATAATAATATTTTAGAAGATTACAGTACATTGAGATGAATAAGATATGTGCAATGCAATATAAGGCAGCATTTGATAAAAGTAATATGAATGGTTAATTAATCATGTATTCATATTTTAGAAAAACAGGGAATCCCACTCAGCTGGGTTAGTTAGAGGAGGTATTATGGGAGAGAGCTGGAGGGGGCTGAGAAGACTCACACACTGAACATTGACTAGTGTGTTCGTTTTCTATCTCACGACAACTCATACAGATAGCACTGACACCGTTCACTTAGTCAATGTAGGATAAAACCTAGAATCAACATTGACTCCTCCCTTTATTTATTTACTACCCACAGCAGGAATGTTGCTGTGATTGGTATTGAGTAAGGTTTGAATGACTGCTTCAGATCTCAAGGGCTCTAGTTAATCTATCCCCCTTTCTTTGCCTTTGGGCTATCTTCTTTATTCTAATCATCTTTGCTACTATCCAGGAGATTGTGTGTTCTAGAGAAAACAACATATTTTGCAGTCGTATAAATGGTTTTAGTATAAATACCGTGTCCACCACTGATTTTGTAATCAAAGGAACATGCTCCTTTCCTGTTTCATTCCTAGGCTTTGAATTTCTAAATTGAAGGAATATCAGTTCAGATTATGTTTAGTTTGAGATAACAGAAATCTCAATTTATGTACCTTAGATATAGAAAAATGTTTTGAAGTAGGAGATCCAGAAATGGTACATAGCTCCAAAAAGATGTGAGAGATTCAGTTCAGTTTCCACTCACTGCTGTGACAGAGTACGTGATGTGTACTGTCAGGCTCCAGCCAACACATCTGCATTCCAGCCAGCAGATGGAAGAAAGGATAATGAAAAAAGGTACAGAGAACACACACCAGCTATCTACTAAGGACATTTTTAAGATGCTCTAATGTAACACTTCCACTTACATTTCATTGCCTAGAATTTAGTCACATGACAGCACCTATTTGCAAAGGAAGCTGGGAAATGTGTTCTTTAGTTTTGTGCCATGTGCATAGCTAAAAATTGGGAGGATTTGTTATTAAGAACAGTAACAAGAGGAAAAAAACCCCCAAATATTAATAAAGTGTCCAGTTCATAGTATCTAGTTAAATTGGTGTTTCATTTTTGTCTTTCTGATCCAGTCTCGCTTTCCCTAAATCATATTTTCCAGTATTATTTTGTGTCAAATCTGTCATGAATCCAGATATGTACATTCTTTGTCAGACTGTTATTACACTAGTTTATGTTTATAAAATGCAACTAAATAGTTAAATCATTTGAACAGATTTAAATTTGGCTCAAAATAGGTATTTCAGTCTTCACAAACTAAGAGGTAACCAAATACTTAAGTTATAGGAATAGGTATAAAAACTCCAATGAGAAGTATAGGAAATGAGATCAGGAGTGGGCTGACTTTAGTCTATATTGCATATGCTTAATTTGTTGTTGGTACCACCAGATTCCTGTTCAAACTCCTCCCACAACCCCTCCCTCCAGGTTTTCACATAGCTCTGCATTACTTCTTATACCTTCCACCAAAACTTGGGAGATCTCATTTGTTCCCCTACTAAAAACTGCTCTCTTTTTTATTTTGAGACCACTGAATAAAAAATGGGGACAGCTTAAAGTAATTGGATTCTAGATGGATCAAGCCTTGAACACAGGTACAAGATAAAATGTGTAGAATTCCAGGAATAATGGCGTGAAGGATTTGCCAACACCGATTATTCCTGGGACTTACCCTCTCAAAGCCAGGCTTATGAAGCTGTCAGGGCAGAGGACTTCCTCTCCATGGGTCTGAGTTTCCACATCTGTTAAATGAGAGTTGGACCCAATATTACCAATTTCATACCCCAGGGGGCACCATCTGCGTCGTATTCTATGTATTACCCAGCTGTTCCAGTCTTAAAAAACGAAAAGCAAATGGTATCTCTGGTATTGGGCAACATAGTCCTAGAAACCACCAAATATGTAACCGGAGATCGTCCTCCTTTGATCAGACCAAATCCTTTTAAAATCTGTATGAAAATCACCAACTTGTGTTTTGATTGTATTTATTTTGCTTCTATATATTTTCCTATTGACTTTATGAATTAAACCATTTACTATGCAAGGTATGATCTGTGTTTGCAGAGAAAACGCCATAACTTTTATTCAATTGAACAAAATGGTGGAGGTTTATGATCGTCAGTGGGGTTGTGGTTTGTTCAAACTAAAGATGAACAACTTTATTAACCATGTGCTGTGTATCATCATTATTGTTATTATTCTAGGTTGTGAGCAGATGATTCATGATTCCTGAGCAGTAAGTAAATATATGAACAGAGTTTACTGTTGTGATAAAATAAAACTTACAGCACAGTTTATCTGACTTTTTATGGAACACATAATCCTTATTGTGTTGCAGAGTAAACAGGCATAAATTGTGAACTGTTCACTTTAAGGCTTATGATTAAAATTACTTTTTACAAAGACAAATAATGTTTTCAGTTTTCTTATTTTATTTAGTTTTCTTGTATGTAGAATCAACATCAGTGGAGTCTGGCAATCAGAGAATGATTCAGAATGGCGTATCCACCACTACTTAAAGGAAGAATGTGTGATTCTCTAAGTTCACTATCGCTTTAGCTAGAGGAAGATGTGATGGTCTTGTCATGTTCCAGAAGTAGGAGCAAATGGTCCAGAATTTTAGTTAATAAGAAGTGCATAGGGGAGTGGATCTGAAGGTTGAGTATGTCTATTAGAATGTGGAATTAAAAAAATAAACTATAATAATTGCACTCTCTAATGTACCTGTTAAAAGCACAGCCAGGATGCTTTGATAATTTGTTACCTGCTTATAAGATCTGGGCTGGACCAGAAAGGAGAAACTCAGTGCAGTGGATAGACCTTATAATGTTAAAAATACCTGGGGCACCAGGGTAGCTCAGTCAGCTAAGTGTCTGCCTTTGGCTCAGGCCATGATCTCCAGGTCCTGGGATGGATTAAGCCCCACATCAGGCTCCCTGCTCACCAGGGAGTCTGCTTTTCCATCTCCTTCTGCCCCTTTCCTGCTTGTGTATATACACTCTCTCTCTCAAATAAATAAACAAAATTTTTAAAAAATTTAAAAAAATATTTGCTGCTCTCCCCTTATGAGAGGAGTATACTTTCCTCTTTCAGTAACATGGGGTTTAGCCACGTAACTTGCTTAGTCCGAAGAAGTATGAGGGAAGTGATGTTGGCCACACTGGAGCATAAACTTTAAGAGCACTGTGGGGTTCCACTATGTTCTTTTTTCCTTTTGTCTGAAGACTGGCATGTTCCACACATGCTTCTTAGCCTGTGTCTCCGAATGAAGATAATATGAAGTCAAGTCACAGACAACCTGCACAGGGCAGTTTAACATGAGAAGAAAATAAGCCTTTGTGATGCAAGCCACTGAGCTGTGGTGTATCAAAACTCAGAGTCATCCCAGCCAAGGTAAGAAAATGTCTTATGTGTTCCATGTTGATATGGGTCAACAAACGTAGAGGCGATTAAGGTATACAAATAAGGGGATTTATGATGCATAATATGAAAACTATGAGTCCAAGATCAAGCATTATAAATACTAGTGTGTTAATAGAAAAAAATAGCACAATGTAAGCAGCAGTACTAAAACGCCAGGGAAACTGTAAAACAACATAATTAAAATGTAAAATCTGATTGACTTTTATAGAGGCTCGCCTTCATTTAATGAACATTTAGGGGACACCTCCTTCAATTGTGGAACTGTGCTAAATCTTTTGAACAGTGTTATCTCAGCTGTGCTTGAGGAAATTGATCCCTAGAAATAAATACCACTTGGAGGTCAGAGGAGGCAGAGAATCTATGGTTCCAAAAGTTTGGGAAAAGCTACAAACTGTACCGTGCTCTTGGGAATTCATAAGACACACAGGAAAGTAACAGCTTGAGAATTCCTTTACCAGATACCTGTTTCACTGGGTTTATTCCAATATTTCTGAACCTTATTTGGATACAGTGTAGGAAATATGGTCTTAATAAGACATGCTCTATTTCAACTCCCTCCTACCTCCCACCATAGAAAAAGTGTACACAAACTTCACAAGGGAATGCATGAGCAGGGTTAAGAAGTAATGAGGAGGAGGGGCCGAATGTGCAAAGGGCCAGTTCCCAAACTCCAATTCAGAGCATGAGTGCTGTATAGGAAGGAACATTTTTAAACCCTGACCCAGGAGCAGGGGCATCTTTAACACATCATATATGAGTTACAACTGTCTCCTCACTGTCCACTTCATCCTTAACCTCTTTCATTTTATCCTGCCCTGCACATCTCTACTACTTAATCTTTTGAAGACTATAGCTTAATTTCCTTCTCAAAATCTTCTATGGTTTTCATTCTCTTCAGGATGATATCCATGTAACTGATTGATTTGTAAGAAGTTTGTATTATCATAATGCATGTCTCTCCTTGGGTGACCTTTATTATATTGTCATTGAATTCTTCTTTTAGCTATTTATTCATTTAACAAGCATTAACCACGTGTCCTCTTTATATCTAGTATGAAACTAAACAGTGGGTTTTGGAGAGAAAGAAGCTTGGAGCTTGATGTCAGGACCCCCACATTCAAATTCAGTCTTCTACTCTCTAGTGATTTAGTTGTCTGTGACCAAATATCAAAAGTAAAAATAATAATACATGTATCTCAGGGTCTTAGAGATTTGATATGATTGAGTTACATGAAAAAATTTCACCAGATGCTTAGATCAAAACAGATGCTCAAACAATGCTAGTTGTTTAATCCAAATCTAAGTAATATAAAATATACAATGAGGTGGTCTGTCCTTGAAGTTTAAGGAATTTAAAGGCAACCTAAAAAGGAATCATATAAATGCAAAAGCAAACAAGGAACACAAACAGAAACAGAGAAGAATCCAGACTGCATTTAAAAGTATGGGTGTACCCTTTTGCATGTTATAGTTTGTCACAGGGTGCTTGAATTTCCCACTTGTAATCAGATGTATGCATTCAACTCCTTATTTCATCTTTGCTAACTCTATGGCTTCGGTAAAATTTCATAAACTCCCTGGGCCTCTTATTTTCTTTTTTGAACAATTCAGATAAAACCTTATAGAATTGATTTTGAAATTAACCTGTCTTCATGGAAGACATAAATCTTTGATATGAATCTTTAAGGAAGTAAAGATATGAGATATTTGAGAAGAGCAGGCAGCATCCCAAAGAGATGAAGAGAAGGCAAGGGGAAAGAATTGTGTGCATGACTATGGGGGAATGCTCTTAGAGCAGCATTCCTGGGACTTGTGGGAAGTGCTAAGAGCTGGGATATGTATGCCTAACGCAAGAGGGCGTGGTCATTGTGGGATGAAGGCAAGAAGAGGTCATCTCCGTTACAAATGACAGAGGTGACCTGGGACAGGCAAGCGAGTAGATGTTATGGGCCGTTGGAACAAACTGGAGACTGCCTCAACTCAAGATTCAGTTACTACCCAGCTCTATACTTATAAGCTGCCTCAGTGTGGCTCAATTGTCTATGTTTTTAGAAGCAGCCAATAATGTGGAACTTTATGTGAACTTCCAGAACTGTTCATGCTCTTTTACCCCCTTATATCTTTAGGATTGCCTTTTCTTCTGCTATAATAACCTGCTCCTCCTTTCTCTTTGGCTAAGTTCAATATATCCCACAAAGCTCCCCCACCCCACCCCCATCACTTGCTTTGTAGAACTACTTCCTCAGCCTGAGGGACTTTATTCTGCCTCTGTTCTAGCACTTCCCACACGGATTACAACCTTGAGGATAGGAGCTACACCAGGTTGTTCAGCTCGTGGCCCTAGGGCTGTCACATACAGACTCCTAGGGGGAATGAGCTCCTCAGAACCATGGGCCCAGGGGCAGGGCCTCCCTGAGGACAGGGCCTGCCTTCCCTTGGTTACAATGCCCAGCACAGTGTCTGATACAGATAAGTCTTCAATGAGCATGTGTTGCATGTCTGTATAGAGCTGGATTCCTGAGTCACAGGGGATGATTAGTTTACCATCCATCTCTGCAATAGAGGAAACACTGAGAGGAACCAAATTTCCTTTCAGATTACAAATAAATAAGTAAATAAATAAATAAATAAAATTAAAAAAAAATTGAGCTCAGTTTAGCATAAAAATCACATTTGGAAAATATGTTGGAGAATCATTTTTAAAAATTCCCAATTCTCCTGTATCAGATAGGTCCATACGTTTTTTTCCCCTCTATGTGCGACCAATAAAGTTTTGAAAATACAGAAGGGATCATACGCGCGTGCGCGTACTCACACACGCACACACACACGCACACACAGAAATGGACAGTTGTATCTATTAGTCAGTGCTGGGGGGCATGTTAAGGCTCTGTTCTAATAGAAGTAAATCTGGAAAAAAAAAAAAAAAGTAAATCCGGAGAAAAAAGAAAGGAACACAGAGCCAGGCCATGCTGGTGGAGGGTCATGGTTTCCATGCTAAGAAAGAAGTTTTTAAATGGCAAGGGTGTTGAAAGGATATCTTGTGGAGGGAACAGGTGGCACCCAGAAAATGCTCTGGGAGAACATGGGTGCACCAGTGACATAAAGTTGACAATAACACTGTCAGCTTGCAGCAGAGCTACCCAGTTCCCGAGTCCTCATGCTTCCTCTTTTCTTTCCTTCCCCATCTCTCCCTCCTCCTTTCCCTTCCTGCCTGCCTCCCTCCCCCACTTCTTTCCATGAGTCCTGCTCCTACGACTTCTTTCCCCTTTTATTTTCTTCCTCTTTTTCCTCCTCATGATCTTCTTTCTCTTTCTTGTCCACTTCCTTCTTCTTCCTGCCTTTGCTCTTCTCACCTTTCCTCCTTCTCCTCTTTCTTCTCTTCAAGGAATCTAGCTCTCATTATGGAAGGAAGTGGGGCAGTAGAATTCATCTGAGAGTCAATTTTGCTGGGCTGCATTTATTCTAGAATAGGAGGGCTAACGATAATTTTAAAATATTGTAAGATAAATTCTGGAAGATTAATCACATTTTAATTAATCCCAATTTCTTTTGCAATGATAACAGAGTTTCTATCTCTCCTGTGTCATTTTGCTTTAGGCATCTTATGTAATTTAGCATAAGTGGGTTAAGTTTTTAATTAACTATGGTCAGTCAAGGAGACAGAATTGCCAGTATCTAATCATCTGCCTTACTTTGTCTTTTGAAATAGATTTGAACATAAGGAAAATCTGTCTTGTTTGGTTTAATTTGGTTCATTAATCTAAAATTTTTTAAAGGTGCCCATGTTCCATGTATTTGAGACATGATTTAAAATATTTTCTATTTTCAGTGATTAATACAACCATTTCCATGAAATTCAATTATTTCCTGATTAAATCAATTCTCCCTAATCTTAGGGTACTAGAATTTCTAGATATTAAATACTCTGTGTCTGTTATTCCGTAACAGGCCTGATTAGAATCCATGTGGGTTGTTAAAGCTGCATGTCGTGCTTAAAACTTGACAGTACATATTTTTGTAAAGTGAAGTGGGATGAAAGATATGTAAATGATGAGTTACCATTTTACCTGTGATAAAGAGTGTATTGATTTTTCATATTGCAATTTTAATAGAAAACTGTCACTTTTTAAAACAGTAGTTTATAATAAACCAACATTACCATATATGCATGAAGACTTAAGGTTATTAAAATGGCTTTATTTCTAGTACATAAAGTACATCTGCTATTTTGAGACTCTGCTCTATATATGCCCAGGCTTATTTATCAGCTACTTGGTGTTCAAACCAGAACTATATAACTTATGTATTACTTTGGTGGACTTAAGGCAATTTACATATATGCATTGTATTTTTAAAAATAAATGGAACTCAGGTGCACCTGGGTGGCCCAGCCAGTTAAGCGTCTGCCTTTGGCTCAGGTCATGATCCCAGGGTCTGGGATTGAGCCTCTCCTGGGGCTCCCTGCTCAGCGGGGGAGTCTGCATCTCCCTCTGCCCCTCCCCTTGCTCATGCTCTGTCTCTTACATGCTTTCTCTCTCTCTTAAATAAATAAATAAAAATCTTTAAAAAATAAAAAAATAAATAGAACTTGGGACATTATTTCTACCTTTAAGAATCATAAAATGTCTTTCCTGTTCTTGTTCTCATTCTTTCTTGTCTATTTTTTACACTCTTTAACATTGCCTGCACCTGCTCCTTTACCTGTAAACGGGACTCCTACACATCTAGGATCATTCGTGCTCTCTTGGTCTTGATTCATCTCCCATCATATGAATCAAGAGGTCAGATCTTTTGGTAACTCCATCTCGGTCTCAGCCACTATCTTGTCTTGTCCCAAGCGAGTCTCCCTGTGAATGTCTTGCTTTGGTTGCCCATTTCATCTACCGAAGAGCTGCACTGAATTTGTTAAAATGCAAATCTGTTCGGGACGCCTGGTGGCTCAGTGGGTTAAAGCCTCTGCCTTCAGCTCAAGTCATGATCCCAGAGTCCTGGGATGGAGCCTGCTCTGGGCTCTCTGCTGGGTGGGGAACCTGCTTCCTCCCCACTGCTGCCCCAACCTCCTGCCTCTCGGCCTGCTTGTGATCTCTCTGTTAAATAAATAAATAGAACCTTAAAAAAAATGCAAATCTGTCCAACTCTCCAACCTTCCTTCTGAGCTGGCAATGGCTTCCTACTGACCCTGGTAGGAAGGCCAGTTGGTTTTTCAAAAGATGAGACCCTATCTGTGATATCCATGATCTTTGCTTGGTTCTTCAGCTCTCCCTCTCACCACACCAACCCAAAAACTCAATCCTCCAACCCATCACATTTTCCAACGAGTCAAGCTCACATTTAACCCCTAGTCTTGGCACATTCTATTCTGTATGCCTTAAATGATTCTACTCCTTTTAGTTTCACATATTATGAATAAAATAAATATACTTCAAGTTTGTGAAAATGATGTCTCTACTTAAATCATATTTTTAAAATGAATATACAAATCTGTTAAAGTTGATATTCCATCTCAGTTCACTCATTTGGAATAAGAAGGTTGTATCTACCTGAAGTGACTGAATCATTTTTTAATCCACTCTCGACAATTTCTGCCTTTTATTTGGTGCACTTAGATTGTTCATATTTAAAATGGTTATTGATGCAGTTGCAATAATATTTAGCATGCTTATAACTATTTCTTAAATGCTTCATTTTCTTCTTTGTTTCTACCACTTTCACTGTCTTCTGTTTTTAATTGAGCATTTTATATGATTCTATTTTATCTTCTCTCTTAGCATATCAATTGCACTTCTTTTAAAAACTATTTTGGTGGTTGTCCTGGAGTTTATAATTAATCTAAATCCACTTTCAAGTAACACTAAACTATTGCATGATAGTGCAGGTGCTCTATAATAGGGAATTCACAATTTATCCCCCTACTTCCTTATTACATTGCTATAAGAAATTTTCACACAGGGATTGATTTATAATAGTCATTTAAGGCATTGCAATCTATCAGAACTTCCATCGTATAGCTAAGCAAATTGAAGTTGACAGAGAAGAGGAAAAAAAGGACTGGATATCTTGTATTTCTTTGACACCAATAAAAAGCATCTTGCCAAGGCCCTAAAATAATTCCACCATGAACACTTGTAATTGCTATCTCTTGGAGATGGGGGCTGAACCATCTCTACTGGCTGAAGACTATTGACAAAATAAATAAATCTAACAGATTCATAACATGGTTCCTCATCAGAACTTGCTCACAATCAGCAAACACATGAACGTTCATATACAAACATAAAATTGCTCTCCATTAGACATGAATACTCCTTGCAATCAAGACTGGGTTTGCCTCATTCCTATATTAAATTTATTAAATTGGTGATTAACCCATCAAAGACCATTCCTTAATTGTGTTTTTGTCCCTAAGATTCAGCCACACAGTCTTGGCTTCCTGTCTTATCCCACTGGTCAATTCTGGTTATTAGAGAAACTGGTATGCTTCTTGGTAAAGCCCAGAATGTTTTTCACATTCCCCATTGCCTCATAGAGCAGGCACATGCTTTCCTTTATTCTACATAATTAGATATGTTTCATAAATCTTAAATCCCCCCATTAACATTTCTTGATTTATGCCAAAGTATTTGTTTTCGGTTGCCTTATTAGTCACCTTAGTCATGCTTATTCAATTACAGATTCCTATATTTCTTATAGGAAATATAGGAATAAGTTCTTATAACTTGTACAGTTTTTAAAATTTCTTATTTCCCAGGTTTTAAAATAAATACTGGTG
Organism: Martes martes; assembly: GCF_963455335.1. Lineage (NCBI taxonomy): Eukaryota > Metazoa > Chordata > Mammalia > Carnivora > Mustelidae > Martes > Martes martes. Next base: position 98,152,196 of record NC_137896.1, on the reverse strand, counting down.
AGTCCCAGGTATGAGTGACAGAGGCACTCAGGCTTTCATTATCAGGTTTGCAAAACAAGATATTTTACATATTGGGAACTCTGATATTATATCAGAATAAAGGGAAGACTTTTCTGAGGATTTCCTGGTAAAGGACTCAAAAAAGAATGACTTTAATGATTTAGTTTATATATACACCAGTCTTGAAGATGGTGTGAAATTTTTAGTTGCATAGGAGATACAGTGCAATTATGACCTCTTTGGTCAATGCTGAATAGCTTCAGATGAAACATTTACTGATTCTTTGGGGTTATATTTACTCTGTGAGAAGCTGTGGTAAAGGCGATCATAGCATAGCTTTGTCATTCCTTTTAAAGATCTTCCTTGTGGTTGGACTTTTAAAATGCTTCAGGTGTTAAGAGTGGAAAAGCACCCAACACATATGAAAAAGTTAAATGGTTGCTATTGAAAAGAGTAAACATCTTTCTGAATATAAATCCTCTTCATTCATTTGCTTATAATGATTTCCTCACTTGAAGTGACTTCTCTATCTTGGTAGACTTTTATCCTATGAGACCCTGCTTAGACATAACTCTTTGCTGAAACTTTCTCCAATTGTCCTCCTCATTCAAATTGCTATATATTCATTCATTCACCCATTCATTCATTCACTCATTTACCTACTCATTCATTCAATAAATTTCTAGATCATTTACCAGGAATGGGGGCTATAAATTCCAATAAGATTTAGTATCTGCCTTCCAGAAATATATAATGTATTCAGAGGATACACATATTGAGAAAAATTAGGGCAATGCTCATCAGACCTTCTATTAGAGAAGCCATTAGGAAGGATAAAGAGGTTGCAAAGTCAAGGACTATTAACAACCTTGGGAACTACAAAGGTGTCATAGAGAAGGAGGCATTGTGATTATCTTAAGAGATGAGTACATTTGGCTAGTGCAGCTCAAGCTGTTGGTAGCCCGTCTATGCTTTTTGTCTTTACAACATCAGTGCCTACTGGCTCAAAAGTCATTGGACTTTTGGCCATACCCATGATAGGCTGGACATGCTGGGAATGAACCATTCTCCTCAAGCAGCCCTCAATCATAGATACATGGTTTACAATCAGGAGAAAGGTCTGGGACAGAGTATTAAGTACGGGAGTTGGTGGATAAATACTACACATCTCTTACCCACGGCTGAGACAACTCTGAGGAATGTGTAGCATAATGATTAGGAGTCACCCAAGGAGCATGAACTCCAGTTACCCACAGTATTAACTAGCTTTATAATGTACATTTATCAGCTGACTTCCTGTCTCACTTCCCTATTTTCTTACTTCCGAAATGAACTCCCTATACTCTGTTATGGGATGATTTTTTTAAAAGTAAAATCAAGACTCTCATACTGCTATGAAATGAAGTCATACCACTTACTACCTTATTGATTAATGAGGGAAGTGAGGGCACTGGTAAGAGGTCACATGGAGTCAAAGGTAGGATCTCCAGATGCTTAGTTAAATTTGAATTGCGGACAAACAACTTATAATTTTTCAGGATAAGTAGCCCCCAATATTGAATGGAACCATACTTATGTTAAAAAAGAATTATTTATTTGAAATTCAAAGTTAACTGGGCCTCCCGCTATTTTGATTTGCTAAATATGACAACCTTACTCAAAGAGGAATTCAAACTACTACATACAGATGCCAGATAAAGCATGCTGGGAAATAAATTTACAAACAGATACAAAACTGATTGAACTAGTCAATATCTATAGGACCAGAAGGGTGTGCTCTAACAGAGCCCAGGAAAAGAGAGGAGAGTTTTGGGAAATAGGGAGCAAGAAACTATGTCAAGTGTTGCAGAGACGTACACCAGTAGGAATAGTACAACAGTACTAAAGTGATGAATATTGGCCATTAACCACTGGGACAGCATTTTCCAAAGCATGCTCTGAGATACTCAAGTTCAGTGTACCATGTTCACTTGATTTTAGCCAAAAGGCCAAGAATCGATAGGGGTACCATGTTGAAATAAGCATAGGATCACTTGGATATCATATTCCTCTATTGTTGAGTTAAAATAAATATCATTTAGATAACTTTGAGAAATTCTGATATATTTCCCCCAAAACAATAAACACAGATAAGCAGTACGATTTAACATTATGTAGTCCAAAAGTTCCCAATCTGATTTGATGGTGAAGCATTTTCTGTAACTTGCTACCTATTGATATACTCTGAAACATGTTTTTGGGAAGGATGCATTAGAATTAGTGAAGAAATAGGAATACTAGAGTAAAAGGTGGTAGGCAAAGCAATGTAGAATGTTTAGTATCAGTACTAGCAAGTTATAATTATTGGTGCTTGGCCAATATACCAAGACCTCTACAAAGATTATTTCATTTAAATTCCACAATGATCCTGTAACATGGGTACTGTTATCATCCCCATTTACTGAGGAAGAAACTAAAGATAAATAAAGCAGTTAACTAACTTGCCCTAGGGGATGCCTGGATGGCTTAGTTGGTTAAGCAGCCAACTCTTGATTTCAGCTGAGGTCATGATCTTAGGGTCCAGGGATCAGCCCCACATTGGAATGCCCACTCAGGGGACGTCTGCTTGAGATTCTCTCTCCCCCTCCCCGCCTGCCCCTCCCTCATTTTCTCTCTCTCTTAAAAAAAAAAAGTTACCTAACTTGCCCTAGATCATACAGATAATTAATGGCAGAATCAGCTTTGGAATTCAGGCAGCCTGCTGCTGAGCAATACTCTTATGCACAATGTTTTATTACCTCCCAAATATTTCTGAGAGTTATTCCAAAATGTTAAGGATACATAAGGATGACCTATAAAGTTGAAAGTAAAAGGAAGTAAAAACTGACTACAGTAACCACACATGTTCTATTATAGGAGCTGGCAAACTATGGCCTATGATGCAAATCACACCTGTCATTTGCTTTTGTAAGAACAGTGAGCTAAAAAATGCTTAATTTTTAATTTTAATTTTTTATGTTTAAGTGATTGCAAATAAATGAAGAATAATGTTTCATGACACATTGTATGAAATTATGTGTAAGTGTCCATAAATAGAGTTTTATTGGAACACAACCAGATCCATTTGTTTGCACACTACCTATGCATGTTTTCATGGTACAACAGCAGAATGGAGTTGAAACAGACAGAATGGCCCTCAAAGCCTTAATTAAAATTTTACTGTCCGGTCCTTTACAGAAAAAGTTTGCTGACTCCTGTTCTGTAAGAAAGGGCATATTTTCAAGAGAAAAAAAGAGAGTAGAGGCTTAAGGGCTAGGTGTCACAGATGACATTATTATTATTGATGCAGGGCTTGGGAAAACTGAAGCATTATGTTTGGTTAACACAAGCCTTCTGTGAATGTTAGTATGAAGAGCCAACACACAAGCAGGCACAGGTTGTTATAGAGAACAACAACCATTCAAGACAGCAAAAATAAAGGGACAGAGAAACATCATTGTATTTTCAGGATATGAGAATGCCACAACTCAAGGACTTGTATTGCAGGAAATACAGCTAGTCCTTCCATAAAATGGACAGTCCTCAAGCCTTCATCTTTGCCCTCCTTCTTATCACATGGTATCTTGCCTCTAATTTTCTTCTGCTTCTTTTTTTTTTCTTCATAGAACAGCTCTCTGCTCACTCATCTACCTTCACAAAGCTGCCTCCAAATGGTAGTCTGCATAACTCAAAGATCTGCACAACCTTCCAGTTTGGTTCCACATTGTAAATGGGTAAGTAGGTCCCAGAAGATGACATATACAGTATACTACCTTTTATTATAAGGTTAAAGAAACTAAAATGAAATAATGTATTTCAGTATTTGTGAGTCCACTGAGTGATGAACTATAAAAAGAAGGCAAAGGAATAAAAGGCATAAGATTCAGGGTCACATTGACTTCGGGGGATGGGAAGCAAGGCAGAGGGATGGGTTGGGGGAGAAGTAAATTACTGACAATGTTCTCATTTTGGAGTTGGCTGCATTGTGGAAGGTTATTATCTTAATAATTTAGATAAATGCATGCAATATAATATAATAAAAAGACACATGCATGAAGCAATAATAGGTCATGAGCTTGTAATTATAATTAATCTAGTTTTGTACATATGTGGTTCACCAAAAAAAAAAAAAAAGAAAAAAAGAGAGAGAGAGACAGACAGAAAGAAAGAAAGGAAGAAAGAAGAAAAGCCTAGAGACCTAGCTAATACTCCCAACTATGGCTGGGGAAGAATGAGTCCACAAAGTAAGCTTAGTGAGTAGAAAGAGGAGTAAATGCTCTTTTTGCTTGTACCTAGGACATCAAGCTTTTTCAAAGAGTTGTCTTTGCTCTAGCTTACACACATGTAAGGGTCAAGTTTTGACTGGCCGTTCAAAACATGGTAACATCTTGTCAAAGTGTAAGGGCAAGGGGAAGATGAAAACTAAAATGTCAGGGCTGTATTTATATAAACCAAGTGGAAGTGATCTGAAGGTCTAAAGAGAAGGTTTTATCATCAACTTAATTGTGGATTTTGATGTTAATGCTGGTATTCAGAGTTTCCTCTTCCTCAAATAAAGGTTATTCTGTCAATGAATAAAGGGTAGAGGGTGACCTGTCAGAGATAAGGCTCCGGGGTGGTACCAAATGATCTAATTAGATAGAGCCAGAGGCTCCAAAAAATAGATGAAGGAAAAAATTGAGAGCTCCTCAAAGAAGACACTACTCTCAATTTTATAAAGTAAATTTACATAAAAAAGATCTTATAATAAAACTGTGGTAGAAACATTGGAACGTATTAAATAGCGTAGCTTTCTCCAATATTTTTCTTATGTGCCCGAGAGGAAGAAGAAAGCCTCAGACAGGCCTGAAATTGCTGGGCATTGGTGGTGTTTGGAAAGCCCTCGACCAAGACAGGTTTCAATACCAATTGGAATCCTCATGGCTCTCGCAGCTCCCGGGTTCTCTCATCCACTAGCACCCTGCACACCAGACACTGTGATATTAGTATGCTATTGAACTGGAAAATGGTATGTGAGGTTTCAGTGTAATAACCGTAGAAAGAGATGGAAACAGATCTCTTAGGGACAGGATAAGGCAGCATGAATTCTCAAAGCCACTCTCTAAAATTGGGTAAACTAATGAAGATATTATGTATGTATGTATGTATGTATGTATCTTGCATTCTGTTGATAGTGTCCACCACTCCTCGGGCTGCAAAACTTGCTGAAGAACCATTCTGCCTGGCTGGTGTCAAATGCACAGACATCCCGGAAGGTGAGAGAAATGCCTAGGACATATATTTGCTGATACATTCATAAGGATGGCTATCTATAAAAACTGACTTAACAAATTGGAGAAGACTCAGATCAATTTAAAAGCTATCCTGGAACATTTGTATGAAGTAGCCAACCAGGGTATTCTATTCAATGGAGCAGATGGACTCTTGGAATGTGGCAAGTAGCATCTGGTGACAAGTGTCTACTTTCTCTGACTTCTAGTCATTTCCGTTTTAAATTGGGGCAGAGAAAGAGTAAAAAGATGCAAAAGAGTGCCTGGTTCCAGAGAATGGTGTTGATTTTTTCCTCCATTCAACAGATGTTTGCCTCAGTGATGCCACAACATGGTCAGCAATCGTGTGAAATTAGCAAGGCTGATTTCTAGAGCAGCTATTATGGGCACTGAAGTGGTTTTCAAATAGGTAGTAGCATTTAGTCACTGTGTAAGGAAATGTTTAAGTAGCTCAACAAATATGTCACATTACCTTGTTTAGATGTCCATGAAGGAAAAGCACACAACTCATTTATAGCTGTTGCTAAAACTATATTATATATCTGTCAAGACTGGAGTTGGCTAAAAGATCTGAGTGGGGGAACCAAGCTCATTCATATCCATGTTGGAGTTAAGGAATAAAATCAACTGTCAAAGAAGATATCCCATGGGCCATTTGCAGTGATTGTGACAGTTTGTCCCTTGTGGCCAGCTGGAGAGAAGCCACACTTCATTTCTGCCAACCCCCTGCATCTCTCAAGTAGAAATCCTGGCACTGGGCAAAGGCCTGTGTGAGTCTGACTACTCTGGAGACAGAGAAGTCTGCCTGTAGGGGTCATGGTCCCTGAAAATAGATTCAGAAGACGACCTCAACTGACAACAACCTTGTAGTCAGGATGCACCCTTTCAACAAACCATTGTGTTTTTCAAAAAGAGCTACAATCATGTAGTTTGGTTTATTCAGATTGCTTTATAAGAGTTGTTTGGGCAAGCAGAGGCATTTGACAGGAATCAGCTCTCAAGGCTGGGAAGGAATAAGGGTTATGGAGTTTAGCAACGGTGGGAGTTTAGGAGGCTCCAAACAGACAGACAAAGTCAGTTTCTGGGAGGTGAATCAGTCAGAAACGGAGACCTTTCTTGAGTCAATTGATCCTCTGTTTCTTTTTTCTTTTCTTTTCTTTTCTTTTTTTTTTCATATACAAAGTCTACTTTTATTCAGTGAATATCGAGGGCACTTGATGGATATTTGTACAATGACTGATAGAATTTTCCTCAGCATGGTGATTGCTTTATAATATCTATAATAGTGATTTGTTCAATGTTGGATGGCTGGCCCTGGCTGACCGTTGGCTTACCTGTGAGATTACGGCCTAAAGAACATTAGAAACTGCCAGGTAAATCTTGCTTCTCAGTGAGGATGGGGTGGGAAATGTCAGGGTTACCTCCCGGGTTGCGTTTTGTGTACTAGGGATGAGTAATTCCTACAGGAGGACAAGGAAAGGTTACAAGCAAACAGGTTTATGTGTGTTTTCCTCTCGGGGAATGGCATTGGAGAATGAGGCAGGCATCTCACTTTTACTTTGTGCACTTTTGTCTTGTTTGATTTTTTTTTTTTTTTTTTTGGCCAAGGGCATTCATGTGTTAAAAAGTGAACTGGCATCCAAAGTCTATGAAAGATCCCTGTTCTGGCTGAGATATTCTTTACAGGATCAGAGGCTGATTTTTGTTGTTGTTGTTTTTACTTGTTTTCAGTCTCTTTTTTTCCTACTGACCTTAAAAATATATATGACACCAAATGTTCTTAAGGGAAACAGAAAAATTTAGTCTAAAAATCTGAATGTCAAGTAATATTTAATATTTGAGCAACAAAACTGTAATGTTTGAACCGCTTTGGAAAGTCGTTTCTTAATCTGTATGTGGCTTAAGATATATTAATACAGGGGTGCCTGGGTGGCTCAGTGGGTTAAAGCCTCTGCCTTCGGCTCAGGTCATGATCCCAGGGTCCTGGGATCGAGCCCCACATGGGGCTCCCTGCTCGGAGGGGAGCCTGCCTCCTCCTCTCTCTCTGACTGCCTCTCTGTCTACTTGTGATTTCTCTCTGTCAAATAAATAAATAAAATCTTTTAAAAAAAGATATATTAATACATTGCTATAGCACTCATTTGAAAATAAATCAGTTAAACCAATTAATTGGGTTTCTGAAATATGGGAGAAATGCTGTTTTTTTTTTTTTTGAGCTTTCCCAGTCTTGTATGGTAACTCCAATTCAACAGTCTTCTACTCAGTTCCTTGTATGTGCAAAATACTGCATTAGATATTTTAAGATGAATCCAATATAAATGCTGGCCTATAGAAGTTTACTTCTAATTGGTGGAAAATACTAGATTAAATAAGTCTTACTTGGAGGGGAAAAACAAAGATCTGTGGGGTGCAAAGGAGTGAGTCATAGTCCTGAGGAATAGCCAAATGAAGATAAAGTTGTTTTTATTTTTTTCCTGGAATGGATCTTATTCCCACAATGATAACATACCTCATCTCTTATTAAAAAAAAATGATTAAGACTTAAGTGTATAGTGGGATACAGATAGCACTGGGCTATTTGGTTTTCCAAATATCTGGATTTTGGTTTCAGCTCTTTTATGGGTCAGTTGCATTGGATAGCTGCTTGGCAAATCATTCAAGGTTCCTGTTTGGTCTCCTCTTTTACCTCACTCCACCCTCAGCAGGTGTCCATGATATGTTTAAGGATCATTACTAGGTCATTGAGCTGTGCTGGAGTTAGTCATGATGAAGGGAAGGATTAATATGCAGAGCCTTTGGGTTGAGTGTTCCTCTTTGGAACCTTTTATAGTTCATCTCTATGGCGATTTCGTTCTTCCCTACTGGTGGGTAGAAAAGGCTTCAGGGTCTCTTTTAGCTTAGAAGGAAGGGCTCAGAGAACCAATAACAATCATAGCTCTTCCTAAGGAAAGGAGGCATAAAGAGTAACAGTCCTATAGGTTTAGGTCTTTAAGGTCTAAAAGACCTCTAAAAGAGATCTCTTTTTCCCTCCATCTTTAACCCTGGAATTTTATTCAGCATTAAGATAATAAGTGTAGATCAGAGGATTAAGAATTGGGTGTGGACTGGGGAGAAAGACTGGAAAAGCCAAAGAGCTGGCTTTTGATTTTACTTTTAGGCTCATTCATATTGGGCCAAAGGCTTCTTTATAGTTCTAGTCTAATCAATTAAGAAGTCTAATATTCAGGAAAATACCTCATTTGAGTAAATAAAATAATTTTGCCTCGTTGATTATCTTTTTATTTTTCTTGGGAACTTGGGGGCAGTGAAAGTAGGTTGATTGAGGATTTCTGTTTTTAGGATGACATGACTGGCCATGTTTGTTTGTTTTTTTCCAAAAGAAATGAGATTTGTTTAGCTGCAACTTGTTTCTTTTGTCTTTTTCTTTTGCTTTTTTTCTTTTATGTTGTTTTTATAAATATATTCACTCTACTTTGTTACAAACAGAGGCTCAAGGAAAATGGATGTATGCTTGTTTTCAACTCAAAATAAAGGGGTAGCTGCAGGCAGCTCAGGAGATTAGTGGATGTTTGTATATTATTCATAAGACTATTCATTAGCTAATGGATTAATTAAATGAATAATTATTGAGTTTCTTCCATGTAATGCTATCTTCTACATTACGCTTTAACGTGGGGTTTCTAATTTGAGATCCTTGAATGGTTGTAGGGTCCAAAGATGATTTTCAGAAGGTATAATCCCCTGAATTTATATATAAGCTTTGTGTATCTGTTTATCTAAAAATATGAATCCATAGCTTTGATAGGATTTCCAAAGGGATCTTTAACCTCAAAAATGTAAAAACTACTACTTTGAAGTCTAAATCCTCTAAGGTCATGGGCCTTATACTTTATTTTCTTGGTGTCTTCTAGTATAAAAATCAGTGGACAGTAAAAAATCCATCAGTGTGGATTAACTGACTCAATTCAATAGGCCTTAACTAAATGGCCATTTGGATTCAGGTAAAATGTTTATATGCTAGATAGATAAAGTTGAAGGGGAGGGAGTGGGAAAGGAGGAGAGTTTCAGAGCTATCTGGGGAGCTCATTCTCATCTACCACCTACTGAATCTGAATTTCAGGAGCAGGGATAGGCACAGATGGATGAACTACAAACAAGGCTTTCCAGGTGATCCTGTGGGATCTCATCCTCTATCCAGGTGGAAAATCACTGGGCTGGTGGGAAAGATAAAGAGATAAACATTAAACAAATGGACTTCAAGACAGGATGAACTGCCTTCTAAAAAGATGTCATTAACATGAACTAGGAAACAGAGAGACCTATGTAAATTTCAGAATATCTATAGCTTTGAGCTGGACCTTGAAGTGTGAGAAACTTTCAATAAGAACAGAATAATAAGGCTTGAAAATTCTGAGTACAGAAGTTTTGATGATGGAGGAAGAAGGAAAAGAGAATTTTTGGATATTCTCCTGTGACAGAGTATTCGCTGGTAAAATTTAGTATAGGAGTCAGATATAAATATATTTAGTGCAGAGCTGTACACAAAGGACTAAGTCAATTGATCTGTGTTGGCTGAAAATACCTTCATAACTGATGTAGCTGTACCATAAATTCATCCTCATTTTGTTCATACCAAGTCTACCATTAATAGGATATACAGTTTGACTTGACTTAAACAAGCAGGTGGAATTTCTAAGAGCCAATTTAACATAATCAATATAACTTTTTAAAAAGCAGACATTTACCCAAAGCTTCTCAACAAAAAAAACCCTTCATAATGAGAAAAGTACTGTGGATCTCTGGAATATCCTGACAGGGCCAGGATTTGTCTTTGAGGCTGTTAATTCAGCTTAAATGATTTCCAATATCTCAATGCCATTAGCCAGTATTTGGCTACCTGCATCGTATTTTCTTTGGGAATTTCACTCAAGAAATTAGCTGTTGATACAGTATTGGTTTCCTGTGACTGCTATAACAAATCACCACAGCGCTGGTGGCTTAAAACAACAGAAGTTTATTCTCCCACATTTCTGGAAGCCCAACATCCAAAATCAAGGTGTCAACAGGTATGCAGTCCCTCTGAAGTCTCTAGGGGAGAATCTGTTCCTAACATCTTCCAAACTTTGGTGGCTGCTGGCATTCTTTGTCTTGTGGATACATGTCTCTGCTCTATGTCTTCTTTTTTTTTTTTTTTTTAATTTTTTATTTGACAGAGAGAGAAATCACAAGTAGGCAGAGAGGCAGGCAGATAGGAAGGGAGAAGCAGGCTCCCCGCCGAGCAGAGAGCCCGATGTGGGGCTCGATCCCAGGACCCTGGGATCAGGACCTGAGCCGAAGGCAGAGGCTTAACCCACTGAGCCACCCAGGTGCCCCTCTGCTCTATGTCTTCTATTCTGTGAGTCTTCTTGGTTTATCTCTCAAAATTCCAATTTCTCCTTTCATAAGGACACCTGTGTTGAAGTTTTCAATTTCAGTGGTATTTGCTCAAATTTTTATTATTTCTTTCCTTTTGCTTACTAGGGCTATAAGTTGCTCTTCTCTTTTTGGAAAGTTACCTAAGGTAGAAGCTTAGATTATTGATTTTAGACATTTCTTCGATTCTAATATATTCATTCAGTACTATATATTTCCCTCTAAGTATTGCTTTCACTGCATTCTACACATTTTGATGAGTTGTATTTTCATTTTCATTTAGTTAAAAATATTTAAACATTTCTCAAGATTTCTTTTCTGATCCACATGTTATTTAGAAGTATGTTGTTTACTCTCCAAATATTTTAGGATTTTTCCAGCTAACTTTGTTATTGTTTTCTAGTTTAATACCCTTGTGGTCTTATGATATTTGCTCTTTTAGATTTGTTAAGATGTGTTTTATGACCCAGAATGTGTTTTATCTTGATGAATGCTCCATGGAAGCTTCAGAAGACTATGTTGGATGAAGTAGTGTATAAATGTCAATTAGACTAAGTTTTTGTTTTTATTGAATGGCACACATGATGTACTGAGTAAAAGAACTGAGGCAAACTGGTCTTTCGTGTGAGAGTTTATGCTTATCTAGTTAGGAGTAAGGCTATAATTACTGTTTGCTATAGCTGTGGTATCAGAGGCTAAAATTTCCTTTAATGTCCTTGTTTTTATTTTCTTTATTGTCCTGTTTCCCTAGTGCCTCCTCCTTTTTTTTTTTTTTTTAATTAACATATAATGTATTATTTGCCCCAGGGGTACAGGTCTGTGAATCATCAGGCTTACACATTTCACAGCACTCACCATAGCACATACCCTACCCAATGTCCATAACCCAGCCACCCTATCCCTAACCCCAACTTTTTTTTTTTAAGATTTTATTTATTTATTTGACGGAGAGAGAAAGAAAGAGAGAGAGATCACAAGTAGGCAGAGAGGCAGGCAGACGGAGGGGGGAAGCAGGCTCCCTGCTGAGCAGTGTTTCCCAATGTGGGCCTCCATCCCAGGACCCTGAGATCATGACCTGAGCCAAAGGCAGAGGCTTAACCCACTGAGCCACTCAGGTGCTCCTCCCTAGAGCCTCCTTCTTAACTAAAGTCTGAGTCTTGCTGTCCTTTCAGAGATAATCTTCTGTTATGTAGAAGAACTGGTGTAGTGGTAAGTTGTGGGGGAGGGGCAGTATTTTATAATCCTATGATTAAGTTTCAATGTTTTAGTGACCCCATTTCCCTGGGCTGTGACTTTTACAAGTATTTCACAGTTAACCATTTTCATTTAGGTGAGACAGGAAGGCTATAAGGGGCTGGAGTCCAGTAGTTCCCTTCTGCCAGGACAATTAGGCTCTGATAAAATAGTTTCCCTTGAGGATAGGCAGTTGTTAAGAAGAATGAAGCATTCTGAGCTTATTTAAAAATTATTCCTTTCCTGGGGTGCTTGGGTGGCTCAGTCAGTTAAGTGTCTGACTCTTGATCTTGGCTCAGGTCTTGATCTCACAGTCATGAGTTGAAGCCCTGTTTTGGGCTCCATGCTGGGTATGGAGCCCACTTTTAAAAAATGTTATTTCCCCTCTCTCTGCCGGAAACATTAAGGTATTTTTCTCTGATCATTACTGGGAAAACTTGGTGGAGCTCTTTGAGGTAAAACTCAACAAAGTATGGCAACCTCCTTAAGGCTGGGTTCCCAGGAGTTTTTCTCTCTCAAATGTTGCTGCATCTCCAGCAATTATTCCATTATCCTTTGAGTGTTCTTAGTAGACTCCAGCAGAAGCTTCTGCTGCAGGTAAGCTGAGATTATGTGTTCACTCATTTCTCCAGTTTTCAAGGTAGTTGTTTGCCCTGTGACCTCAGTTCTCCAATGGATCTAAGAAGAGTTGTTGGTTTGATTTTCAGTTTGTTCAGCTTTTGTTGTTGTTGTTGTTGTAAAAACAAAAGTGATGGTCCCAAACTTTTTGCATGTCAGAATGGAAACCATATCATTGAGACCCACTTTTTAAAGATATTATAGAGTGGGCATATTTATCAGGAAAAGTAGTTGTACTTAATAATCCCTGAATTCTCTTCCAGGTCTGAACTTTTCTTCTAGTTCTAACAAGTTTTGCCTTGTAAATTTTGCCCCGTAAAATGGAGTTCAAAGCCATTATGATGTCTTTAATATTAAAGTTCGGAAGCAATATACAAATGGGGTAGGGGAAAGCCTGTATATAAATCATGAAGGTGAGGTCTTAGTTTCAGCTCACCACTTCTGTTGGGTCTAAGAAAAAGCTACCTCCGATCTTTGGATTTCAGCTCATTCATTTATAGAATATGGCAGTTGGCTTACATTGCAATTAATGTTAACATTCTGCTATTCTAGAGGATGATTCTTTAAAGGATTCATAGCAAAATTGTACCTAATTTATTGCTCACAACTTTGGTTCTCATATATGAAATACTTTATTGGCATTAAGCAAATAGCTATTTAAATGTCAGCAGTTGATCTGGGTACTTTATCTGGCAGCCTTCCATTTTCTAAATGGAAAGGAAAGGTCTTGCTGGTGCTCCCACTTATTTTAGAAATAAGAAATATAGTTCCTGGTGGTTAACAGATCTCCTGAAAACTAGACAAATTGGCCTCAGTTGAGCAAGATGGTTTTTGAAGAGCCGATTAACTAAAAGGGGAACAAAAGCTACAGATATTAAAGACTGATTTTCAGCAGTGAGTACTCAAATTATTGAATTTGTCAACAGATTCAGTTAGAACATGAAAAGTTCAATCAGTCAGTGGGTTATTTAGGCTATCATGGTCCCAAAAGATGGATTTTTTTCCTTCTTCTTTTTCTACTTCGCTGATTTGAATATATTTTTGTGTGACTTGAACAAATAGGCTTTCTTTTGTTGCTATTTTGGCACAGAATAATTCTAGTACTTGCCTGTATGCAATAAATTTACATGTGTGTCTGTACTTTCATCTTCTAACAAATTCAAATATCATTTAGTGAATATCAATGGCACATCAGGTACTATTTTAGAGGAATCGATTTGAGTATCATCAACCTATAGATAGTAAATGAAAACAAGAATGTGAATGAGCTCTGTCAGAGGATGGGAGAATCCCCAACATTTAAAGTTTCAGAGAGAGGAAACCACTACTGAAAATAAAAATTTAGGGAAGTAACTATAGAATTAAAATTTTGCCTTCATTTGGGTTCCATAGGAAGCAGACCCCAAGACAAGGTTTGAGTACAAGGAATTTATATGATGAATGAATGATCCCAGGAAGTCCCAGTAGATGAGTAAGGAGGTGAGGCAGAGAAGAGAAGGCAGTAAAGCTTGCAAATTCCTGTTGTGAGTAACTGAAGACATGTCTCCTAGAATTGTCTTGGCTGAAGGGTGAAGGAGCTGAAGTATTTGTTCACTAATTGTTGTTAGTCATTGGTTAGGAGAAGTTCTTGGGAGATCTTCATTCCCTGGCATCACTGACCTATCACATGTGCACCAGGAACGGGTTCCAGTGGTCACAGAGAACCCTGAGTTCCACAAAAGAGGGTGTGCTGATGGTGGGTATAGGTCTGGGCCATCACGCGCAGAAATGTTAAGTGCTTAAGAGCTACAGATGCAGCATTAACAGCACTTGCCAAAGTTTAGTTCCCTGAGACTACCAAAGGGAGAGAGTGTTTCTGGAGGAGAGTGTAGTAAATAATCTCAAAAAGACTGACATGTCACATAAGTAAAAGAACTGAGAAAGTGATAAGGCAAGGGGAAGGCACTAACAGAAACAGAAAAGATTTAAAAAAAAGTGATAGAAAATGAGTATTTGATGGAGCAGGATACAAGAGGACATGGAATGAGGGAATAAGAGTTACTTATTTATAACTAAAATTCAGAATATATACAAAGACGGGGATGCCTGGGTGGCTCAGTCAGTTAAGCGTCTGCCTTCAGCTCAGGTCAAGATCCCAGGGATCAAGTCTTGCATCAGGCTCCCTGCTTCGAGAGGAGCCTGCTTCTCCCTCTCCCTCTGCTGCTCCTCCTGCTTGTGCTCTCTCTCTGACAAATAAATAAATAAAATCTTTTAAAAAAAATCCCTTCAGAATATGCATAAAGACAAATTAAATATTACAATTACAAATAAAAACGCCTTTTTGTGACTTAATTCATTTATCAACTTATTCAGGATACTCTCCTTGAACTGCCAAGTCTGGCTTCAGTGTCACTTTTTCTTCTTTCCAGCACACCCTTTGCTCATTTTTATGATGGGATTTACCACACAGACTCCAAGTTATTTATTTGCTGCTTATGCAGGGATGGTATCAGGCACAGAGAGAAGTTAGAGCTCCATTTGGTTCATTTGAGCTATAAAGCATTGAATTACTTTGTGCCCAGCAATCTTAGGACACATGAATAGAAACTAAACCAGCATCCTGGGGGATATAAACCCGGTCACACAGTGTCCATCTCAAATTGAGGTTAGTCACGTCCTTGATGTTCTCTCCTGACATACCAATGAGCTGCACTGCAGCCCAGCATCAGAATCCAGGATGACTTCTTTGGAGCAATTACATTTTTCCTAAGCAGGCTCTAGATGGAGATATTCATCTATTGTTCTTTTGTTTTCTCAGCAGTTGGGGTGAACAATATACTTGACAACTAAAAAAAGTAAATTAAAATTATTCCTCATTTTTAAGTCTCTCAAAGACTTGTAGAAATGATTTAGAATATTATTTAAGGCAGATAAGATATGAAAAATATTTTTGCATTGCTAATCTGGATAATTTATTAAAGTGGGACACTGCTGCATGTTACCTCTTTCTATCTATGGACATTTTCTAAAGAAGATACAGATCAATTGCCTTTTTATATGAAATAGATTTAATCTGAAATATAAAGGAGTTAAAACATTTCAATATATTCTTTAAAATCTGCATTTTGTAAACAATGATGGGGAGTACCAAAGTCAATTCACAATAGAAAATAAAAAAACAAATTTGCAAATCTTTTGCATGGATTTTAACCTTTAGGTAAGGTTTAAGAGGTTAGTATTGTTATTGCTATTGTTATTGAGTAATCACACGCCTCAGTTCTCTGGGGGAAATGGGTTACTTGGTACCCCGCAGAATGTGTTTCACGCAGGAGAGGAAAAGAAAAGGGAAATTAGTATGGAGCGAGGAGCGACAGGGGTTGATGAAATGAGAAGGTAACCAACTCCTCACACTACTGGGAGAACATTAACCTCGCTGAGCTTCTGCTTTCTCCGCTGTCAAACAGGGACATTTCTTCCTGCTGTGCTTATCTTGTAGACTGATTAAGGTAAGAGAGGAAAAGAGTAAGTGGTTGTGAGGGGGAGGCCGGGGGGAGCTCAGGGCCAGTCAGCGGCAGGACGTGCCACGGCGCCCAGTGACTGCTTCCTCTGCTGGTGGTGGGGTGGACCTGGGCTTGAAGCTGAGCTTGAGTAACACAACTGTGAAAGAGATATACATACCTAGTACTGGGGTCCCCCATCCTGCTAACAGTTTTCATAACTGTGATGTGACTATGGGTTTATCATGGAAACTACTAGAAATTTTCTGACCACTATTTTGAGTGAAGAAAGAAGCCACGGAAATTTATATAAACGATGATATGCTTTTTGAGGTCACTCTGTGAAAGGACATGTCTAAGACTGGTATCATTCACTTGTACCAGCAGGGACTCTGAAATTCCCGAGCCCTTTGCTACTCCTTGCAAAGCTGTGGCTTTCATCCTCTCAGTGGGCTTTTACTTGTGTTTTCAACCTTTGCAGGAACTCCAGCTCCCCTCTTCCCCCTCCTCCTTCCCAGCAGGGGATATTGAAGAGGGGGCATACAGCTCTCCCCAAATGTGAGACACCTGCTACTGTGTTCACCCCTAGCAAGAAAACTCTGCTCTGGGTCTTAGATACACATCTCAACCTTAGCCAAGGAAATATGGAAGGCTTTACTGGATCCACTCTAAAACAAAAGACACACATCTAAGAAGGTTAAGATGTACCCTCAGCTCCGAAAAGGGAGGCATGTCTCAGAGTTGAGCATGCCGAAGCCAGTATTTAAGACTGCTACTTTAGGAATGTTAGCAGAGTGATTCAGGACCTATCACTTAAACCAAGATCAAGCAGCTGCACAGGCAAAGTGCAATGCCTAGCCCAGCCCTCCCACGAACTAGGTCAAGATTTCACAGAACACTCCAGAGCAATTCAAGGACAAGTCTTATGAATTTTTCTATAAGATGTCAATTCTCTGAGAACATAAGATTAACTGGCTTCTGAGCCATGGGGAGGGGAGCATTCTTACCTGAAAGTGGGAGCACAAAAAAAGCAGACAGGAAAAGACAATGTAATTTGAAATTAAATAATTCCATCAACGACCAATAACGATTTGTCTTTTTGTTCTTTTTTCTTTTCTTTTCTTTTTTTTTCTCTTTTCCTTCTTTTGCATTGTGAAATAGAGAAGGCATATACAATTACGAAATGCAGGGTAAAGTGTGAGGCTCACTTTTAGATTTCAAGAATCACGTGAGATTTCGGGTGTTTGGTGGGGGTGTCAGTTACACTGAAGACTGCCTACCACCGAAATAAAATCCATTACAGATTTTTTACCAGCTTGTTACAAAGAAGATGGCATTAATGTATAATGAACCCTAAGTTAAATCATGATTTCAATTAATATGAACTGAATTAGCTGATAATCAATGTAATAATTGTAGATAGATTAGAACTGTAACTTCTGGGCCTTTACTGGTTCTCAGACTGGTTTAAGGAAATCTCATCCAATGGAGTATTGCCACCCAGCACACTTAACCAGCCTTGTGATTTAATGCTTTAGTGACTAGAAGCTTTGGACAATGTCATGTGCTATACCAGGGGATTAGCCAACATGAGACTTTCCAAGGAGCATTTGCCGTGGACAGTCCATCATGGACCAATCTGGACTTCAGTTCTGCAGTTTCAGAAGATGGATTTTACCAGCACACTTAACACTAGGAATGAATGAGCTCAATAACTAGAATTAGGAGACTCATGTAAATGAACCTGCTGTGATAGTTAATTTACAGAGAGACTGGATAAACACACAAAAATGATTGAGACAGTGTTGTGAAAGATGTTACATAACAGGAGGCATTATAGCAGCCTTTGAATGTAAACCAGAATATCCAGAATGGATGCAGCCTAGAAGCAGAAGCTCAGTTCCTGGAAATAAGAAAATTGTGGCTCTGACCTCTTGATCCATTTTCCTGATCTTGAAAATCCAGCTGACTTTTCTGTCCCTTTGTTACATAATCTGCAAAAGTGGGCTGTCGGGGAAGCAGCAAAGGTGAAGTTGTCTGTAAGTACAACACGCTAAGATAATTAGCCACAGGAGACTGTTTTCTTCAAAGAAGTTCAAGTTTCCTGAAACTCTGGTTGGTGAGATTATTTTCATGCTTTTCAAGTTGGCATTTGAACTTTCAAATGAAAAAAAAGTTCTTATTTTTACACAGCTAGGGGTGTGATAGAATTTTATTTCTGCCTCTCCTGGGCTGACTCGAAGTCACGACAAGAAGCAGCAGAGTTGAATAGCTTCTGCTGCCAAATGGTGTATTATTCAAATGCAGTCGGGTTCTCCACCCCCCCCCCCGACACCCCCACTATTTTACTGGGAGGTGATACACACAGTAGTAATTATAATACTATTGATCTCGGACAAGCAGGCAGACAGACACACACTCCTACATATTCATTACATTACTAAGCACTTAGTCTTTTCTTATCACTGTGAATGATAAATTGAACATTACCGCCCCCCCCCCATCTGCAAGATATGGACTGACCCCATCACACATGCATGGCCTACTGGTTCCATTTGTGGCCCAAAGGTCTCAGGGCACATGCTGAGTTTTCTTTCTTCGTTTTATGTGACATCATCTCTCTGTTTATCTTCCCGTGGTCTTGTTTTCTATCATGATTTTTGTTTCAGTGAACATTTTTGACTCAAGGATAGGCATGTGGTCACCCTGGAAGTTTTGTAAAGTGCCAAGACAAATACAAATGACATTAAAAATAGTGTGTGTGTGTGTGTGTGTGTGTGTGTGTGTGTGTGTGTGTTTTTTACCATGGTTCAAAGCAAGAGAGCATAATCAAGGAACTGTTTTAGGAAGCAAATGGTCAAAATTAGCCTTTAAGTAGAGACTGAAGAAAATTCTTCAAATAGACAGCATCTAATCAGAGGGAGTGACCAACAATAAAATAGAATCTAGAAGAGAGAATGGCCAGAGACATGACATGATTCCAAGTGTATGCTGCCCAGAATGTATTTCCATGGGGGCTGTGCTTTGGCCTTCTAATGAAGATTCACTTAGCAATTGCATTTCCAGGAGAATATTCTTGTCCCATTGCTGCGTAACGGTAAATATGGGTTCTGACTCTAATTTCAGTGGAGAGTGAGGGATTTTCTCACCACCAAGTAATTCTCAGACACCAGCTGGGTGCCCTAAAATTCAATTTAATTCTGGCGCTATCTCCCTAGGGATAACATCAGATCCCACAGATTAAGGGCTCAATCCCACAAGACTGTCCTCCACTTCAGATGCTAATGGCAAGCACAGGTTGTTACCTGGGCTTCTGACCTGCCAATTACTGATTGGTGGTTTCCTCAACTCCTTCCTTGGGTTGATTATTTCTCACAGAACTCAGGAAGCCCATTTCCTCACTAGATTACTGGTTTATTACGAAGCATATTAAAAGATATGAATGAACAGCCAGATGAAGAGATACATAAGTGAGGTCCTGAACAAAAGAGCTTCTGTCCTTATGGAGTTTGGGGCCTGGCACTGTGGCACATGAAAGTGTTCTAGTTCACCAATCTGGAAGCTCTCTAAACCCTCTCTCTCTCTGGTTTTTGTTTTTGTTTTTGTTTTTTTATTATGAAGGCTTCACACAAGCATGGTTGATTAAATCATTGGCTACTGTGACCGATTTAACCCCCAGTCCCTTTCTCTTCCCCAGAAATCAGGGGCTGGTACTGAAAGAAGTTCCAGACCTTTGTTCATCTTTGGTTCCCCTGGCAACCAGCCTTAGGAGCTTTCCAAAATTCATATCATTAACATAAACTCAGTTGTGGTAGGAAGCGCTTATTATGAATAAAAAGACACCCATTTCACCTTTATGGCTCTGAAGGGATTTCAAGAACTGAGGACAAGAGACCAAACATTGTAACAAAAGATGCTCACATTGTTCTTTATCTCTTAGAAAATTCCAAGGGTTTGGGAAGCTGTGATCTAGGAAGCATGGATGCAAACCAAATGTATATATATTTTTAGTACAGATCATAATATCATAGGATAGTTACTTGTAGAATATTATGGTAAAGAACATAGATTTGGAATCAGATAGACCCACGTTCAAACATGCCACGGAAAAGTGGTAACTGTGTGACCTTGATATATCCTTTTACTCCTCAAAGTGGATTCTGTGGAGCAGCATTCAGATCCCCCCTTCAGGACTGCAGCCCCAAATCCCCTAGCTGAGACCATTAGTGGCTGGTGGCTTTGAGTCCCTTCCCAAGTTGGCTCTCAGAGTTTCCTAGCGGATCCTTGAGGTCTTTGTTGAGACTAATCACAGTTCACCTTCCTCTGCCCACTCCTTCGCAGGTGGCTCTCCTCAGTCAAATCCCCAAATGTAAGAATCTGTCCCTGAGTCCATTTCTCCCAGGACATACTTGCAACCCTCTATGAGTATCTGTTTCCTTAAAACAGTATAGACCCACTTCACAGTTTTGTGGAGAAGAAAGAACAGGCCATTATTTTTTCTGTATCTTACTAGAGGCAGGCTCTGCTGTCCTTCCAAGTTTCCTCTTGCTGCTACCACCTTCCTTTTTCCTTCTTGCACCACTAAGCTCTGAGAATAGCTATTTTGTGTCTGCCATAATCTTTCCTTTTGAGGCACTATTCCTGGCTTGCTAAGATTTTTTTTTTTTTAATTTTCTTGTTTAAAACTCTGGTTTCTTCACGTGAAATAAGGCCTAAAATTAAGTCCCAATATTATGTGTTCCTTGGCATCTGGGGCAAGGCAGGAGTACCTCAAATGACCTAATTACAAGTTCACCTCCTCACTCTCACTCTGCTCCCAGAATAAGATTTCCTAGGAATACATATCTCCTTATGATGGGGACCAGCTACAGTTCCTGCTTATCCTTGAGTACCAGCTTTGGTTCCTTGCCAATCTATGGAACTATTCAAGATTTTTTTTTTTTTAAATTTATTTGAGAGAGAGACAGTGAGACAGCATAAGAGGCGAGAAGGTCAGAGGGAGAAGCTGACTCTCTGTGGAGCTGGGAGCCTGATGCGGGACTCGATCCTGGGACTCCCGGATCGTGACCTGAGCTGAAGGCGTTGCTTAACCAACTGAGCCACCCAGGTGCCCCTACGGAACTATTCAAATGAGCCAACCATATCCTCCCTGGAAACCAGGAGTTACCCAGCTGCTTGATACCGCAAAGCCTGGCTCCCACCACCACTGACTGTTCACTCCACTCCCCATTGTAAAGAAGCGTCATCCTACATGGTGTGTGGTGTCCTTCCCTTCCAGGCTACAAGGATATATGAAGGACAAATTGCTGTCAGTCTCATTTGTCCAACGTCAGTTGTTGTGGATTTGTCATTCCCACAACCCCAAGTCAAGAAACCATTCCTCACCAATAGGTAAAGAAGTGACTGAAACGTTTCACTAAAAGAAAAGGGCCCTTTTCAATGGCTCACTTCACTGTAATGAGCTTTCATGTCTGAGATAAGAATTGTAACAAGGCTCCAGTCAGTTTAGGGTGTAGGGGCTGACGGCAGGCTACCCCCAAATGTGTCGCTTTGGTATATTATTTTAAATTAAAAGTTACTTTAAAAACAGCCAGTGCAAAAAAGAACACCCTGACCTCCCTTTGTCTCCAGAAATCAGGAAGTGAATCTCCCACGTGAAAGTTAGCCTTCCTGCACCAGGAGGTAAAGACATATTGTTATCACCAGAGATAAGGAATTCAGAGAAGAGAAGGCTGTATTAAGAATCCTGTTACTTTTTATTAATTCAACCCCAGCTCAAATCCTGTTTAGAAGTCCTTACTAATTAAACTCCTGAACATAAGTTTTCATGGTCCTGTCAATTCCTCACAGATTTATTATCTTTTTGTCTAAAAAGTATAAAAACTGCCTACCATCAGTTCTTTGGGTCTCAATTTCATTATTGGTCCTCTGTGCACATGTGATTAAATTTCATTTTTTTCTCCTGTTAATCTGTCTCATGTTAATTTAATTCTTAGGCCAGCTAGAAGAATCTTGCAGGGAAGAGGAAAACAGATGTCTGTATATGCAGTCACACAGGTGTCAACCACTGGCATCTTATTTTAACAATTGTTCCGTTGGTTACCTCTGCAATTCTTTTGCCACCCAGTCCCATAAAGTCCCTCTCTACCATGTCCCTAGATATTATTGTCCATGTCCACATTAGAATTTTGAATGCCTAAAGCCTGCTTTGAGAAATTGAGATTGGCTCAGAGTCTCAGTTGAAAGATGCAGGTACAACTCCCAGGGAAGATGGTGGAATAAGAGGATCCTAGGTTCACTTTGCCCCAAAGACACAATTATATTACACTGATATCGGTCTTAGTAACCCAGAAAATGACACAGAGACTGGCAGAACTGAATCTCCATTGCTAAATGTAGAGAAGAGGCCATATTCGGAGAGGGTAGGAAGGGCAGAGACTCTGTCAGGAGCCAAACAGATACAGGCCATCCATCAGGGGGAGGAATTCATGGCACAGAGAAGGAAGAGAAGCAGAGCCCCACACCAGGCACCCCAGGCTTTGGGGACCCACAATGGGGAGGCAAATCTCTGTAACCTTTGGTGTTGAAAACCAGAGAGGCCTGGTTTTGTGAGGTGTTTTGTTTTGTTTTAAATCAGTGGGGCTTAACACCTGGAACTTTTAAAGTCAGTAGGCTTGGCTCTGGGAGAGCTGGTGGATGATGGGAAACTGAGTCTCTGCCCTTAGAGACAGCACAACAAAAAGCCTTGCTGAGATACAGCACAGAAGAGGCAATTTGAAAAATATCCATGGTATACAGGAAGGAGATTTATTTAATAACCTCGGCATGTGCTGGAGGGATAGGGATCTTTGGGAGAATTCTCCAAGAGCAAAAGAGCTTGTGGGCACCATTTCCTTCCTTCCACCCCCAGTCTAGGTAAACTGACACCTGTGGGAACCAGCACAGCATTTGAACTCTCTCCTCCCAGCTAGCTAACAGCGCACCCAGCCCTTGTGTGCTTCTGTAGAGCTGCCTCCTCCAACCCTGCTGGTCTCAGCAGGAGTTTTCTCACGCAGCTGCAGGGCTCCTCCTGCAATAGACCAGCACAGATTTTGTTGGCCTCATGTGCCCCACCCCCTCATTCTCCTGTGGATACACCCTCCAACATGCCCTTGAGAGGAGTCCATACAAAGTGTGCCATGAGCCTGGCAGTGTGCAAGCAGCCCTGATAGGGGCCAGCACCACTCCAAAGTGACTCATGCCCAGGGAGAGGGGAAGATAACCACACACAAGCCAGTACCAATGCAGCCCCAGTGGTAGGCTGGGGGCAGGCACTGGGATTGACTGCAGGCTCTGCCCACCAAAGAAAGATTGTCAGGGGACAACACAGGGAGAGTACCTTGTAGTTCTATGCTACTGAAGCTCTGGAAAAGGCATGGTCTGACTCTCCTCAAATCCAAGGTGGCCCCAGACTGGCCCACTACAACACAGAGACAAAAACCTGCCCCAAATAGGACCATTGTAGATGACTGGACTGAAGCAAAAGTGGCTCAGCCACAACAGTAGGGGACATGCAAAATACATAGGAGATATCTCCCTAGTGCCAGGTTCTAGTGAATAGAAGGTAGTTTACCAGAACAGAACCGTTCACCAGTCCCTGTCACTTCAGGGTACTACAGAACTCATCTTCATAAAGCCACTACTTTCAAGAGCTGACTTTCCTAAAACTTAGAAACAGACACAGAGAGTTAACAAAATGAGACAGAGGAATATGTTCCAAATGAAAGAACAGGACAAAAACCACAGCAAGAGAGCTAAATGAAATGGAGATAAGTAATATGCCTGATAGAAAGTTTAAAGTAATGGTCATAGAGATACTCAATGGACTTAAGAAGAGAGTGGACAACCTCAGTGTGACCATCAACAAATAGAAAACAAAAAAGAACCAAGCAGAGATGAAGAACATGATAACTGAATTTAGAAATACACTAGGTGGAATAAATAGTAGATAAGAGAAAGCAGAAGAATGGATTAACAATCTGGAGGACAAAGCAAGGGAAAGCAATCAAGCTGAACAGGGGAGAGAAAACTGAACATTAATGAAAGAAAATAAATTCAGAGAAATCAGTGATACCATCAAGTGTAGTAACATTCACATTATGGGGGTCCCAAAAGAAGAAGACAGAAAAGGGGGCAGAAAATTAATTTGAAGAAATATAGCTAAAAATGTCTCAAATCTGGGGAGGAAACAGAAACCCAGACCAAAGAGGCACAGAGACCTCCAACAAAATCAACACAAGGAGGCCCATACCAAAACACATAATAATTAAAATGGCAAAAAGTAGTGACAAACAGAGAATTTCAAAAGCAACAAGAAGAATACAGTTACAGAAAAGGGAAACCCCCTAAGCTATCAGTAAGTAGATTTTTCTGCAGTCCAGAAGGGAGTAGGATGATATATTCAAAATGCTGAAAGAAAAAAACCCTGCAGCAAAGAATACTCTACCCAGCAAGGCTATCATTCACAACAGAAGGAGAGATAAAAAATTTCCCAGACAAACAAAAGTTAGAGGAATTCATCACCACTAAACCATCCTTACAAGAAATGTTAAAGGGGACTCTTTGAGTGGAAAGGAAAGACCATAAGCAGGAGTAAGAAAAGTAGGAAGCATTAAAATTAAGTATATTTATAAAAACCCATCAAGGGACTCACAAAATAAAAGGATGTAAAGTGTGATAACATATACCTAAAACATCGGCGGAAGAAGAGTATTTAGTGCTTTTAGAATGGGTTCAAACTTGGGCAATCATCAACTTAATAAAGACTGCTATATGCATAAGCAGTTATATGTAAACTTAATGATGCATACAAGTAAAAAACCAGTATATGCAAAGAATAAAGAGAAATGCAAAGAACAGATATGCAAAGAATAAAGGGAAAGGAATCCAAGTATATCACCTAAAAACAAACAAAACAAAACAAAACAAAACAAAACAAAAAAACAGCAAACCATGAGAGAAGAGAGCAAGCAAAGAAAGGAACAGAAGAGCTACAAAAACAACTGTAAAACAGGTAACGAAATGGCAAAAAGTAAAAGCCTATGAATAATAACTTTGAATGTAAATGGACTAAATGCTCTGATCAAAATACATAGGATGATGGAATGGATAAAAAAGAAAGACCCATCTGTATTCTGCCAACAAGAGACTCATTCTAGACCTAAAGACACATGCAAATTGTGAGGGAAGGGATGGAAAAGCATTTATCATGCAAATGGAAGTGAAAAGAAAGCTGAGGTAGCAATATTTCTATCAGACAAAACAGACTTTAAAACAAAGTCTGTAACAAGAGACAAAGAAGGACACTACATAAGCATAAAGGGAGCAATCCAACAAGAAGACACAGTTGCAAATACTTATGCACTCAATATGGTAGCAGCCAAATATGTAAAGCAGCTAATAACAAATATAAAGGAAGTAATTGATAGTAATACAATAATAGTAGGGAACTTTAACACGCCACTTACATTAATGGATAGATTATCTAAACAGAAAATCAGCAAGGAAACACTGGCTGTGAATTACACATTGGGCCAGATGGATCTAACAAATATATCTAGAATTTTTCATCTTAAAACAATGGAACACACATTCTTTTCAAGTATGCAGGGAACATTCTCCAGAATAGAACACATATTAGTTCACAAAACAAGTCTCAACAAATTAAAAAAGATCAAAGTCATTCCATGCATCTTTTTCTGATTACAACACTATGAAACTAGAAATCAACCACAAGAAAATATCTGGAAAGAGCTCACATACATGGAAGTTAAATAACATGCTACTAAATAAAAGCAGGCCAACCAAGAAATCAAAGAGGAAATCAAAAAATACATGGAGACAAAGGAAAATGAAAATGTAATGGTCCAGAATCTTTGGGATGCAGCAAAAGCTGTTTTAAGAGGGAAGTTTATACTTATGCAGGCCTATCTCAAGAAGCTAAAAAACTCTCAAATAAACAATCGAATCCTACACTTATAGGAGCTAGAAAAAGAAAAACAAATGAAATCCAAAACCAGTAGAAGGAGTGAAATAATAAAGATTAGAGCACAAATAAAGAATGTAGAAATTGAAAAAACAATAGAACAGATCAATGAAACCAGGAGCTGGTTCTTGGAAAAGATCTATCAAATTAATAAACCTTTAGCCAAACTCACTATGAAAAATTATATGCCAACAAATTGGACAACCTAGAAGAAATGGGTAAATTCCTAGAAACATTTAACCCCCCAAAACTAAATCAAGAAGAAATTGAAAATTTGAATAGACCAATCATCAGTAATGGTATTGAGTCAGTAATCAAAAAACTCCCAACAAATAAATGTCTAGGACTAGATGGCATCACAGGTGAATTCATTTAAACATTAAACATTTAAAGAAGAGGTAATACCTATTCTTCTCAAACTAGTCCAAAAAACAGAAGGGGAGGTAGAACTCCCAAATTCTTTTTATGAGGCATCATTACCATAATACCCAAACCAGAAAAAGACACCACAAAAAGAGAGAACTAGAGGCCAATATTTCTGATGAACATAGATGTAAAAATCCTCAACAAAATAGCAGCAAACCAAATCCAACAATACATTTAAAAAAAAAAATCATTCACCACAATCAAGTGGGATTGCAAGGGGTGGTTTAAAATTCCCAAATCAATGCAAGGGATGCAAGGGGTGGTTTAAAATGCCCAAATCAATGAACACAATACAGTCACAACAATAAGAGAAAGGACACAAAACATATGATCATTTCAATAGATATAGAAAAAGCATTTGACAAAGTACAACATCCAGTCATGATAAAAACTCTCAATAAAGTAGGTTTAGAGTGAACATACCTCAACAGAATAAAGGCCATATATGAAAAACCCGCAGCTAACATTATTATATTTCAATGGTCAAAAACTGAGAGCTTTCCCCCTAAGATCACCAACAAGGAAAGGATGTCCACTCATACCACTTTTTTTCCCCATACCACTTTTATTCAACATATTACTGGAAGTTCTAGCCACAGCAGTCAGACAACAAAAAGAAATAAAGGGCATCCAAATTGCTGAGGAATAAGTAAAACTATCACTATTTGCAGACCACATGATACTATATACAGAAAAACCTAAAGACCCACCAAAAAACTATTAAAACCAATAAATAAGTTCAGTAAAGTCACAGGATACAAAAGCAATAGGGAATCCATTGCATTTCTATATACTAATAATGAAGTAACAGAAAGAGAAATTAAGAAAACAGTCCCATTTATAATTGTACAAAAATAATAAAATACCTAGGAATATACTTAACCCAGGAGGTGAAAGACCTGTACTTGAAAATTATAAAACACTGATGACAGAATTGAAGATGACACAAACAAGTGGAAAGACATTCCATGCTCACGGACTGGGAGAATAAATATTATTAAAATGGACATACTACCCAAAGCAATTTACAGATTTAATGCAATCCCTATCAAAATACCAACAGCATTTTTCACAGAACAAATAATCCTAAAATTCGATGGGACCACAAAAGACCCTGAATAGCTAAAGCAATCTTGAAAAAGGACAAAACTGGAGTTATCATAATCCCAGATTTCAAAATATACCTCAAAACTGTAGTAAACAAAACAGCATGGAACTGGCACAAAAATAAATAAACACAGAGATCAAAAGAATAGACCAGAATACCCAGAAAGAAACCCATGATTATATAGGCAATTAATCTTTGACAACAGAGCCAAGAACACTTAATGGGGAAAAGACAGTTTCCTCAACAAATGGTGTTGGAAAAACTGGACCACTCTCTTACACCATACACAAAAACTCAAAACATTTTAAGGACCTAAATATAAGACTTAAAACCATAAGTATCCTAGAATAGAGCATAGGCAGTAATTTCTCTGATGTAGACCATAGCAACATTTTTCTAGATATGTCTCCCGGGGGAAGGGAAGCAAAAGCAGAAATAAATTACTTAGACTACATCAAAAGAAAAATCTTCTTTACAGCAAAGGAAACAATCAACAAAACTAAAAGACAATCTACTGAATGGAATAAGATACTTGAAAATGACATATCTGATAAAGGGTTAGTATACAAAATATATAAAGAACTTATACAACTCTACACCAAAAAACAAAATAATCCAATTAAAAAACGGGCAGAATGCATTAACAGACATTTCTTCAAAGAAGACATATAGATGGACAAGAGACACATGTAAAGATGCTCAACACCACTCATTATCAGGGAAATGCAAATTAAAACCCAATGAGCTATTGCCTTGCACCTGTCAGAATGGCTAAAATAAAAAACCCGAAAAATAACAAGTATTGGTAAGCATGTGGAGAAAGAGGAACCCAATGCAAACTGGCACAGTCACTGGGGAAAACAGTATGGAGGCTGCTCAAAAAATTAAGAATAGAATTACCATATGACCCAGCAATTCTGATATTGGATATTTGCCAAAAGAATATCAAAACACTAATTCAAAAGATATGTGCACCTCTATGTTTATTGCAGCAGTATTTATAATAGCCAAATTATGGAAGCAACCCAAGTATTCATTGGTAGACGAATGGACAAAGGAAAGTATATATACACAATGGAAAATTACTCAGCCATAGAAATGAATGAAATCTTGCGTCTGCAACAACATGGATGGATCTAGTGGGTAAATGCTGAATGAAATAAGTCAGAGAGAGACAGGTATCATAGGATTTCACTTGTACATAGAATTTAAGGACCAAAAAGGAAAATGAACAAAGAAAATAGAGACAAACCAAAAAAACCAGACTCTTAATTATAAAGAACAAACTGATGGTTACCAGAGGCATTAAGAGTACACTTATTTTGATGAGCACTGAGTAATGTATAGAATTGAATCATTATATGGCACATCTGAAACTAATATAACACTGTAGGTTCATTATGCTGGGGTTAAAAGAAAGAGAGAGAGGTACAATGAATTTTTGTATCTCAGTCATCAAAATACACTCCTAGCTGTCAAATTCAACTTTTATCTAAGGCTTTACTCTTTCTGTATCTCTCACCCATTTGCATATTTCACTTATCCTCTTTGAGGTGATTACTTTCAAGTATCTCTCTATTTTGGCTTTACTCCTGAGGGCAATTTCATATTTTTAACTACCACAAGGATAATTCAGATGGCTGGCCTATCATCAAATCCTATTCTACATTTTAAATGAATTTATGTTTCCTTCAACACAAATTTTCTCCTACAGTTGACTGATTCCTAATAGTGTATTTTTTCCACCTACATTTCTTAGTCTCTGTTGCAGGTGGACCAAGCCTACAGGTATATACTAAGACTAGCTGTGCACCATATTAACCCTAGCAGTCATGCACCAT
Organism: Martes martes; assembly: GCF_963455335.1. Lineage (NCBI taxonomy): Eukaryota > Metazoa > Chordata > Mammalia > Carnivora > Mustelidae > Martes > Martes martes. The sequence continues at coordinate 98,122,770 of NC_137896.1, read as the reverse complement.
CCAAAGGAGGCAGCCCAGTGCCATGGCACATTATTTGCATGTAGAGATGTGAATGTATTGTGCCTCATGTGATTTTTTTAGGTGAATCCAGAAATCCAGGTTTTCATGTGAAATTTTTCAATTTTCAAACATTGGTTCAAATTTATTCATCACTATTTGGGCCACAAAAAATGTCTGTGGGCTATATTCTGCTGATGGGACATTTGTTTGCAATCTGGAACTGCATGATCGCTAAGTCTTTGTCAGCAAACAACACCACATCCATTAGGCAGATGTTCACACATTGGTCCATAATAATATTACAAAAGTATCTATTTCATTGTATCATAACCCTGCTTTAAAAACAAAAATTAAAACAGATAAACAAAAATCCTAGAGCTGCCTGGCCTTTAAACCTCATACTACTCACTCTAAGCAAACTCAATGTCACAAAAATGTGCCATGTTCATTTATTTGTGTTTGTGTATCTTTTCTACTGTGCTGGCTACCATGTGATCATCTATGCCCCTGCTGCTTAGCCAAATCAATCCTTAAGTGTCACCCAACTCATTCAAAGCAAACTTCCTTGATCAGTAGTCATCACTGGGCCACTTTTATTTTGAATCCTTGATGCATTTATAGCTGAGAGCACATTAAGTTGCCTTTAAATGCATTATCATGTATTAGCAGTACTATTCCAAGTACATTAGCACTCTCTCTTAAACCAGAATGAAAGCTGGAACAGTTCTTGAACCATGCCATTTTTATATTTCTCAAAGTGCTCAGTGCTATTCTTCAGCATTATGTGACAAATTTTCCTGTGTCACTCAGACTGCTAGTGCATAGGGCAATAACTCCAATACTCCACTGCAAATGCAGCTGGTAACACCTTTAGAGAAGATGGGTGAGGACGTTCTAACTGGAAAGCAGTCCATGTCTAGTCGAAGGTAGAAGGGGGTAGAGAAAGAGAGTAAGCAGAGGGACATCTAGCACATCTTTTTTTTTTTTAAATTTTTAAAGATTTTATTTATTTATTTGACAGACAGAGATGACAAGTAGGCAGAGAGGCAGGCAGAGAGAGAGAGAGAGGGAAGCAGGCTCCCCACTGAGCAGAGAGCCCGATGTGGGGCTCGATTCCAGGACCCTGTGATCATGACCCAAGCCGAAGGCAGAGGCTAAACCCACTGAGCCACCCAGGTGCCCCTATCTAGCACATCTTAACATAACTACTTACTTACTTACTATACAAAAAGGCAAGGAGAAAAAGGGCATGATTGTTTAACAGAGAATTTGAATTCCAAATAAATTATCTTACAAAAAAATCAAACTTGCTTTTTCAAACATTTTTGAACTGGTTAAAGAGAAAAAAAATCACATTGCAAAGAAAAATCTGTAGGCTTATATAGCAAGTTAAGAACACTATATTCATAAAATAAATAAATGCTTCAAATATTTTACACAAATTCAAATTTTTCAAAAAACAGGTCAAATATTTACTGTATGTTTGTTTCATCAACTGAAATACCATTTATCAAACTGACATTAAACTGGACTGCACTTCCTATCCTACAAACAGTACAGGTGCGTCACTGAGGCTGATATGCACATGCACATATTACATACGTGTGAAATGTCTGACACTACTAGGCATACTATTTCCATAAGTAGTTTAACTCTCTAGAAGTCCTTTGGACTATCTTGAATCAAATGACAAAGAATCAGTGAAGGCAAGTGCTTTGACATTTGGTCAAAGAATTTGAAAATGCAAAAATTTGTAATGGTTTTGGGATTTAAGATGATTGAACATTAGAAAAAAGTCAATATTCCTTACAAAATACCTGGATATGGAGAGTATATGCAACACACTCATGTCAAAGAGTATAAGAGGAAGGTATATTACAGAACTCTGGCTTCATTTGTTCTGTACCTATTGTTTTATTCTAAGCTTTACCTAAACTTGGATGGAAAATCTATCAAATAATATGGTTTTTTTTTTCACTTCTAATAACCAGCTTTAAGAAGAAGTACAGTGCAAGGGTATAGATCTTTCTGTACTCATACTTCTATGGCCAATTTGATTTTTATTGTGATGTGATATTGTAATTAATATCATGCTAAAAATAAAATCGACTGTATTATGTTTTTTTCCACAACATTCAAGTATCTTGTTGCTAAAATATTCCAAAATGAATGCAGTAAACATTTGCTATTTCCAATAGCCTGAGAGATGGATCCATTTTTTTTTTTTTTACCAATTACAACTAAACTAGGCTGAGAACAGCTGTGTTGAAACCCCACAAACCAAAACCAGTCATCCAAAAACCGAAAATACTAACATTTTCCATCCAAGATAGAAAAACAAGCATGCAAAGTAAAGAAAACCCCACGATTAATCAAGTAACCAATCAACATTCATTTCTCTGTTATTCAAGCTAATAGTTCTTTGAAGTTTGAAGTTTCTGCCTTTGTTATTTATTGGTGGCTCCTAGAGTCACAATTTCCATGTCAGATGGCAGTGTTCCATTGACCCCTTTGTCCAGAGGTAACTTTGCACAGCTGATTATATTTTTCTGTTTAAAAAATGGCAACATTTGTACTAATGCACAATGCTTGATCCTTCTAAGAGCATTCCAATTATGAATGCTAATGTCTGCCCACAGAAATAAATTAGAGTGCTGGAGCTGGATTCAGAATCATTCTGGTGTGGTCTATGTCTTCGATTGCTCAGACAGTACTTCTCAAGGCCAGCTTTCCACTCATTAGGCACCAATGTAGAATGACATATTTGGAGGATGCTCCAAGCACTCCACTGCTATCAACCATCTCCCCCACCAGAACTGACCATCAACACTGGAGTCTATGCGCAATGCTGTGAGTTCCATGTCAGGGTTACATGTATATCCTCAAAATGACTAGAAGTACATTTATGGAATTGGTACCTGTAATCTTGGGCGCCAAAGTCACCATCTACCTTACACCACTGTACTGTGATGCCTCCGGGGTTCTTTACTAGTTCTTTCTGGTGTTTGAGATGACACTGTACCATGGTTAAAATGTAGTCTTTCACTATGTCAAGAACTGAGTTATCTGACGGAGCAGATAAACATGGCACATCAAACAGGATGGTCATTTCTGGTAACCTGTCCAACTGAATGTGTGAGGCTTTTTTGGTAAAGCATCCCAGTTTCTCATTCTGTTTTCACACACCACCAAGACTCAGCTTTTCTCCTTCTTGGACTAAATCCTCTGCCATGTTAGTCCCAGGCTCTCTGACTTCCGGAAGTCGTCTATTGGCTTAGTAGTCTCCTGTTCAGTGGTGTTCACCTCTTATAAAAGAGACACCAGTCATTTATCCTGGAGCTTCCCTTTAAATCACTAAAATGCCATATCAGGACCTCCTTTGTGATGCTCTCTCTTGGATCTCTGGGACAGCAAGTTAATCCTTTCTAAGTCATGGTCCTTTTCTGAGAATCTCATGAGAGATTTAAAGACTCTTTCTCTCTCTCTTTTTAAAAAAAGATTTTATTTATTCATTTGCAGAGAGAGAGCTAGATAGGGAACACAAGCAGGGGGAGAGAGAGAGAGAAGCAGGCTTCCGGCTGAGCAGGGCACCTGATGCGGGGCTTGATCCCGGGACCTTGGGATCATGACCTGAGCCAAAGGCAGATGCCTAATGACTGAGACACCCTGGCGCCCCGATTTATAGACTCTCTTCCCAGAAAAGTGATAATCCCTATCCTGCCTCTGTGCCTCCCGCACCAGCAGCTCAGGTGCAGCTCCCCTGTCCCCTTTACCCAGATGTATGGCTATGAGCAGTGCTTGCAGCTTCCTCACTTCCCATCCATCACCTGAAGTAGCTCTTTGAAGGGAGAAACAGACTGAAGAAAACCAAAATTCTTGGTTTGATACGTTATGCTTGAGCTGTCTTCAGCATGACTTTTGCTCTTTCTAGATTGGTTGACCCGTGCTGGCAATGAGAAAGAGTAAAAGAGACCAAAAGCCCCATCTGGCTGCATACGGTACCTCTCAGCCTGTGTGGTTGATGGTGTGAATGCCTGGGGGGGCGGGGAGCAAAAGGCCAGGTCAAATGGTCATTTTATAACAAAGAAATCAGGGAACCAGGCTGACTAGTTGATTGCCCTAACTTCTAACTCCCAAATCCAAACCCTGTATTCACCTAGCAGTTATTTCAGATGAAGAGGAAAAAAATCTCTTCATCTATTTTCTAATTATTCCAGTTGGTTTTGAGAAAGAAAAACTTTTTCTGGTTAAATAATATGCAACTTCTAAGGAAGAATTTAAGAGAGTTGAGCCAGGGGAATTAATACTGAAATGATTTTTATAAGCTTCAACAACATTATGACTCAGGAATAAAGTAATAATTTTAAATGCTTTGAATGTTTTATGAGAAGAAAATGAGTTAGGCACTGAGGAAGAGTCCAAGAGTTGTCATTTGGCATTGCCTGCCTCCCAGCTCATACATTCCCTCAAGTGGTGACCTCTAACTGAAGGTTATAAGAACAAAGCATGGCATGATGTAGAGGATGGAGATGTAGAGGGTATTAGCCCAGGGAATGTGTAGGCTGCATACACTCCCATTACGTCAGCATGAGATTATTTGGATCCATGTTTTTTCCTCCATGGGCCTGGGACCAGGTGGGACCTTTGGTTTCCTCTGACTCTGTTATTGCTTGAGTTTCCAGGACTGCCTGTTGGAAGGGAAAGCAAACGAACGTGGAACGGACAGCGAGCCCCATATGCCCTGGGACTAGGCATTTGGTATGCTGCTCATGGTGCTGCTGTCAGAGACTTTGACCTTTCTGCCCATCTGGGACCCACCCGCCCCTTTCTTTCTCAGTGAACCCCTTCATCCAGGCCCACTGTCTTCCTGGACTGCGGAGTCTGCCCGGCTTTATCTTCTCCAGGCCTGTTCTCTCCCTGGCTCATTTTGAACAAAACTCCAGTACTATTCACCACCCTGTTTTTTTTTAAGATTTTATTTATTTATTTGACAGACAGAGATCACAAGTAGGCAGAGAGGCAGGCAGACAGAGGAAGGAAAGCAGGCTCCCTGCTGAGCAGAAAGCCCGATGTGGACCTCGATCCCAGGACCCTGGGATCATGACCCGAGCTGAAGGCAGCAGCTTAACCCACTGAGCCACCCAGGTGCCCCACCACCCTGTTCTTTATCTTCCAGGATCACATGCATGAGGGAGAGTTTAGCTGAATGAATTTGTTAACCTTTATTGAATGTTTATTGTGTACCGGGCACTGCTCTAAATGCTTTACTCATATCAACTCATTTAATTCTCTTGTTGTCTATGTGAGGTCCACATTATTATCCACATGCAGTAATTTTCCCAAGTTAACACAGGTATTAGGGGACAGAGCCAAGATTCAAATCCAGATATTTTGGTTCCCAAAGGCTAAACTCTTAACCATCACACCGTAAGGCCTCTGTAAATAAACACCCAGGTGGTAAAATGGGAACGCCAGACCAGCATGCGGAATCATTCAATATTTATTGTATTTGTATTCTGTACCAGGCTCTTATGCCTGCAATGACAGATCCTAAGTCATACTAGATAACAATTTTATATTCTCTGAGTTCCCAATCTAGTAAACAATAAAATAAAGGACACTGTGATCATGACTAGAAGAAAATGCAGTCTCATTTACTAAGAGAGCACAGAAGAGAGAGTGAGCAGTCCCTGGACAGAGGATCAGGGAACCCTTCATGGTTGAGCCAGAGTTTGATCTGGATCCAAGCATTGTATTTGGGCTTTAGAAGGGAGGAAAGAAGGCAGCAATTCCAGGAAAGGGACCAACAGAGTCTCAAGGGCACACTGTGTACAGGGTCAGTATATAATTCTGGATAAGAACCAGAATAGGAACAGAACATAGAGCTGAGAGGGCAAGGCTAGAATTTAGAAAACCTCTAAATTAAAGAGTTTGTATAAAAACTGAAAGGCAACATACGTCAGAGGTCTTGAGTATGCTTCAGGAGAAATGACTGGCAGTAGAGTAGGACATCAATCGGAACTAGGAGCAACAAGATAGGAGGTAAGGCAGTTTCTTAGTTAGAAGGGTCACTAAGTAGTGGGCACGCGGGGGTGGGGGGAGGAATGAACTTGAGAGCCATCTGAAAAGTTGGGACAAAAGTCTTACTGAGTTGGATATGAGAAGTGAGGAAGAGTGAACTGTTGGAGCTGGTGGGAGTCAGAGTGCCCAGGCCCTTGCCCATGGCTGAGCATCTTTTCCCTTCACCTGATTTCTTAGCACAATTTGCCCAACAAACATCAAGTGAAAGGCCTCCACCTCCACTACTCTGCCTTCTGTGACCCTCAGAAGAGGCAGAATAAAGTGGGTCTTGGCTGAGATCAAACCCCTCTTGGTACCTGAGAAACTGATACTGACAAGTGCATAGAGCACTTACTGGAAATTTGTGAGGCTCCATTTAGAAATTGCATTAATTCTTATAGCCACAGTTCTTAAAAACAGACAGGGGAACTCCCAAAGTAGCCCAGAGAGCCACAGCTCAAACAACGATAGGTTGAGTTAATTGTTTACTTATACCTTTGTTTTATTCTGGGATCTCAGGGAGGGAAAAAGATGAAGTACTATTTTGAGAAGGGCTTTGAGAACAGGTGTGATCTACTGAGCAGCAATGTTGGTTGTGGATACAGTAGGGGGAATAATGGAAATGGACCACATACAAGCTACCCCAACTCAGGCCCCTTTTTTGTGGGATCCTGGAGTTGAAATGGCGGACCATCTGTAGGGACAAGATCCCTTGAATATCTCTAGGGGACTTTGGGAGTATGGCTTTTTTCTGTGAGAACCTTTTAATGGAAATGTCAATAGCCTTAAAAAAGAAATGGAGATTACCTTGCTTCACTAGTAGCCTTAGGAGACTAGCAGATATGTTGGACCTAGTTTGGGCAAATGATTTCATGTCCTCCCTCCAAAAGGAAGAATAGGTAGGACCTAGTGTGATGGATACATGGGTATCTTCACTGACTGAGATTTGTATTTTTTTATTAGTACTGGTCTGAAGGGGACAATGCCCTTGAAATTCTTCTTCTAGTGGTTCCCTTCGCTTGGACCCAAAAGAGTGAGATAATGAGACAGAGCTGGATGGCTTAGACCTGTCTCTCCTTCCTTGACAATAATTTCAGGACATGTGCTCTTTTGGTATAGTCATGTGATAATGTAGGGCAATTCCAAAGTCACAGGGTTGTTCCCAAACCATGCCCGGACTCAGTCTGAGGTTGAATGACCTAGACATCCAATCCACTGCCCTTTTCATGACTACAAACTGGAATACCAAATGTTGCTTTCTTCATGTGACTTTGTCACCTGTCAATCAATTTGCTCAGAGTCTGCTGCTTGCCCAGCTATCACTTCTCTTATTCAGATGAAAGCCAAAGTGTTACATAATATATAAGGTATATTCTCCATTGTTTCCTACCAATGACACTTCATAAAAGAGGCTGATGTGACTGCCTAAAATCCAAAGTGTTAATTTCACCAATCCTAAGAGATCTCCTTTTTCTTCTTAGGGGCTGTTGGAGTGTGGTTGTATTAAGCTCTTATCTCTAAATTTATCTAGTATGAGTCAGTTAATGACCAGCATTGTATTTATCCTAATTTGAACTGATGCCTGATCTTATGAGCAGATGTCAGTCATTTTAGAGGTAGGAGCATAAACAAAACTTGGCAGTGACTTGGAAGAATCTTTCACTCAAAGGTTGGAATCAAGATTCTCTGAGCTATGAATTCATTAGGAGGTGGCATTGATAAGAGATGGCGGTAGAGGCCAATGAAGCAATGTTGTCGTATCTAGAGGGCTAGACCTGGTTAGAAGTGGGACACTCCTCAGTGAACTCAGAAATCCTTCCTCCTTGACTGATTAGTAGAAAACATCTTGTTCCCTATATGTATGGGTTTTACCTTTTGCTCTTTGTATTACGTGAATATTCAACTCAGCCAATAAGGAATTTGGAAGAAACATTTTCATGTGTGATTGTTTGAAATATTTTCACATAGATCAATAAGATGGAAACATAACTCTTTAGAGGGTTTAAATCCACAGCAACTCAGAGAAGCCATTTTGCATGATTTATACTAGAATTTATCCAAGGCTGTCACAGGTCCCAAAGATAAGCATCCTGGGGCCTATGATGGTTGCATAATAAATCGAGCTGAGTATAACAGGGAGGTCAAACATCCAAAAGCAAACCCCTTATCTACCACCAAATCTTTTTTTTAAAAAAATGAATCCCTAGAAAGAGGTCACACTGTTACTTTTGCTATGTTGGGATTCAAGCAAATTCACTAGTAATTGTACCCAGGAGAGATATCTTAGCCTCTACTTGAAAAGCAGCGACAGGAGGAGAAATAACTCCAGGTGGGAGGTTTTTTCATGGTCCATCAAATCTCATACATAGGTTTCTTATTTTAAAATAGAAAAAGCTGGTCAGGATGGTTTTGTTTTACTCTCTTGCCTCAACCTTTTTAATACTTACTTGGTTTCATATTTGACAAACAATGATCATGACACGGCTGTTTGCCTGGCAGAGTGCTAAGCATATTTGCCCAGTTTTCACACTAAATCACTTAACACTAAGGAAAAGATATTCAGATCTTCATTTCAAAGATTACGAGACTGGATTTCAGAAATACGCGGTACATCACCCAAGGTCACACAGCGAGGAAATGGCATCTCAGGGATTTGAACAAGGTTTTCTCCAAGCCTCGGATTCCTCAGATGGCAAAATGCCATCTCTTTAATATTACATCTGCATTAGGAACACATTTTTATATCTACAGTGTTGATATGTTTATCTTTTTATGTATAAAACTGCACTTTTTATTTTCAATTTTTGAGAACGTAGAAGAAAATACGCTTCTTGTTTATTGAAACAATGTTATGTGCATTTAAAGTATAGATCTTGATTCTATAAAATATTATCTGATAATCTCTTATTAGATCAACAAAATTATACAGTAAAGCCATTTTAAATGGAATTTAACAAGCACAGAGTTTATTCTAATACATTCTTTTTACTCCCTAAAATATCAACACAGGTGAAATCCCAGAGTAACCGTATAACACTTTCAGTTGCCTCATCTATAAATAAGAAGGTAGGTATTTTAATTTTTATTGTTTTACCCTTGTAACCCATGTCTCTGCAGTTGGTTGGTTTAATTCAAGGCAAGTCTCAGACCAAAATTGAGGCAATTACTATCCCACTATGAGAGGTAATTAACGCATCATTCATTCAAATTACTGAAGATTTTGATTTCCAGTATTTTCACCTGGTAGATCTTTAGAATGCCAGACCTCATACTCTGTAGGGAAGTAGCTTAACACACTGAGTGTTCACTTTTCCTACAATTCCTAGTCTGGCCATTCTGTGCTGTGAAACTGTCAAGTTTCTATTTTGCATCCTTCTAGTCAAGGAACTCTCATCCTGTATTTCTAACTCTTTCCCCTCTGAGGGCTTCCTTCCCTGGCCTCACTGACCCTTTTGTCAGAGGTGAAACAGTGACATTCTCCCTTTTCAGTCAAGTACCTAATGGATGTCAGTTCCTAGAGTCTCCTCACTCATGCAAAGTAGAAAATCAGAGACAATATTCTCTTCCTGTGAAAGTAATCACTTGGGATAGCAGAAAACCCCAGAAATCTCCAAATTCAGATGACTTCCTGGCTGGAGGACATCTGCTCTTCATAATGGCATCTTTGGAAAAAACGGATCTCTTGGCTGCTCCTCCTCGTGGCAATTTCTAGCCCTGTATTTTCTACAGGAGCCCTTCTGCGTTTAGGAATTGCTCCAAGCTACATGGGTTTTGAGAAAAGTTATATTATTTTTAAATCTACCATCTGATTTTTTTTCTTACTACAGAGCCCGTTAGTGGTAGCCGTGAGACCATGGAACTAATCTGTGGATCAGTTTTTTGAAAGTTTCTTTTTAAAGTTCCAAAGAATTTCACCAGAAGTAAACAAAGACATCTCAGTGGCACATGGGTAGTTCCTCCCTTATGCCCTTTCCACCATGTTGCAAGGGAGAGCTGAGATCCACTGATTCCCTGGCTGGGTTGAATATTCATATACTAATGTAACAAACACTAAGTATTTACTTTTTACCAGTCACAGTTCCAAGCACTGGGGAATACATGATATAATCAAAGAGAAAAATTCCTCCCTACATCAAACTTATTTTCAAGTAGGAAAGAGAGACAATAAAACACGTATATAAAATATGTAAGATAATATATGATAAATCAGGGAGAACATTCTGAATTGTGTGTAGGGTGCCATGTTCTTCAGCCCCTCCTCATCCTCATTCTCTTCAGACCATGTCTGAATTCACATTACTGGGTATAATGGACATTGACTTTGCTGCCTATATAATATCCTTATTCCCTTGTTCTTTACTAACAGAATTCTGATTTTCTCCGGGCAACACAGTACTAGTTTTCCCAGACTCATTTGCAGCTGTAGAAGGCAATGCAACTCAGTTCTAGTCATGAGATCAAGCAAATAAATGTTCCTGAGCTGGTTGTCTCAGAGTCTTTAGAGAAGACTATATTTTCCTTCAGCTTTATTCCTGCCAAGGATATGGACATGATTTCTGGAGTTGCAGCAGCCACCTTGCAATCAGGAGGCAAGGTCATACCAGAGATCACATAGTGGGAAAATGGAACTTAAGCAGCTGGATCAGCCTGGACGACCTGCTTCACTCAGCACCAACCATCGTATGACCTCTGGGGGGCTCCATCCACATTGCAGCCTCTGCAAGTGGGGCACATTGAGCCCCAATTCTAAAGACTGCAATAGGTAAGAGATTCTTGGGAATTGTGTAATACTGCAGCACTGTGTGTGTGTGTGTGTGTGTGTGTGTGTGATAATCCTGTGGTTTATTCATGGTAGTATTACATGTAGCCAAACACAACCTGATTTACTAGAGGAAACACCCTGATTTACTAGAGGATTAACAGTAGCTGCATTTCCTCTTCTAAACTTTTCTCTCAGTAAACACATAGGCACATACTCAAGTAAGTCCTAGGACAATTCAAGTATCTTACATGGCAGAGTGGGCTGCAACAGGTCACTCTGTCAGGATGATTCATCTGGCAAGTTCGTTTTCTTGCCCACCCAACAACTTTTAGGAAACCAACTTGTTCAGGAAGGAGAATTCAAGAAAAGGGGAGGTTGAAAGCATTAGGCTTTAAGTCAAACAATCAGAACTCTATCTCATATGACACAGATTCAAGGGGTGGCTGTTCCTCAACCCTATATCCAGGTGCTCACCTGTCAAGACATCTTTCAAGCCAATCCTCCGGAATCTAGAATCTGTGTCCATTGTCATTGAACAGATTCAGCCTCATATGTCTTGCTCAAGCCATTGCATTTGCTTTATTCTTCATCCCCTTGTCTTCGTTTATGTTCCTTCTAAATAAGTCTCCATATTACCACAGACTTGCCTTCCTCAAAATTGCATTTCCTACCACTTTCTTTCTTTAGAACTTTCTTCAGATAAACACTGCCTTCTGAAAGTCCAGACGCCTAAACTTAGCACACTAGGTTCCTTATTTTATGGCAGCATTTCACTTTCCAGCTTCAATTCCTGCCACTCACTACTTCTTGACAGTATCTCAATACATGGTGCCATTTATAATTTTGTGCCTTTCTTTTTCATGGGTTTTCTTTCTGTAAGAATGTTCCTCTTCCTCTCAACTTTCTGTGTTCCCCTCACTCTTCTTCAAGACTTAGCAAATAGAACTGTTTCTGAAGTTTTTCCTGATTTATGCAGACACTTGGTTATTCCTTCCCCTGCACTTTTCTTCTTTTTAAAAAAGATTTATTTATTTATTTTAGAGAGAGAGAGAATGTGGTGGGGAAAGGCAGAGGGAGAGAGAGAGAGAGTTTTTTTTTTTTTTTTTTTTTTTTTTTTTTTAAAGATTTTATTTATTTATTTGTCAGAAAGAGAGAGAGAGAGAGCAAGCACAGGCAGACAGAGTGGCAGAGGGAGAAGCAGGCTCCCCGCAGAGCAAGGAGCCCGATGTGGGACTCGATCCCAGGACGCTGAGATCATGACCTGAGCCGAAGGCAGCTGCTTAACCAACTGAGCCACACAGGCGTCCCGAGAGAGAGAGTTTTAAACAGTCTCTACTCTGAGTGTAGAGGTCCGCTGAGGGCTTGATCTCATGACTCTGAGATCACCATCTGAGCCACAACCAAGAGTCAGATGCTCAACCAACTGTGCCACCCAAGCACCCCTACCCTGCATTATTCTTTACATATAACTTGGTACTACCTCAGAATAACACTTACTTTACCCCATTACAATGATCAGCTTTCATTTGTTTCTAACTGTCTCCCTTTCCATATAATGGAATCCTCAAGGGTTCATTTCCTCATCTTATTAATCTTTATCCTAATTTTTAGTATAAGTGCTTGGCATAGGATGAGTTTTCTAAACATGAGTTTAAAATTTTTTTAAAGTCTGGGGCTCCTGGGTGCCTCAGTCGTTAAGCGTCTGCCTTCTGCACATGTCATGATCCCAGGGTCCTGGGATTGAGCCCCATGTCTGGCTCCCTGCTCTGCAGGAAGCCTGCTTCTCCCTCTCCCATTCCCTGTGCTGTGTTCCCTCTCTCACGGTCTCTCTCTCTGTGTCAAATAAATAAATAAAATCTTAAAAAAATTTTTTTTTTAAATTCAGAATTTAATCTAGGTAATTGTCTCCATCATAAGTGACGTGGTTAAGTCAGAGATGAGAATGAAGTAACCAAAAATTCCAAATGCAAAGCTTCTGAATTATTTGGAATCAGGGTCAAAGCCTTGAATTTTGTTGAAAATTACTAATCTGAGACCATTCGTAAAATAATTTGAGCTGCATTCAGGATAATATCAGTGCACAACATAACTATCAATAGATATGTGTGGATACATCTTCATACACTTAATGGCAGAAAATATATCTTAATATATTTTGCTACTAACCAGAGCAAAATATCTCAAAAATATGAGATTATATTATATAAGTATACATATTAATTTTCAGTTGGCTGGTATAAGAACTCATCTAATTTGATTAGATTGCAGTGGTATAAACAATACATATTGATACCAAGGGAGCCTGTTGTATTTAATGTTGATGGATGCTAACAAAGGCATTCATATATGGTTCCAATAGCAGTGACTAGGAACATTGCTTTTAGGTGCAAACCTATTAATAAATAAAGCTCATTATAAAATGTCATCTAGTGAGCCTATCTTTCCCCACTGGAGAAAAAAAAAAATACAGCTTAATGCTTATATGTGACATGTCTGAGGGAACTGAGCTAGAAGACAGATGCATAATTACGGTGCTCTGTATGGGAAATTCTCAGGTTGCTATGAGAAAGTGGAGCCAGGAGGGCGTGGTTTGCACAAAATTATACACTGGGTAGTGGCCTTCCTCCATCCTCTCCCTCTCTGTCTCTGTCTCGGCCCCACTCCCTTTCTCTCCCAAATGGACACTTTGTTGGTGCCCATTGTATTTGAGTAGGCCACTGTTTCGTCTGTACTTTAGAACACATCAGTATACACTGCGCTTACCTGTGAGAGAATTAACTTCGCACCGATGTAATTAACACTCGATATAGCTCATTCAAGTTCACATTTCAAAGGTAGTTCCTGAGCATTTTAAAGGTCTTGATCAGGAATCTGCATGTCAAAGGAGGCTCAAACTGGCACTTGGATATGGCCACCTAAATCTCTACTAGCCTCTTGCTCTTTAACGTAGTTCAGAGACCAGTAACAGGCCTTTCCCTACGAGCTTGTCGGGATGTAGAATCTCAGGCCCTCAACCCAGACTTAATGAATCAGAGTCTGCATTTTCACATGACTCCCAGTAGATTCTGTGAGCATTTAATTTGAGAATCACTGCACGAGGCAATTTGTTAATGAGAATATGAGAGGTTAGAAATAATTTTTGATGGGTGAAATGAGTAATGACCAATCGTGTGGGTTGTTAGAAATATCGTACAGGTACCTTTGCTCTTGCCGGAATCTGGGGAGTTCAGTAGCTTTTTGGGTGGCACTCCAAAATGAACTAGGGCTCTTTGGGTTTGGTTTCCCACTTAACAGAAGATTCTTGTATCTGCTCTGACTGCGAGATCAGCTGGCCCAGCTGTCAAAATATTGTCACATTTACGTTGGAATAAAACTTTCACAAAAGGTGCTTGTCATTGTCCACATGGGTAGTGAATGCGGATGTCATGTAATTGCTTTTGTACTTGCTTGTTTCCCTGTACTTTTTGGTTTGGACCCCACCCTGGGAGTCCGCTGGATATAATCTGAAACCAGGCCTTGTAGCTGCAGGGTGGGGAGGGACAAAGAAAGAGGCAAGCCACTCTGCATGAGGTAGGTGGCAGGTTTAAAAATCAGGGGAACTATGAAGCTCGTTTTAGGCAGCCCCAAGACAAGTAGATCTCTGCATTCCCTGGCCAAATCTTAAAGCCTTATATAGAGGCCTTAATTGGGTTTAATTACACCTAGATAGTCTGAACACCACCTCCCCATCTCAATGCTGCCCTTGGGGCAGTTTCTAGGGGTGAGAAATGCAAGCAGAATTTAAAAAAGAAAAAAAAAAGCAAAATGCATATTCCAAGGACGGGGAGGGTGGAGCCTCTGATTGCCAGGGCCAGTTCAAAGGTCAGCTGGTGGTCATGTGTTCTCAATGATCTGCCACAACAGAGTTTCTAAGTTTGTATGTTCGGGACTTCTCACATGATAACATTATAACATGCCACCCGGTAGGGAGCACATTATACTCCTAACAACCCTACCATCTTGATATTGGCACCTACTGTCTCTTCCTTTTGTTTGAAATCTTCCTGATTCTCAGTATGATTAATCTTTTTTTTTTTTTTAACTGTAGCCTTTTGTGTTATGTTATAACTCTAGATTCTATTTAAACCTTTCCTTTTAGCTGAAGATCTCTGACACCATTTCAGCAGAAGGGAGCGTGATGCCTCGTTATTGTCAGCTGGCTATAGAAACCCAGGTTCCTTAGTCTTTGTTGATGTCTGGATAGGAGTCACTACTGTTTGGCAGGGTAGGAGTTCAATACTCTGTATGGTTTCTATTGGCAGTACACTGGTGTAGTCTTTTTACTACTGCGTGATTATGAAAGTCTGTCTCTCCACGGGCCTCTTCTGATTCCACCTGAGCAGGGAGGGGTAGGGGCACCTCATTACTGTGTGTGTGGGTGGAGGTGGGAGGGTGGAAGTGTAGGTTTCCCACTTGGTCTCCACTGTGGATAAACACTGCTGATTGTTGACTCCAGACTCCTAACAAGTTCACTACAATAAATTCTGATTCTAAATAAGAAAGTTGAATTTTCCAAATGAGAGGAGACATCTGAAATCTTTGAGAAATCAATTCTCATGGAAAATGGAAGGGAAAATATTCCTTATGATTTTGTTCTGGAAACTTTGCCTTTTCTGCCAATCCTTCCTTTATGTGTTTGTTTATTTTGCATTCCCCCATCTCCTCTATTACATGCTTTGTTTATGTGAGTGCTTCTGCATTGAAGACTATGCAATTGTATCCTTAGAGGGGAAGTTGTAGCAGCTTTACAGAAACATTTTGATCTCTCTGAAAGAAATTGCCTTTGCAATGCTGTATCTGCACACTGTTTTCTCCCTGCATTTCAGTTAAGATACAACTTTATATGGGTGAATACATCTCTGGAAAAATTCTCTTGTGTCAAATTCCCTAGGCCAGAAATCTCAGTTGCAGAAAGCTCATGGCACATTATTCTTAAAGAAAATAATAATTTTTATAAGAAAGTTCAGGTCTTGACCACATATTGTCAATGTGTCAAAGATTTTTAAAAATTAACAACTTACTTTATTTTCTCTCTGCTTAATGTCAGTTAAGTGCATTGATTGATACTGTTTACGGAAATTACACATCCAGGCTCTGGATGGAGAGAATTTCTGACCAAAGCTTCCCCTTATCTCACTGCAGAATCACATTCAAGAGGCAGCGAAGGAACTTAGACTCTAAGATGTATCAGTGTTTTAAGGGAAATGTCAGAAACTATTGATGTTCAGATTCTAGGGGAAAAAAAAAAATTCAATCCAGAAAATAGATCCAAGCATGAAGGATTTGAAAAGGGCTACAAATGCAAGTATATGAAAAAAAAAAAAAAAGGTTATTTTTACTGAGGAGATATGACAAAGTATGAGGCTGTTGTCCACTTGAGGCACTAATTTTCTTTCTAAACCCTGCTAAGACTTAATTGTCATCAGTATTGCATCTCCCTATTCTAGAAGCAGTATTTATCAGAATATTACAGATAATATCCATTTCCACCATGTCATCTGGAGGGATGTGTCTAGAATTTAGCTTGTGAGAAGCAACGGGAGAGAAATGGAAAACAGTAGCTTCTGAAGACCTGTCACCAAGACGTAAAGAGAAATTTAGAAAAAAGCTCCACATTCTCCTATTAAAATTCAGCTTTGTCTTTTTACAAGTATTTTCTTCTTATTCTCCTTTATTTCTCTAGCCATTTTCCCCACCTCACTCCCCTGCCTTTTTGTTCTATTTTGGAGAGGTTGTTGGTTGTGTGGAAAAGGGGCGGGGGAGACCCATTACTGATGATTCTCAGCCTTCCCAACTTTGGTTCATGCCATGTTCCCCTGGAAGCAATTTCCCTCCTAAATATAACACTTCTGCTGTATTAATACATTGCATTAACTGTCCCCCTGCCTTTCCCTGCAATTTCACTCCCAAATATCCTGCATATACGCCCCTGCCTGGATCACTTCAAAATCAAGTGGTTCTTCCCAGGGTTGTCCATGAATAGCACATACTTAGGATCAGGATGCTGATGAAGAATTTTAATTTCAATATTCACGGTCTATGATCATAAGGAGTTAAAAATGTTCACTTTTCTGTCTTTATGCTTGAAACCTAACTATTTGCAGAATAGCTTTAGACATTGGTCTCTCTTTGTGAATTTTACCTGATACTGAATAAACCTTCAGTTGTGGTTTTAACAGTCATTCTTTGCTTCTAGAATTTCTGTTTCCATTTTACTGTGGATTATTGCTTCTGTCCCATTTTCTAGACTTCCCCATAGGACTGTCAGTTATCCATATGCTTAATCTCCATTATCTGCCTATCATGTTTATTATTTATCTCACTGTTTGCATGGTTTTTACATGATTCTTGGAGATTTCCATAAGTTCTTCATTTACAGATTGAGATGAGTGAGCACGGGATGGAGACAAACTATTATGAATAGCCCCAGTCAAATTCGTTGTGTAGCAGAAACTTGTGGTCAAACCTCACTTAAGCAAGGTGAGAGCTTTTCTGACTTGAATATGAATTTCTTTCTGTGCATTATGAAGCAGGTGGTAATTCTTATTTCTCTAAAGGAATTGCATGAAAAACTCTAAGCCCCAAACTACTCTGTTCTCACTGCCTTTCCCTGTCTCTTTAGCTCCCTTTGTCACCTTGACACTCAAGTGTGGAGGGGGCCACCCTCCTCTTCAGACATGCAGTAGAAGGGGATAGAAGAGGGCAGTATCTGTCTCTGGCTTTCTCGAAACATACACATTTGGGTCTTGTTTATATTTGGGGCAAAAACTATATTTTTAAGGAATGCTGTTAGGTTGAAAGGGTCTATCATTTTCCTGTAGGACACAGCTGCTCAGTTTTGGGCATAAAAGCCTGTGTCAGAAGTCAAAGCTGATGTTTTCCAATACAAGTCTGTCTGGTGATATAGTTAATAGAAATACCTCTTATACTTCAAAACATTTATTTCCATCTGTAATGCTAGGTTATCATTGTTTCTCTGCATATTTATTATCTCTTTCTATTTTAATATAAACTCTCTGTGAGCAGGGAATTTGAGAGCTTTGGTCACTGCTGGATTCTTAGTGCATGGCACATAGAAGGTACTTGGTAGATGTTTGTTAAAAGGAAGTAAGGACATAACCATAAACTGGAGAAGACAAAGGTTACTATCAGTCTCTTTACTTCCTCAACTGTCTATTTCCAATATATAAGTGTCCAAAGTTGAGGATGAATGAATGGTTTAGGAAGGGAAAGTAGATGGTGTATTTTAGAACATATTGGGTTTCAGGTGCCCAAAAGACATCTTCATGGAACTGTCAATTGCAAATGTAGATTGAAAAGCTGAAGCTAAAGGGACACTTTTGTGCTGAAGGAGAGACTGAAGAGTCAACAGCCTCTACGTAGTATCTGGTACAGGAAAAACACTAGGCAGATTTTATAGCACGAAATAATCAGTGTACTGGAGACTGGATCCTTGGCACACTAATGTGGAACTTAAAAGTATTTTTTACATAATTATGGCCTTCTAAGCAAAGAACACAAAGTAAAAAGGACAAACATGGATATGACACAGTGACTGAATAGAGATCTCTACAGATAGAGATTTATCTTCAGGAGTATAGTTTTTATATTTCGAAAGGGGATAAAATCCCTGGGGCCATCTGCTTATAATTAAAAGGATTATAAAACAGCAGGGAGAAAAAATTTATCTCAGTCTTTCTGGAAGGAGAGTGGTAGCTTAGTGGTAGTTCATATATGAGCTCCCAGATTCATAATTTTGGGATTCTTCTCTGTAGTGCCAAAGGGAAAAATTACTTGTGCGTGCAGGGTGTCATCTGGCTCTCACTGTATCACCTTGAAGAGAGATAGTGGGGTGTGGGGAACCAACATATTTGTGGCTGTAACATAATAATACTATGCCTTTGATCCAAAAACCTAATGTTTGGTTTCAGGACAAAATAACTATACCTCTTAAAAACATTGACTAATAGTTACAGGCCATTGAGAGAAAAGAAAAAAAACAAAAACAAAACCATGCATGTGATTGAGAACTGGGAGAAGATGGTATCTTAGAAGGTAACTGAGTTTTCAAGTATTTGAACTCTGATGTAGAGAATAGATTTATTCTAATCTTAATCTAGATCATAGAAGGCTCTATAAAGATCAGTTGTTACATATTACTGGGAAGCCAGTTCTGGTACAAAAAGGGAAAGCATTTTTATCAAAGCTTCCAGTAATGGACCATGATCCCTTAGAATTTGAGAAGTAATATGTTGTAATGAAAAGAATACTGGATCAAGATGAGGACAATTCCCGGGATTTTTAAAATACTCATAGTCATGTTTTTTTCAGGCCCATTATAATATTCGAATCTTTGTTTTCTCATCCATTATCTATTTAACAGTCCTGTCCTGAAGATGAATCATGTGAAAGTACTGATGTATAAAAAATTATAAATTTTTAAATGCCAAATGAATCTGAAATAAATTATCCTGAA
Organism: Martes martes; assembly: GCF_963455335.1. NCBI lineage: Eukaryota > Metazoa > Chordata > Mammalia > Carnivora > Mustelidae > Martes > Martes martes. Next base: position 98,103,433 of record NC_137896.1, on the reverse strand, counting down.
TTAAAGTATAAAAACAGAGACTGTGTGGTCACTTCTCAAACCGTCTTGGATGTCTGATATTCTGATGACTCCAACCCCAGCTGTCTAAGTGCAACTTCATGGGGGACACCAGTTGGGACCACCCAATAGAGTCCAGTCAACCCACAGAACCATGAGAGACAATAATACATTGTTGTTTCAAATTGAGGGGTTGTGCTGTATACATAGACATAGGTAGATAGACAGATGATAGATAGATAGATAGATATCTCTGTGTATTTCCTGTGTGAACAGGCAATATATAAACACTATACTACCTGAAGGTTCCCAAACCCAATCAACCTGATATTTTTTGCTAGAAGTCTATCCTTTGTTCTTATCACAGAGTTAACTGGAACTTTTAAAATCTTATGTGCTCATTTTTTTCCCAAGCCTCTAGCTCAGTTCTCTGTGGAATAACTTCACTGTGACTCCACCTACCTGAGAGGACATAACTCAATGTTCCTTTCCAAAGCAATTTATGGTTACCAGGGATGTGCTGCAAATATATTGCAGAGGGAGAACACCTGGGTTCCCCTTATAATATTTTCTTTGCTTAAGAAAATAAAATTATGTAAAGAAAAATAAATTCATCCTTTGAGAGGTACCATAAGCATCTGAGAATTGCATGAGAATATGTCTTGTTTTTTTGAGGAAATGGACTATTTTGGGCATACTTTTCCTAAAGATTGAATGTTATTTTTTGAATAACATGTTTTGAATTTGATGTTATTTCACCATAGGACATGGCCATTCCTCAGGAAGGAGGTATATGATATATATAAACTGCCTTTAACTTATCCAAATATTTTTGCATATGTTAATAAAATTAACGTGAATGAGAATGTCAGACAAAAACAAGTCTAATTCCTTCATTTTCCAAATAAGGACAATGGAGGCTAGTAGATAAAGTGTTTTGTTTATGGACATTCAGCTAGTTGGTGGAAGAATCTAGATTCTTCAGTCCCTGTCCACTCACCATTAGATCATTTCTGTCTTGGGAGACCCCTCTGTGATAAATAACAGCAGGATTTGTTTGTCTAATTTTACCATGAGTGAATTAAGGTAGAATATAATTAGGTTTGAGTGATTTAATTGAGGTAAAAAAGGTAATTTAAAACATAACCGCAAGCACTGCTAAGACACTTTATCATCTCAGCAATTCCACTCCTGGGCATATAATGCAAAAAAAAAAAAAAGGGAACATACATCCACATAAAATTTGTACATAAAAATCAATGGCACCATTCATGATAGCCAAAAAGTGAAAACAACCCCAACTGATGAATGGATAAACAAACTGTGGTATTTCCATGCAATGATATATTGTTCAGCAATAAGAAGTTGTTAAAATAGTGATATAGTCTACATCATGGGCTAGTTTTGAAACATTATGCTAGACGTAAGAAGCCAGACACAAAAGGTCACGTGTTGCATGATTCCACTTATATGGAATACCTAAAATAGGCAAATACATACCACCAGAAAGTAGATTAGTGGTTGCTTAGGGCTGGGGTGTAGTGGGAGACTAGGAATGACTAGTAAAGGATATGAGGTTTCCTTTTGCAGTGATGAAGATGTTATAAAATGGACTGTGGTGATGACTGCACAACTGTATGAGTATGCTGTTGGGAAATGTCATCAAAAAGATATGACTGCTGACTGACCCATGAGCTGGATCTGCACACTCAGAGGCTCTCACCCTCTCCTCTGTCCTTGGAATGTGGGTTCTGCTTGCCTTTCCTGCTCCCAGAGGCTGCTCTAAAGACACTGCCTTGAGATGATGATGTCGTGTTGAAAACACCTACATAGTATATGTAATTGAGCCCAGTTAGGGTGTCTTTATAAACTTTTACGATTTGGAGGGGGTGCTGGAAATCCACTCTTCTTGCAATAGCCCAAGATAATTCTTGTATGTCAGTCCCCTTTGCTTGTCAAAACTGCTCCCTACCAATCTGGAGTGATCTGCCTCTTTCTTTAGTTTCTGCCTGTCTTCCTTTTTTTTGTGGGCCAGTTTCAGATTACACCTTGGAAGCTCCAGAGAGAATTGCAAACCAACATATACCACTGAATTATACTCTTGAAATGGGTCAATTTTATGGTATGTGAACTATACCTCAATAAAGCCATTATGAGAGAGACAGAGACAGACAAAGGAAAAAGAAGAAGACAGCTCTTCATCTTGACCAAGGAAATCAGGATTGAATTTCAAAAGGGTACATTCTATAATACTGAAATATGCCAGCTGAGTAATTCCATTAAAGTGAGATGCAAATGAGTTAAGGTTGTGATTTATTCCTGAAGTCTGTCAGATTTGCCTAAAGCAGTATATCCTAAAGTGTGGTAAGCATTCTCTTGATGGCACGCGTGATAATATTAATGAGTACCCAGATTTTAATTACCATGAAATTAATTAATTGATGCTGATATTCTATTTGTGGTGATAATATAAAGTTTTCTTTGGAAATATGTTAATTTTAGTTAAATTAATCTAAAGAAACAAAAATGTGCAAAAAAATGGCACAGTTGGAATGAGGATATGGTAAAATATTATGAAGATGGTTCATGAACAGTTCACTTTTGGGAAACTCTAGTCTAGAGTATATTTCTCTGAACACTCAAATTATTCTCTAAACTTCTCCAGGATTAGTGAGTTTTTGGTTACCTGAAGGGAGGATTAGGTGTGTGGGCATATATGGTTCAAGGTCATCAAACCAGAGGGCACACTGCTTAAAATGGCAAATCAAAAGTGGCTCACTTCTGTGTGAAAGACCATATCTCGTGTTTGATTCAGCGATACAGAGAAAGAAAATATAAGTGCTGTTAGCTCAAGGAATTTGGATTTGAATATTTGCTGTGTGACTTGTTAAACTTTGGGCACATCACAGTATCTCTGAGTCTGTATTTTATGTGTGACATGGAAATACTAAGACTTACTTTGATAGCATGATTGTGAGGATTAACTAAAACAACGTAAGTGACATATCTTACACTATGTAAAGTAGATAATTAAAGACTAGTTTCTTTCCTTTCACTGTAGTTTGTACAATCACATTCCATGGAACTCAGTGGAAATTTAATTATCTGTGTCATTCTATCAAGAAGATACATGTTACAGCTCTTGTAGGGCTGAAGGTTGAGCCCCTCTGGTCTTCCCAAGACAAATACAGTTATTGGTAAGTGACACTCCACGGGCAATTAGCACATTCTCTGGACAAAATTCACTTCCTTTCAAAAGATTTCTCTTTTGAACTGTGTCATTGTGATTACTGTTCTAGACCCTTTGGTTGTTAGACAGAATGTGTGTGTGTATTTGTTATGCAGAATGTGTGTGTGTGTGTGTGTGTGTGTATGTGTGTGTTGGGTGACTGTGTTTTCTCTGCATATAGACTGGAAGATCACCCAGGGAATTCCTTTGGGTTCCCAGATACTTCCTACTGAAGGAAACTGATCACCAAGAGACTGGTAGTTTAGATCACTTAGAAATGGAGCAGAAATGACTCCCTCTTAAGTACCACTGTATCTTTCACAGAAATTACGTAATTGGGTCTTTATTCAGTGCAAGATGAGAAGATAAACGGAACATGGGCTTTGCAGTTTACATGCTTGCGTGAACCTGTTCATTTGCTTCTTAGTCTCAGAGTTCTCTTTGATGAAAAAAAGAAGATAAAGGAAGAGAGGGAGTAAGGGAGGGAGAAAAGACGGAAAGAAAGAGAGAAAGGAAAATAAGAAGGAAGGGAAGAAGGAATGAAAGAATGGAGGGAAGGAAGGAAGATGAATCTCTCTCTCTCTCTCTCTCTTTTTTTTTTTTTGGATTGTATTTCCGAGATGTTTTCCACCAAGATGTTGTGAGAATAAACAAAAATAAGGTAATTTGGAAGAGAATTCGAGTAGTCACTTAGCAAATAGTTTTGTTCTTCTATTCTTACCTCCTCTTTGTCAAGTAACTAATCTATTCAGATATGATGGGTAGAGATCACAAAAGCCATAAGGGTATAGTTCTTATCATTAAAAACAATTACCACTTAGATAAGACAAAACAGGCTTAACATAAATTGGATTGAGGAGCAATGGCCGGGAACTATACATAAAAGCTAATAAAAATCCTTATAAATATCACTGGGAAGCTTCCACTGAGAGAGTCCTTTTTCTCCTATATCACCTTGTTACAGTGACATTTCAGTCAATATATTTTTGACTTGATGAATGAGTGGCTTTGTCCTCAGGCAGTGAATACTGTTTCACTAGCAAACTTGTCATACTTCGAGAAACACCAAGACGGGGCTATATTTATTATTGTCACTTTACAGATGAGGGAATTAAGGCTCATTGAGGTTGAGCAACACACCCAAAGTCATACAACTGGGCGGGGGGGAGCCCTCAGACTCGACTCTATCCAATCCTAGAGACCACGCCTTGTCACCATGCATCACGGCCTCTCCAGGTCTTGAAGAGAGCCAGGAGAGTCAGTTGTTTGGCGGAGAGCACGTGTGCAGGGCATTCTGCTCGTTTCCAGAAATGACAAGATAAAAGCCTTAGGAGGCTCTGAAGGGAGAGACATCAGACAACTTGGCACATTTGGAGCAGAGCATGGGCTAACTAAAGTAGCTAGCTACTGGAGTACTTTGGGGATGTTACTGATTCCAGGTTTACAAGGACAAAGCACAGGTTTTAAAGATCACAGCCTGAGTATTTGGTACTGAAATGATGAACATTCCTTTGTTTCTTGGGTTGAGCAGACAAAAGTGACCCTGCCATCAGCTTCTTTTTTCTAACTCTTATTAAAAACTCTGCATTCTAGGGGCACCTGGGTGGCTCAGTGGGTTAAGCCTCTGCCTTCAGCTCAGGTCATGATCCCAGGGTCCTGGGATCGAGCCCCGCATCGGGCTTTCTGCTCAGTGGAGAGCCTGCTTCCCCCTCTCTCTCTGCCTGCCTCTCTGCCTACTTGTGATCTCTCTCTGTCAAATAAATAAATAAAATCTTTAAAAAAAACCAAAACCCAAAAAATCTCTGCATTCTGCAGCAGTCTGGGTTAATATTCCTGCCCACATGCACATGGAAACCAACCCTTTCCATTTGTTTGTGGAAAGGCCATCATGATGTGAGGTAAGAAAAATGCTAATAGACTTCGTCTTTGGAAGAGAATGAGCTCGGTTTCTGTGAAACCATCCATTACATCTTCAGTGTGATTTTTAGCATAATGCAGAGAATGCATGATTTTTACTGCTTTTTAAACTTTAGCAAGATGGATATTGTTTAAAAAATATTGTGATCAAAGTGCACGTAGGGAAGGGTGGTGTTTGGGTTCTGTGTGGTGAATATTGTGGGCATGTGGGGGTTCTTCCTTTCCAGTTGGAAGCTGGTCTAGGCAAAGTGATACTTTGAGTACATATGAGTTTGTTTGTGGGGCATCTCTTTCTCTCCTTTTTGGGGGCCTCTCTCTCCTACCTCCTGGAATCCTATTCCTTCATGAAATTGTTCCAGCAGCTTACTCTCTTAGATTTAATCTATTCATCAAATACTGTCCACTGACACTAATTCCCGGAGCCAGAGGTTCAGTTTTGTAGGAACAGGAGTAGTTAAAAAAAAAAAAAGTCCTTTTCTCTCATCTCAAGTGGAACAAGCATATCTCAAACTTTGTCACTTTGTCACTTAAAGCAGGGTCCAGGGACCAAGAGCCAAAGCACCGCCTGGGTATCTGTGAGAAATGCAGAAGTCTGGGCTTCATTCCAATGGACTTTTCACAAGATGCTCAGGTGATAGAGGCTGGAGAAGTTCTGCTCTGGAAACCCACTGCCTTCCATGGAGATTTCCTAAGTACCATGTCTCAGCACAGTATACAAACCCCGTATGATCTTAATACATACTAGAGTGGGAGCTTGATTTGCTCAGGTTCCTTTGGAAAATCTCTGGGTTAAATTAAATAAATAGTGATAATCATGAAAATACTAACATAACTAGTATTGCTACCAGCTGCTGTGTTTGAGTACTTACTGTATCAAGATACACTTGCAAAGTCTTCTTACTTAATTTTCACTCTGATTCTATGAGGTAAGTACATTAAATGTCTCTGCTTCACATGTGGAGAAACCTAACTCCATGATATTTAAGACCACACAAGGAGTGAATTAGAGATTAGGTCGAAACCCAGGTAATCTGGTTCTAAAACCTAAAACAGTATTTTGACTGTTTAGAACTTCTTAGAACCTTTACAATTCTAATCTATTTTATGCATCTTCAAACCAGAAATAGAATAGTTAAGTTTTCTCAAGTGAGTTGGACACAGAACCCCTTTTGAAATGAAGGAGCACGTCTCTAGAAGAGCCTCTACAGAACATCTGGGAGCTGTCGCCTCTGGTCATAGCTTTGTAGATGATGATGGACATAGGGAACATAGTGGGGCAGACCAGTGGGCACTCTGCAAGTAACTCTGAGGCGCCGAAAGGCCTAAAATACTCTGACAGGTCTGTGATTAGTATGAAGCTGATGCTTCTACATTCATTTTGTGTAACCACTGGAAAACATTTTATGTTAAGCGTTCATCTTCAACACTTTGTCAGAGCTCCAGTAAGCAGCAGACCTCAGGTTTTCTTTCTGAACATGGTGATGAGCCAAAAGTGGGCTTTTCTCAAGCTCAAATTTCATTTCAAGTTTCATTCTTTCAGCTTCAAAATCGGTATAACTTCTGCTTTCTGCTCTGGGCTGTCTATTCTGTTTGCTCCTCCAGATTCACTTGCTACCCTCTTCGTCCTTGCTCTGGGCTCTCCTACCCAGCCTCTATGGATGGCACTAATAGGCTGCCCTTACCCTCTAGCGTATGGCTGGATTCGGCCAAAGGGTAATGATATGTCAGAGTGCAGAGGGATAGAGAGGTCAGGTTACTTATTTACTTGGCTGTCTGCCTGCTGGGCTACTTCTTCAGTGCCTCCTTGCTACCAAATATCCCAGTTCCAGCGGAGGGTTCTTTCTTACAGCTGCAGATTATCCCAAGCTCCCTCTGGTCCAGCGGTGAGAATGGACCCCTGCTGTTAAGATGCTTCACCACCCCTTGTTGATTCCCCTTCATTCTACCCATTCATCTGTAAATAATCCTTTATTAGACTCTGCTCATCTTCACCATTTGATCCTGCTATTGATTTCCTGCATGGATCTTGAACAATATATAAATCAACATATAATCAGGTGTATTTAAGTTAGAATGTTATTGAAAATTTTCGTATTATATTGTGTTACTTCTTTCTCACATGTTCCCCTATTTCCCGAATCTTCAGATAAATCAGTGTTCCAGAAAATGTGCCATGTCCCTCCACTGGTTTCTTTCCGGTATTTCCAAGGGTATTATGAGTACTCCAGATGGAGGATGCTGTGCAACTGATACAGATGTTCACACCTGAGAGACTTGAATGAACAAAAAGCAGAGCCCCAAGGCATTAGCTAATTTCTTCTCATCAGAGAAATGGAGGAACGTGATATGGGTCACTGTCCAGGATGAGAACTCTGCGAATCTTTGCAACAGAGTGAGGAACAGGGCAGAGCCGATGGGGAAAGGGGGAATGCCAACAGGAAGACTGCTGGGGGGAAAAAGAATAAAACAAAATTCCTGCCCTGGAAGGTGCCTGCAGCCTCAAACAGGATTGAGAATGTGGGAACGAAGGTGTAAGATGTTTTCGTAGTTGTGAGGGATGTCAGTGTTAGAGCATCTCTGGATCCAGATGGTGGCTGTCAGAACACAAACACCTCTTCTGGAGACAAGAGACATCTGGACCCAGGTGGTGTCAGGGTTGAAAAGGAGTGAGGAGAACTGACATGAGAATGAGAGGCCCTTTGAGGAAGCGGAGGGGGAGCTCATGAGAGAAAGGCTATGAGAAGGGCCTTCTCTCAAGTACCAGGGGCACACAGAGAGGTGTGACTAGAGGTAGTGACTGAGCTCGGTGCACTAAATAAAGACCCTGGGAGATGGTGGGTAGATTCTCTGCCTTGTTAATAAGGGTGACTGCTAGGACAGAAGTTTGGATCTGGATGCAAAGAAAATGAGAAAAGGGGGAGCTAGAGTTTCTTAAACAGAGTAGTCTCATTTTTATCCTCTTAAAGATTATTTTTTTCCTTTTCATTTTATACTTGAGGAAACTGAGGCTGGAAATTGACTAGAAGGAGATCACGAAACTACTAAGTATCAGAGCCAGACTCAAATTCAGCTGGTTCCAGGTTTGGAGCCAGCTGTCCCAATCATCCTCCTCCTAACGCCCAGAGGGAGTCACTTTCCTACCACATAGTGGACGAAGGGATAAGCAGAAAGCAGTCAGCATAGGGCTAGAGTGGCAATAATTCAGACAATTAAGAAGAACTGATTCATATACCCAAAGCCTGAAGGAAGAGGTCTATGAACTGGAAAGAGGAAAAATTGAGGAATTCCCCGGAAGAGACGGTTTTAAGCTTGCCATCTGTGGCCAATGGAGTGAGTAGGTGAAAGCCCATATTTTAAACTTACATTAACCATATGTATTATGCAGTTAGACTCCACTGCCCCCTCCCACCCCAACAAATCTCGGTTGAATATCAGAATGCATTTAAAGTACCAGACCACAAAATGAGTACATTGAGAAAACTGATCCCAAATTTACTGTGCATGAAAATCACCCAGGAGCGACAGTTAAAACACAGACTACTAGGTCCCACTGGATTTAATAGGTCTGGACTGGAACCCAGGAATTTGCATTATAATAAGCACACAGATGACTTTGTTGGAGGGCGACTGTCTGCTTTGAAGCACCGGCTTTGAAACTGTTTGACTTGAAATCTGACCTAGGAAGTCATAGTAGAAAAACAAGAATATATGGCAGCTATGTACATGAAATGAGACATTAAGGATAGATTAATACAACTCTACTTTTTTTCATCTGTTTTTCTATTTGCTTAGTTTTCACATCATCGTCCCCTCACTCTTGGACCATTTAATAGACTTTATTACTGAAGTTCCTAAAAATATTTTCTTTTTTACCCACTACATCATCTCATCTGATATATCATAAAAGATAATTTTTCCATACTCATTTCATGATGCCGTTTTTTCCCACAAAACTTTAAGTTTTCTTAATGATTAAGTAATAAAGACCAGGTTCTTTGCTGTGGCATTTAAAGTTCTCTATAGTCTAACCCCTCCTTATCTTCCAGGATAATCTCCTATACCCTACATAGAATAAGCTCGTTTCTTCTTTTTTACCAAGTTCACTTTGAGCAGCCATTCTTCCACGTGCTTGCTAAAACTCTAGTTATAAGGAAGGAAACTCCTCACTCTTTCTGCCTGGAGGTAGGGAGGGGGAGGTGTGAGGACTAGGCAGTGGGAGGCTGGTAAGAGGTTAACAATCAGCTCCCTTTGGGGAAAAAAGGTCCTGATTTTTACCATTTCAATTTCCATGGTATAAATAATCCCATTGGGGCTGATTTCAGGCTACCAACACGATAGCAGGGAAAGTAAGGCCTGGAAGCGCTGTGCACAGTTGGCCCCTTGTGTTGGGCCTATATAAGCTAACCAGAGCATACCAGTGGGAATAGAGTTTACTCCCTTCTCATTCCACGTATCCCAGTTATGTCTGGCTACAAGGGAAGCTCTACACATCTCTTTCACAATGGTTGGAGGGGTGACTAGTTTATATGCAAAACTGGTTCTGCCCTAGGTCTTGGCTGGTTTCTGGCCTGATGGCCTCTGTCCTGGGCAGTACTCAGTGTCCTGCTGCCAAAATCTAGTTGGTGAATTATGCGCAGTCTACACTCTTGGTACTTTCAAGGCCCTAAGCCCCTTCCCCATCAGCTAACTTGCTTCACCTCAGTTCTTGCTGGGGCTACTTGGCTCTTGGCTCATACTGGGCTCCCACAATTGCTTCCCCACTGCCAGCCTGTGGTTCCCACCTCAGCCATCTTCCAAGTACTGACTGGGTGCAGGCAGAAACTTCCCAATCCCCAATCCAGGTTCCTCAGGAAACCCTGGGGCATTATCAATGACCTCTCTCTGTAGTCTCATCCTTTATTTCTTTTCCAACATTTAGATAGAGTCATGGTAGTCCCACAGATTGTCTAAGAGACCTACGAAGGTCTCCAGTTTTCATCAGAAAGATCCAGGAGTGAGTGCCCGAGCTCTGAGGTCCCCTAACCTGTTCGCTTATTTCTAAAACCACCAGCAGCCCGCTTTACCCTGGCTTTCATCCTAGAGTGGTTAGCAGGGTACGACCATTCTCCTCTCTGTCCTTTCCTATCCTGCCTCCCCTGACTTTTCCTTGCCAAAGGGCTCCTATTTCCATTTCCTTTTTGGGAAGTCACTTTTCTTATATGCGGAGTTCTCCCTACGAATGACTATATGAAAGAAAAATAAATAAACAAACAAATACACTCATATATGGAGTCAATACACAAATTCATTCCCTCCATAGGTACAAACAAAGGGATATGAGCAGCAAATAAAACTTATAATGACATTAAGTTTGGACTCCAGAATGTGCTGGAAAAAGTGATGGAGCCTCCAGTCCCTCCAAGTTTCCCCCATTACTTGTTCTCAGGCTGGCGTATACTCTCAGCTTAGGTGGACCCGGGTACGCGGTCTCAGGGACACCAAGCCCACCATGTTGATTTCCGCTGCACTGATGCCCCGCTTGTCTTTTTCATGACGTTGAGTTATCAGGGTTTTAGGTTTAATATTCAAGTTTTTAAGATTTCTTGTTTTTTTAAAATCATAGTTGCAAAGACGTCTGCTTTCAGATTCTCTGCTGACCTCTTGTAAATACTGTCTCTGGCATGAGGAGCTTCATGATTTAACCTTCATGGCAAGAGAGTGGGCAGAAAAACAAGGGGGAAAAATCTGTCATTGCTTAAATATTTTTGAATATTATGCTGGTTCACAGTGTTTACTGAGTTCTGTTTCTAATACATCTTTGCTATCCTCTCTCCATAAGGGGAGTTGATATTTTATTACAGGGTGTAGGTATTCTGCCCACAGTTGGGAACTGACCTAGTGCTTTCTCTTATTTCTTGTACTCCGGGGTGGTGCGTCTTCTTTTTCTTGTAGGAAACACCCTTGAGTGGTGGTTGCCAGAAGAATCCATCCTCTCTGGTCTCTCTGTTCTGAGTAGGGAGCGAGGCCAGGTTTGAACTGAAGACCTAATGTGAGAGGCAGGAAGCCCACCTTAGCACCAGTACCGAGTGTATTTGACCTCAAACTGCATTTGGGGGAATGGATACTTGCTCAAATATATTATTTTTGTGTCCTTTTAGGTTGTTGCTCTGTGGCTACACTCCACATGTCAGGGGCCTGGAAAGGATGAGGGGTATGTGACAATTCTTAGCCCTAAAACTTCTCACCAGAGGAAGTCTTCCTTCCTTTGTTCGTTCCAATTTTTACATTCAATCCCCAGGTCAGCTGAAATCCCAATTTATCTGTCAGCAACACATTACCTTTTTCAGTCTGTATTTCAAGTTATTTACCAGTCTGGCTCACTGACCCGATAGTGTGCTTTTGAAAGTAGTGACAGTATCTTCAAATTCTTTGTATCTCATTTGGCATAATAGAACCTTCCTTAAATAAAATTTAATTAACCAATTAATAACTGAACCGCATTTTATGTTTTACAAGCTCTCGTTCAGAGGGTCTGCTAGATGTTTACACACTTTACATATTAGAAATCCACATTTCACAGGATGCAGAGTTATCTCAGACAAGGGATCCACCTCTACAGAGACAAGAGACGAGAAGAAGAATCCTGGCTACCTTGCTTTCCACTCCTGTCATTGTGCCCAGAGTCTAAGTTCCGAGACTCAAGGGCTTGAAACAGAACCACAGATGAGTCAGCAATTATCCTGATGGCAATTCTCCCAGAGAGAAAACATTGAACAACTGGAATGACTTGTCCCTTCAGGGTCTTAAGTATTTAGGGGGGTAATCTTCTCACTGGGTATTTCTAAATTATTTAAACTAAATTGGCCTGCCCTGTGGTCTGTTCTCTCTGCAGGATTTGAAAGGCTGACTATTTCCTTCTCACAAGTGGGTAGGCTTATAGCTTAATCAAAATGACAATTACCTAAGGCATTATGCCTATTATAAACCACATACATTACAGGGTCACCAAGGCAGGGAAGAGGGAGGGGTAAGGAGGACATTCAGGCTGCTAGTGTAACTGGAAAGCACTTTCCCTCCTTTGCCATCTGTGCTTTCTCCTGCAGGTTAGAAGGGAGCCCGCCTTTGGGGCAATTCATCCTTCTCAGAGGCAAGTTCGGCAGTCCATTTCTGGGGTCAGGATGTCAGCACACTGGTGTTTTGCGGCCACATAGTTGATGTACTCGATAGCCAGGAATTCTGCCTTTGCCCTCTGTGCCTCCGGATCGCTTCTCTCTCAAGACACACATGACTTCCATTGTTTTGACAAGAGGAAAAACAGAGAGTGCTGAGATACGCAGACATTCCAACATTTTAGGAGCTGAATGATTTAGGGATTTACATTTTTCAGTGTGGAAGTTCTGAAAGTGGTATTGAAACCAACGTGTGGAAGTTGTAACTGAGGCTGTTTTCAGTTTTAGCTAACCAGTCTACTAGGTCACACCTGCATGGATAGGGATACTCAAAGAGATAGGACCAGTGTGTGTGTGTGTGTGTGTGTGTGTGTGTGTGTGTGTGTGTCTTTTTTTTTTTTTTTTTAAGAGAGAGAGAAAATAGGGAGGGGCAGGGGGAGAGGAAGAGAGAGGATCTTAACCAGGCTCCACACCCAGCGCAGAGCTCGACATGGGGCTCAGTCTCACAACCCTGAGTTCATGATTTGAACTGAAATCAAGAGTCAGACATTTGACTGGCTGAGCCACCCAGACGTCCTAGCAAAAATTTTACAATGACATTAAACTTTAACTCCAGGATTCACCAGAAATATGGAAGCTCCAGTCCCTAAAAATGTCTTCTGTTAAGGTTTTCAAGTTGGCACATATGCTCATTTTGGCAGACCAAACTACCCTGTTTAAGTACTGATCCCACTCTGTGATATTTCTTTTTCCCGTACTGATGCAGCAGAAATAAGTCGATGTTATTTTTTTCTCTTTCATGAGGTTATTTGTCACTCAACCTCTAGTCCCAGTGGTTACTAAAACCTATCCTCTCGCTGTAGGTGGTCATGGCCACTCTAATAGTTCAACAATTAGAATAATTCTCTATTATTCCAAGACTGTGTACTGCCCCTCCCTGACGTTGATTTGGACATACTATTTGCACATAAACTTTTGCAGAACAAATTAGGTGAAGTGAAGTGAGAAGAAAACTGGCAGAAGGGAAATTTTTTCTTGAGTCCTTAAAGCAGGGAGCAATTTATCCACTAAATGAGATCTTCATTCTCTGGGAGGCCCCCATGGCTAAGCTCATTAAAAAATACAGCCATAAGCACATCATAAACCAGGTAAAAGGTCTCAGTGTGATCCTTGGAAAGGTGCCAACATAGAGAATCACAAAGGGAGGTTGGGGACCAAGATGAGAATCTGGATCCACCTTGCTCTGTGGATATATCCCTCCAAATTACAGTGAAAAAAAAAAAAAAGGTTGGAGACAGAGCTGCATAGATAGAAACTTGGTTTTCTTTCAGGAGAGAGCCCTAGTCATTAGTTCTGAAAATAAGAATTGCCTCCTCTGTAAAGACCTTATGGAAATGGGATGGGATACGTTGGAAATAAAGTTGTGCTTGTATTTTAATAAGGATAAGATGCACTGAATTCTTAATCCATCATTGTGAGAAAAGGAATAAGAACATGAGCACAAAATAAGTACAAAGTCAGAATATAGTTTAGGGGACATCACTGAGAACGTATAGGCCTTTTGAATATAACACCATTAAAACCCATTCAAGTCCTATTTTTTGTTGTAGGATGAATGGATTTAGATATCCTATTAGGGAAGAAGAATCAGGTATTAGTACTAACTGAGATTCTTGAAGAGGATATTTTTATGGCTTCTGTAAAATAACTTAAAAGAGAGTGATGAAACAAACAAACAAACAAACAACAAAAAAGAGAGAGTGATGCAAACGACTGTTACTTCTAAGCTGTCTGGGGCCTGCCTGAAGATCTGGTACAAAGGATTTGCTTCTGGTTTTTTGTTTGTTTGTTTGTTTGTTTTTTTTAGTATTTTGCTCAGCAGCTGGATTCCAGAACTCTGAGATCATGACCTGAGATGAAGGCAGACATTTAACCAACTGAGCCACCCAGGTGCCCCACAAAGGATTTATTTCTATTTTGCCTAACTCAGAATTCACTCAGGGTGGAAAAGCAGCATTATCCAACAACGTTAAAGGCAAACAGAAAACTTATAGCCACCTGGGACAATAGATTATGGTTGAGACATACAATAAGCAGCCTAAAGTCTGGGGATCAAACATGAGGGGGGAGTTTTTTCTAAGAAATCAGGGCATTTAAATACTCCCATGTACACCTGACAATTTATAAAGCCACACACACATGCCTAGGACTTGATGCATGCTCAGGAAAGATCTGTGAAAAGCCTAAGCTGCCATCTTTGGCTGATCTCTAGGCTCAGTGCAAGCAGGAAATTAAGGCTAAGGCAGAGTTGTAAATGGTCTGCCTAAGTAATGCTGCCTCAAGGCAGAGAAAATCTGCAAAAAGTGGGTTTTTTTTTTAAGCTTCTAGTACTCAAGGAAATCTCTTTCAAAATACTAGCTGAAAACAAGCTAAACGAACAGAACTTCTAATGATCACTCATGGAAAGAAATATAACCTTTGCAGAAGTAGACTGGAAAAGTCGCTAATCAAATGGATGACTGGGCATCTGTGAAAAATCCAGAGCTAATACATTTAATGGTGGAAGACTGAAAGTTTCCTGCCTTGACAAGGATGCCCACTGTTATTAACCACTGCTAGTTAACATTGTACTGGAAATTCTAGCCATGGAAAATTACTTTTGAAATACATGGAAATTTAAATGTTGAGAAGGACTTCTTGGGTGATGCATATATTACATTTTTTTACTTGGGAGGTACGTTTACTGTGAGCTATTCATCAAGCCGTGCATTTGTGATTTGTGCATTTTTGTATCTATATTTTAATAAAAAAGTTAAGCCATATACCACTGAATAAAAAATTAAAGTTGCCATTGTGAGAGATTGTATTTTGGTTCTAATGTTACTTTTTCCCTATCTTTGGATTAAATAATAAATCTACTTTTAATGGAATGTAATAAAAATATATAAAAGCATATATTAAGCTTCCAGTAAATGAACAGTAAATGCTTTTTACAGCAGTTATTTTTCAGTGGAGAACTTGTGATATGGCATTTCTGATTTAAGCAATAAAAATCTCACTGGAGGTGCTGATAGAAACTAGAGGAAGGCTCTGATCTGATGATTTTACATTATTAGCCTGGCTGTTTCTTCATTGTTTCATCCCTCTATAATTCTGTGAACATTATGATGGGAAATGACTCTTTATTTCCCAAAAGATGGCTTAAAAATAATTATTTATTCATTCATGTATGTTGATTTTTTTTTTTTTTTTTTTTTTTTTTTTTTTTTAGTATTATATCTGAGACTTTGAATGTGTGGAGAAGAACTCTTACTATTTGTACTTTGATTAATGCTAAATTCATTAAATTTTGTCTTTTTGGTATCACCCTTGACATTTTATTTTTATTTTTATTTTTCTTCACCCTTGACATTTTAGAAAGCATTTCTGTTTTCTGTCAATAGCATCATAAATCCAGAAGCATTTTGATATTTTCTCGGCCAGCCCATGGAATCAGGTGTTTTCTGAGGTTCCCACTGATTTTCCCAGTTCCATATATTATGTTGCTTAATCCTACTTTTTTAGGACGAGGCTTCATCAGCCACTAAGGCTTTCTTCTACCCTGGTAATTTACAAAAAGGAGATCAAAGGAGGCCAGGTTGGGGGAATACAGATTGTTGCCACTGTGACATGGAGGACAGGTCATTGGAGGTCACGCAACAGCAGCATCACAAGAGTGGGATGTGAATGGTGCCTCCCAGACTCAGAGCTGTGCTCATTCTGTACAAGCAGTTGCTTTGATGTGAACAGTGGGAATATACTGATAGTGACATTAGCAGTTGGTTATTTCAATAGGTAAGAAACCCCAGGGTAATTTGGTCAAGGTCTGTACAAACCAACCATTTCCTAATAGTGCCACACAAATCACTTGCAGTGTTAGCCAACTGTAATTATGGGTCCTGGATAGTAATATGAATATACAGTAATGTGAATATAATGTGAATACACAGTGTTTTAGTTTGCTGGGGCTGTCATGATGAAGTACTACAGACATGGTGGGTTAAACCACAGAAACTTATTTTCTTACAGCTCTGGAGGTTAGAAGTCCGAGATCAAGGTGTCAGTAGGGTTGCTGTATTCTGGAGCCTCTCTCTTTGGCTTGCAGATGTCTACCTTCTCTCTGTGTCTTCATCTTTGTCTGTCTGTGTCCTAATTTCCTCTTGTTGTAAGGACACCAGGCAGATTGGTTTAGGGCCCATGCTAATGATCTTATTTTAACTTTACCTCTTTAAAAACCCTATCTCCAAATATAGCCACATTCTGAGGTACTGGGGTTTAGGACTTCAACATAGGAATTTTGGAGGGACACAATCCAGTCCCTAACACTGGAGTAGTTTCTTATCTTGGTCAGGTGCATTGACTTACAACCAACATATTATATGTAACAGCATCACATTCTCAAGTCCATGTTCCAAATGGAAATAGTTTAGCAGGTCTTTCTGAGGTGATCATGGGTGTGAAATATAAAAAAGAAATGGAAGCATATGATAATACCCGTAAGTTCTTTGTAAAAGGGGTATTAACATTTTAGCAGAATTTTGTAGCTAGATATATATTAATAAGACTACATATTTGCAGAAGTACTGTAAAAGCTGGTTTTAAAATATCAGTGTTACTAAAGCACTGCTTTGCCCCTTTCTCCTTTGTTCAGTAATACTGGAACATATGCAAATGTAGGAGGATATTAGAAATTAATGGCCCTCGTAGTCAAAGTGAATAGATTTGAACTCATCCTATTTACCATCAAATCTGTTCCTTCCTTAGTATGACCTCGTCTTTTAATGATAATACCTGTTAACTGTCACCCAAGGAGTGCCGTTTTTGACTTTCCCCTTTTCTTTCTTCTTATTCTAATGTAACAGTTGGAGCCAAACAGATCTGCTTTCAAAATCTAGGTTTGCCATTTACTCTCTGTCACCCTGACATGTTATTTATCCT
This sequence comes from Martes martes, assembly GCF_963455335.1. Classification (NCBI taxonomy): domain Eukaryota; kingdom Metazoa; phylum Chordata; class Mammalia; order Carnivora; family Mustelidae; genus Martes; species Martes martes. Next base: position 98,086,165 of record NC_137896.1, on the reverse strand, counting down.
CTTGTTTTGCCTCGGCTTCCACATCTGCAAAATATGGGATAGTAACAGTCCTCATTTCATGGAATTATTGATAGAGTCAAATGGTAATATGGATATATAGTAAATATTACTAATCATTGCTATTATTGCCAAGTACCCCTGATTCTATCTCTAAATTTTCTCTAATAGTTGCACATTTCTCCACATTCATACTGTTCCTGTCCTGATTTAGGACAGGTCTTCTTGCTGCCCTGGGCCCTTGGAAATCTAATGCAATCTACTCTTTTCACTCACTTTTATTCCTTATCTTACCCTGTTCCCTTTATAAACCTTCAATGACTTCAAATTATCCAGAAAATGAGGTTGAATTGTCTTGAGCTGGCTTTTTAGGTCTTTAAAATTTTAGATGAATGTTCCTTTTTGATTCTCTTTGGTCTCAGCCTGCTCTTAACCTGTTGTGTTGTCTTGAATCAGTCACTAGACTTGGCAGTGAGGATGCCTACTCCCAGGGTTTATTTTGAAGATTATTTAGTTTAATTTCTAGAAGTTCTGGTTTTGAGAGCTCCATTAACCAGCAGAGTGACTTTGGGAAAATCAATGAACTTCCTTGTGCTTAATTTTGCTAATCTGTTCTCAAACTTCGGTGTGCATAAAGAATCATCCAGTGAACCTGTGAAACATGGAGATTCTAGCCCTTATTCCAGGATTTTTGGAGTCCTTAAATTTTTTAAAAGTTAAGGTATAACATACAGTAATTGTACAGAGTACACTAATAGGTGCACATCTTGACTTTTTATGTGCATACTCTTGTATGAAAACCATCCAAGTCAAGATATACAGTATTTCCAAGCACCCTAGACATTTCTTCCCATAACTTCCTAGTCTATGTCTCTTCTAAAGACAGCCACTATTCTCATTTCTATCAAGACTCCATTTTAACAATCTACATTAGGTGATTTTTTGTGTTCCTTTTAGATCTGGTTTTATCTCATTCTAAATTTCTAATTCAAATGGAGAAGTAATTTGAGTATGTTCACATTGGTATCCCCAATTTAGATATTTAGAAATGTTTCTGCAACCCCTGCCTGTTATACCCAAGTTTTTGCGTCTGAGAGACCACCAAGGAGCCAACACCAATGCAATCACACGAGGGCTTATTCGACAAGCTTAAGCTTGGGCCCAAGTATACCCGACACAGCGGAGTAGGGGCTTGGACCCCAAGCTTAGTTAAGGCAGGGTATTTATGGGTTCCTGTTACTAAAGTAGGGTGGGGATTCCTGGGACCAAAGCAGGGTGGGGCTTACTAAAGCAGGGTAGGGGAAAGTTCAGCTCTTGGGCACAGGGGTCTGAGATGGCTGCCGGAGCTAAGATGGCTGTACCTATGCTAAGGCTAAACCTGAGGTGGGATGGCCTTGATTTTTCTCAGCCTCCACACTGCCCTCACCTCTGTAGGTAACAAAGGAACTTCCTCTCCTTTGATTCTCCATCTCCCCAAACCTTCATATTCTTTCTTATTCTTCAGCTTTCTAGTGGTTTCTTCCTAAGCTAGGTTAGAAATACAGAATATTAGAGTTAGAGGTCAGGTGTCCCAAACCCCATCTCTTAAGGCAATTCCTTCTGCAACACCCCTGGCGAATGGTTTTTTACTTCTGCCTGAAAGCTTCTAGTGCTGAGACATGATTACATCACATTATTGGTTATTTTTCTTTGTTAGAAAAGGCATTCATATGTTGAGCTTGATACATTTGATCATAGTTACACCCTTTAGAATAATGAAGATTATTTGCTCTTCTTTTCCTGTGGAGCCTTTCAAATATCTAAGGCAGTTGCCATATACACCCTGAGATTTTTCTTTGATAGTTGGGATCAGGACTCCCAACACCTTACTCCTGCCATGGCTTTCAAAAACCAGTGAGGTTGAAGGCTACTATGCAGTTAAAAAGCACAATAACCTACCAGGAGAGAAATTACATTATGCTGTAACACAACGGTTGAAGCAATAATGTGTAGGTTCTACCCTAGGACATATGGAATAGCACATATCTCTTCCCTTACTTTAACACCAACTTCGAGGACATGCAACGTATGCAGCACCCCTGGTCTCATGCCTAGATGGTCCCCATGCTTGGTTTGGTGTTCTGCTGTTGCTATCTTAAAGTTCTTAATGTATTTTAGGAAAAGGACCCGGCATTTCATTTTGCAATGTGTCTCACACATTGAACAGCCAGTTCTGCCTTTCTGGTTGTATTGCATTTGTTAATGTCCTACAGATTTTGATTTTTCTTCTTTAATAATGCTTCCTATAAGTGCCATTACGTGTGTATTATATATTTTATGGTCCTTTTTACTTATCTCAAAAAGCTTTCCTTAGAGCAGTGAAAATATAGGTTCAATATTATAATCACACTCATGTTATAGATGCACAACTGAGGGCTTAAAAAAATTAAGCGAATTGCCAAGTTTTTATAGCTTATTAGTAAGAAATCTAGGACAGAACTAGGTCTCCTGACTTGAGTATCCTTTGGATAGGCCGTCTTTTCCTGGAATAGCGCTGCATTCCAGATTTCCAGGGTTTGAGTTGGACACTCTAATCTTACTAATTTTCCAGGTTCTTACAGTTCCCTTTTTAGTTCACTCTCTCAGCATCATGCTTCCACTTGACACTGTGTATTGCTGACTCATATTTAGTCTAGAGTTCCATTTGCTCCTCAGGTCATTTACCCATAATTGCCTAGTCCTTTCTTATCTAATAATTGAAGCTTATTTTTCTACCCTAAGTGATTTACCCTGAGCTTGCATTTTTTTTTCTTTTAAAGTAATCTCAGGTTAATTTTGAGAGAATTCCAATGCAATCTCATTTTTTTCCTCCCTCAATTATAATTCTGATCTATAGCTAATCTCCAGATCATTAAGGATGTTTCAGTAATTGGAAAGAAATCGCCATGGTTTTTTTTTTTTTTTCATTAAGTGCTCATCTAACTTGTGAAGGGAAGTTAAACTAACTTAAGCTGCTGAGATTTGCCTTATTTGACCAAAAAGAAATCCAAAGCAATTCTATGAAAATGTAGCTTCATTTGCAATTATATTAGTCAGGGGAAAGGAAATGGAGAGTATAATGTAACAAGGTTATAATGACTATCTTAATATGGCAAGGTTGATAGTGGCATGAAGCCTCAACATTGTTGTTACCTCTGTATCTTTCACAGACTGGTTTCTTAACATTGTGGGCTGTCTAGCCCCAGTGACACTGTGCAGTTTGTGTCTCTGTCTTCTGGTGACAACTCTGACTCAGGCTCTGCTTCCTGGAGAGCCCAAGCTAAAATACACATTTTCATATGCAGTGCTTACACCGGAGGTAGTCTACCAGCATTATTAACTAATTTCTGGAGGATAAAAATAAAAAGGAATTGAGAATATTTAATTGTCCTTACATCTGTAACAGTGCCAGCTATGGAAGACTGCCACTTTAAGCAAGTAGTACCGTCCTAGAAATAAACTGAACCAGTAATTTCCATCCCAGTCAATGACACCACCATCTTCTTCACTGAAGAGTTAGAAACCTAAGCACTCACCTTGTTCACTCCTTTCCCTCCCCCCCCCCCACATCCAATCAACTAAGCCCTATGGCTTCTATCTCCAAATATACCCCAAAGGACTCCTACTCCCCATTCACAGCTACACCTACACAATACTCACTATACTCATATGCCATACACTACACCTACCCATCATCAGCACTGCTTCTCACCTGGTCTCTGCAATAAACTGGTCTCCGTTGGCACCTTTATAAGCCATGCTCCACATAGCAATGGGATTGGATTTTTAATAATGCAAATCAGATCCTATCATTCCTCTGATTATAATTCCACCCTAATTCTGCATCCCTTTATTCTGTTCTTCTTTTAAAAATAGCACTTAATACCATCTGTATACTTTCCCCTCTTATTCATGTTGTTCTTTCTTTCAATCCCCAACCTAGAATGAAAAGAGCAGCTTCCTGTTTTGGTCATCATTTATCTCCCTACGCTTAGCAGTGCTAGCACCCAGTAGGTTGCTCACAAATTATTCACTGAATAAATAAATGAACCTGCAAGCCAGGGCTGAAATATAGCTCATCTCCTTTTATTTTAGACCGTTCTCCCCCAATACCCCAGTCCTAACCCCAAGCCTTAGCAAACTCTGGCTCCCTTAGTGTTGGTCTTCAGGACCTGCACCTCCTCTGCTTATCCCTCTGGTTTAGCTATAGCCAGAGACCTCACTTGGATTAGGGTCTGGCTTCCCATCCTTTCCCTATGCCTCTTCTGCAATATATCTTCAGCTCTACAATTATCCCTCCTATCTGATTTCAGCCTCTGACCACTCGTGCCTTCCTGTCTTCCCTTTTCCTATTTCCAAAGTTGACTAGGTCGCTATTCCCAGCTCCCCCTGCTCCTGCTCCCTCCCTGAGCCAATACTTGCAAATCATCATCTACCCTTTAAACCCTGTATGGTTCAGTGGATCCCAGGTGGAAAATGCTTGGAGCTACTAAGCCAGATGAGTGCCTCTGTCTGATCACATAACATATTCAGGATAAATGTTTCCTCGAAGCTGAGATTTGCAAGTCCTCACTGCTTAAAAATAAGCACTTGTTTTATAAAAATAGTTTGCATATTTGTGCTCACTGAGTCCACCTATGAATCTATGATGAGAATACCATTGCTTGGCCTCCGGAGAAAAATTGAGCTGTATCTGAATTATTCCCAACTGTTCTCTGATCTTAAAACTTAGCAGTTCACTTAGAAGTCAAAAAAGATTGCAATAAGCAGCTGGCAAAACAATCCTAATGGCAGAGATGGGATGTTGAGCACAACTTTGGCTGGCATTTTCAGGATTTTTAAATGCTTGGCTGCAACTGTCACTTCCATAAGGATTTCATGAAGATTAATAATGCAAGAAAAAGGCCATATTTTAAGTAACTGAACACAGTAACTTAGGACTTTTTCTGGCAAAATAGAGAAGAAATCTATCTCCTTGTATACCCATCCCTATTTTTATTTTTTTCTTCTTCTTTAAAAATCTGCATTCTGTTATTTGTCAAGTATATCTCAATAAAATTGCATCTCTATTACCATTAGATCATGGTGGTAATAATAATATATACACATATGCATACGTGCAGATATATGTACATATAAGTTTATGCATAAGTATAATATTTTGTAGGGTTATTTGACAATAACAATGTGAATAAATGAACTGGACTAGTAAATGTATTATAGGAGGTACCCAATAAATATTAGCCACTGTTTTTATTATTATATTATTATCATTTCTATAAATAATTAATACAGGAAAGTTGACTTCCAGCATGACAGTGTGGGGAGCTCCACTGTCCTGCTCCCCAGTGAAACTGGTAAAAAGCATAAAAAGCCAACTATTTAAAAGCCTCTGTACAATGGTCCTAAGGGTGGAAGGCAAACAACCATCAATTCAAAACAATTTGTGAAAAGTCAGTAAGAGAGGTAATAGTCTGTAGTCTTTCAATCAACAAATCTCTCCCAGCTCAGCAAGGCAAATAATGCTCCGCTCTGGATTACTACAGCCAAGAACACACGGCTTCTACTCCCTGAGCACACAGAAAGACCACTTAAAAAAAAAATTAATTAACCAAGAGCAAGATCACAAGTAGGCAGAAAGGCAGGCAGAAACAGGGGGAAGCAGGTTTCTTGCTGAGCAGAGAGCCGGATGTGGGGCTTGATCCCAGGACCCTGAGATCATGACCTGAGCTTAAGGCAGAGGCTTAACCCACTGAGCCACCCAGGTGCCCCAAATGAACACTTTCTTCTTGGATCTCAGCATTTCTTTGTCTGCCCAAGCTGAGGCTAATTTCCAGGTGAACGTGATTAAAACATGAGGGTGCCCTTCTGAGTATAAATCCTAAGTTGATTCAGAACAGCTAAGATGTATATAGTAAACCTTAGAGCAATCCCTATAAAAATAACTAAAAAAATACAGTGGGAAAAATTAAAGAAAATAACAATGTTACATTAGAAAATACTCACTTAATGTAAGCAAAAGCAATAGAGGAGAAAAAGGATAAAAAAAGACAAGACATACAGAAGAGAAAAGGTAAAATTGCAGACATAAATCAAATTACAGTTGATTCTTATTCTTTGTGATAGGTATGGCCTATAAGATGAACATTAACTCTATTGCTAGCTCTAAAAAGAACACCTGCTGTCATGAACAACCCAAGTATCTGAGGGAGAGGAAGCATATGAAGAGAGTAAGGCTGGATGGTCTGCCTCCTTGCTGCTAATGGTGTGGTCTGCAGAGCGGCACAGCAGCATCTGGGAGTGGGTTAGAAATGCAGAACTCCAGGTCCCCACTCCAGAACGACTGAGTCAGGATCTGCCTTTGAACAAAGTTCCCCAGGGGATTCCTGTGCACATTCAAGAAAGCACTAGATGTTGTTGAGCTAAGTTAGCTCATGCCTCAGGAAGTCTGTGGGCGAGTGGAGAGGATCTCAAGATCCCCTAAGAAGGACTAAATGTTATATGGCTCTGACAAAGGTTCCAGTCCCCAGGTGTGTATTTTCTGGAGGATTCACATGGCCAAGATCACTGATTGGACAGAGAGATTTTGCCAAGATCATACTCTAACCAACACAACCTTGTCTCATGTTATCTGAACATATTTAATTAAGTCAGTATTTAGTGTTATTTACCTTTTTGCTTTTTGGCCCTAAATCTCTCATTTTTATGGTGCTAGGAGAGGAAGCCTGAACTTTGTACCCTAAAGACTAAGCTGTAGGTCAGCTTTCTCCCCTACCTAGTGCTTCTGTATGGAATACTAATGTTTCCTCTTTCTAACATGCATGGCATGGCTGTAGCAAATATCAATGTAGTGTTTATAAAAATTCTTTGAAAACTGTAACTGTTGCTAATTTTTTTTTAAGATTTTACTTATTTATTTGACAGAGAGATCACAAGTAGGCAGCAAGGCAGGCAGAGAGAGGGGGGGAAGCAGGCTCCCTGCTGAGCAGAGAGCCCAATGCCAGACTTGATCCCAGGACCCTGAGACCATGACCTGAGCTGAAGGCAGAGGCTTAAACCTGTTGCTAATTATTTTTAAAACCAAAGACTATTTCCCTTTTTTCCATCCTCAGGATTGGAGATGAGTTGACATTGAGGCCCTTCCCTTCCTAGGTGCGTTATGTGTATGCGTTCACACGAGCACAGACAGACCCTGTCGCTCACAGCGGTATTATGGGTTCGTAGTAGCAGTACGCGAGCGTTCACTCCCACTTCCACGATCTTCACATTAAGCATCCCCATTCTACCACGTGCTTGATAATGTTTCCCAAACACTACTGTTTGCAGTTAAAATCCTTTGCATTTTACTCTTGCTTCCAGATCCCTGTGTCTCTGCTTCAATCTGGAACGCACACTGGGGACTATTTCATTGGGGGCGCCTCCCTGTTCAAGCCTTTGGATGGGTTCTTTTTCACACCGCACGGTGCTAATTTTGTCATTAACATTTCAGGGAACACGCAGTGGCATTTTAAGTGAAATACAAATGAGAAAACTCTGCTGTGCTTAGTTACACTTTTCTCCCAAATTTGAAAAGAAATCACTGTCAAATTAGCCGAGTCATATTTATCCTTTTTAAACGGCGTTGGTTGTTGTCATTATTCTGCCAAACTCTCTTTTTCTAGCCCCTTAGATAGAAATTATGCCTCTTTTGGAGCAACAGTGGGGCGAAAAGCTGAAGTACGATATATTTAGAGGAAAAAAAAAATTCCATGAGGCACAAAGAGAGCTGCTTCCCTTAGCACTTGGCACACACACTTCTGCTTTGTCGGGTCTTGTCGATGGGAACGTGTGCATCCACATGGCACCGACCCATTTCTGGATCATAGTCATCAATCAATCAATATAAGTTGATTCGTCAACTGATTGATGAAGAAACCCTTCATTTAGCTGGAATTACAGATGAAGATTTGCTCTTAATTTTTAAAAGCTAACATTTTATTGATTTTTTACAGTGTGCCAAGCACTCTGATAAGTACATGAAATGCATTATCTCGCCCAGTTCCTTTCCCTGTTCAATGGTTCCATGAGGTGGTGACCATTTCTACAGCTAATGGACCAGAAATGATGCACACCCTGGAATACGTTAAGAAGTAGTTAAGTTTCCACATTGAGTATTAAATCCATTAAGTATTAATTAATTTAGTTTTAATTAATGGAATACATGGGAACATATGTTTTATTTCAGGAGGCAAACCTTCACAGCATAAAATTAACCAGCAATTATTAAGCATTTATACCGTGCCAGGCACTATGATGTGATTTACATAATTATTTCATTTACTTTTAATAATTGTCTTATGCGGGAGATATATTATTAATATCCTTCTTGCGTGGAAGAGAAAGACGAAGCTAGAAATGTTGAGGGGACAGACTTAAGAACAGAAAAATAATAATGGAGTTGGACTTTGCAATCAGGACTGAATGTTTACCCCACGTGGAAAGATACTTCAAGATCACTGCATAGCTCCCTAGGAGTCAACCACACTGGCAAAAGTTACCCTCTCCCTGCCAGCAATCTCCTTTGAACTCACTTTCTTTTCTGGTTGAGGAAAGAGCCAGGGAGTTGTCACTAGAACTGTGGCCTCTGGGCTTATAGGACAGTGGAGCAAATGTCTTCTAGGGAGAATTATTTTAAACATAGCTTTGTATCCTGTTTTATTTTTCACTTAACATTATAATGTAAATGTTTCCTAACGTTATTAAGATGCTTAATAAGCATAATTTTAAATGGTGAGCAGTTTGCAATGCTACAGAGAGACCCAGCAAGGTAAGATTTAGGTCCTATCTGATGTGGGAAACAAAGGCAGAAGAGGAATTATTAAATTTTCTTACTACCTACAGCCCATTGATTAAGTCCTTGAAACAGGCATAATGGCATTCCTCTAGGGACTCAACTGCCTCAATGTTAATACTTTGCTAAGGGCAAAAGGCAACCTTAGCCCAATGCCCAGAATCCTGCAAGTTTACTTAAACATATAAAAATTCCTTTAGAAATTTTCTTTATCTCTAACTCCTCCGAGAGACATGTTGGTAATCATCCCTTAAGCATTTGGCCCACCAATATACATCTGAAGAGTCTCATGACTAAGGTTTTATTAGATGGTACTAAATGACCTTTTCCCAACAATAGCTAGCCCCCTCAGGGTCCTGGAAACCTTGCTTCCAAAATCCCTTAGAGACTTACAACGCTGTCTCTAACCACCCCCAACTTGAAAGTATATAATGGGCCACTCTTCATGACCCCAGCACAGCTCTTTCTGCCCACAGGTCCTGTCCCCATACTTTAATAAAACCACCTTTTTTGCACCAAAGATTTCTCAAGAATTCTTTCTTGGCTGTTGCCTTTGAACCCTAACGTCTTTCCTACACCAGTATCCATTTTATCTCCACACACTGTAATGAATGGTCATAAAGATTATATATTGCTTTAGACCAGGCGGGCAATAATTTACTATTGTTCATTAAAAGGAAAGTGGTATATCACATTAAAAAAAAAAAAAAACTAATCTACCTTGTAGTGGTTAACAAATAAATGAAAGTGTCACATATTCCATAGCATGGTGGCAAGAACTTCAGTCCCGGCCTACCCCCATCATCTTACAGAATAGGAAACTGAGGTTTCTGAGAGATAAGTAGTGACTCTGGTCCAAATCACATAGACTAAAACCAGGTTTTCAGTTTCAGGTCTCTGCAAATATACCATGCTCTCTCTCTTGCTCAAAACAGTTCAAATGGAAATATTTTCTGATTAAAATAAAAGTAATAATAATAGTAATAAGAAAAATGTTGAATCTGGTACATTAGAATTCTTAAGAGAAACAACTAACATAATGTGTGTGTGGATATATATTTGTGTGTGTGTGTGTGTGTGTGTGTGTGTGAGATTTATTTTAAGGAATTGTCTTACACAATCATGGAGGCTTGGTAGATCCACAATCTGTAGGTTAGGCAGCCTGTGAGGAGTTGCGGTTTGAGTCCAAAAATTGTCAGAATTCCTTCTTGCTCAGGGGAGGTCAATCTTTGCTCTAAGGCTTTCAACTGGTTGCGCGAAGCAGAGCCTCTCACATTACGGAGGGTAATCTGTTTGACTCACAGTCCACTAGTTTATTTTTATTTATTTATTTATTTATTTTTTAAAAGATTTTATTTATCTATTTGACAGAGACCACAAATAGGCAGAGAGGCAGGCAGAGAGAGGAAGGGGAACAGGCTCCCTGCCCAGCAGAGAGCCTGATGTGGGACTGGATCCCAGGACCCTGGGATCATGACCTGAGCTGAAGGCAGAGGCTTTAACCCACTGAGCCACCCAGGTGCCCCAGTCCACCAGTTTAAATGTTAATCACAACTTCAAAAACCTTCCCGGAAATATCCGGAATAGAAAAAGCTAGGTGCCAACAGAAAGTTAACCATCACACGTGGTAAGAAGGTTAATCAGAATGCAACCGATTTTAAGATTTTTGATAACTGAGGTTTTATTTGCAATGGGATTTATCTCATTGAGACATATAACAGCTTTCTCTCTCATTCCTACTCCACTTTAAAAAAAAATATTTTTAAAAATATTCACTATCCTTCTTCTGAACATTCTGATCTTGCCTGTGACCAAGCTAGGAGGTGTAGACTATGTGGAAGGAGGGGGATGCTTTTTGCACTGAGTTCTTAGGAACTTCGTTTCTGTAGAGATGTAATGATGTTACTGTTCTCTATTCCCCTGGGGCTTTTGTACCTTTTCATTTTGAGTTCAGCAGCCACAATGAAGTTAAGATGATGGATGTGAAATGGAAATTTTCTGGTTCAGATACAATTATACCCTTTTCAGTGGCTTATTTTTTAATTTTAGTAAATATTCATTTAGCAGCCTCAGGTAGTAGAACTAATGATTACAATTTTGCCTCAAACAAAGAAGGAGACAAATACTGTAATTATATAAAGTACAAATCAAATCACCTAATTAAATAGAGAAAGAAAATCTGCAATAATTACTGGGTATAGGCCAGTTAATAATGCACAGAAAAAGGACCCATAATCTTAAGAAATATACCAATGCCTGATTTATCAAAAGGCAAATGTAATAAACAAGTACATTTTAGCTTAAAATAATATAAGTTTCATGTATAATAAATTAACTCAAATGCCTCCTCAGGTGTCAGAGTATCAATTTTCCCATTTATATTTCTTCAGAGAATTAAAAAAATACTTAAATTATATGTTCTGGGTGCAAAGAACATTAATACTTAATTGTGAAAATTTAAGTCCTTCTTTGTTATATCCAAACTCCAGGAAGCCTCTGTGATTATTGCCAGCCCACGAAAGCAACATCATGTCCAAATGCTCAGCTCTTAGACATTTGGTTTCTTCCAGTTTCTTTGGTACCATGTTTGACTTATATGGTTTTCCATGAATGCTCAAGTTATTTTCCATAAGGGCTGACTCTGTCCTGCCAAAGAATACTCTACAGCTATCAGAAATAGATATTGCGCCTTCCATCTTCACTGTCTCTTTCCATTACTACACCAATTACTTAAAGCAGTAGTCAATCAATACCCGTGTGTGTGTGTGTGTGTGTGTGTGTGTGTGTGTTCATGTACATGTAAGTATCATACTCTGCCTCTTTCCAGAAAAGACTGAAAGTTTCACACCAGAATGTTGTTGGAAGCATTTCAGAGCCTGCTTCATGGCATTATACAATGCACTAACCAGAATGGATTTTACCGCATCTCAATATTTTTCAAAAAAAATTTTAAAAGACTTTATTTATTTGACAGAGAGAGAGAGAGAGAGAGAGAGTCAGTACAGGCAGGGGGAGTGGCAGGCAGAGGGAGAGGGAGAAGCAGACTCCCCACTGAGCAGGAGGATGTAGGGCTTGATCCCAGGACCCTAAGATTATGACATGAGTTGAAGGCAGATGGTTAACCAACTGAGCCACCCAGGTGCCCTGTTAGAAAATCTTGATGAAGATATGACAACTATGAAGATCCCTTAGTCAAATAAAGCTCTGTATTAATAACTCAGATTACATTCCAAATTTCCCAATGCATTTTCATCTTAATCTCCTTAAACTGTTAAAGAGAATTTCCATTCAGAATTTTCACCTTTTCACACTCTCCACAGCAGGGGAGTTCAGGATTTCCATTATCCTGAAGATGGATATTCAGAAGATGGTCAAATCCAAACAAAATATTCCCTAATTTCTTTACTTTCTACCTCAGAATACTTAGGTGTTTTGGATTGATCCTATGGCCTCCAAGTTTTCCCCAGATCTTGCTCTCCAAAGAGATGATCTATCTTTAGTCCATCCTTCTTCATCCATAACCTTACTTAGGTCGTTCCCATCCTAAATCGGTTCTAAAGCATCATGTATCACTTCCTCCTCCGTTTTCTGTAATGGTTGGAAGTCTCCTACAACTTATGTTTCCTTTACTTTCTTAGCTACCCCTCATTTTGGTGCACATCTCATGATTTTTTCTTAAACTGTCCTTGCAACACTTTCCAGCACCTTCTAAATGAATCAAACTAAGAACCAAATCAAGTGATTATTTTTCAGTCCCTAACCTCCTTGAATTCTCTGTGACATTACAGGCTATTTTGAATGTCCCTGCTTAAAATTAATTCTTTCTAGGTTTTCCTAAAAACAATCTCCTGGAAGGCTTCTTATTCTCTCTAACATCACCTGCTTCCTTCACTGGCTCTTCATTCAATTTTGTAGTCCAGTGGGAAGAACACCAATTTTACAAGGATTAAACCTCAATCCTAGTTTCTTCATAACTTATTTCTTCTCCTGGAGATTGCTTATTCTCCATGGTTCTCAGCTTTTACAGTTGTAAAATGGGGGTGGGGTAGTCCACACAACTGGACTACCACCACACAGTTGTAACTGTGCTCTACAGAGTCTTAAGAATGTCTTTCTTAAGGTGCTTGGGTGGTTCAGTCAGTTCAGTGTCCAACTCTTGATTTCAGCTCAGGTCATGACCTCAGGGTTGTGAGATTGAGCCCTGCATCAGGCTCTGTACTCGCTGCCAGGTCTGCTTATCCCTCTCCCTCTGCTCTTCCCCCTGCTTGCACACACATTCTCTCTCTCAAATAAATAAAATCCACAAAAAAAAAAAAAAAAAAAAAAAAGGAGGAGTAGGAGAGAGGGGGGAGGAGAAGAATCCTTTTCTTATTTCTCAGCCATCACATGATTCCTATCTTCATTTCAACAACAACAGACACATTCTAATCTGGCTTACGTATTGGGCACCTGTAATAGATTTCCATCTCTAGGGAAAGATGAGGCTGGAAATGTAAGTACTTTGGACAAGTGAGTCCATGACTGTAACAGTTGATAGAGACTATTTCCTAAGATAAAGTTTGATGAGGGAAGAGATGCCATGAAAGGGCATAAAACGGATGTTGGGCATGCCATCTATTGGGGTGGTATTCAATATGGTAGTTCAGGGTGGTGCAGGGGTGGGAGGTGGAGGTGCCATTTGAACCAGTAAAAGCACTTTCCTATCCAAGTCCTAGCATTCATCTCTAAGATGATATTTTGTTCTAAATGTAAAAATTCAGCATTTATTTTCTGGAGTTGATGTGAGAATTATGTAAGATAATATTTTTAAAGCATTTAGCACAGCACTTGGCACACAGCCAGCAATTAATACATTTATTTGTTTTAAGTACTTTCTCTGAGACATTAAGTGAGGAAAAGCCAACTTGCACTTTCCATACAGTGGCTCAACCACATGCTGCTCCAATATATTAATAGTCTGATTTCTGCTACTCATTTTGCAAAACTGAGACTAGAAAAATGGTTCTGTAACCAGGAAGGGACACCAGGAGAGGCATTTAAAATTATCTAGCTATGAGATCTACTCTCTTAGGTTTCAAAGAGTGAAAAGGGCGGGGTGGGGGGGGGGGCAAGGCACTGTGGTTCCATTAGAGTTCCCCCCTTAGAAAGTTGGAAGGGTTAGAGGTTCTCTGAAAGCAGGGCATCTGAACTTTGGAAGCCCGGCTACAAAGTTTCTATTGGAAAAGCCACAAAGATTGCATTTCCCCCACTCTAGAGGGACACTTCCTCCCTGCAGTAAAATTCTTTGTTTTATATCACATCATGCTGGGCTGGGAAGATAATACTTGTGATTGCTCCTATATTTATTTTCCCTGCAAACTGCTGCCAGGACACCCTAGTTCTTTGCAGTGAATCATTATTTTGTCACATCACAAATATCAGCAGCACCTAGCTGATTCCACTTAAAATCAAAAGAATGAAGCACACGCGCGCGCGCACACACACACACACATACACACACACCAGGAACAAAGCCCAAATCTCAAACCAAGCATTAAATGTCCCTGAAATTCCTGCAGCAGGCTTGGTGTTCTTTTTATGTAAGGAAATGGAGTTACAGTCTGCAATGCAGTATTGGCTGTTTTCCTGATTTGCTTAGGTTAGTTGTAAAGGAATTTCTGCTCTTGCTGTGCATTTAAGTGTGAATGACAAAAACAGGAGAACAGCTGTGCCCACTAGCACTTTCCTCAGGCACTGACTCTTCAAGAAATCAAGCACTAAGCTTAAAACCAGTACCCTAGTCACAAAAGATGCTAAGTACATTACTTCTTCCTTTGCTAAATTCTATGAGGATAACTATAGTGTGGATCATGTCACAATTTTAAAGTCTCTTACAGTTTATTAAGCACTTTCACGTATAATATGCTACCTGGTCCTCATACCCATCCTGTAAGATAGATGGGGCAGGATTACGTATTTTCAGATAAACACACACAATGACTCAGAAAAGTGTTTTGCTCACAATCACAAAGCTAGGAAAAAACAGAGCTGGAACTCAAAACCAAGAGTCCTATTTTTGAATCTGGAGTTTTGCTCACTAAAGCTCTCATTTCTTCTACAAGAGTGTCTGCAAACAAACAGGCTTCTGCCAAATGGTGATGTGATGCCAAGCCCACTCTAGGCATTCCCCTTTCTTTCTCTTCTCCTCAACATCCAAGACCCTCATGCTGACTCTCTCTCCCTCTCCAACACACTTGCCCTTGTGTCCTAGTTCTGGGGTGGGGGATGAGTCCTTGTTCAGCTCTGCACTCCTTATGAGTGAGGGGCTGGACAAATGATTGATAGTGGCTGTTATGGACAATTGTGTGTTCATATGTTGAACTCTTAAGACCTAATGTGATGGTATTTGGAGATGGGGGCTTCAGGAGATAATTAGGTTTGGATGAGGTCATAAGAGTAGGATACTTATAATGAGATTAGTGCCCTTATAAGAAGAGACGTGAGAAATTTCTTACTCTCTCTCCCATGTGGGGACACAGTGAGAACACAGCCATCTGCCAGCCTGGAAGAGAGCTCTTACCAGAACCAGACCATGGTGGCTGCCTGGTCTCAGGGTCTCAGACTCCTGAACTGTGAAAAGTAAATTCCTGTTGTCTAAGCTACCCAGTCTGTGGTATTTTGATTGGTAGCCCCTGCTGATACATGGCTTCATGCATTTCCTATCCTGGTGTGTGCATTTCTTTTGTAATAGAAACTCGCAGATGCACAGGCTTTAAGCTAGAGCCCTGGGCATTGGAGACAGCACGAAGAGCACATGGTCTACTGAAGTGTAAGGCTGGTCTGATCTTACTGGGGATCTTCTCTTGGCTCATATAAGTCAGCACTCCAAGGGGAGAGCACTCTCAGCTGCTGCCTTTCTATTGGCCCCTCCCTTCCTCATCTCAACAGCTCCCAAAGAATTGAAGACTGGCCCATAGGTAACTAGAAGCTGGTCAAGGAGTATTAATCATGGTTCAGCCACTTTTTTTTTTTTTTTTTTTTTTTTTAGCCTTGTGAATATGGGGAGTTATTTTTCCCCTGGACTTCAGTTTTCTCACTGGTAAAAATAAGAAGATTAAACTAAATCATTTTGTAAGCTTTTATCTCTTTTGACAGTGGACTCTCATTTTCAAGTGTAAAATAATAGAGGCTGTCAAGACAAAAAACAGATAAACATTACGCCCTTTCCCTTTTTTAACAGAGTGATCTGCTAAGGGAGAGAGAAATAGCTATAAAGGAAAAAAAGAGGAGATATGGAAATGAGAGAGATTTTCATATATATTTTTTTGTGTGCATACATTTAGCTAACATTTATTAAGTTTCTTTTGGATAGTATGGTCGGGGATGCAAAGATTTTGCAAAACCCTGTTCACGGTCTCTAGGTCTAGGAGACAAGACATATGGATCAATAACTAAAACGTGAGGTAGAAATGACATGTGTACAGCTAACCTGCTGAGAAAGCCCATCAGTGAGAGATGAGAGACAGTAAAGGGGACAGAGACAGAGAGAGAGGGGGGAGGTAGTAAAGGTGGTGATAGGTCTGAACCCTAAATAATTAAAATGCATACAATTCTCTGTTTATGGTCATTTCTAAATAATGAATTATATCTTTAAAGAGGTGAGTGAAGGGGGGCACTGTGTGTTTAATTCCAATGAGATTGCTTGTATGTCCAAAGACATCCTAGTCCAACTGCAATGTCTCTCCTGGTTCTTACTTAAACAGATTCTCAGAAGGACTTTCTCCTTAGTTATCTGGATTAGCCATCTGTATTGATCAAATTTATCAAGTAGCAGCTAATCTCTCACACAGAGACCTCCTTTATTTCATTATGCCCTAAGAACATTCTCTCTTCACGGACCCAGACCTGTAAGTAGAATTTTATAGCACCAGAGCCTGATAGAATTTTAATTAACTCAGCTAAGCCTTCCTATTACACTCAGGAGTAGACGTTTGTAGGTTAATTTAGTTTTCTTAATTACAATGATAAGGCCAGAAAAATTCTGATACAGTACAAGTTAGTAGCCCACATGCTTAATTACCCAAGGTTGCTGCCATATTTGGCATTCTCTGTTTACTGAACTCTAGACTCATTAGTAACACCTCTAGACACTTATTCTCTATAGAAAGTCACTTGCTGATTCCAGACCTCAGTTGAAGTTTAACTCATGAGAGAGGTGAGTTCAGTTCCAAACTCTAGACTTGTGCTGTGGTCATAAGGCACTCTTTCCAACAGGATATCTTCTCCCATTAGTAGGTTTCCTTTTTGTTTTGTTGTTGGTTTCCTTTGCTGTTTGTGAAAGCTTCTTATTTTGATGTGGCCCCAATAGTTTATTTTTGCTTTTGTTTCCCCCACTTCGTGAAAAGATGCACATCACTGATCACCAGAGAAATACAAGTCAAAACCACAATGAGATATCACCTTACACCTGTCAGAAGGGCTAACATCAAACAGATAAGAAATAACAAGTGTTGGCAAGGATATGGAGAAAAAGGAACACTCGTGCCCTGCTGGTGAGAATATAAATTGGTGCAGCCATGTGAAAAATAATATGGAAGTTCCTCAAAAAATTAAATATAGAAATACCATATGATCCAACAATTCCACTACTGGGTATTTATCCAAAGAAAATGAAAACACTAATTCAAAAAGGTATATATATCCTTGTGTTTATTGCAGCATTAGTTATAATAGTTAAGATATGGAAGCAACCAAAGTGTCCACTGTAGATAAATGGATAAGGAAGATGTGTTATACACACGTGCATGCACGCGCGCACACACACACACACACACACACACACAGGAATTATGCAGGGATAAAAAGGATGAGATCCTTTTTGACATTTTTGACATGATCCTTGTTGCCATTTGTGACAACATGGATGGACCTAGAAGAGTATTATGCTAAATGAAATGTCAGACTGAGAAAGATAAATAGCCACATGATTTCACTTTTATGTGGAATCTAAAAAAAAAGAAAAAAAAAAGAATATAAAAAACAAACAAAAAGCAGAATCAGACCTGTAAATACAGAGAACAAAGTAGTAGTTGCCAGAGGGAAGAGGGGTGGAAGGATGGGCAAATGGGTGAAGGGGAGTGGGAGGTAGAAGCTTCCAGTTATGGAATGAATAAGTCATGGAAATAGAAGGCACAGCATAGGGAATATAGTCAATGATACTGTAATAGTGTTGCATGGTGGCTGATGGTGGCTATACTTGGGGTAAGCCCAGTATATAATGTATAGAGAAGTTGAATCACTATGTTGTACATCTGAAACTAATGTAACATTCTGTGTCAACTATAGCAAGTAAAATACTTTTTAAAAAGAGAAAAATGCAACAATTTAAATAGTTATTGTTTGCTTATTCAATTGTGTCTCCTTGGGACCTCTCCTGAACTTGAGAGATAGAGTAGGGAAGGAGAGTTTCTCAACCTCAGCACTACTGACACTGGACCAGTCAATTCTTTGCTTTGGGAGACTCTCCTGAACATTGTGGGATGTATGACAGCATCCCTGTCCTCTACCCGCTACTCGCCAGTAGTCCTCCTACCCCTCTTGTTGCAACCAAAAATGTCTCCAGACACTGCTTAATGTCACCTGTGGCACAACATTGCCCCAGCCAAGAACCACTGGTTGTAAGGGGTTAATGTGTGACTCTGTAGTAAGATTGGCTTAAACCCAGTCACCCCCATCTAGGGGCTGTGATCTTGAGCACTTGACTTACACTCTGAATTTCCATTTTTATGGAAAGGTATAAGTGCACTCACTGTATAGCACAGTGGTAAGAGTCAAATAAATTAACGTATGAAAAGTTCTTAGAATTGCGCTTGGTCCATAGTAAACACTCAACAAACAAAGTATTATTCATATTATTAGTATCATGCGGATCAATCTACATTTTACAGATTTACTTTTTATAAAGATAAGAATAACTGATCATAAAAAACATGGCCAGCCAGCTGCCATCACAAAATCATTAGCTGGTCAATGTCTTAGCCTGGTGAAGGGACTTTCTAGCTTGAAGTCATAGATACAGTCGCAAATTCTGTTCCTGTTGCTTTGATTTGTCTATGGACAACCTTCCCTTTGCCCCTCAGCATTCTCCTTTAAAGAAGAACACCTCCTACACCACAGGGCTATATTATAAACCATTCAGTACAAGACTGCAAAAACAAAAACCTCCCACCTGCCTCTGCCTGCTTTCCCACATTCCTATCCTTGTCTTTCTTCCTTTTCTTTGTCCTTTCCATGTCTGAATATCAAAAGCTTTATTTTTATTGGTTCATATTTTTAAAGAACAGTGATTCTCAACAACCTGAGAGCTTGTTAGAAATAATAATAATAATAATAATAATAATAAAAGAATACCGGCAGCTGGATCTTTTTTTAAAAATTTATTTTATATTTATTTGGGAGATAGAGAGAGAGAGAGAGAGCATGAGCGAGGTGAAGGGCAGAGGGAGAAGCAAGACCCCGCTGAGCAGGGAACTTGACATGGTACTCAATCCCAAGACCCCGGGATCATGACCTGAGCTGAAGGCAGAGGCTTAACTGACTTAGCCACCCAGGTACCCCCTGGGTCCACTTTCAGAGTTCCTGACTCCAGTAGGTCTGGGGATGGCATGCAAGAATTTGCATTTCCAATACATTCCCAGGTGATCCTGATGCTGATGATCCTGACTGAGGACAATGCTAAACTAAAGTCAGAATATTTACTGCTATGCTCTAGAACAGTGGTTCTGAATCTTAAGCGTGCATTAAAACTTCTAGATGGCTTTTAGAGACACATTGCTGGTCCCCATCCTGAGTTTCTGATTTAGTAAGTCCATATATTGAGAACCAATGCTTTGGAAAGGCTCTCAACTTGAGCTATGCATTAGAATCACTGGGGAGTTTCAGAAATAAGTCCTAAAGCCCAAGTTCCAACCCAGACCAATTAAATCAAGGTCTCTCTGTAGTTTGTAAGGCTTTTCAGATGATGCCAATATGCAGACAAGGTTGAGATGAAATTCAAAAGCAGAAACAGAGATTTATAAAATCTGGGAGGGCAAGAAGGGAATTTGAAGATTTCCTACTCAATATGACAGATGCTAAACAGAAAATGCAATTCAGAGCTTTGGGTATTGAAGTGATGAGCATTTATTTGGTCCTGATCTACCTTGGATTAGCAATATAAACACTCACAGGCCTTGGGGGTTATATGGGACTTTGTAGTGTTCAGGTAGTGAACTTGGAAAATTCATGACATTCTGAGGCGAAAGTCAGAAATAGCCTTTTAAGTGATCAGATAAAGACATGATCATTTAGAACACTTTAAAGACAATAAATATGTTTTCTAAGGCATCCTTAGACTTCATTAGATAGTCTTGGTATTCTACATTCTTTGTCCTGATTGCTGTTGAGAGATGTGGAAGGACTTGACTCTAAATAACAATCCTGACTCTTTAGTGACTGGGCCCATTGTTCCCAAAGAGAAAAGCTATGTCTTTCATTTTTCTAAAAGATTTCTGGAAATGCCTTACTCCTCTCTCTTCCAGCATTACTTGGAGTAGTTGATCAGATACAGGTATGGAAGCCAGGAACTTGGGTAAGGAGGACCAAGGAAGCAATGTAATATTTTAATGAATACAGAGCTGCCTAAGACTTGGCCTAGGTAATGTCATCTGACCATGCCACTGAGGCTTTGAGGTCAGAGAAGAGCTGTGAGTCTTAAGGAGACTAGGGCTACCTGGTGAAGACAGAGAAAGATGGTGGTTTGGAACTAGGTCTGGCCCTCCTGGAGCTATTAGTGGGTGGCTATGACCAGATGATGCTGTTGGTGGTATCCATTCCCAGGAATTTACCTGGTATCTTTGACACTGCCTCAGTGAGAATAAAAGGTGCTCTCCTCACCCATAATTATAGCACTTTAATTAATCTCTTTTTAAGTAACCTACCCTGTATGTTTTCACACACTACCATCTCTTAAGCAATGTGGGAAAAGCCCCTCTAAAACCTAAAACTTCTCACTCTCACATCCAGCATTCTTCCCTCCAACCACCCCCTCCAGGTCCCAGAATGGACCTCCAGATAATTCAGGTTTCTCTGCTGCCATTTTGGATTTCCTGGAATTGGTAATTCTCCACAACTTCTTTCCCCCTCATTTCTTGGGTCTTAATCCCACTATACCTCCATCTAACCATCAGTGACCTCACCTGACACCTGAGGTTTTCCTAGGAGGTTCTTGTGCAATTTGGCTGTCTGTTAGCAGAGCTAATACTCCATTCCCTCCTCTCCTGCTCCTGGTACCACTCGGATAAATCCATGTCTCTGATGATTAAGGTGAGAAGGCTTGATTCTTGTGCATCTAATTCAACTGCATCCCTTGCTAAAGCTATATAGGCTTTTTTAACTTCTTGCAGGGAGAGAGTGGTAGGGAGTCAACTAATGAACATATCAATGGGAACGCTTCTCATGTTCTAAAAGCACATGCTTCCCCCCTGCATTGCATCCAAGTAAAGTCAGTGGTGTTTAGCAATGATAAATCTTGAAAGCAGGATGATTTTCCTATTAGAAAGTAGGAGAGCAAGAGTCAACCGAGTTTCTAATCCCTGCTTCCCACAGGAACAAGGACAAATAGAGAAGAAAGCACAAAGCAAACATTCTTAGATCATGTTCTTAACAAGTATAAAGGGGCTTCGAGTCCTACTCTAAAGTGAAGATTTTGACAAATGTTTTCCCAACGGATTAATTTTGAATTCCATGATTATTTGAAGTAAAAGTTAGGTGGACATTATGAAAAAGTAAAATAATAATTTCAATATGTGGTAATAAGCTAAAGGGGTTTGGTTATGCAGTGGTTTTCAAACAGGGTTCCTCAGAGCCCAGGTGTCCCAGGGTGGGGAGGAGCATTCTATTGCTTTGTACCCTCACCACTTCAACGGAGCCACTCTGCTTTCTTTGTCTTCATACATAGGATAACTTAAATAGACTTACATGCTTTATATGACTTTATGCTACAGATTTATAAATTTATTTAAAATTACATTATTTGTGGCCATTTCTATGAAAGGTTCTCCATTAGGGATAACCCTGAGCAGTAGTAGGACTGGCATTTTTTCATGGCTAATGAACTGGTTAAGGTAGGTCTGGTCTAGCTGAGATGCCAACCCCAAAAGAGACAAATGTGGTACAGTGAGGGAGGAAGGGGATTCTCAACAAGCTAAAAAAATGAGCCAAAAAAGCTCCTGTGACTGGGGAGGTCGAAGATCTCTCCATGCTCCTGAGAATGACCAGCTTCCGTTGGAGCTTAAAATGTTTAGTTTTCTGATATTTTATCCTAATATTTCCCCTTATAACTCACATTTTAAAAACATTTTAATTAATTTACAATTAGCCACAGTTAACATCATCTTCTTGTTTTTATAAATACAAAGACCTATGCCCCAGAAGGATAAATGACCTGTCCAGGCTCAAAAATTTAGAGATGAGATAAAGATTCCCTAATTCCTTATCAGGGGTTCTTTCCTCTATAATACTGATTAAAACCAATTTTAGAAGCTGATGAGTCTTTCTCTCTTTTTCTTTCTTTCTCTTTCTTTCTTTTTTTCTGATGAGTTCTTGTTTCTAATGTACTTTTACACAGAAGCTCTGCACACAAAATATAAAATCATGGAAATGTTTTAGATGAAGCCAAGTTGGGGAGCGGGCTTTTAATCCTACCTACTTTATCCCCCTCCTTTTCTTTCTCCACCTCCAGCAGCAATCCTGGGTTTCCCGCAGATCACAATTGGAAAATGACTGTTCTGGGTATGGTATTAACAGCTGGAGTCCAAAGGCCTCTAGATCTTCCTCCTTTCATACCTATTGCTTATGTGAGTAATACTGGCAGGATTGAATGCACTAGATTTTCTAACCTAAGACCCTGCAAGGTAAAAATATTAAAAAGAATTTTTGCTTTTAATTTGTGGCATTAAGTCTAATGAAAACAGTATGACATTTACTGGTAGCTTAATGGCCTATTAGGTGAACATTTTATTGCTTACATAATTTTGAATTAATTATGTCTCACATACTTTAAGTCCACATGGTATCCTCATTTACAACATTGTCACACTTGTCCAAACATTCCTCTATAGAAAAAGCATAAAATCTCAATATTATGTGAATTAAAAACATGATTATCTCTGCTCCGTAATTAATTGAAAGATGATCACGTATAATGTCACTTTGATTTGTATGGAAATACTTAAACCACAATTACTCTATCAGGTTAACCCAAAAGATGTCCATTCTTCCAGTATTCTCTTTTTCCCTCCCTCTACTGCACTGGAGTAATACTGTTCTGTTGCATGGCACACTCAATTTTTTAAAGCACTTTAAAATAGATCATTTAATGTTACTGATGGCAGGCAAAACATGCATTACTATTCCTTTGTAACAAATAAGAAAAATTGATGCTTATAGAAGTTAAAAGAATTGCTAAGGTCACATAGAATAACATTAAAAATGTAACACAGGAATTACTGTCTCAATTTCTAGTCCTTTTTTTCTTCTTTTCTATCACAGGTATAAGTCAGATTGGCTATTGACAGACCCAACCTCCTTTACAGGAAAGGGAGTAGCTGGCTTATGGACCACCTTCCAAAGGAGCTTCTCCCCTCTTTCTTCTTTACTGAACCCCAGGAGATGGTGCTGTCTCTCATTGCACAGTAAGGCAGGGCCAGGGCACCAAACTGCCTTTGCAAACACCTTCCTGTCAGGAACAGGTGCTAAGAAGGCAAGAAGGTGAGCACCCTCCCACTGCTCAGCTGTCTTCAAGTCTAAAGGATATTTTGTTTCAAATCACATGTGGGCTGAGTGGGGAGGTGGGGGTAAGGGGAAGACAAGGACAAATCTCCTTAAGTCTATGTTTTCAACACACAAGTGTTCAAAGCAACATTTGAGCCCTGAAAATCCATGTTCAATGGCATAATTCTGAATCTTGAAAAGGGTAAAAATTTTCTACCTCAGGATACTAAGAGCTGTTTGTCCTTTTAAACGCTGATCCATCAACCCACTGAAACCTTACTTTTAACAGGTGTTTACTGAGTAACTACACTATGCTCGGAGCAGTCTTCAAAAAGAGATAAGAAAAAAATGTAAAAGCAGATAGTGTTATGACTACAGAATCCCTGTGGACTAGCAACACTTTATCTTGGAGCAAACTTATCCCAGGAGAATACCAGTAAAATGTGAGTGCTACTACTGAAACCAGATTTGTCAGGCTGCGGGCCTCCCCCAACCCCATTTATACACAAAATAAGTAGAACAGGGGTCTGAAGGATGGAAATGGGATGAGTGGTAACAGAATTAATAACTGGTTGGAATATGAGTTTCAGTACCTTACTGACAAAACAATGTTGTTTTTTTTGTGTGTAAAATATTGATTCTTTCTCTCAAAGTGATTAAGATGATTTGGGGGACATTGACAGAAAACACACACACACACACATACACACACACACTCAGCCTGTGAAATAGAGAGTATGACAGCAACTGAACCATGTGGGAAAGCGTGAGGGAGCCTGGTGGGGCACTCATGTCATCGGTGATAGTGAGCTCTGTCACTTGCTCAGCTCTCACAGTTGTGATCCAGTAAATTGCTGTACCTTATTATTTTTTTCAGTGGTTGGGAAAGAGCTGGGGAATCTTTGGGGAAACCTTGCTGTGTTTTGAATACACTTTTAGTTTCATCTCTAGTATTTTTGTCAGTCTTCTGATGTGATGCCAGTTCTTACTAAGATATTATTCTTGAGAATTCTCTAACATGGACTTTAAAGGTAAATCAGACTCACTGTTTTTTCTTACTGTATGCTTGTCATCTTTTACAGCAAAATCATTTCCCTGTTTGTGATGGGAATTATTCACTAATATAACTAAACCACATGCTGATATTGGATAAGACGATTGAAATAACCCAAGACAAAAGGAGGAGCAGTAAGAACCTGGGGGGTGAAGGAAGATTTGCTTGCACTACATTTAAGGACATTTTCAGAAAAGTTAGAGAATGCCTTGGTTCACTTTTTCTACAGGGGGGAAAATCTCTACATCTATTATTCTTCTTCCTTATACTCATAACTGGTACACATGCATTCAGGCCATGATGAGAAGAAATAAATCAAATTATCATTGATAGGCTTATCAACTTAAGACAGTTTGGTTCCAACAGAGTTTTGAAAAAAGTGTCTCTTTTTTATGGAGAAAGTTTTTACTCTATCAGGCTTTGAGAAAATGGGTAATGCCAGAGTCTCATTAGAATTATCACACCTTATTTTGTTGTTTAATTTGGGTTTGTTTCTTCAAAGTAGGCTTTCCTGATCTGATTTACCTTGATGACTATAACGTATTTTCCCGGTATTCTTCTCTTCTGTGTTCTCTGTTTGCACTGCCTCTGCCTGCGGAAGCAAGTGTTGGTGGTGGTGGTTTAAGAAAACTCAGGAACATTACCAGGTACTTCAAACAAAGTCCACATTCTTTCCTAACTGGAAATTCACTAAGCATGCCTGGGACTCTCACTTGTTTAGAAAACATACTGGTGATTCTCAAAATGCAGAACGCATGTTATAGCTATGAGGTGAACACAGGAAAAAGTCAGATGCTACCAGAGGGGCTATAGCGTAACAGCTGGGCAGGGGCAGTGGACCCAAGATTCAAGGAGCAAGTCCATGCCTTTTCAGGCACCTGCAACCTTGCTGGGAGCCATAGCCTGGGCCTTATGCTGGGTCATGCAGAGGCTGCCAAGGTGAAGCCTGTGGTCCACCAGGCCTGCTGCTGTTTTCTTGTGATAAAATGTTTAATAGCCTCATTTCATGACATAGCACCAGTAGAGAAACGTCTTCCTGTTTCTCTAAGTTGGAATTTGGAATTTGGGAGACATGGAGCATAACACAGAAAGGACAGAGTTACAGTAACCAATGTGGAAGCCCACAGTGGACGAGTAGCTGGTAAGAGGTAAGTTGAATGGGGACAGTGGCAAAGATTCAACAACTTTTGAATGAATAATTATTGAATACCTACTGCTGTTAAGAAATGGCTTATAGATCCTGATATAGTCTCAAAGCCTAGAGAGTAGAAGATCAAGAACAATAATAAGGCCCTCAAAAGGCATCAAACCATTGGAGCTTGGGACGTAGAATGTTGGGGGCCAGATGGAGATTTCTGCTAGTGAGTAAATGAGATACCAAACCGGTAGAAGTTTTCAAGTATGTGATTTTCTTTTAATCTGGTAGCATATTCCTCCTCATAAATCATCAATCTTCTGACATAATTCAGGCAGCTCTCAACCTGCTCTGATCACCTTCTTTCAAAGGCACGATAAATGATACTTTCCCAAGGGTCCTATGGGTTTCACTTCACCATTCTCAACCCTTTTCATTTCTCTTATCTCAAGGCTACGTTAAGATGGAATCACTGATTCCATGTGAAATGATAGAAACACACTAAGAAAAATTGGCCGTGGTGTTTTGCTAAAGGGAATCCTTTACTACTCAATGTGTGTTGTTGCTATGAGAGAGGCCGGAATGTTAATAGTGAACATCTTCCTGGACAGGATAATCTGGAAGCTCCAGTAGGCCACCCAAACGAGCAAAGCCGGGGCACATTTTTATTCTTCAGCACCAGCTGTGCAATGCGTCTGTTCATGGAGGATCTAAGCAAGCTCCCTTCCCTCCCCGAATACTTCAACTGAGACCATTTTATTTCCCTGATAATTCCTTGCCTTGAGACAATCAGGTGTGATACGTATCCTCATTATGATTTTATGGAGCAGTAAATGCCACCACCCCCATCTCCCAGGAGGCAGCATTCACTGAAGGGTTAGGCTGAGAACCACACAGCTTTTTCGAAACACCATAGGAAATAGATTGCTGGTGCCCTTGGCTTGTGCTGCAGAGTCTGTTGTGTCTAAAGTCCTAACGTGTGAAACTTACTGTTGTTTACTGCACTACCGGAGAAACAGTGCAGGCACACCAAAGGGCATCATCTTCATTTTTCAAGTGCGTTTGGGTGGAAAGCTTTTCCTTCGCCAGGGGCTTTGCTAGGGAACAGCTAAGACCCTCTGAGGCTGTGAACGAAAGCCCTGACAGAAGACGGGGAGGGGAAATAGGCCAGGGAGGGACTTGTTCAAGCCTCGGGATGACTCACAGGATCAAGAGGCCTAAGATAGAAGGCAGAGAACAGAATAAAAACTAAAGTTTTGGGCAAATTAGACAAACTTGTTCCATTGGCGGTTTTATGGAATTTTGGCTGAGCAAGGCTGTGTATAATCATTATTATTAGTACATTTGATAATTAGAGTCATCGTTAGCCTACTGATAAGTGTAATTAATGTGGTCTATGCCTACCTGGGAATGAAGCCTAGCATTTAACAAAAATGTTAGAATATTTGGAGGTTTCATAGAAAAAAGGTTTTTGTTTTCTTCTGTCTAGTAGCAACACTATCAGGCCAAAAGAAGTTGCTACAAAGTTACCAGTTTGAAAAGTAAGGCTCACTGCTGCACACTGGATGATTCTCGTTAGGGGGTAAGAGTGTGGGATCTGGATTCATAATACCTCGATTCAAATCCTGCCTTTTCTACTTCCTAGCTGTGTGACTTTGGGTAAGTTACTTAACCTCTGCCCATTTTGTTTCCCTATGTAAAAACTAAAAATAACAATAGTACCTGAGTTACTTTTTTTTTTTTTTTTTTTAGAATTTAATGATATAAGGCAGATAAAGCATTTAGCACAGTACTGGACACCTAGTAAACGATTGGTAAATGTTATTAGTTTATAAGTCAATCAATTTAAGAGTGGATTCTAGCAAGCATCCTAATTACACAAATACTAAAGTAGGTGACTGCCAAAGCTATTTGTCTGGTAAGGCAGCATCTATGAGGCAGCTGTGACATGACAACAGAACTACATAAGTCTCATAAGCAACAAGACTTGGTTCTGTCTCACGTACATAGTTCTGTTGTTATTGTTGTTGTTCTTCTACAACAGTGCTCTTTTCCCCCCAAGTTTTTATTTGAATTCCAGTTAACATACAGTGAATGATCAGTTTCAGGTGTAGAATTTAGTGACTCATCACTTACATACAATACCTAGTGCTCCTCACAAGTGCCTTCCTTAATGCCCATCACACATTTACCCACCACCCCATCTGCCTCCCCTGTAGTAACCCTCAATTTGTTCTTTATAGTTATGAAACCATTTCTTGGTTTGCCTCTATTTTGCCCCAAGTTCACCTGTTTTGTTTCTTAAATTCCACATATGAGTGAAATCATATGGTATTTGTCTTTCTCTGACTTATTTTGCTTAGTATAATACCCTCTAGTTCCATCCATGTCACTGCAAATGGCAAGATTTCATTTTTTTTGAGAGCTGAGGAATATTCCTATATATATATATACACATATATATATGTGTGTATATATATGTGTGTATATATATGTGTGTATATATATATGTGTGTATGTGTGTGTATATATATATATATATATATATACCACATCTTCTTTATCCATTCATCAGTCAATGGAAATTGGGGCTCTTTCCATCATTTGTCTATTGTTGATAATGCTGCTAAAAACATTGAAGTTCATGTGCCCCTTCAAATCTGTATTTTTGTAGCCTTTGGATAAATGTCCATTAGTTCAATTGCTGGGTCGTAGGGTAGCACTATTTTTAGCATTTTGAGGAACCCTCATGCTATTCTCCAGAGTGGCTGTACCAGTTTGCATTCCCACCAGCAGTGTAAGAGTGTCCCCTTTCTCTGCATCCTCACGAACACTTGCTTACTGTGTTGTTATTTTTAGCCGTTCTGACAGGTGTGGGGTGATATTTCATTGTAGTTTTGATTTGTATTTCCCCGATGATGAGTGATGTTGAGCATCTTTTTGGGTGTCTCAAAACATTGGTCTTTTAATTTATTAAACTCTAAATTTCTTTTTTTTTTAAGATTTTATTTATTTATTTGAGAGAGAGAGAGACAGCACAACCAGGGGGAGCAGTAGAGAGAGCGGGAGAAGCAGGCTCCCCACCGAACAGAGAGCCCAATGCGGGACCCGATCCTAGGACCCTGGGATCATGACCTGAGCCAAATGCAGACGCTCAACCATCTGAGCCACCCAGGCACCCTAAACTCTAAATTTCTTGAGAACAACAGCTTACACCCTCAATGCTCAGAACTCAGTGTGTCATTAAAAAATGTTCCCAAAGCACTGACTATGAGTTACCATAATTTTACACTAGGTACTTTGGTCATAACTAGTCAATAATCCCATGAGTAATGTCTTAAAGCAGCAGGGTTTCTATTCTTTTTGGGTGGTATCAAAGTGAAGATCTTTGCTTTGGGAAGGCAGTTTCATAAATATATCATTTTGAGAAGCCTGGCATTCACACTGGGTTGAAGTTGCAGATAGTACCCACATCAGGCTCTTTACCATCAGGATCCTACACATTTCTCTCTCTCTTTTTTTTTTTTTTTTTTTTTGCCTCTTACTTAACTTTGCTTTATAGTTTATTATTTCCAGATGACAGGTCTTATCAGCTTGGAACTGGAAGCACATTAATTATTCTTTTTAAAATTTCAAGTGCCGGGCCCTCAGCCCAGTGAGTATCATCATGACTCCAAATGGCTTTTGGATAAATACATGATCAAACAGAGAGGTCTGCATGAGCTTTCTAATTCACAACGTGGGCCTTTAAAAATCATGGAACCTCATCAACCCATGTCACACCAAGAACTTCTGTTGTCAACCCTTTCCTAAGTTCTCCTTAGGTGGGCTTGCCCAGCTTTCCATAGCTTTATCTACTGATGCACAGAGACAGAAAGATTTTCTCTGTTTCCTGAATTAAAAGCAGGGCAGGATACATGCTGTTTACTTGTGTTCTACAGTTCAGTAGAGAAGAGGTACTTAATCTTCTATTGATAGATAGGCTCTTCGGTGAGCCAGAGAGGCAAGCTGGGTAGGACACTACACATTGGGAGTTATATTACTTATCTCTGACAGGGTGACTCATTGTACTCTTCTTATTCTCTTTCTTGGATTCTTTGTCTAGTTCAGAGAAGGAGAATTCAATCCGAAATCTCATTTCACTAGAACCCTGGCTATCGCCTGAGAACTGCCTCCAGAGGTTCAGTCCTTCTCTAACCTGTTCTCTCTACTCCTGGAGCCCTGGTGTGAATAGACCACTCTACCAAGTTATGTTGCTGCTCTCCACTTATCTGTACGGGTCCTTATGGGTCAAAACTTCTTGCCTTCCTTTGCCTTTATCTGCTTGCCAGTTTCATAGCTCAAATATCAACAGTCATCTAAATCAGCATCTCTCAAACATCAGTCCATACAATGTGAGTTCTGGGAGATGCTACAGATGTCCTTTCATTATTATATTTGAGAAATACCTTTTCTCCCTCTTGAAAAAATAAATCGTGTGATAGCTTCCTCCAAGAAAAAAATATACTTGTTTAATTTGAACCTGGAACATTTGTAAAATTGCAACTCTTAATATTATGTCCCATGAAATAGTGTTCTACCAGACACCAGTTTGCAAAATGCTGGTCTGGTCCTAAGTCTTTCATTTACCTCTAAGGGATGACTCTCTGATCCTCAGGTTAACCATCCATGGATTCCTGTCCTCTCAACCACTTCCCATTACTAGGTTCTGGAAAAACCAGCACCTGTTATACACACATGGATCATAATCCAATGGTTTTGGCCTACTAGGGACACCGTCTTTTCGATCTCCAACTGTTCCTCTCCCCAGAAGTTGTGTTTTGTTTTGGTTTTGGTTTTTGGAGGAAGAGGGCAATTCTTTTTCCTTCACAGTATTATTTCAGCTACTCAGCTTTCTAGCGGCACACTTTATATCTGTTACAAGACACTTATTCATCTTCTATCTTTAGAAATATTTTCAACATGGCAACTAAAATCACACCCTGCAAATTACAGCTTAACTACCATCTCTTCATGTCAGCTCACAAGTACAAGGCAGGCCCTTGAGCTACACTTCTGTCACATGGCATGTCAGCAAGGCAACCTGTCAGTCATGTACTCCCAATGATGACATTTTATTATCTAACAACTCTGAGTAAATCCATCACAGACGCTCATTTATACTTCAACCACAACTGTATTGTGGCACCTCACAGTGACATTTACCCCATACTTGTTATAGGCAAATATCTTGTTGAACTTTTGGTTTTAAAGGTTGTGTTATAGCCCCTTTCCAATAAGTGACCTTGCTGCCCTGCAAGGTAGCTGGCTTGTTCCTCTGTGCTTTGTTCTAGTTTATTGCTAGGATCCTTTTCATTACTGACATTATTTCTACTGTCTCTCCCAGTTTATCTCTTATTTTATCAGTTTTTCTTACCTAACAAGAGCCTCTGTGACATATACTCTCCACTTGGAAGATGAGAAAGTTCAGATACAGAGAGTACATCTCACTGAGATCACACAGCAGGAGAGAAACAGAAGGACGGACAGCAGGAGAGAAACAGAAGGACGGACAAGTAGACTCTGGGATTCTGGACCAGAGTCCACCTATCCCGCGCCTCAGTGTTTTTGGAATGGTCACTAACTGAACAAAGAGATTAAAGATATTGAAAAATGAACCATCAGAATGTACTCCTACACATCCATCTTAGACTTTTATAAGCACTCTAATGGATAATAGTCCAAAAAGAAATTGCTCTCATATTCCAGGACAGTAAATTGGAAAACACACACACACACACACACACACACACAGACATACACAATGATTCAGACTTCCATTCCCACGAGTGTGCCTGACATGTACCTAGTGGTCAACGTATGTTAACTGAGTGAATGCGTGGTTACTGTACCTCACCAACTGAAAACCTCAGGGTCCCAAACTTCAGAATTATCTACTTCAATCTGTGCAATGCCTCTATTTTTCTCTCCATTTGTCTTATCAAATAAAACCACATCTCCCTCTGAGAGAAGAAGAGGGGAGTGGTTTATAGCAGATGCTGATATATAGAGCTGATTACTTCAAATGAAAGGAAGGAAGAGGGATTTCCAGTGACATTTCTGGGTAGCCCACTAAATGCAAATGGTGTGATGTACAGGGTGGCCTGAGTGATGCCAGACCTGGAGGGGGAAAGAAATCATTAAAATAATTTCATAGCTGGAGATACAGGTGATCTGAGGGATCCCAACTCTGAATTTAACTTCTCTCTTTCAAAGCTGGGATACAGTGAGTCCTTACCACCAGTTACAGATGGGAGAAAGGCTTTGGGCGGGGGGGGGGGGGAGAGGAACAGGAGGCAGGAAGGCAATGTGGAATCAGGACAAACTGGGAGGGGGAAAGTAAAAGCAAGTTGACCCCTTTGCTTGCTTTCTGTAAGAAGTGAAGGAGAAGAGAAAGAAAGCAAGAAGAGATGAGTGGACATGGGGGGATCAATGGGTCAGAATGAAACATTAAAAATGGGAAATAGTATTGGCTTGAGATGACTCAGAGCCAGGCACTGATCTCAGTGACATCACAGTGTTCTGAGACCTTTGGTAAATTACCAGACTTGTTTGAATCTGCTTCTTTATACTAAAAGAGTAAAACAACTCTTCCTTCTAGAATTTGAGGAATGGATTTGTACATGGAGAACTTCGGGTAATCCTCTCAGCCACAGAAGGTCCTGTAATTATCCTCACTCACAGATAAATAAACTGAAGTCTAGACAAGTTACATATGCTACCCAGACCACACAGGTGTTAAGTAATACAACTGGAACTTATGTCCACTTTGCCTGCATCCAAAGTCAATGTTCTTAACCATGAGACCATATTGTATCGCTTTCTCATTAAAGAATCCACAAGGATAAGTTAAAGAACAAGAGAATTTGATCTTAAAAAATAAAAAAGAGAGAGAAGTAAAATGGAAGGACTTTTGTAACATCAGGAGACCATGCAAGCTGGGCCAGCACTCATTGTACTACTTCTCATGGTAAAGGGGGAAAATCACACATCCCTACAGAGGCATGGAAACAGACCAAAGTGATCCTCAAAAAGAATGGCATTCCTATGGAGTTCAAATTGAACTATTTTTTAAAAGTACAGATTGGGCATTTTCTTCTATAACATATCTGGGCTAGTACGTGTATATGAATAGATATAGTTCCTAGCATAAACGTAAACACAAAAGATCGCCCAGGGTTGTCTCGAGTCTTTTGTGAATAACTATGCATTACAAAGGGATTTCGGTGGCCACGGGTCCATGGAAATGCACTCCCACAACAGTGTGGTGGCACAAGTTCTTTTTGGGCCTGTATACCTGAGTAAAGAGGCTTCCAAAGACAGTTTAAAATAATTCCAATGTGTATCTTTTAGAAATTATTATTTTCTTGGAAACCAAGGCAGCACTGCAGACTTCAGAAAGTTCTTGAGGGGATGGGATGAGATAATGTATGGAAAGTGATTATTCAGGCACTTTCTTCCCAGCTCTTCTTAAGTAACCGTCAGCTGTCTGCCTCAGCGTCTTCCCCTTAAAAGGGCAGAAAGATTCACTTTGAAGGAAATGAGATCAACTTTAGAAATTGCAACTTTGAGGTCAGGACCAATGAATTCATTTGGGATGAAACCAAGAAATGTTTGCGGTAATTCAGATTTCTGAGGTCAAGACCTCAAGATCAACCCAGAAATTGGATTTACTTTTCAGAAATATACCAGGCATGGAGGAACAATAAGTTTAGGAGAACTTTATAAAGAAAACTTTGTGACCTATTCTTCCAGGCTTTAATCAGTTTTGGTTAATTTATTATAACAAAATGAACTCAACAAACGTATATATTTAGTTAGTGATGGTTGTAGCGTAAAGTTGGGCTTTTGTAAGAAGTTTAGATTGGTTCCAATCATTTGGGTGGGACATAGCTGGGAGAACCTTGCACAAATGCCCGTGAGCTTTAAAAAAAAAATGGCTTGCTATGTTTACACAGGTTCTGACTCATTTAAACTAGTCTGGTTTACTCAAAGTTGTTCTGATTCTTTTAAATTAATTTGGACTCATCCAAGCCAAGTTACACCTATAAAAACTACCTGAATCAAGCGAGCCACAGAAAAAGTTTTCTTTGGCTCAAAATGTTTTTGAAACTACAGGATGAATTTAAAACTTTTTGATCAGTTCTAATTTCTTTTTATTTAGATCAGCCTGCTTCTGACTGAGTAAAACCAGTCATAGTCAGGTCTTATCCTGTTCAAACTGGAACAGACCCACTTAAAGGAATTTGCTTGGTTTATGCTAAGCAGTCTAATGATCTGTTGAAATAAGTACTGTAATTAGATCCCCAGGTACAATAAAAAATGAGGATATAGTCAACGGGGCTTTCAGGAATAGACGGGAAAATTAAAAAGATGGGTTTAGACGGCCATAAGAATGAACAGACAATAAAACAAAGGCAAATAGTTCAGAAGAACATAGTTGAGAGAATCTAGCTTCTGCTAAAAAAAAAAAAGGTGGCATAGCATGGCAGGACAGCTTCACAGGAAACAGATATGTTAGAGACAAGAGAAGGAAATAAGGGAAGGCAAAGGCTTCAGTAATATTACTCGAGATGAAGGGCATAGAAGAAGCCAACCAACACTCAATCATTATATTCTAAATCTCTCAAGAATATCTACAACACAAAAAAACAGTAGTTAAAAAACAGAACAGGAAAAGTAAAGGGTAAGACAAGCTAAAAGAGGGAGTTCATGGCAAACATTGAGGACTGAAACAAATTTGGAAACATGGCTAAATCACAATGGAATATCAGGGTTGATAACACAAAAATCATTTAAAAATCACAGGCTATTGATGTATTCAAGAGGGGTATCAGACAAAAGAGCGCATGTAATTTTAGCATATGAAATTCGAAAAATTAGGGAAAAAGGTGTTTTATCTGTGAAAAATACTGGGTTAAGAGTTTTCACTGTTAAAAAAAAAAAAAAAGAGTTTTCACTGTTGTTTGGAAGAACTGCAGGCAGATAGGATTTGGTTCTAATCTTCACTGGGATCCCATTGTCCTGCTGCAAGCCAGACCTATTGAAACACTCTATACCTGGAATGGAACATGCACCACTGAAAGAGGGGATGTTGCTGGGGGTCTTGGCCTGGCATACTCCACTCCCAGTCCAGCTACTCATGCCTGACAATGCCGCTTCCCCTGACCAACATGTACGGTATGACAACCAAGTCAAGTTCCTAAAACTACCAACTTCCCTCTCCTCAAGGCCAGGTGGGCACATTCTGTTTTCCACTGGTACAGTCATTTGGCCTCTGTCTTTGTTCCCTCCGTTGGCTTTTATACAATCCATAAGAACATTATAACACACATAGAAGCCCGTAGTAGATTCACCCAACAAGCCTTAAATGATAGCCAGCAAAGCCTATCCTTACTGAACACGGGCTGAACACTGAAATGTCTCTAGTGAGAAGAACTGTCTCCAAAATAGGATGGTCTTAGACGTTATTACTGCCTCCAAGGGAGGCACCTGTGCCCTTATCCAAGCAGAATGTTGTATGTTCTTGAGTCTGCTCATGTAACATCTTTATTAAATCACATGATACCAAGAGTGAATGCCCTGAGTGATTTAACCCCCAGTTCAGGGGACTTAGCAAATCAGTGGTTTAGATCATGGGGCTCTTGTTAAAAAAAAAGTGACTTATTTTAGGAATCAGCATCTTCATCTGTGTTTTCTCTTACATTTGCGTTGGTTTGCTGTGGCATCTGCCTCCAATGCAGCCAGATAGCAGCCAAATGAGCCACCTCCATGCTAATGAAACCCCCTGCTGATTGCTAACAGGACACTGTGGACAGGTGAGTGTGTAAGACTGTGAGAGCCAGTCACGAGAGGTGTGTCTGAGGAGGTCATTAAGATGACGGGACAGTTCATTGACCTGCAAGCTGGAACCAGGCCATCGAGGTTCCTCACCCACTTCCCTGTTCTTGGAATGTACATTCCACCCATCATTCCCATAGCCAGAGTTGTTTCAAGGATGCTCCTTGAGAGAAACATGTGTTGCTGCCATGTGGATGGATATGTGGCTGAACCCTGTTAAGTCCTATATATAGAAACTTTGAAGATTCCTGAAGGTAGATATGGAAATCTACTTGTTTTGATGCCACCTAAGACAAGCCTCATAGGTGAGGTCCCTTGCTTATTAGATCTGCCACCTACCAATCTGGGGTGGCCTGTCTCTTTCTTAGATTTCCTCTTGCCCTCCATGTACAGAGCCAGTTTCAAATTTCACCTGGGATGCTCCAGAGGTTTTGAACCAACATAAGCACTCAAAAAATCATGTCCTTCTCTGATGTGTAAGATCATATTAGAATAGTCTCTGGCATACACTAGGTGTTCAATCCATGCTTATTTAATTTTTCCTATGTGTGAGTAAAATTATACTAGCATACAATTTGGCCTATACCACATGCTCCATGCAGGTTTGTTTCTTTCCTCTATGTGTGGGTATGTTCCACTTGAGTAGTATCAATTATAAATTAGATGCTAATGAATGCATGCTTTCTTCTCCCTATGAGGAGAGAAATGCTATACTAGATTAATGTTTGGCATATACTCAGTGCTCAGTGTTCTGCTTGGCTTAACCTATGTGTGAAATGTATGAATGCATTCTTCATTCAGTGTAGTGGTAAGATTGTACTAAAAAACTGTCTGGCATACACAGGCGTTTAATGAATGCATGCTTCATTTTTCCCAGTTCTGGTTTATGTTGTATTAAAACGGCGCTTGGCAATATCAGGTATTATTTGCATGCCTGTTTTCTTCTCCTATGAGTGAGTAAATTATACTAGAATAGTATCTGACAAATATTAGGCACTTGGTAATACTGGTATCATTCCACGGATTTGTGAGTAATGATCTGCTAGAAAAGTACCAAGCAATACTTGGCATTAAATATATATTCATTTTCTCTCCCAATATGAAAGTAAACATTAACTTGAGTCATACCTGGTATATATCAGGCACTCATCGCAGGCATGTTACTTATGCCTATGTGCGAATAAAGTTGTACCAGAATAGACCCTTGCACATTCTGGTGGCTCAGTGCATTACTGTTTCCTTCCCACTGTGTGAGTAATGTTATAAGAATAACACCTGGCATATACAAAGTGCCTGATGCATGCTTGTTGTTCACCCTTAAAGTGAGAAATGTACTATTAGAATGCCTGGCATATCCTAGTTGCTTCATCGTGCTTATTTCCTTCTCATATGTGTGAGTAAGGTTGCATGGCATGTATTAAGTTCACAGTGCATGTTTGTTTCCTCCCCCCATGCAAGACCAAAGTTGTACTAGATTAGAATGTGCTAGACTAGAATATAGCAGGAGTTTAATCCATGAACCCTTCCTTTCCCCTATATGTGTGTAAGATTGTACTAGAAGAGCAGGTGACATGCCCTTGGCAATCAATGTATTTATGCTTCCTTCCCCCTACATGTGAGTAAATTGGTATCAGAACCAGTAGCTGGCTTGGATGCTCAATGTATGTTGGTTCCCTTCTCCCTATCAGTGAGTCAGGCTGTCTTAGAGTTGTTCCTGACATATACTCAGTGCTCAATTCAATCTTGCTTTCTTCCCCTATGGGTAAGTGACATTTTCTAGAATAGAACCAGACATACACTAGATACTCAGTGCAAGCTTATTTCTTGTCTTTATGCTCGAGTATGATTGTCATAGTATAGTACTTGAGATATACTACATACTCTATGCATGCTCAATACCTCCCCATTAGAGTAAGTAATGCAATAGACTAGCAATTGGCACATATTAGAAGCTCAATGCATGCATATTTGCTTCCACTTATATGAGTCAATTTCAATGACAAAAGTAGAATATATATGTATATATGGAACACATGAAATGCTTAATACATGCTACCTTTCTTCCACATATGTGTGAGTAATGATGCCCTAGAATAAAGATTGCCTTCTATATACCTGGTGCTTCATGCAGGCTTATTTTTTTTTCCATAAATGTGAACAGTTTTATTGGAATTACACTTCTTAAACATGAAGTTCCTCTGTATTTGCTTTCTCTTTGTTTGAATAAAGTTGTAGTAGATCAGGTCCAGGTATAAACTAAGGGATCAATTAATGGTAATTTTTTTCCTTCATGTGTTAAGTTTCACTTAACTAGTACTTGGAATTACTAGCTATTTAGCACGTATTTCTTTTTCTCTCCTATGTGTTTGTAACGTTGTAGAAAAAGAGTGCTAAGCAATACTCTGTGATCCAGGAATACTTGATTGTTTCCCTTAGGCGTAGGCAAGGACATAGTAAAAATCATCTAGCATACACTAGGTATTGCATGTATGCTCCTTTTCTTGCCCTGTGTAAGAGTAATGTTGCACTAGCATAGTATGTGGCATATACCAGACACTTAATGAATACTTGCTGCCTTTACTCATGTATGAGTAATGTTTTTACTAGAGTGTTCCCTGGTATATACAAGGTACTTCATGCATGTTTATTTCATTCCACTTATGCTAGAATAACATTAGACTAGAATAATTCCTGGCACACAATAGTCAATTGATGCTTATGTCCTTCCTCTTTCCCAAAGTGTGTGTAATGTTGTGCTAAAATGGTGCCTGGCATATAATTTGCACTTAATGTTGGCTCATAGTATTTTCCAATTTGAGAGTAATGATGTATTAGAATAGTGTCCAGCATATAATAGACACTAATTGCATGAATGTTTTCCTCCCCGTATGTATGAGTAATGTTGTAATTAAAAAGCACCTTGCATATGCTGCTGGTTCAATGCATGTTTTGTTCCTTCACACGATGTGTGAGTAATATTTTATTGCAATAATACCTGACACATACTAAGTGCTCAATGCTTATTTGTTTTTCTCTTTCTGTGGGGGAGTGTAGCACTAGAATGGTGTCTGGCATAAACTACTTGCTCACTTATACTGGTTTTCTGTCACCTGTGTGTGAATAATGTCATATTAGAGTAGTGTTGACATATACTGGTTGCTCTACAGCCTTGTTTCCTTTGCTTATGTGTGTGCAATGTTGTATATAATAGGATCTGGCATTTACTAGGTGCCTATTGCATGCTCATGTCATTCAGCTACATATGAATGAGTAAGTTTGTAATTAATAGCACCTTGCATATACTAGGAATCAGTGCATGCTTACTTAATTCCAGTGTGTGTGGGCAATGCTATTCTTGAATAATTCCTGGCCTATACTAGGTAAACTATGCAAGCTTATTTTCTCCTAATATCTATGAATAATGTAGTACTAGATATTCCCTGGATGATTTTATGTGATGAACTCATGATTTTATTCCTTCAGTCATGTGTGGATAATGTTAGAATAGAACCTAGCATATATTAGGAACACACTGAATACATTTTGTCTCCCTCCTATATATGACTTACATTGTACTGGAACAGTATCCGTCTTCTGCAAGAGGATCAGTGCATGATTGCATCACTCCTACCATGTGTGAGTAATCTGGTACCAGAATGTATTTCAGGTACTATGCGAGGACAACCTTACTGTCAAATTGGAAAAGGAAATAAGTATATGTGTAAGTAACATACCAGAATAGTGTCTGTCATATACTCAGTACTCTGGGTGGCTTTGTTTCCTTCCACTATGTGTGAGTAATGTTGTACTATAAAAGCTGGCATGTATTAGGCAATTGATGTTTACTTTCTTTTCCCAGTGTGTGAATCACGCTGTACTAAAGTAGTGTCAGGCATATACAATATGCTCCATTTATGAATGTTTCCTTCCTTTATATGTGAGCAAATCTGTACCGGGATACTATCTGCCTTATCAAAGGCACATTTGGATGATTGCTTCTTTTACTCTATTGTGAGTGATGTTGTAACTGGCATATTTGAGGCACTCGCTGAAATACTGTTTTCTTCCCTGTGTGTGCAGTGTTGTATTAGAATAGTTCTTGACACATTCTTGGCACTCAATGCATTCTTGTGTCCTTTATCTTAAATAAGAGTAAAGTGGTGCTAGATTACAGGCTGGCATTAACAAGGCACTTAAGGCATGTTTGCTACATTCCCTCTAAGAGTAAGTAATGTTGTATTAATGCTCTAGTGGCTGTACCACATATACCAGGCATGCTCCTTCCTTTCTCATTTGAATAAGACTGTATGAGAATAGCGCCTTGCATATATAGGTGACTTATTTCCTTACCTTATATGTGAGTACTGTTGTACTAGAATGGTTGTCTGCATTTAGTAGACAATAATGCTTATTTCTTCCACCTATGTGTGAGTAACATTGCATTAGACTAGTGCCTGGCACATACGAGATGCTTAATTTTTTTTCTTTCTATTATATGTGAGTAACGTTTTACTAGAATAAGATTTGGCATATAGTAGGCATTTAATGCATGCTAATTTCTTCCTCCCTATGTGCAAGTTATGTTTTACTAGACCACCACCTGACATATATTAGGTGCTTCATGCATCTGTGTTTCCTGCCCCCATCTATAATTAAGTTTATACTAAAATAGGGCCTCGCGTATACTAAGTACTTAACACGTTGTTATTCCTTCCAATTTTATGTAAGAAATAATGGATTATGAAAATGCCTGACATGAAGTTATTACTAAATGCACACTCCTTTTTTCCTTTTTATGAGGATATTTTCCTGGAGTAGTACCTGGCACATATTTGGCATTCTTTCATGTTTTTTTCTTTCTCCAGCATATGGGCTATATTGTGCAATAACAGCATGGGGCATTTACTGTGTGCTCCTTGTATGCTCATCTCCTTTATCTACATGTGCATAATGGCATACTAGAATCATGTCCAGCATACACCGATGCTTCATGCATGCAAGTTTTCTTTCTCTGTGTTTTCTTTCTCTCTTTATTTCGATCTATGAAGTAAGATTGTTCTAAAAAGTACTTGCCGTCTATTGGATGATGAATTCATGCTTATTTCCTTTCCCCTACGTGTTGAGTAATATTGTGGTGGAATCATGCTTCACATATTCTAGGTGCTCAATATAATCTTGTTTTCTTCCTCCTAATTATGTGTAATGTTATACCAGAATAGGGTTTGGCCTATCTTTAGCTTTGAATTTATGCACATTCCCTTCTTTATGTGTGAATAACACTGTAATGGTACAGAGCCATATACAAGGCTATGAATGCATGCTCATTTCTTTCCCTTATGTGTAAGTTTGTCATAGAATAGTATCTGACATACACTAGGCAATTCACGCAGCTTAAATATTCTGCCTATGTGTGAGCAATGTTATGCCAAATAATTCCTGGTATGTACTAAATGCTTCATTTAGACTCCTTTCTTCCTCCTTGTATGGGAGTAATGTACTAGAAGAATCCTTGGTATCTCATAAGTACTCAGTTCATACTTGCTTCTGTCTCAGTA
Source organism: Martes martes (assembly GCF_963455335.1). Taxonomy (NCBI): domain Eukaryota; kingdom Metazoa; phylum Chordata; class Mammalia; order Carnivora; family Mustelidae; genus Martes; species Martes martes. The sequence goes on along the minus strand of NC_137896.1, from coordinate 98,044,907 downwards.
TGTCTGTAATGTTTTAATATAATAATAACTGGGATGTACTAGGTGATCCATGATGTCAATCATTTTGCCCCATATGTGAGTAGTGTATTAGACTAGAGCCTGTCATATACTAGGTGTTCAAGCATGCTCATTTCCTTCCCTTATATTTACATAAGGCCGTATTAGATAACACCTGGCACATAGTAGGCAATTAAAACATGCTTGTTTCCTCACTTCTGAGTAAGGCTGTAGTAGAATAGTGCCTGGAATATACTAGGAGCTTAATCCATCCTTGTTTGCTTGCCTTACATATAAATGATGTTAAACTAGAATTGTGCCTATAATTAGTGCTTCATGGATGCTTGTTGCTTTCCTCTACATAGAGGTAATTTTTACCAGAAAAGGAAGTAGCATATACCACGGGCTTCATGCATGCTCATTTTCTTTCCCAAACTCCATGTAAGTTTGTAGCTAGAATTTATTAGGCATTTAATGCATGCTCATATACTTCCACGTATGTGAAAAACTATATTAGAAATTATCTGAAACTTACTTCCTTTCCCTTTGAATAACGTTGTATTGGAGTAGTGCCCGGCATATACTAGGTGATTTGAGCACACTGGTTTCCTTCTGCAATGTATTAGCAAGTGTTACTGAACTTACTGATTTATATTGTAACACTGTGTTCGGTAGTATTTGGTGTGTGTGATACTGTAGTTAGTGCTGTTTTTGTGAGGCCATGGTGTTTAGTGCTATGGGTTGTATGGACCCCTGGGTTAGTGATATTTGTGAGATAGTGTGTTGTACTGTATTTAATACTGGGTATGTAACACACTGTGCTAATAGTGACTGTATGAGACTCTGTGTTTAGTGGTGTGTGATGTATGTTATAGTGTGTTTCATACTGCATTTGAGTCATTGTGTTTTTGTTGTGAGTAGTTGTGAGTTGTACTTGTGAGACTTTGTGTCTACTGATGTGTCATGTATTTAGCGCTGTGTGCAAGCTATTGTGTTAATGATGTGTGTGTGACACAGCAGTAAATAATATTTAGTGTGTATACTAATATGTTTAGTGATGAGTTTAAGTCGCTGTGTTTAGATGTTAACTTTCATGTGGTATGTGTGATGCTGGGCTTAGTGACATGTGTGAGAAGCACTGGATTTATTAATATGTGTGACATGTAGTTTTATTGATAAAATGGTGTGAGTAATACTATAGCTATGAGAATATGTGACTTTTAAAATCACATACAACAATGTGTAAGGCATTGCTTTAATAATGTGTAAGATGTTAAAATATTTTAAGTGATGTGTTAGGTATTATATGTGTGTGTGTGTGCATGTGAATGTGAGTTTAGTGTTGTGTGATGTGTGTAGATTTTGTGAAGAGACTGTGTAGAGACAGTGAATTTAGTGGTGTGTTCTGTCGGTGGCACTGTGTATAGTGAAGTGTGTATGAGACATTGTGTTTACTGAGGTGTGTATGAGGTACTCTGTTTAGTTATGTATGCATAAAACACTCCTTTAGTTATATGATTCGTGTGTGTGTGTGTGTGACATGTGTTTAATAATACATGCATGAGGCACTGTGTTTTGTGAAGTATGTTTGAGGCCTTGTGTTTAATAACTTGTGTATTAGACACTGTGCTTAGTGATGTGTTGTGTGTGATAATGTGTTTATTGATGTTTGTGTTAGGCACACTGTAAAGTGATGTGTGTCTTAGTCACTGTGGTAGTGGTATGTTGCATGTGGGTGATAATCTCAGTAAATCATGAGTGAGATACTGTGTTTACTCATCTGTGTGTATCTGAGGCACAGAATTAGTGGCATTTGTTGTTAGGGATAAGTATTTAGTGATGTGTGGGTGAGGCACAGTGTCCATTCAGCTGTTTAGCAAGCACACACCTCACACTTTAAAACACAGTATACAAAGCATATATCACTAGACAAACTAGTACATGTACCATTTACTGCTCAGCTCAGTGTCTTACACATATATGACGACACACACCAGTTACACATGCCCTGAGCACTAATAAATACTGTGTCACATATATAATATAAAACAAAGTGGTATATGTGCCAAATATGGCTAAATGCACTGTTTCAAAAATGTATCACTGTATACAGTAACATACACATGCCACTATTAAACATAGTGTTTCAACATCTCTCAACATATACAAAGTACAGTTCACCCTTAAATGACACAGGTTTGAACTACATGGTCTACTTGTATGCAGAGTTTTTTCAATAAATACAGTAAAGTACTATAAATATATATTCTGTTCCCATGATTCTTGATAACATTTTCTTTTCTCTAGCTTATTTTATTGTAAGAATACAGTATATAGTAAATATAATATACATAATATGTGTTAATCTACTGTTTATCTTATCAGTAAGGCCTCTGGTCAACTGCAGGGTAATAGTAGTTAAGTTTTGGGGGAGTCCAAAGTTTATATGTGGATTTTTTTGACTGTGCAGGGGTGGGAATCCCTAACCCTGGTGTCATTCAGGGTCAGCTGTGCACACATATACACTGCCAAACCCAGTGTTAGACACAGTTTTTTAACATACATACCTAGGTACCCTTGAAACACCTACATTTTACCTGCAAACAGTGTCTCATGTATGCATCACTAAACACTGTAGTTAACATGCTAGACACAAATAAGCATGATCTCTCACACATGTAACACTAAACAGAGTAGCACATACACAAGCAGCATGAAACACAGTGTGTCACACATGTATCACTGAACATACCAGCACATGCACCACTGAACCCAAGTCCTCATGCTACCTGAGGAGCACAATCATGAGACATCACTACACACGGTATCTCAAAGAGTATTACTAAAGGCAGCAGCAAACACACCTGGAATCCTTAAACACAGCGTCTCTCACATGTATCACTAAACAAAGCCCCAAGCATACCAGGCACTATTAAACACAGTAGCTCACACACATCACTGAACACAGGAGCCAACGTCAGTCATATTTGCACGGTATTTTGCTTCTATTCAGCCAAACACAGTAGCCCATACACCAGGCACTACTAAACACAGTCCCACTCGTGCACCACTGAAACACTAGCACACACGAAGCACTATTAACATAGTAGCTCATGAATATATCACTAAACAAAGTATCACAGAAAAATAGGCACTCTAAATGTTCTGTACAAATATATCACTAAACACAGTAGCATCCACACCAATAAACACAATACCTCACACACAGGTAAGTATACATTGTAGCAGACATTTCTCTAAAAGTATACCACCCACAGCAGGCACCACGGAGAGACTGTCTCACACATATGTATGACACACACACGACTACACAGCAGCACATATACCACTGAGTCCAGGGGTTCAGACATATGCCATCAAACAGGTTAGCACAGCCTCAGTGCAACAGTAACACAGTGTCTCATGCAATATTACTAAACATGGTGGCACACTCACTTGTATTTTTTAACTCAGATCTCACTCATCTATCACTGAACAAAGCAGCCAAATACACTAAGCACAACTAAACAGCATTTCACTCATATATCTAAACAACACAGCAAATAGAGAACCCAAATATCACTAAACAGAGCACAGTATTTGCCCCCTGCTCCCCCCACTGCCCCTTACCTGCAGTTTTGCTTTCCACAGTTTCAGTTAATCGCAGTAAACTGTGGTTCAAAAGACATGATTTTCCTTCTGACATATGGTCAGAAGGTCAATAGTAGCCTGACACCATGCCTACATCACTCACCTCACTTCACCCATCACATAGGTATTTTATCATCTCACATCGTCACAAGAAGGGCGGGTACAGTACAAAACATGTTTGGAGAGAGACGGCATTCACATCACTTTTATTAGAGTATATTGCTATAATTGTTCCATTTTATTAGTAATTGTTTTTGTTAATCTCTTATTGTGCTTAATTTATAGGTTAAGCTTTATCATAAGTATGTGTTTGTAGGAAAAAGCATAGTATACACAGGGTTCAGCAGGATCCACAGGATCAGACATCCACTAAGTGTCTTGGAACATTCCCCTGTGGATAAGCATAGACTACTACTATACACATACACACACACACACACACACACACGCGCAGCACTTCAAAATACAGTGTTTTAGACATTTATCAATAACAATTTTCCATAAAGTGGCCACAACCAACAAGTATCTCTAAACACAGGTTTGAAGGGATTTGGACTTGATGTGGGTCCCCAGTGTAATAATTCACTATATTGATGATATTATGACAGGATCAGGTATTAACGACAGTATCAGAAATGAAAGCATAAGCTAGAACTGACTTAAGTACAATGGTGATCACTAGAGCCTGGTAAATAAACCTGGTAGAGATCCAAGGCACACCCAAACAGATCCTTCAGAACAAATAGGGCAGGGGCACCTTTAACATTACTCAATCAGTTAAAAAATAAACTGCTTTCATCGCCTACATATATAACCAAACAAGAAGCATTGCACCAGGTCAGGTTGTTTAAATTTTGGAGGAGGCATATTCCAGATCTGGGAATATTGGTAGATTCTAGCAATCAAAATTACCTCAAAGAAGGCCATGTACTGTGGACCCAAACAATGGCAGATTATGTCTGAGTTATAAGATGGGGTAACTCAGTCAAAGCTTTTGAGTCCTTCATGTTTCACACTCTGATACAAGTTTTGCAGTACCTGCTGCTCAGGATTACACAGACTGGAGTGGACTGAAATGGATGCTGTTTTCTTTGCAAGGATAGGAAAATTGAGCAAAAACAAGAACCCCAAACAATGCCTTCTTCATTTTGGTAATGTGTTACTAGAAGAGTGATGGGCATATACTATCTGTTCCATGCACTGTTACCTTTTCCAAAGTGAGCACATGATGGGACTAGAATATTATTTGGAATATCTGTGGCACTAAGTGACTGCTTGTTTCTTTCCATCATTGTTCTAAAATAATGCCTGGTAGCTGTTGGTGATCAATGCCCTACTATTTTCTTGGCTATATGCGAATAATGTAGTTTCAGAAGAGTATCTGCCAAATGGCCAGTTCTCAAAATATACTCATTTCCCTCTCACTCCTACTATGTATGAGTAGGGTGTGTACTGGACTATTATCAGGTATATATGAGGCACTTAAGAGTGTGCTTCTTTTCTTCCACTGATGTGCAAGTGATGTGCTAGAATGGTAACTGGCCTATACCTGGTGCTCAATGCACAGTCTTACTTTTCACCTCTGCGTGACTAAGTTCTTACTAGAATAGCATCTGTGATATGCTAGGTACTTGATGAATGCTTGTTTTCTTTCCCTCTATATGATTAAGGTTGTATTTGAATTGTGTGTGGTACATAGTACGTGCTCAATACATGCTTTCTTCCTTTAGATAAATGTAATGGTGTCTAGAGTAGTTCCTGATGCATAACAGGCAGTCAGAGTATGCTCATTTCTTTAGGACTAGTGCAATAAAAATTGTACCTATCAAATATGGTCAGTATGTGTTCATTCCATCTCCTACCTATGAGTAATGCTGTAAATTTAGACTAATATATGACATATATTACGTGCTCAATTCATGTTTTTCATTCCTCCTACATGTGAGTAAAGTCATACTGGAATAGTTTCTGGCATTTACAAGGTAGACAATGCAGACTTCTTCAATATCTTATATGTATGAGTAATACTGTTCTGATTTTTGTGTCCTTTAGAAGTGTGGACAAAGACAAAATGTATGTGTCGATTTAAGATGCCTATAGGTATATTATATCATCAAACAGATGTCTAATGAAATGTGATGAAGGATGAGCTTTGCTAGAGCTTTGAAGGCTGGATAGAATTTACTGTGATGAAGATAATGAAGAATCATCCAGGTAGAGAACCATGAACCAATAAAGCAACTGAATTGGAATATGAAAAGAACAGCTAGAATTTGAGTGTGGAGCCCGTTGTGAGCTCAGGATCTGTTCCTGTGCAATACTGAAGATGTCATGTTAGCTCACTGGTTCTCATACTCTAATTTCTCTATAACCTAAATGCCTCAGGATGTCTCCAGCTTGTGGATAGAAATAAAGTCACACTAGCACACATAATTACTGCAGTTGTCATTGTTCTTTGCCTTGCCAGAGCACACAAGATCACTGCTTTATGAAAAAGAACCTGCTCAGTAAATTCATAGGAACCCCTGTTTTCTAGGGGCCAGTCTATGTCTGCTGAAGGGCCTCTCATACCAGGTCACCTCTCTTATCCCTGCTGTCTCTGCTCAACATGTGGTTCTTCCAGGGGAACACTGTACCCTAAACTCAACCTTTAATGGCCCCCATGTGACTCAAAATGGATTCGTCACAGAAATGGTGACCTCGAGTGTTAGGCTTTTCTCTCCCCTTAGGCACTGTCTCAAACTCGTTTTCTACTCTGGCCTTCGATGTTAAAGGGCAAAGAGACGTTTGGTAGAATCAAAGAATAACTGAACTGCAGACATTTTCACTGGCAAACAGAAAAACTACACTGCGATGGTAAGATCCTTGACTTGAATGAACCTGGGGATCATTTATTCAAAATGTAATAACAGTAGGCTTCATAGTAAATAAGTCAGAAACCAGAAATTTCATAACAAATGGCATCCTCAGGATCCCTGCCCTTATGGACACTTTGGTCAGTGGAGGTGACAGACATTTAATGATTAATTTACAATTTAATAATTGTAAAAATTCACAATTTAAAAATTGTGAATAATCACAATTCAATATATAATCTTTTTTGGAGATAATCTAGAAATGGGCTTTATTGGAAACATTTCAATTTGAGTATTAGGGAGAGCTAAAGAATAGTGATCCAGGAGGTATATTAGGACACACATTCCACTTTCACTGTTATATCACTGCTGTACCCCATGACTAGGATATATACATATTCGATATATGTTTGTGTGAATAAGTGCTGCCAAGGTCACAAATAGGGGAAAAAAAAAAAAAAGCCAGTGAAAAAATATGGAGGTGTGGAGATCCTTTATCTGCTCATCAGTAAAATGTGAATATAGTACTTCCCTTTATGGAGTGTTGTGGTGATAAAATTATACACTCCAAGCACTTAGCATCCTATTAATGTTAGTTCTTAAGGGGGAAACGCCAAATCACAAGAAGAAAAATAAGTTGAGCAGGATGGGAGGACACTTTGTGATAACAGTGTGTCCCTGGATTTTGAGATACACCATGATATCTCTCATTAGGGGACCCCAGGCAACTTGGAAACCTGGTGAAAACCAACACTGTAGCTGAGTACTTTTCCCAGCACTGTAAGAATCTCCCCCCTAGAAGAGAGTAGCTGATGTGATGCTCCAGCTAAAATTGCCTGAAGATACAAGTTTAGAACAGTTGAGTTTGAGGATTATCTTCTGAGCTTGAAAAGGCTTAGCAAATATCTCTGTGTAAAATTCTAAGAGGACCATTTTCGTTTTCATTAAATGTTATAGATTCTTAGCTAAGGTACTGAGCTTTGGAATTAATAGATCAGCTTGGCTGTGTCTAGGCTATGCTTCTGGGTAAAAAAAGAAATGCTGACAGTAATTTTTTTTTCTGGTATCACCTCACAAAAAGGTAGATGCTGTGTGAAGACAAAATGAACAGAAAGTGGAGAAAGAGAAAATGGACACTCCAAGGTTAAAGAATTCATTCTTTCCCCAACGTTATAAAACCATTAGTCTGAAATGAGTGGGTGTTTCTCTTCTAAGAAAACCCTGACGCAGAAAAGAGGATAATGCTTTTGTTTTTGGATTGAACGCCAAGGTAGTATTTGTTGCTTATGTTTATATGAAAAGGTGATTTGATTTGCAAATCTGAATAAATGTTCAGTCAAAACCCGAGATTGTTTTTACTAAGTAACCTTCCATTTTAATCTCTTTATGCGATAAGTGGAATGTAAGTAAAATAGAGGAAATACCCAGGACTACTAAAGTACACATATATAACTTACATAGTATATATCTTGCAGGTTAATTGGATCATGAGACTTTGAACAGTATACATTTAATTTTTGGCTGTTTTAGAGTTGTCTTTTAGTGAATATTAGATCATACTACATATTTGCTCTGAATATTGCATTTTTTTCACTCAGCAGTATGCCTTGAACGTACTGTGTCTATACATACAGATCAACCTTTTTCTGACAGTTTTATGATACTGCATGGCATGAACCGACCATAACTTACCTCTTATTGAATATTAGACTATCTCTAACTGTTCCATATTATAAACAATACTACCATGAACATATTTATACAAATACCCTGACACTCCTGTTTGAGTATCTCCACAGATTTCTACAAGTGGGGTTTCTTGAAGGATATGTGCATTCAGTTTTATTTTTATTTTATTTTTGTTTTGCTTTGGGGCAGTTTCACACTTACAGAATAGCAGCAAGTATAATACAAATAACTGAATTTGTTATATGAATAAGCATATTTTCCTATATAGCCATGGTACAATGATCAAAATCAGGAAGTTAAAATTGATTTATTACCACTATCTATTCCTTAGGCCTTATTCAAGTTTCTGCATGTGTTCCAAAAGTAATATTTAGCAAAGGATCCATTTCAGAACCAGACACTGTATTTAGTTGTCATGTCTCTTTACTTTTATTCATTTTGGAAAAGTTTCTATTTTCCTTGACTTTCAAGACCTTGACACTTTTGAAGAGTATGGAACAATTACACACAATGGTAATTATGTGAGGTGATAAGACATGTTAATTTGCTTGATTGTGATAATCACTACACAAGGTATATTTATACCAAAATACCATACTGTGTACCTTAAACATATGCATTTTTTATTTATCAAATACCTTCATAAACTTGGGGGAAAAATCTGACTCCCAAATTAAAAAAAAATAATAAAAATAGGGGTGCCTGGGTGGCTCAGTCAGTTGAGCATCTGCTTTTGGCTCAGGTCATGACTTTGGGTTCCTGGGATCAAACCCAGTGTCAGGCTCCCTGCTTAGCGGGGAGTCTGCTTCTCCCTCTCCTTCTGCCCCTTCCCCTGTTTGCACTCTTTCTCTCTCTCAAATAAATAAATAAATCTTAAAAAAAAAAAAAAGCAAACCTAACCCAATGTCTTCTGTTTAATAAAAACAAAAATGAAGTAAGTAAATAAAATGCTTCCATCACTTTCCAACAACAACAATAACAACAACAATGAAAAGATGCTGTGATGGACTCACGACAATGCAGATAATTGCTAATTTAATAATAAATAGAAGAAAACAAATTAGAGTAGGAAAATCTCTACCAGGAATTATGATTTGTCTCCAGCATAACAGCCTCATGGAACTCAAACTAGTCAAGCAAGAACATGATGACGTCATTATATGGAGCTTAGTAGTCATTATAAAACATTCAAAACTAAGAAAGTGAAGTTTAGTGTCAAGCATGTACTGAACTGAGTTTTCATTCTCTCAGAATGTAACTACAAAAAAGAACACTGCATTCAGCTGGACTGTGCTCTTGACTGTCTTTGGGGTCTAAGCAATTTTTACTTAACTCTCTAATTCCCTTACTTGACCTAATATAGGTGGGGTCTCAGATCTTGTCCACAGTTTTAAGTTTTATAAATGGAACTAACCCTTTGGGGTAAAGGCATTAATTTACCAAATATCTTATCACTTCAGTTATAGGTTTTACATATGCTTTTGCATAATTATTTTGCATCTGGAGCCCTATAAGAGCCTTATACATTTTAAAGTCTTGTCTCTTGTCTGGAAAAGAAATAGATATTCTGAAAGTCCCAAGTCATTATTCCAGTCTTCAAAACTGCCAAGGGCACTAAAAAGTACATCTTACATTTATATATGCATTTTCCTTCAATTTAGCTTGACATTATGCAATCATTCATTGGATTTAATATTTATTGAGTACCTATTATGTTCCAGGCAATGATCCAAGTGTCACAGAAAGATAAACTATGCAGGTATATAATGCATCATGTTTATACCAGATGTCATGGGACTGAATGAATTGAGTCAGGTATGGATGCTGCCCTCTAGGAAATTACAAGAAACTGAAGAGGATAAAAGATATACAGAGATAATTTTAACAGAAGGTAGAGGATCACAATAAGGATGGATCATGAGAGACATATGGTAAAAGAAAGAAAAGTCAAGGGAGGTGAGATACAATTTCTGGATGGAGAGCTGAGGTGGGATGGGGTGTGGAGAGTGGAAAATGGGAAACCTTCAAGGAGGAGAAAGATCTGAATGATATCTGTACTATATTGACAATTTTGTAGGTTTATTTCAAATATCCATAACCTTCCTAAATAGTAAAAGAATTAATAAGTGTATGTAGCATGGGCAGTTTTATATTTGGAACAACAGGGGAAAAAAAAAGGAAAGGTAGACACATAGGTGAGAACCTATTCCCCCCCATTTTTTTTTCTCACATTGGTACTATTCTAGGTCTTCCTTGTCTACTTTGCTTAATATGTATTACCAGCATTTTGAAGAATGTATGGAACTTTGTAGGCACTCAATATATATTTATGGAATTAAAGACAAAACCACGGACATAAGAATCTTAGGATTTGGGCATCTTTCCTCAAAATGGATGACTTAGTTTTAGCAGACAGATGGGGATCACAGGAACAAATGACATGTACAGAATACAGTATTTTTCTTTCAATTGTTTATTTTTCACTAGTTCTTTATCTACTTATTCATTTATAGACTAGAACACCAGGATAATCTTTTTACTTTTCTTCAAAGAACTGTGAAAATCCATCTACATCAAATGTCAACTCTCCATGTGTCTCTTCACCCATTAGAAGACTGCAGGAAGGCAGGATCTAATCAACCTTCATGCTTCTGCAGTTCTTATATAAGCCAGCCTGACTGGCTGAAACTCATGTGTCGATCTCATATTGGAATTCCTACAAAGCCATGTTGAGCATTTCCATGTAACTTGGTTTTAATATCTTAAACAAATAGTAAATAAATGAGGCAAAAATGACAAGAGGGTTAAGATTGATCATTGCTTACAGAAAGTCTTATTGTCTGGATTAAAACCTATATTGTGTATTAAATATTAGTATAAAGGTTGAGTTCCTTTATTTCCCCCGAGATTTGTCCAATGGAATTGTATTAATCCTATCAGCAGTTGAAACAGCTTGTATTTATACTGGATGTTGTGTTTAATGGTGTTTTTATCACTCGATAAAAGTGCTAGATATTATTTGATAGTTTAAAAAAATTACATGAGAGACACAGTAGTCTCCAGTTTATAGATAAGGAGTAAAGCTTAGGAAGAGTAAAACTCAAGTTCATAGACCCGTTAAGGGGCAGAGCTGGGACATTTCCAAATCCATCCCTCTGGCACTGCCTTTTTACATTAGAATTCTACTTTTCATAGAGGAAGGAAAGTTAGTAGGCTAATGATGCAAAATAAGTGAATCTTGTCTAATAGCCATGTTCATACTCTGGACTTCAGGCAACTGAGAAAAAGAAATAGGCAGAGGAAGGTGACATAGAGCAGAATGAGTTCTTGATCAAAGTCTCTGCTCTTTCCTGCTGAGAGTATGAGATTTACTGCTGTCTCCCCAGGGAAAGCCAGATCGTTATTTCATACTTGTGGAAAAGAACTACTGACACAAAGAGACACTGCTCATTCTGTTCTTAGTTTTCCAACTTCAACCATAATCACAGGAAAGAAGTGGCCACAGATGAGAATGAGATTACTTTTCACATAAAATTGGATCAAGGAGTCCTGCTTCTTTCTTTGAAGTATTCCTTGAAAAAATGCACACTTTCCTAGTGAGGATCTTACAAATTATTGCTTTTAATGGATCTTGCAACATAAAATGCACTGTGCTTGAACTCCAAACTTGTGTCATGCCTTGGCGAGTATTTTATGAATTGTAAAATTGGAAAGTAAGTTAAGATACAAAAGTGGCTGCTGGCTCCTCCATCTGATAAATCTTATTTGGGATTAGTGTGTAATATCCCCTTTAAGACCTCTTTCATTTCTTTTTTATAGAGTTTAACCGAATACAAATAAAAATGAGGAAGTTCTATCCATGTATCTTTGCTTCTTCCTTGTTAACTATATTACTTAGCTGTGCAAATTTTTTCTCTTCTAAATGATCAAAGGTTTTCTGAAAATGTCAGCATCAGGTTTAACTGTGTTTCTAGTTTTCAGATACTGCACCATGACTGATACATTGTTGGAAATAAACATTTTAAAACATATTAACCAGGGGATGATCAGCTTCTGGAATGGCAGAGTGGGGACCTTGATGAACTCACTCTCCCTCTGAAACAACAAAAATACAAGCAAAACAACTAAAGTAAATCATTTTAGAACTTTGGCAATTAACCAGAGCTACAGAATAAACTGAAAAATTTCTATACAAGACAAACTACTGAATTTTGGTGAAACACAAGTTCTGTGATGCTTGTACTCAGAGCTATTCTCATCTCCTCTCACTCCCACCCCAGCTTAGCAATATAATAGGCAAAAGCCAGCATCACTGCAGAAAATGAAAAAATTGGATGCTTTTGGAGCTCCACTAAAAGTATCATCCCCTGTGCAGAGTCAATATTTTGCCTGAACTTTCAGCTCCCTGGGAAATTTCTATGCTTAGGTGGCCTTCTGAATGACTCAGAGCTTAGTTCCGTGGGAGGTGGAGAGATCTTATTCCAGAGTGATTACAAATATCTCTATTTGTAACAAAGAAAAGATACAAAGCCTGGGAGGAAACAGGAAAGCGAGCCCACATACACTGGGAGAAAAAGCAACCAACAGAAAATGCCCCTGAGGGGATCAGATTTTGGATTTAGCAGACAAAGACTATTATAAATATATTCAAAGAACTATAGGAAACCATGTATAATGAATTAAAGGAAAGTGTAAAAATGATACTGGTAAGGGGTAATAACTGCTTGGGTATTATGAAAGGCAATATAAATGTATTTTTGTTTGCAATTCTTTTCTCTTCAATTTTTTAAAACTTCATAACTATATAACAATAAATACAAAACTGTGTTGATGGGCTTTTAATATATACTGTACATTTGTACAAAGGAGAGAGAGGAAATAGTATTTTAGAGAGACATCTTTGCATATTATTGAAAATAGCTAGCATTAATCAACTAGATTGTTTTACACTAAGGTGCTAATCATAACCTCCAGAGCAGGGACTACAAAAGATAAATAAATATAGTGAAACAAATGGCAAGAAATTGAAAAGGTACACTAGAAAATATATATTTAACAAAAATAGAAGGGAAAAATCAAGGAATCCAGAAAAAAAGGCAAAGACATAAGGAAAAGAGAAAGCAAAAAGACAGATATAAATCCTGCCGTATCAGCAACTGCATTAAATGTAAGTGGATTAAATACCTCAATCAAAAGAGTCATTGGCAGAATAGATAAGCTCTCTACAGGATGCAGGCTTTGGATTCAAAGAGACAAATACACCAAAGAAAAAGAATGGAAACATTTACATGTAAGTGGTAATTAAAAGAGAGCCACAATAGGTCTACTAAAATCTGGAAAAATAGACTCTGAGAGAAAAATCATTATTAGAGATAAAGACAGACATTTTATTTTATGATAAGGACAATCCATCAGGAAGATATAAAATTATAAACATACATGCTCCTATCAATAGAGCTCCAAAATACATGAAGCAAAGAAAATGACATAATTTAAGGGAGAAATAGACACTTCAGCATTAATAATTGGAATTTCAAGGCCTACTTTCAATAATGGATGGGAAAATTAGGCAGCATAGATAAAGAAATAAAAGGCATGAACAGTACTATAATTGAGTAGACATTACATTTATAGAAAAATCCATCCAACAGCAGGACACACATTATTCTCAAGCTCTCATGGAACAAAATCCAGGATAGACCTTGTGATAGGCCATCAGATAAACTTCAATAAACTTAAACAGATTGAAATACAATATTCTTTAACCCTAAAGGAATTGAATTAGAAATCAACAGCAGCAGAAAATTGACAAACATGGAAATTAAATATTTTTCTAAATAATTAAAGCAGCAAAGAAGAACTTACAAAGGAAATTAGAAAACACTAAGAAGAAATTAAAACACATCAGTATTTATGGAATGATGCAAAAGCAATATTTAGTGGGAGATTTATAGTTGTAAATGACCATATCAAAAAAGAAAATAGAAATTCATCTGAACTTCATCTTAAGAGTCTAGAGAAAGAAGAACAAACTAAACCCAAAGCAAGCAGAAGGAAAGAATAAAGTTTAGAGCAGAAATTAAGAAAGGGAATACAAAAACAATAGCAAAATCAATGACACCAAAAGTGGTGCTTTGAAAAGATTAGTGAGATTGACAATTTTAGCTAGCCTGATTATGAGAAGATAGAAGATTCAAATTACTGAAGTCAGCAATGAAAGCAGGAACATCACCACTGATCTTACAGAAATAAAGTCATAAGTAAATACCAACTAATGCATGACAACAAGTTAAATAACTTAAATAAAATGGGCAAATTTCTAGAAAGACAGATAGTAAAAATGTACATATGGGGCTAGGGTGGAGAGAAGCTCTTTGAGTTTCCAGGGTTTCAGAACACAAAAGTGGCTACAAAATGATTATTTTGGAGGGTGTGGGGGTGGGTAATGGACATCAAGCACAGCGTGATTCAAGAAACCCCAAACAAACTTATTTTTCAGACCTTTAGAAAAACCCTTAAATATGATTTCTCTGTATATTCTCTGGCCATATCTCCCTGATAAACTGCCCTGTGGCTTTATGAAAGGCCATTTGTTTGTAGATGATTTGTTTCTAAAACTCACTGTGGTTACATAAACCAGGGACAGGAAAATTGCTTTATTTATGTCCTATAGGAGTAGAACTTTGTTTCTTTCATTTCAGACTTTAGTAAGCCATGTGCTTGTGAATTCTCATAGGGATCTTTTTCTCTCAACACTGCTTTGGGGATAGTTTTTGAAATGGTAAGTAGTGTGTAGCTAAACACTTACCAGCGTCGGGACTACAAAATACATTCCTTTTCAGCTGTTCAGCATGCGTTTCAGTATGTGAGAAAAATCATCAACTTGGTGTCTTAATATTTTGAATATTTTCACCCACTTCTTTTTTCTTTTTTTTTTTTGATTTGGGAAAAAGTCATGGCTTACAGTAATTATCAACCTGGGGTAGAGTGGCTTTGTTTTCTAGGACTTTTAGTTTTGTTTTTTAAAAATTAATCAGTCCATATCCAAGAAGTACTAAGAACATCATAGTACTATATTAGTCACTATGGGGGAGGCAAAGATGTACTGAGATCTTGAACAAAGAGAACTTATATCTATTATTTCACCCATCCCCACCCATATCATCCTTGGTTAAACCTTCTTCATCAGTTACTTAATGCTTTCTCTGACTATATTCCTCAGTCACACTCTAGTCCAATATTTGCTTTGCAAATGTTGACTCCCAGTCTGTGTTTTGTGTCTCATTTAAAAGGTTTCTTTTGCAGAGACGTTTTAAAATTGTATAGAGAAATTTAAATAGTGGGCTGAAGATTTTGAACTTATTGCTATATAAACATTTCTTGAGGACTTCCAACAAGCCGGCTTTCTGAACAGCCATCAACTCCATCACTGATGTTAGCTGCTTGTAACATTTCTGTGAAACAAGCATCACTTCCTCTCTTACAAAGGAGGAAACTGATGCCCTGGAGATCCAGTAAATTGCATGCATGAGTTGTACTGTATTGTTCCTTGGCTTCCATTGTTATGCTGTTATACAATTTTGCTATTGATTTATTTGGGGGGATGTCACTACATTTATGGGAGAGCTAGACATTTTAGGGCTTCGTGAATGACCCTGTAATTAGAACCTTCCACTTCTGAAAAATAATTCAGTCACAGCCACAGTGAACATGCCACACGAAATCAATGAGGTTTCCCTTTGGATTCTTCCAATTTGGTTATAAAGATTCAGGGTATGGTGATGTGAGTAGTACATAATTTATTTCACTTGATACTTGCACCTTGCTAATAATTCTTCTTAAAAGAATTTCATCCCTCATGGCATTTTCATAGCCTTAATGGATTGCTAGTCTCTTTGATTATTTCACATTCCTCACACTGTGGGATGGTATGTAAAGGCAGCAAAATAGCTCATGCACTTATAGCAACAGAATCTCCCACGATTTGGCCAAAACAGATGCTTGAACACATAGTATTCATATTCTGCCACTTGTGATTAATTTATGAGAGAAATACAGTATGCTATGATTATTATGCTGCCTCATTCATTATTCCTCTTCCTGACTTGTGGTTCTCCAATACTAAACCAATATGGGTATTTTAAGAAAACCCAGTCTATCAGGAACTGCGTATAATGACGCTCACCTTTCTAGTACATACCCTGCATTCATCAAGTAGGCTCTATCAATAGCTGCTATCCAAGATTAAGTGCCAAGTGCTTCACTGTGACTTGTTTTATTAGTCACTCAGTGAGAATTAAAAAAAAAAAAGAAAAGAAAACTCATGAGAGAAAAAAGGGTCACATATATTATCTAAACTCTGATAGAATTATATTTAACTAGCATCACTCTTTACTTCTCACTCTATAAAAGCGCCAATGTAATTCTGTGAAACACCTTCCTAGAGCCTGATGTTGGAGCACAAATTGTGATGTGTTGTATGTTTGGAATCGTGGACATTAACAATGAGATGTTGTATAAATATGTATTTGGATATCTAAACTGGTAGGGTAAAAGCTTTACCTAAAATGGTTATATGTTCACAGGCTCATATTCACATTACGAGTGAGGGTTTATAGTGATGTAAGTCTGAACTGGCAGAGAGCAAGAAAACTTACATACCTCATAAAATGGGATCGAGATAAACTTTTACTCATTTCAGAATGAATAAATAAAAAATCCCAACATGGGAGCTATAGAGAACGACAGATTGCAAAAGAAGAGAAAGGGATTTTCATCCCAGGCGACTGAGAGAGAGAGAACTAGTATAAATTTTATTTACTTCCTCAAGTAAAAGAATATCCTATATGATATCAAGAGGATGAAAAGCACAGCTGATTCCTTTTCATTGGTTTGGTTCCTTCTCATTCTTTTAATCTCAACTTAAAAGTCAACTTTTCAAGGGGTAGGGAATGAGAGGGGCTTTTCGGATCACTACATAAATTAGGTCAGCCCTTTTATTGTGGCTCTTTGCAATTTATTCATTTCCTTCACAGTACTAATTATAATTTAAAATTACGCACTTAGTTGTTTTCATTTTATTCTGTCTCTCTAATAGGATATAACTCCATAAAGACAGTGATAATATAGCACCCAATAGGTTTCTTGGCAAAAGTTAACTGGTAAAAACATGTCAACTAATTTAATGAACCAATAAGAAACAGGAGAATATGAGAAGAGACCTGGTTGACCCAGGAAAAAATAAACACTGTTGAATAAAAGTACAACAGAATTTTGTTTCAGAAAGACCTATAAATCCAGGCTCCTGGCTTTAAAGATATACTCCTTCAAATTTTCTAAGAAACAATGCTGTCTAGCTCATTCCAGAACAAACAACATGGTAGAAAATACATCAATTGATGGAACATTCTAGTTAATAGTATAGAATTTGTTCCCCAGAGTACCAGAGTTGGTGATATGCATCTATCATTATCAAGGGTATAACAATAGGTCAAATACTCAGTGTCTCAAAAATTCATTTTATTTATCTATAAAATGAGCACAAAAATGAACTCTACTAAATAGAGTTATTGTGGGGATTGATTATGAAATTTTATATAAACTTAACATCACAGGAGAGAGAGAGAATAGTTAGTAAAAATTTACAACTTATCCCAGTACTGGGCACATAATAAACATTTATCATATATAATCATTAGTATCATTTTTATGTTAAATGAATAAACTCTGATACTAAAATCCAACATAGCATGTGGCTTATCAATGTACAAATATCTTCAAGAAATGACCAGCATTACCAGTATCATGACTGAGAATTCATGATGGCTTAATAGAATCTATTAGCTGACTAGTGGACTCTAGAAGAAAAAAATATAAATGAGAATATGGTGGGGTACCTAAAATGTATTAAAAATAAGTCCCCGCAGCCACTGTTGTTAAAAGTTTTTAAAAAATTGGACATGTTGGAAAACTTCTGGATTATTTAAAGAATATATCAACTCTATAGCTCTCCTTCATTAATTGTTTTATTTACAAAACAAACATCTGTTGAATATAAATTATGCTAGGCAATATGGGTATTGTCAAAAACAGAATAATGAACCCCCTCAACAAATGTCCCTGACTTAATTCCTGGAACCTATGAAAATGTATGTTACTTCACATCACAAATTAAGGTTGCTAATCAGCTAACTTTAAAATAGGGAGATTGTCATGGATATTTGAGTGGACTCATCTGATCACAAGAGTCCTTAAAAGTGGTGAGGCAGAAGTGTCAGAGTGACTCAAGCCCACCATTGCTAGTTTTAAAAACAAGGGAGGAGGCCAGAAGCCAAGGGACATGCAAAGCCTCTAGAAGCTGAAAAAGGCAAGAAAATCAATTCTTATCTGAAGCCTCCAGAAAGAATATAACACTGTATGATAATTATACTTGAAGAAAAAGTAGAGGGAGAAATCTTGAAAACAAAATAAAAACCACCAAGCAAAAGTTCAAAAACAGAAAAACAAAAAACCCTCCAGAAGGGAAACAGCCCTTGCTGATACCTCGGTTTTAGCCCAGCATGACCAGAGTCAGACACTGTTACAGTAATAATAAAACACTAATACAGGTGGGCCAATGAAAGAAAAAAAGAAAAAAATGAATCCTGCCCCAATAGAACTTAGAATCTGGTAGAAAAGTAAATAGTTATTTAATAGTAGTAAATGTCAATGGAAAACAGTTATTCTGTGAAGGGCTACAAAAGAGTATAAGCTTTGAGATGTTTGTTCATATTTAAAAAGAGTTCTATTATGTTCTAAAGTCAGTATAAAACGTACAAATCATCAGAGTTATGACTAATTCCGAATAACTCTTAAGATGTCCACATTAGGTTTTATTATACATGGTTTTGGCCATCCTAGTCAGAATAGTAATTCTAAAGCCCAGTAACCAGTAAAGCAGATTAACAAAACAAAAGCAGAGATAGTCAATGCAGAGTGTCTGGTTATCAAATGTGTCTTCTTTTTTGAAAACAATCAAATGCCTGATGGTGACTGGAGGAGGGATGTGGAAATGCTAACATACTGGGCTTTCCTTCAGGGTTTACTCGGTTTTATTTTTCATATCAAGCTTTTAAAACCTCATTTTCAACAGTGAAATGCTAGATATAGTCCTATTAAATTTACAAATAAAATAAGTTCCTTGTGAATTTTAATACTTTTAAACTTGTTCCAGACATTCTGATCAACATAATATGATATGACAAAAAAATAAGAGCTGTAATCATTAGAGAGTTGAAGATAAAATGCTCTTTTTTATTTTTATTTTATGGTGGCAGGAACATTTACAGACGGTATTATATACCTTGAAACCCCAAGAAAATCAACTGAAGAGCTCTAAATTTACCAAGAGATTATCAGTAAAATTGTTACATATAAAATGAAACAACAGCTTTCCCTTAGAAGTTATGTTATAAAAGAGAATCATCCATAACAGAGAAACAAATAATCAAGTGCGCAGCAAGTCACTAACCAGTGAATGCACAGAATTTGTATGAAGAAAAAGGATTTAAAAAAAAAAAAGGAAAAAACAAAAGACCTGGCAAATGCCCTATGAATTAACTAAGAACATTTTAAGTTAAAGAGTTATGTCAGCATGTTTGGGTGGAACAGAGACTTGGGGGAGGAATAAGGAGGTACAGCTTATATGAGACTCCAATAGAGTTTCAGAAAATTTATAAGTTAATAGGAAGTGGAAAGAGTATTCAAGAAATTATTTTGGAATAAAAGCACGGGGTCTTCTTCATAGTATATAATTAATCAGAATATATGTAATGCATGTTAAAGCGTTAAGGTTTTCTAAATGAAATCTTATTGCTATGTGTGATATAAAAGAAAATATAGGGGTGCCTGGGTGGCTCAGTGGGTTAAGCCTCTGCCTTCGGCTCAGGTCATAATCCCAGGGTCCTGGGATAGAGCCCCGAGTCGGGCTCTCTGCTCAGCAGGGGGCCTGCTTCCCCCTCTCTCTCTGCCTGCCTCTCTGCCTACTTGTGATCGCTCTTTCTGTGTCTAATAAATAAATAAATCTTAAAAAAAAAAGAAAATGTAGATGACCATTTAAATGAAAAAGAAAAAATCTAGAGGTATCACAATTCCAGATTTCAAGCTGTCACAAAGCTATAGTCATCAAGACAGTATGGAACTGGCACAAAAGCAGACACATAGATCAACGGAACAGAGCAGAAAGCCCAGCAATGGACCCTATTGTCAACTCTATTGTCAACTTATCTTTGACGGAGCAGGAAAGAATATCCAATGGGAAAAAGACAGCTTCTTCAACAAATGGTGTTGGGAAAACTGGATGGCCACATGCAGAAGAATGAAAGTGGACCACTTTCTTACAACATACACAAAAATAAATTCAAAATGGATGCATGACTTAAATGTGAGGCAGGAATCCATCAAAACTCTAGAAGAGAACACAGGCAGAAACCTCTTTGACCTTGGCCACAGCAACTTCTCACAGACACATCTCCAGAGGCAAGGGAAACAAAAGCAAAAATAAACTACTGGGACTTTATCAAGATAAAAAGCTTCTGCACAGCAAAGGAAACAGGTAACAAAACTAAATGGCTACCTACGGAATGGGAGAAGATATTTGCAAATGACATATCGGATTTTGCTAGTACCCAAAATCTATAAAGAACTTATTAAACTCAACACCCAAAAAACAAAAAATGCAGTCAAGAAATGAGCAGAAGACATGAATAGACACTTTTCCAAAAAACACATCGAGATAGCTAACAGGCACATGAAAAGATGCTTGACGTCACTCATCATCAGGGAAATACAAATCAAAACCACAGTGAGATACCATCTCACACCTGTCAGGATGGCTAATATTAATAACACAAGAAACAGGTGTTAGTGAGGATGTGGAGAAAGGGAAAGCCTCTTGCATGAATGGGAATGAAAACTGGTATAGCCACTCTGGAGAACAGCATGGAGTTTCTTCAAAATGTTAAAAAAAGAACCACTGTACAACCCAGCAATTGCACTACTAAGTATTTACTCAAAGGATACAAAAATAGAGGTCTGAAGGGATACATGCACCCCGATGCTTATAGCAGCATTATCAACAGTAGCCAAACTATGGAGAGAGCCCAAATGTCCATTAACTGATGAATGGATAAAGACGAGCTGGTATATATATACACACAATGGAATATTACTCAGTCACAAAAAGAATGAAATCTTGCCACTTGCAATGACATGGATAGAGCTAGAGTGTATTACACAAGTAAAATAAGTCAGTCAGAGAAAGACAAATACCATATAATCTTACTCAAATGTGGAATTTAAGAAAGAAAACAGATGAACATATGGGAAGGAGGAAAAGTATAAAAATGAGAGCAGGAAACAAACCACAAGAGACTCTTAATGACAGAGAACAAACTGAGGGTTGATGGAGGGGTCTGGGTAGGAGATGGGCTGGGTGGGTGATGGGGATTAAGGAGGGCACTTTTTGTGATGAGCCCTGGGTGTTGTATGTAAGTGATGAATCACTGAATTCTACTCCAGAAACCAATACTGCATTGTATGTTAACTACCTAAAATTTAATTTAAAAAACTAAATAAATCATTAACAGAGGGGACTCAACAAGCAACAAAAAAATGGGAGAACAGCAGATACGAAAGTACAAAAATATAAGATGTCTGCATAGCAAACATCCTGTAAAAACATCAAGATTTGTTACAAACTGAAAGATTTACTATAAACTAATATTTGTAGCAAACATGGCTGATAAAAAGTTAATATTCTTATGAAAAGATCTTTAAAAAAAGCAATGAGAAAACTTGTTAATTAAAAAAACAAACATGAATGTGTTAGACTTCTCCACTGATCAATGTCATATACGCAGATTAAAGTAAAAATGTATAATTTTTTTTACTTATTACTTTAGAGAGAGGCAAGTGTTAAATATCAATATTCAATACTATTGATTTTATAGCAAGATGCTGCTGCTTCTGGGATTATTAGTAAATATATATTTTCTGAAATGCCATTATCAATATATATTAAAAGCCCTAAAAACTTACATGTTTTAATATTCTTTTTGGACTCTATCTTAATAAAATAATCATAGGTTCCAACAGGGAAGGTTTTTGTACTAAGATTTTAACCACGGAATGTTTAATTTTAGTCAGCATAATAAAATAAATTTTTATTTCAGTTTTAGAGCATTGAAGGCACTTAATACATACTTTTAAATGAAAAATTAATGCCCACTTTTTAAGTGGCAAAAATGGAAATGGACCTAAGGATCTGGCAGAGAAAAAAAATATATACATTACATAAAAAGTTATATACAGTTATACCAGTTATATAAAGTAAGGTGAATGTGGTAGCCAGACTCCAAGATGGCCTCAAGGATCCCTGTCGCCTGGTCTTCATACATTTGTGTAATGTTCTCTTCCCCTTTAGTATGGGTTAGTCTTAGTGACTACTTCTACTGAATAACATATGGTACACGTGATAGTATGTGACCACAAGACTTGGTCATAAAAAGCAGTATCATCAATCTCTCTCTCTTTCTGTCTCCCCGCCTCCCTCCCACTCTTTCTCTTTATTCATCCACCCTGGGAGAAGCCATGGTGGGAACAGCTCTGCAAAGAAGTCCATGGGTTGAGAAACTGAAGCCTCCAGTCAATAAACAGCCAAGTGAATGAGCTTCAAAGTGACTCATCTAGGGTCAGTCAAGTCTTCTGAGGCTGTAACACCAGTCACAGCTTGACTGTAGCCTCATGAGACACTTTGAGCCAGAACATCCCAGCGAGGCCCTCCTGAATTCCTGACACTCAGAAACTCTGTGACATAACAAATATTTGGTTTAAGTTCTAGAGTAAAATGTCATACAACAGTAATATAGTAAGTTCCAAGATACTAAAGTTTCAGTTATGTAATCATATTCTCATAGACTAATGGCATAACAGCATTTATATGAGACAGCATCAAGGGTTAAAAAGATATTTATTTATTTATTTATTTATTTATTTATTTATTTAACAGAGAGAGAGAGAGAGAGAGAGAGCGAGCACAAGCAGGAGAGAGTCAGAAGGAGAAGGAGAAGCAGGCTCGTGGGGCTTGGTCCCAGGACCCTGGGATCATAACCTAAGCCAAAGGCAGATGCTTAAAGGATTGAGCCACCCAGGCATCCGTAAGAAGATATTTTTAAAAAACCACCTCATGAAGTAGAATTTTGTGAACATTACAACCCCAAGTTAAATCCATCTTTATCTATAGATCTCGAAAGAAAACAGATCAAGATGTTAACAATAATGTTACACGTGATATGATAATCACTTATTTTAATTTTTTGTACCTGCCTGTTTTCTCCTTGAAAATTCTGTAATGAGCATATATTCCTTTTATAATCAGAAGCCAGAAATAAACCATTGACTGTTACTTACAAAATGTGTCTTAGAAATTTGTGCAAATAAATTCCCATGCAAGTCATTGGAAAAAAGAGCTAGACATTTTCACATACAAAGAAAAAAGAATAAGTTAAAAATTCACCGTTCTTCTAAGAATGTATATTCTTCTTTACTGCTGGGTTATAACTATGACCCCTCTCTTTGTTACAGTCAGCTCTTACCTTCCTTTTGCAATTAAGGATGCTTTACATAACCTAATAATTTCTATAATAATGGATGTGAATTCTTTTTCAAGATTTCATTATTTTTCTCACTCATATTCCTCTCCTTGAATTTTGTTTGCCCTTGTGAACAGTTGGCTTGCAGACTAGATCAAGCCTTGGATTCCTTCCAATGTCCAGTAAACTCTGTGAAGAGGAACGTTGGGATAACTTCCCACATACACGTACTGGGACTTAAGCAGGCAATGAATGGGACCTGGTGAACCAGGAACCGTACAAACTCGATTGAACATAATCTTGGGTCACAAAGGTATGATTTATTCATTCGTTTGCTTATTCATTCATTTATTTATTTAACAATTTTTTTTTTTTTTTTTTTTTTTTTTTACTGAGTATTTACTCTGCATCAAATACTATTCTAAGTCTTGACATATGGTGGTAGTTCCAACCTGTAGAAATAAGATGGGGGGTTGAGTTGAAAGCACACATGCCCAAACTCTGGAGTGGAAGGACACATGGTGCATACAAAGGACTGCGAAAAGTTCCCTTGTGGCTCCAGTGGAGTGAATGAGAGTAAATGTGATCTGCGGAGAGCTTTCAAACCATTTAGGAAGTTCATACTAAGAGCAATAAGAAGTCCCTCAGTAAAAAATAAAAATAAAAATAAAAAAGAACAGCCCCTGACATTTGAAAGCTGGCCTGGAATTCACAACAAAGCCAAATTATTCTCTTGTTAAACATAAACCATCTCATAGAATACCAATTTCTGACATGATTACTTAGGGACCATGATAAAATGAAACAAAACAAGGCCATGTCATGGGCACCTGAATGGCTCAGCTGGGAGAACATGTGACTCTTGATCTCTAGGTGTTGAGTTCAAGCCCCATGTTGGGCATGGAGCCTACTTAAAGACAAACAAAATAAAACAAGGCCACTTCATAGTTTATGTAAGCATAGGCAAAAAAAAAAAAAAAAAAAAAAGTCACAGTGCTACTTACAAAATACCAAATACCCCATCCTGATCAAAATATATGACTGCTACTTCTTTACCAATTAGTTTTATCTTTGTGCCAGAAAAGATTTATTAGATATCCAATCAAAGAATAACCCCTATTTTCTGGCAGCATCCAAACTAGAGCAAATTCCTGCTTCCTTAGACCCTCCCCTGAATCACCTAACCAAATCCCCAATTCTAAAATAGGTTTTCTCTAACACCATCTTACTGAAATACTCCGTGATTTCCTATGTGTACTTTGCCCCCCACTGCAATTAGTAATAAACCCAACTGGTCTAACTCCAAGCATATTCATGACGTTCTTTGGCTAAAGGGCACTGATATCACTATGAGGCTTTTGACATACTTAGAATAAATTTTAACAAGATTTTACTGAGACAGATGATAAAATGGAACATAAATTACCTTACATTCCTATATAGGCCCAGGTAGATTTATATGGTCTATCCTGGTTAATTTTCTCCTTTCCTTTTGGGCCTTTCCATGGCTTCAGGGGCAGATTTTACCTTTCCTTACCTCACTTTTTCTTCAGTGTTGACCTCACACCCATTCTGGAAGCACTATATAGAATCCCGCATCTCAGAACATGAGCAAAATTAAGTCTATGCTTTCAAAGAAAACTGGGAGACATTTATCCCTCACACCATCTGATTTAGTCTATGTTCTCTACGGTAAGAGCCTGAGATGAGGACTCATGTGCTAATGATCTGTTAAGGAATTCTTCCAGGACTGGCACCTGGCTGGCTTGGTTGATACAACATGAGATTCTTGATCTCTGGGTTGTTAAGTCTGAACCCCAAGTTGGGTGTAGAGATCACTTAAAAATAAAATCTTTTAAAAAACTGCTCCCAGAAGAAATCTGTGAGACCATGAAGGAAATGGAAGGGATAAAGTCAAGCAAGGATGCAATTACAGGCACAATCCCAGTATCAGCCTAGTCTGCAGGGAGCTGTGAAGTATGAATTTATATCAACTTGAGGCAAGGATCTGGGCTATCATACTCTGACATTAGTCATTGGTAATGGCTGCACCAGGGCACATAAACTTGCAGGCACTTCCAAATCCAGTATTCAGGAAGAGTCATACAAAGAGAGTCACAAATGGGGGTAGTTTGAAGCAAAAGCAGGTTGGGGCATAGATTTCAAAAAAATGGTCAAATATATCTCAGGATCCGGTAAAGCATTTCCATTTCCTAACCATGTCCACCCATGTTTATTTCCTACTGCTGGACTGACCTTCCCAAGAGTGATGACAATGGAAACATTTGTTTGCCTTGGAGGAAGCTCTATAGAGATACGTGTGGACCACTGGCTCCTACCAAATAATCTTATACAGCAGGACCTTAATCTATTTCCTGAAAGTCCTTTAAATTAATTTTAATGTTCCTGGAATCTTCATTTTAAATATCCCATGAGGAGCATCTCATAGCAAATTCAGATTTCCCTGCAACAAGTTCCATTTTGGTCCCTTTTCATTCTTCCCCCAGTAAGTGTTCAAGAAAATATGGGTCCAGCCTCACCATCTGTCACATCAATAGATATGTTAAGCATATAGCACACTGCTTGGCACTGTGTAGATCCTAAGTATATAGTAGCTATCTTTATGATTGTTTCATTCTAAAACCCTGCCCTAACAGGAAGTTAAATGCTAGGGGAGGGAATTACCCCTTTTTGGCTATTATTGACCAATTATCCACTATTCTTTCTGTCCTCCCAGGACCTGAAAGATGTGTGGGCCACAGCCATGTGACAGAACCATCTGTAGCTTGTGCTTTCTGGAACCAGAATATTTTCTTCCCCTAGAATTACCAGCATGGCTGTAATGGCTCAGTAACAAACACATGTCTTGTGTGACTTTGTGGAGGGAAGATTTCCAGAAGTCTCTCTGACTGCTTGGAGGCAGCAAAAAGAGGGAGGATCAGTTGCCAAGATATCTCTTCCATCATAATGAGCACTAATTGAATGTCTTGTTTGAAAAATGTATAAAACTATAAAGACATCATCACTTAGATGATTTGGGCTGCAGCCTGGCCAGATGCAGCTCTATGTTTCAGATATGATGTCATAAGCCCGTTAAGATGTGTTATATATTTTAAAATACTGTGTTTGCTTGGACTAGTCAAGTATTCTAGGACTTGTCCTCGATAAGCCTTCAGGCAAATGGATGAAGAAATGTCCCTGCCCGCAACATTCTTCAGTTCTAATGTGCTCTTCCCTTTTTGGTTCTCACGTAAGTATATCCTGCCCTCCCAAAGTGCTGGCCTTTCCTGTCTCTCTGTCTCCAATTACCATTTGCTTGTTCACTGTATGCTAACTCATTGGGCCTAAGGGTCAAGAAACAGGAAAAGGCAAGGGCTTAGCTGTGAGACCTCCCGGAATACCCAGATAGGTGGGGACATGGCCAGAAAGGATTTCAGTAATAGCCTTCATGATTTTATTGAATTTCTTGGTACGGATAAGAGATCAGGGTGGAATTTGGGTGACACTTTGGTGGAATTACAGCCAGGGCTTTAGAATACCTGGCTGCCGCTCTACCGGTTAATCTATCAATTGATTCCTTCTCATCAAACTCAGAAAAATCTAAGTGCATAAAAAAAAAAGAA
The DNA here is from genome assembly GCF_963455335.1 of Martes martes. Classification (NCBI taxonomy): domain Eukaryota; kingdom Metazoa; phylum Chordata; class Mammalia; order Carnivora; family Mustelidae; genus Martes; species Martes martes. Next base: position 98,017,463 of record NC_137896.1, on the reverse strand, counting down.
CAAAGAGAATGAGATGAGAATGCACTTATTTGAAATATATTGACAAGTATCTAATTGACCTCTAATGCAATGCTCTTTGGCAAAATATAAAGAACGTAGCCCAACTCTTGTAAAAGGAATGTCCTGGGATCTAATTAATCAAGTTATCTTCTTTATTTGAGGGCAAGTTGGGAAGGGGCATTAACAGACTCTTCTAGAACAGAAAGAAAGGGAGAAATTTTCCTTATTTGTCTCTACTTCATTTTTGTCTTCTCTTAACTTGATAGAGAGCCTAGCGTAAAGATCAAGTAAAAGTATGGCTATCCTTGCCCACCTCTATGAGACTATTTCACCAATATCATCCTCTGTTCACTTTTAACTTGCTTAGAATCACTGAAGTGGCTGTCTCTGCATCTGACCAGAACAAACATGAAGTTAACTTTAAGGCTAAACTACTCAACAGGCCAAAGTTGCACTCTCAGTTCTAATTACCACTTATTAATGGTGATGAATCACCTTCATCCTAAACCCAGGATGAGATTTCAAATAAAGCCAATTAATAATGACCCAAATATGTAAACTTTTTACAGGCTCCTCCTTCTTCTGACCCCTGGTTATCTAAGAGAAATACAAGATCCAGTGTTTTAGAGCATGGGCCTCCGAGCAAGCAGGGCTAGTCCAGTCCAGGCTTTCACACATAAGAACTGGATGACTCACTAAGTTACATGTCCTCTCTTTGACTCCTGTATTATTATAGATGTACCATATAGAATAGTGCCTGGCATATTTATCATCATGAGCACATTTATTTTAAAAGGGAAAGAACCAGATGGAATGTACCTTTAAAGGAGCAGTTCCTTTGACCATACTCTGAGTTTCTGGGTTATGGTGTATGAGATGAGACATCCTCCTATTTGGGGAGGAGTTAGGAAGAAGAGGGTAGAAGCAGCATTAGACTAAGAAGACTAACAATTTGATCCAGAATTCCAATTTCTCATATCACCAAAGATAGAGCAAACCAAAGGACAAAAGAGATAGGATACTGACCAGGAACCAACACAGGAGGCAAAAAGCTGGGGGCAGCATAACAAAATTATACAACTCATGTGAAGGTACAGTCCTCCAGAAAACGGAGTGTGTCATCTAGAATTACTTTTAGACACATTGGTGAAAATCCCTTCAAAAGCCTTAATGGGAAGGAGTTATCTTTCATTGGGAATAGATTTTTATATTTAAAAACAACCACCATGTAGAAATGAAAGAGAAATGAAAACTATGGGAATATGTTCTTTTTTCAAAATGATGCCATGAATGGAAAGAAAAAAGGGTATATCATTGTAATTTTATGTCTTTGATTTCTAGTACCTTTTATATATATTTTCATATTTTTTTGGTCATTCTCCACCCCCCACCCTACAATATAAACAGACTTCTTATGACTATGCCTACCTTTATACTGAGGAATTTTTCTCCTTATTGAATTGTATCCACTCATGTTGAACATTAAGAACTTCATGCAACAATTTGTGCCAGGGGAAAGTTGTGTACTCTGTAGCAGGACTCATGTTGTTAAAACTTAATGAAATTAATGCCTTCTGCTTCTCTTCAGTTTTGTTGGCCTGGGGTCTCCATGTAATGCCATCTTGGCCAACTGGACATTTCTGTTTCACTGTGAGCACTGCAACTCCTTCCTTCTCTTTCCCTCTTTCTTTGGTGAGGATTCATTTCTCAGGGTCTTCCCTGCCATTTTTCTCATTTGTAGAACCTATCCACTGTTTCTCCTGCTTGATACTGAGATCACCTTTGCTAATTCTAAGAAACATCTTATTAAATTTCTTGTTTAAGCCTGAGGCTTCCTTCCATAGTGATAGTAGAGTTCCTCAAGTAATTCTGGAAACAAAGGAATGAGGGGCAGTGAGGGCTATTTGCTATGGGAGAAGACCTCTGAAAGAGCCCAGAATTTGCAGAAGAGGAGGGGGGGAAGGAATGTGCTCTTGAAATGATGTCCTTGGGTGTAAGGAATCACCGACTAAACTGATTTTATTTACATGCCTGGCCCCAAACACAGATGTAAAAGATGATTTTCAGATAAGCAGAGAGGTTCTAAATATGTGTGTGGATATGTGGAATTGGTAAAGGTGAATATTTCCTAGAGTGATGTCAATACTCTTTCAAATTATTCATATATTTATTTGCATTGGCTCATGTTCTCTTCTCCAGGAATGTAGATATGACAATTGCATAGCCTTGAAAAGGAGCAACAATTTAATATCTATTGATAATAGAGTCAATAGGCCTTCCTTGGGTGCTTATGATATCACAGTACCTGGGCAGGTGCTACAGAGTTAAGAAAAGAGGGAAGGGAATTGAATCTCTACCCTCAAGTTTGAGAAATCGGGAAAGAAGATTTGAGACACCAAGCAACAGATTAACACACTTCAAAAATTTATTCTACAATGAATGGTAGTTAACTGAAACATTTAAAAGCTTTACCTTACATGTTCTTTTAAATTTTTTTTGAGGAAGAATGACTTTTAAAAGGTTTTTGCATTTGGGGCACCTGGGTGGCTCAGTGGGTTATGGCCGCTGCCTTCGGCTCAGGTCATGGTCCCGGCGTCCTGGGATCGAGCCCCACATTGGGCTCTCTGCTCAGCGGGGAGCCTGCTTCCTCCCTTCTCTCTCTGCCTGCCTATCTGCCTGCTTGTGATCTGTCAAGTAAATAAATAAAATCTTTAAAAAAAATTTAAAAGGTTTTTGCATTTAACATCACCTGAGTAGAAAATGATTGCTTCTGATCTCACCCTCATGGCACATAGAGTAACTAAACTGTTCTAGTTCCACGGTGAAATACGACACATGGAACCAAGAAGAGGTGAAGCTGACGGTGATGGTTGGGTCAATGGTTAGGAAAACAGGCAAAAATATGGGTGAAGAAACTCACCCAAATGTAAAGGTCAAAATAAAATTATTCCTGAGTTATTATTTATTGAGTATCTACTAGGTTTCATGGAAGTGCTTTTCGACTTTGGCCTTAGAAAATTGCTATGGGAAACTTAACATATCCAAACATATATTTTATCAGAAATAATAGAAGGTTATAACGGAAAGCAATTGCTGTGGAAATTAAGATAAGGGTAAATATTAAGAAGATAAAGTCCATAAAATTTGGAGTTTTTTTTGTATTAAAGGGCTGATAACTATGGAGAAATCCAGAATAAGTATGATATTACAGGAAAAAAAAAAAAAGGAAAACAGTGTTCGTTATGATGTGTCATGGGGGGGAGTAAGGATCAGGTATACATAATGTGGAAAAAGTTTTGCCTGGTGAACTTTTTTGTTTGGACTGGTTGTTAGTGGTTTTTCCTGTTGATAGAGCAACTTCTATCATGGGCTCTTTTCAAGGGAGCGCATGGCTTATGACAGTTCTCACCATGCCAACCCTTTATGAAGTGAAAAAGAGTGGTTCCTGGGTGATAGATAATCCTGCTGCACCAGGGGAAATTGTCAGGAGCTTAGAGGTGCTTAGCAGATAACAGGCATTTGTTCTAAGGTACACTGACACTGCAGGGCAAAGCAAGCAGCAATTTGTTATTCGGTGGTTGGGCCGGTTTTGGGAATGCTGATTTACTGGACAGAGCAAGATAACAGACCTGGAACCATGCAAATCATCAGAAAACCTGAAAAAGTAAATACTGTCCCATCTAAATCCATCTGCCATTATAAGGGATAAATTCCCTTTTCAAGTATTCCATTCAGGCAGAAATCACAGGATGGACCAAACCTGATGTGAGCAAACCAAGTATGCTAATCCTTTAGCATGGTCTCTGACAATGATCAGGAGCTTGATCAATACTGTCGTGTGAGTTTTTCTGATTTGTTTCTTTATTTCAAGATTTTACAAGTCTCAATTAATCTTACTCTATAAATGTTTATATTCCTAGTTCCCACTTTGTGTCCCAAATGACACACCTGTAAATGGCCATGTTATCATGTAATAAACTTGAATATATGGCCAACACTGACACCAAGCCAAGAGGTTCCAGGTGTTCATCTGAAACAATCTGGCGGCATACCGGCATGTCATGAGTGTTGAATAACCCTAATCCATTAATAAATCATGAACCAATCTTGGAAAAAAAATAGGAATTCTTCAGTCAAAAAGATGAGACATTTAACTCATAAAGTTCATCTGGTGACACAAATGGTATTTCGAGTTTCAGTTTCTCATTCAAGGACCTCTTCCAAAACCTTTTAAGTAAACAAGAGCTGTTTGTAGTGCCCAAATGATCCACCAAATGAGGAATAGGATTTATATAAGTTTTCACGTTGGAGCATACTTTTCTTTAATGTACATAAAATTGAACTGTACCATTTGCAATTGGTGATAAGCATCTTGAAGAAACAGAGATTTTTATCTCTCTAATCTAATTTTAACATATACTCTTTCCATTTTTCACTTCCTATTTGTTTTTATTTTCCTAGTTTTTATTAACAGACTAAATGAAATTTAGCTCATAATTGTAGCTCAATATTTCCTCTCTGATTTGCCTAGAGATGCTTCACATATTTCACATAAAAATAACTTATTTTATGATTGAAAATATTCAAGCATTTATCTACCCTTCTGCTAATTTTCACCAGATACATAGCGATAGTTCTTTGAACTGTTTCCTAGGAGAATAATTCCAGATCCTCAGGATTCTAGTCATTCTTCACCAAATGAGTCAACATTATTAGACCTGATTCCAATCAGTGCATCCTAAGACATCTTAAGGAACATTATATAAACTAAAAAATTAGGTTAATATTACTATGTGCTTAATATATAATTTTTTTATTTCCCTGAATCTATCAAAGGACAAAACTTCTTCCTGTATACTACATCCCAATTCTCATTACCTTCTTAGAGGTGCTCTGATAATTTAAACCCTCAAGGTGCTTTCCAAGTAGAAGGTATTAAAACAATCTGGCAAATAATTGTCTTACCACACACACAAAAAAATTGCTGATGGTTTTCTATTTTCATATATATTTAAATACTTATTTGTTTGAGGTTATGTTTTCACAGTAGCCAAAATGACTGTTTGCCCAAAGGAAAAAAATCAAGTCAATGAAATAAACAAACACAAAGACTTCTTGTATGGAATGGATTATATTCTAGGTGGGGAATGATGTTCAAGGCAGATAAAAGTATTTACCCAAGAGGCCCAGCTGGAGATAAATTGTCCATTTTCCTTCCATAGGTGTTATATGGTAATTAGTTAGCTCAGAGCTGCCTTACATGCAGAAAACAACAATAAGTACTAGATAAATAAATGAGTAAGTGAATGAATGAATGAATACCAAGAAAACCTTGCTACCTCTAAACCAAGAAGGGCAGCTGCATCATTTAATGTCTGCAAATGTCTTTTCTGCTTCCCTGCAGAGTTATAAAGAGCATATATCTTTTCTGTTTACTGAATTAGTTGGTTATAATGCCTGTACACCCAGATGCATCTTGGAAGTATTTGCATCTATTCACAATAATGTATTGGGAAGAATCCATTCTGGAAAAGTACTAACAGTTGGGCCAATGTGTTCTGAGAAGGCTGACACCATGGGAGATCAAGGAGAGGGAGTGATTTCTGGCTGTCAGGATCTCTCTCTCTCTCTCTCTCTCAAGTTTTTCTGTCCTACCCTCCTGACATGGAGGTATGAAGTCAGAATTATAAAATATGGCTATGGGCATAGAAGAGGGAAAAAAAGGGTCATCTTTTAGGACAGCATTGGTCTTAACAAAAATCCATAATGCAAACAAGATATCTTGGGAACATTTCATAGAACAAATAAATAGAACAGTGAGGCTGAAATGCGGAACTGAGATGAATCCCAAGGTGCTGTCTTAGGGGTGGGGACTTAGTTTACAATCTAAACTAATATATCTCTTTGCCAACACTCAAATGAAAACCTCAATAGAGGATCCAAGGCTCCAATTATTTATTCTACAGGAATTCCCTGCTCATCATTATTTAAACATTGGTGTTTAATTTTTTAGTGAGAGAAAATGAATTAGATACTTGACTCCAACTCCTCTACGGGGAAAATGTGTAGGTTTCAAAGGGATCTGATGTTGAATAATCTAAATCATCATTATCACCATCTTCAATATCATCGTTAATATTGACTCAGCATTTGCTGTGTAATTGAGACTTCTAAGGTTCTCACGAGTCATGTCATTGAATCTTCCGAAGCTGAAAGAAGCAGATGCTAATATTACTATCTTAAGATGAGAAATCTGAGGCTCAAGGAAGTTAGATAATTTTCACAAAGTCACACAGCTCTGTGCCTTGTCTAGGTATGTGTGCTGCTTAGGGCAGGTTTTAAATATGGACAATGCAGGGGAGGAGGAGTATGTGTGGGGAGTTCACCTGAGCTGGAGAGATCTGAGCTGTCAGATGTTGGAGTAGCCAATTAAAGCAATAAGCCAAAATAGAAGTAATAGTCAAGCCTTTTATCACTGACTGAGAAACTATAAGCAAGAAGCTGAACCATAATACTAACTCCCCTAATCCATTTGCCCCCACGGAACAGCTCAGTGGTTTGAGGGTCTAGAGGACGTGCACAGATGTAGAGTTCATTTTTATGCTGAAGATGTCTCATACATAAGTCTTCTGCAGTTTTATTCTCCCAGGGCTGGGGAAAGGGCAAGGGGAAAGAGCCAGAAATAGAAAAGTATGGAATCCTGTGTCAGAGTGGTGACAAGTGTCTTTGAGTTTCTCTTCCCCCTCAAGGAGGCCTTAGTAGAGGCACCTGAGAAGGCATTTCCTTAACACTCCAGATAAAGAGGCTTTGGATGGAGGTTCCTGGACTAGGGATGCAGATATGCAAGAGCACGTTGGCCAGAGCAGCCTTAGACTATAACCCAGGGGCTGTGTACCAGGTCTGGGGTGGGGAGGCCAGCTCTCGCTTGTGAGGCTTGTCAGGTAAAGCCTTTGTAACTGCCTATGGAGTGGCCTGAAAAATACTGTATACTACATCCACCTGAAAAATCACATATAGGTGATTTTTATATATTTTTATAGCCTGGGGCTGGACTCCTCAGTATGCAGATCTAATGTGGAGAGGTTCACTATATAAGTTCTCTCTCTACCCCCTATTGATTCTGATAGGGTCTCTGCTTCATTCTATTTTGAAAATCTCTCCACAAGTGTGCCACTGTGACTGACAGAATTATGTTCTCCAGTTTTTTGGGTTAGGAAAAAAAAAAGATTAAATGTAATCTAGATTTCTGACTAACCATAGAAAATGACAGCAAATTTGAAATTCATAAATTCACAAGATCAAAAGGAATGGAAGGGAAGAAGAGTTATGCATAGGAGATGTCGATACAGAATTGGAAGAGGCAAAAGGATGGAGGCCTAGTAAAAAGAGAGAACCAATAGCAGAGGACAGCAGTGAAAAGCAAGATTACTACTTTCTAGGATCCTGCAAAGAATCAGAAATGGGAGGCTCCAAGTGTCATAGATGGTGATCCTGATTTAAGTGGCAAAAACAGGGGGCTGTTCAACAGGTCTACCCACGCACAGTCAAACAAATACCTCCTGCTGCCTTCAGGAGGCGACTGTTGGTATATTCTGTGGGGGCAACAGACCCTAAAGACCACAATTGTTTCTGGTCACTAGGCTCAATAGAAGTTGAAGGTGAGATGTGGGAACGAAAATGGGGGCTCAAGTGAAAAGCTGCCTGCTGAGTGCCGAGGCCCCAGCCACGTTTTCCATCCTGCTCTCATGATTCTGATGGGCAGTCAGTGAAAATGCTCCAAGCAGAAGAATGGAGGACTGGAGGCTTCCTCTAGAAACACTGGTAATTGTGGGTAAAACATTCAGTTCCCTGCCTGATATCTCAATAGTGAAGCCCAAAAAATGGAAAGGATTTTCCATACCGACACAACTTCTAATCAGCCTTCTAAATGTGACTAGAGAGTCAAGGATGGCTGACATTTTAGGAAATGCTCCAACACGAAAGACCGTTACACAAAGAAATAAATAAGAAGAAAAGAGGGAAACTTAAAATATCCTATAATCAATATCCTCAGAAAGATGAAAGAAGATACTCTATTTGTTTAAAAGAATGGATACTAGGTGCACCTGGGTGGCTCAGTGGGTTAAGCCTCTGCCTTTGGCTCAGGTCATGATCTCAGGGTCCTGGGATCCAGCCCCATATTGGGCTATCTACTCAGTGGGGAGCCTGCTTCCCCTTCTCTCTCTGCCTGCCTCTCTGCCTACTTATGGACTCTGTCAGATAAATAAAATCTTAAAAAAAAAAAAAGAATGGATGCTAGACAACAGGAATCAACAGGAATATACACAGGTTTTAAAAATGAACACATTAGTCTAAATTACATATACATATATAAAAACATTCTGAAGGGCTAGGGGACACATGCTTTCAAAATTCTAAGAGAATTTTTTTTTTAAGATTTTATTTACTTATTTGGCATAAAGAGACAGAGTGAGAAAGGGAACACAAGCAGGGGGAGTGGGAGAGGAAGAAGCGGGCTTCCTGCTGAGCAGCGAGCCTGATGTGCAGCTCGATCCCAGGACCCTGGGATCATGACCTATACTGAAGGCACACACTCAATGACTCAGCCACCCAGGTGCTCCCCCAAGAGAAATGGTTTTTAACTTAGATTTCTATACCATGGCTAGAGGACATAATTCAAGATCAAGAAAGTGTAATAATGAGAAATTATCGTGGACCCAACACAGAAGAGTACAGATCCTCGGGAAATAGTTGTTCAATAGGCTGAGAGAACAACCAAACTAATGTGGAGCAAACCAGACAGCTGTATGACAGAGAGCTATGAGAAGTTCATCCTTGGGGGATGGTAGATGAGCGAAGGTGGGGAAAAAAAACCCAAACAACCTGATCCATTATTCAATGTTTTTGAGCCCTTGGAAAAAATGGTTACTGTGTGCTTGACAGATACGCTGGAACGTTCGTGGAAAGTGACAGATGCATACAAAACTAAGTAAAGGAAAAATGGGAGATTAACTAATAACTCCAGGAAAAACAGAAAAGGACTCATAAGAATAGTGCCTTTTGACTCAGTAGTAAATGGCACTGAGTAATAATAAGATAAACCCTGACAACTGAACCTTACATGGTGACATAACTACACAGGTAGAGGCTTAGGAAGCAGGCAGAGTATGTTAAACCTTACAAACAGAACCAGAGGCCATCAGAATGTTTAAAATTAAGAAATCAAAAAACAACAGCACAATGATATTATTTGGAAACAAAATCTGTAAGTCAATAAAAAAGAACATAATAAAAGCAAAAATTGCCTCTGTTCCCCTGAGGAACAGGGCATGGAGGTACAGAAGGCTGCAGTGAGGAAAGGCTGGTTTTCTCTGTGACTTTTAATACACGAGATCCCAAGCACAAAATGCTATCTATGGTCATAATCATAATGCATTCATTTCATCAATTTTTTTCACTTGTAGAAGAGCTAAAGTAATTGTCTTGGTGTTAGTGTCCACCAAGAAGTAGCTGATTATAATAATCAATTTGTTGTTTTGTCTACATGGTCTTGGATGTTTAAAAGTTTTCACATTTCTGGATGAATCGAACTATGAAGACTTAGTATCTTAATTTTATCACTTCCTATCACTCATGTCTATTATACAGACCTTTCTGACTCCTTTAAACCCTACAAATTTCCTGCATTTATTCACAGATCATGTAAATTAATACTAAAAAAAAATTAGGAGGTGTTTATCTTACCCCTCCAGACAGATGTTAAGTTTCTCAAGGAAAAAAAAAAATACTGTGAATTCTTTATTATATTCTTTTCTCCCCACCAGGGTTTAGTACTCTGCATTTTTCATGGTTAAAAACAAACAAAATAAAAGAAAACAAAAATAATAAAGAAATAACCTCTATATTTTAAGTCTAGAAAAACTTGAGTTTGTCTTAAATCTGGCCCATATTTTTATCTATCTATCTATCTATCTACCTCTCAACCCAAGTGATTTATAGTTTTCTCATTTCTATATTGGTACTCAAAGATATTATAAAAAATGGATGAGATCATGCATATTTATATGTTTTGTAAGCTAAGAAATTACATAAAGCATCGGTATGATAGGTTACAAATACATACAAATATGTATACATGCAAATTTTTGTTTCCATTTTCATCCAGAAGTATAGTAGAGGCCAGAAAGGAAAAACCCTAGGGAATGTTTAAGGCTTACTTGGAATCTCAAAGGAAGAAGAAAAAAAAAAAAAGAAGAAGGAAATAAGAACATCAACACCAACATAAATTTAACCAAGTTTTAGTACCTTTTTTGGTAAGTTATATATTTTAGACAAAATCAAATTAATAACCTGAAATCAAAATCTTAATTCTAAAATCATTATTTCCTAGGATCTCTCTCAATTTTTAGCAGAAAATAAAATTATAAACTATTACAATTCTGTCAATTATTTAACTGCATATTTTCGGTTAACTCACACAATATGTTCAAAATACTTACTACTTTTTATATTTTTTAAGTGAGATTAAAATTCAGAGACTTTAAAAAATGTGTCCCTCAAAAGGTAGTGTGCTATTAACTAGTATAGAGCCAACATGAGAGCACAGGTCTGTTGGAATCTGTATTTCTTTCCACGGTAAGTGTGGTAGAATAATCTACTAAAATAACCATTTGTGCTTCATGTCACTGCATTCAAAGGAATGTGAGGTATTTTTCTTTCTCACAATACCTGTGCCCACCTCTCTAAGAAAGTAAATAACCTTAGATTCAGAAGGGCTATTGCTTCTCTGCTTCAGGACCTTGTCTTAGCCCTTTGTGAAAGCCCCTTAATCTTTCCAAGCTGGACATTTATGTCCCAGGGCCCCTAACCCAACTGTTGGGGTATATTAGACAAGCCTTGTTAGGAAGGTGGAAGATGGAAAGAGACATAGCTTGCTGACTACTGGAAAAGTGGCTTAAAGGAATTCCTGGGGCAGCGACCCTGCCCTCATTTGCACTCAGTGTCCCAGTTAGGAAGAAAGCCGGGTGAGATGAATGCTGAGGGCACCTGTGGTGGATACTACTCATGTCCTTTGACAACTTGTTCTCCTCTTCTTCCAGGTACATGAAGGATTATGATTGTTTAACCCTCAAAGTTACACCTGTCTATGTTGGTTTCCTGGGAAATGAAAAGTGGGTAGGAGAGAGAAGTGTCATTTCCTGTCTGAAGCATTAATGGCCAGTATTTGGTTCTCTTGTTTTGATCAGGCTGCTACATAGATATGTTTGTCTACATATCCTCTCTCTGTTCATCAACAAAGAGAAGGAATGGAACCAAATGTAAATGATCCATATTTTCTTTTCTCTATGTACTGCCCCAGAAGTAGTTCTTAGAAAGGCTGGCAAGGGGAGAAGCCTACTTCAGAGTAGTACATGGAAGGAAGGGAGGAAGGAGGTTCCCTCTCCTCTTCCTGTTGTCCATTGGTCAAAGATCATTCCATTAGAGGCTAACTCCCCACACTTGTGATTTGTATTATCCTCATCTCACACCAACGAGGCCTGTTAGGAAGCCACATGGCAGGATCTTTAGTGTGATGTTTAACTCAAGTTTGAAAACGGAAAAACCACTACACAGGAGGGTCATTGGCCAGGGAGACATAAAAGAAGCAGTTGAGGAAACATGAAGAGGCACACAGATCTCTTTTCTAATAGAAGAATCCTGATAATGGTTGCCTGGTGGACTTTCAAAATTGCTATGGATAGTGATTGCTGTATTTTTTCCCCATTGTTTCTGAAATCGTTAACATTTATTGTTTTTATTCTGTCCCAGTGTCACCAGAGTATGCTGAGTTACTGGAAACAGCTTGTTAGTTCTTCTTTATCTAAATTAAAGGAATAACATCTGGATTAGTTGTAACCACCTTCTTTCACACATGTATTCTGGACTTTTGAGTTGCCTCCCTTGAGGAGTAGTTGAAAGTCTATCTAACATATGGTGACCAGAAGGTTGAATTGTGATAGGCATTATAAATATTAACATATATTAATCATTAATATCTAATCCTTATTTCTGGGCATAGGAAGAATTATAATTCCCATTCACTTGAAGTTAGGCATTGACAGGAGATTAGCCAAGGAAAGGTGAGTAGAAGTGGTGGGTGTATTTCTCAAACTAGAACATTCAATAGGCCAATATTCTTCCTTCTCCCGCACAGTGATTATGATCAAGGAAGCACAAATGAAAAGAGTGACGTCATAGTTTGATTGAGCATCTATTCACTTCTGTCCTGGAATAACCACAGTGAATACATTTCTCTGGCCTTCTTCACTGAGAATGTAGTGTGAGACAGAAATGAACCCTTAATATTTTCAGCTACTGAGAATTTAGACTTGTTAACTTAGGTTCCTCTCAGTTATTGGGGATGTTAGACTTTCCTGATCAATACAATCCACAAAAGATTCCATTCCTCCACAATGACTCAGGTTAAACTTTTTGATTACTGGGGACTGCAAGATTTAATTTGACTTAGAAAAAAATAAGGTGACTTTTATTGTTCTAAATTATAATTGACCAAGCTTCTACTGATAAATAGGTATCTTCTCTGGTAAGAAGAACAGAAATTATGTGATAGGCACTGCTTTTTGTTTGGGCATGTTTACTAATCTAATTGCTAATTGTGTTGAGCATAACATTTTTAATTTAGTGGAATAGAACAGATGCATAAAAGTGATTTTAAGGAGTGAAGTTGCTACACTGTCATTCATCCCACTGACTTGCTTACAGAAATAAGTGTTCTGTCCTCAGATTTTTCAGACTATTTGTTCCACACTAATAGCTTGGAAACATGACTTCTGGAAGTAATTTACTTAAACCACAAATCCTCACTACTTCTTTCCACTTGGCTACATGGCATCTGAGCTAGCTATGGTGTGTTTCTGCAGGATACAATCTATTACATGGCAAGCGTAAATAGGATGTCCTTATTTCTCTGACCCGGATTGCTTGTGGACCTTTGTTTTTTCCATGTTACTCCCAGCTCTGCTATGTAGTCTATACCTGAATCTTGGATGTCTCCCCAGTTCATTAATCATACTGAGGATTACTCAACAGTATGTATGGGGCTTTGGTTTTCCACCCCAGAGCAGGCTAAAGCTTCTGATAATTTGAGTACTTCTCTTAAATTTCTGGATGTATCCAACGGAACAGAAGTACTAAGAAAAATCAGAAGCTCATGAAGGCTTAACCTATTCATAAATATTTTACCATCAGGCAAAACAGTATGGATGTAGACTTCTCTTGTTTTCCTTACTACCTTCATAGAAGCTTGTTTATGACTGGTATTTATTCATAAATGAACACACTGTTTCAATTTACGTGTGATCTCACATGGAAATACAAACCAACTGCACCAAGCAAAAAATGTAACCACTTTGTATTAGTACCAATCTGAGCAATTTCATTGAGATAACTTTTGGTCTTGATTTCTGTATTATGGGGTGTGTAAAAATAGACTGGAAGCATTCCTCATAGTCTCTGAAAATAACCGCCCCGCTCTCAAGTTGCATTGCTGTATTTTGGTATTGAGAGTGAAAGAATGGAAAAGGCATTAAGAAAAAAGGGATGTTCAGAGAATGGGGGCATGAGAAAGGTCAAACGATATTCCAAAGTGGATCATCGCCACTAAAAGATAGGGAGATGGAGTTGAAACTACAACAGGAATGTGAACTAAACTTACTGTGGTGGTCGCTTCACAAATCATTATGTTTTACACTTAAAACTAATACAATGTATACGTTCAGTTATAACTCAACAATTAAAAAAAAATTCAGGATCCAGGAGCCCCTGAATCTTCATCCTCTGTCTTCAGTTGCTCAACGCTTCAAAGAGTTGGTCTGTATTTCAACACGACACTATACAGAAGTGAATATTTCATTTCATGATAACATTCAGAATAGGAATATGTGGTATCTGAGTGAGGCCAGAAGGGCTATCCTGGGCGTTCATTTTCATGCATAAAATAAGTTTTGAGAGTTAAGTGAAAGTTTCGAATAGACTCATATTAATGAAGCTCATAAATGTACATAACTCGAGTGCTCATTTATTAATTTCATACGGGTAATAAAAGAACATTACAGATTGGAATTCTTTGGCCAACATATCCTGTATAGTCTACCCCTATATACAAACCTACAGGAGATATAAAATCATGAATGATGAACATAGAATTAAGAGAAGGATTAATTATGCAATGGCTAAAATTGAAAAACATCTTGCCAAAAAGGGTTATTCTCAAAATTATGGTTTTTTTCTTGCAATTATTCCTTTTCTCTTTTGCATCTTGAGTATATATTCTGTGTCCATGAGCCTGTGGAATGCCTCAAGGCTTTCACCTTAGAAACAACTAAAATAATCACAGTAAGGCTCCTTGAATCCAGTATTTCCTCCAAACTATGATCCATTTTCTGGCTCCCGTCAGAGCAAAGACTTCTTACAATTTGTCTATGGCTGTTTTCTCCACTTCCTCCCATGGTAGCTCTAACTGTATCAAACGCAAATCCTGTCAAGTTGCACTCCTGAATATATATATATACCCAAACTACTACTGTTCTTACCTCTTTACTACCTTTTCGTTTCATGCCATCATCACTTCTTACCTCAGTTACAAGAAAAGCCTTCTGAAAAATTTTACCCACATCCCTATTTGTGCTTTTGTCATTATCTATAAAATAGCCAGAATAGTTGGCTTTTAATTAAAAGCATGATCATGTCATTCTTTCACTTAGTTCCTTTTAGAGTCTTTAGATTAAACTAACGATAAAGTCTGGTAGTTTTACATGTAATTATTAAAAGTCATGTAATTATTATACCCATAATCTATCAAGTTTGCCTCATTTCATACTGCTCTCACCTTCATTTTCTATATTATGCGACGTGACTTTCTATCAGTTCCTAAGACCTGCCAGCGTCCTTTAGGATTCAGAGCATTCACACAAGCTGTTCTTTTTGCCCTGGAATGTTTTTCTCTTGTTTAGCCTGATTTAGGTTTCTTCTCTTGCCTTACACGTCACTTCCACAAGTAAGTGTTCCATGAAAACCCAGGAATAGGTCCCTTGTATTTCCTTTACTATAACATATAGTAATTTTGACTCAATATTTACTTGCTCATTATATCATTGATTTCTAACTTATTCCTTACAGTATAAGCTTCACATAAGAAGGGATGCGGGGTGCCTGGGTGGCTCAGCTGGTTAAGTGGCCAACTCTCGATTTTGGCTCAGATGATGATCTCAGGGTCCTGGGATCAAGCCCTGTGCCAGGCTCTGCAGTCAGTGGGGAGTCTGCTGGAGATTGTCTCTCTCCCTCTCCCTCTCCCTCTGCTCCTCTAACTGCCACCCCCATTTTCTCTCTCTCTCTCTCTCAAATAAATATATTAAAGCTTTCAAAAATAAAAAAAAAAGAAGTGACATTGGAAATACTGACTCCTGTATCCCCATCTTCTTAGAATCCGTTTATCCTCATTAATTGCTCACTGAAAAAAATGTGTGAATCAATAGCAGGAAAAAAGAGGTAGAATCTTTCATTTATGGAGCATTTGCCATATGCCTGGCACTTTGGCTGATATCTAGATGAAGAAATGAAGATTCAGCACATCTCATAAATTTGTTTTAAGATTACATGATACCTAGTAGAAGAGGAAAGATTTAAATTCAGATAGTTCTGGCTGCAAAGGTAACCTCCAAGGATGGTAAAATCCTGAATTCCTCCTAGAAACAGTTTCTTTAGACTGTCTCCTATTATCGATCTCCAAGGGGCATCTTCTGCAGGAACTACTCTATATTTCTACTCCCTAGGTGCTGTGGTCCCTCCTAAAACTTTTCGGTTCCTGATCTCTGGTACTCTGGAGAAATCAGTCATTTCCAGATCTAACCCCAGACACTGACTTCACCTCATCATCAACTGACCCCCCCCAACATTTATATACTTAACAAATATAATTTTAGCTCTTTTCCTGAACAAATACTTGTTGTATGCATCATTGTTTTAATCGGGGTGTCCTATTATCTTCTGACATCAAAGTCTCTGGAATGAAAGGAACACAAGAGACAATACTTGATCTCTTTATGGCCAGTCCATTTCTTTGTTTGCCCCATCCAACCTCACAGAGTATGTAAGAGTTAAAGTCACAATAGATCAGAGTAGAAAATGGCACAGATAATAAAAGAGTCAGCAGAAATAGCTTGCTGTCCTGCTGCTTCTGCTGCAGGGCCTTTGGGAATATTACAAACTATGACTATATATACATTTATGTGCCCTTGTAAATATGTCACATGTAAATATTTTTCTGGAAGGCTGGGAGGGCTGAATCAATGTGTGACCATTTTTCCTCCTGTCAGAAGCAATAGAATTTTTATTAGCATAATTTCCATTACTCAGCACTGACTATGGTATCTTTGATCAAACTAATTAGAAATAGTTACACTTTGTACCATGAGATATATCAAATTTATTAGAAAAAATTATGTATGTGCACACACTGAAAATAAATAGGGATATTAAATATAAAAGTATGACATTTATGCCACTGGTTGGAGTGAGGAGGCATCCTAATTAGATAGTGAATATTCTTAAAGTATGGGTTTTCCTGTGTGGATTGCTCTATGCAGCTACAACTACAATTGCTAATAGAACTTGAATGCGTAGAAGCATAGAAGAAGACAAAGGTTTTTTTTTTTTATGATTTTATTTAATTTGACAGACAGAGAGGCAGGCGGATAGAGAGGAAGGGAAGCAGACTCGCTGCTGAGCAGAGAGCCCGATGTGGGATTCGATCCCAGGACCCCGGGGATCATGACCTGAACCGAAAGCAGAGGCTTTAACCCACTGAGCCACCCAGGTGCCCTGTTTTTGTTTTTTTTAAGTGGTCAAGTCAATCTGTATTTGCTGGTCTACTGTTAGGTGTCTTTACTCAATGTTTTGGTAAGGAAAATGGGTTTCAGGCATTAAGAAGTTCTTTATCATACCTTGCAAACAAAGATTCGTTAGCTGGTTTATGAAAATAAAATGTCTTGATATCTTTAAGTGTGTGTTAAAAGAAAGAATTGGTGGAGTTGTTCACAGAAAAGATGGAATCTTATAGTTGGGAGACATATCTATGAGGAAGGTGCCAACTCCTATGGTTTTGAAAACTGAGTTGGGGAAAAGAGTATGGTAGGGGGTATGTCAGGGAGAGAACGGGATAAGAACTTGAGCTTTATTTCCTGTACTCAAGGACTTAAATCATCAAAGACTGAGTACCTCCATACTCAGACCCCACTGAATGAATAAGCAGCATGGCTAGTGGATATTTTTGAAACTTTCATGGTAGATACTGCACTAGGAGTTCAACAGGATGAATAAACCAGCAGTGCTGGGTGCTGCTATCATGGTTTCTCTTGCTGTGGTGTTATTGTTAGGGATTTTAATCATCCTTATTTAGAAGCAACTTCAGTGTTCATGAGAAAAGGGGCTTCCCGTGTCTTGGCAGCTGCAAAACGTATTTATGTGACTTACATAACCTGCATGTCCCTGGCTCTTACCAGTCTGTGATACACATGAGGTCATATTATTTTGATAATCCACACTTTGTACAGGTCTCAGGTTTTGCCGAGCCATCTCCATCAGTGAGAGCTAAGCTGCACATCTACCAACATGGCAGCCTTTAGCATTCTCCAGCAGTAGCCCAGGGAGTCCAGCTCTGTGGCTGCGGCATCTAATACCAATGATAGAGATCTCCAATGCTGAATTCCAGCAAAGCTCTCCTCACAGACAGTATCCAAATCTTGGTAATTTATACCTGCTGAGACCCTCAGTAAACTTGCACTGAACTAAAATTAATGCCTGTTCCTCCCTGGAGAGCCAGAAGAAGGTAATCATATAATTTAGCAGCTCTTCAGTTTGGAGCCCTCCTGCCTCACTTGATGGACATTCAAAAATGGGATAGTAGCTGTCGTTCCTCTTAAATCTGGGAGAAAGTGTCCCTCCTCCTCACAGAAACTTTCCTGTACTTGCTTTTCAATTACCAAATTTTCTCTTTGCAAGTTCTAAACTTCTAAGTTAATTTTACTATAATTTTTCAGACTGGCAAAACCAAATACATTTTCCATAATTGAAACTCAGAGTTCCATCATGTGACTACTCTTTAAAAAGCCTGTTTCCTTCTGCCCTTGGTCTCCCTTTCCACTACATTGTTCAGAAGCACACAATGACTGACTGAAAGTGATATTTCTCTCTGAGAAAAATTAATCTGCACAGGCAAGAGTTAGCAGAGTTGAAGAGATTTGTTTTTTGAATTACTGGGAACTAGGCAACCGCATACAAAGTCACATAGGAAAGACAGAGTTATAACTTCTAAGCAACAAATCGGGGGGAAGTAAAAGTATAACATCCTTAATTACATTCTCTTTTTCTTGTCATCCCATTTCATGTTTTCTTAAACTTAAACATATTTAGACTAGTGAACACTAAATCTGCTAAATATGTTAAAAATAAAATAAGGATGGTACACAAACACACCCTCACATGTATCTATTCGTCTATCTGTATAACTTTCACTCAGTGTAGACATCTTAGAGGACATAGATTTCAGAGATTCTTTCTTAGAGAAAGTCTGTTTGCCTCTCGGACAAGGCAAGGTAGGTGAGATCCCTATGGCTATGTAGTTCAGGAATTTCCATGTATAACTGTTGCCTTTCTTCATCAGGTGTTAGGAAATACAGAATCAAATTTCTAGTTCACTTTCAGAAACTAAAAAAAAAAAAAAATCATATGGTAAGCATTTCTATTCATAGATTTTTAATGCTTGGTTTTCTCTTGAACAACTTTCCTATAATAGCATTTCATAAAATGAGCATTACTTAGAACTCCGTTCTAGGAATTAGAGCTAGGTAACTAAAGGCTGAACACTATATACCCTTCTTTGATAGTCACGGATCACATTTATATTATCCAGAGTGTGCTAGTGTGATAAATAATTTAACTATCTTTAAAACCAGCTTTTCTCATATTTATTTTGTTAGTGCAAAACATTTTGTAGTGCTCTGTGAAATGCCAGTCTGAACAATTCTGTCTTAAGTCATTTATTTTATTATCTTGAACTTTGTTTTCCTAAACTGCTCCGAACCTTCTGTCATTTGAGGAAGGCCAGGGAGACCATCTGGTCTCTAAATTGAGGGACGAAGTGATTTCACTTGACTTAAGGGTTACTTTACACCCAGAAAGTTGTATACCCATTTCATACAAATATCTTCTCTTTTCCCTTAATGCATTATAAATGGTGTTTTCCTATGTTTGCTTTTTTTTTGTTTAATATAAAACATAACAATAAGGAAACACAAATGATCCATAGGTTGGTAACCTCATGAATACCTACCGAAATTAAAAAAACAAAAACAAAAACCCTAATATGTTAGGCACTTATGAAATTCTAAATATTAAAAACAAATATAAAGTTATATTTCTTTCTAAAGGGAACCACTGTTAGTAACTTCTTAACTTGATATGAAGAAAAAGTCATATATATACATGCATGCATATACATGCACAGATGTATATACTTAAAAAAATAAGCAACACTTTTCATACTATGTTAATTCGCTAACTTGTGGCTTTTTCCACCTTAAAATACATCTTAAGGATTTTTCTATATAATTGTAAAATATGGTGCCTTATTGTTTCTAAGAGTTACGTATCACTGAAGGGGAAAAAAAACCAATTAATTTAACCACTTAAAAACTAGGCATAAAAATGATAGAGATTAAACTAAGGGTTGATGGAGGGATGTGGGTGGAGGATGGGCTAAATGGATAATGGGTATTAAAGAGGGCCCTTCTTATGATGAGCACTGGGTGTTACATGTTAAGTGACAAATCATTAAATTCTACTCCTGAAACCAATATTACACTATATATTAACTAACTAGAATTTAAATAAAAATTTGAAAGAAAAGAAAACTTGGCATAGCAGGGTAAATTCATAACTCAAAGAGAATAAGCACCCACGTTCCACAAAAATATGTGAGATTTCCGTTTTCTTCTTACCCACATTTTAAGGAAGATTTTGTACTATTTTGATAGGAATTGCACTGAATGTGTAGATTGTTTTGGATAATACCAGCATTTTTCACAGAGCTGGAACAAAAAATTCTAAAATTCTTATGGAACCAGAAAAGATCCTGAATAGCCAAAGTAATGTTGAAAAGGAAAACCAGGGGCACCTAGATGGCTCAGTGGGCTAAAGCCTCTGCCTTCAGCTCAGGTCATGATCCAAGGGTCCTAAGATCGAGTCCTGAATCAGGCTCTCTGCTCAGTGGGGAGCCTGCTTCCCATCCTCTCTCTCTGCCTGCCTCTCTGCCTACTTGTGATTTCTGTCTGTCAAATAAATAAATAAATAAGTAAATAATCTTTAAAAATAAAAAAAAAATTAAAAAAAAAAAGAAAAGGAAAACCAAAGCTGAAGACATCAGAATTCTGGACTTTAAACTCTATTACAACGCTGTAATCATCAAGATAGTATGGTACTGATGCTAACGCAGAAACATAGATCAATGGAATGGAAGAGAGAACCCAGAAATGGACCCTCAACTCTACGGTCAACTAATCTTTGAAAAAGCAGGAAAGAATATGCAATAGTAAAAAGACAATCTTTTCAACAAACGGTGTTGGGAAAACTGGACAGCCACCTGCAAAAGAATGAAACTGGACCACTTTCTTATGACATACACAAAAATTAATTCAAAATGGATGAAAGATCTAAATGTGAGACAGGAATCTATCAAAATCCTACAGGAGAACACAGGCAGAAACCTCTTCAACCTTGGCCGCACAACTTTTTCCTAGACACGTCCCCAGAGGCAAGAAAAATAAAAGCAAAAATAAACTACTGGGACTTCATCAAGATAAAAAGCTTCTGCACAGCAAAGGAAACAATCAACAAAACTAAAATGCAACCTATGGAATGGGAGAAGATTTTCGCAAATAATATATCAGATAAAGGGCTGGTATCCAAGATCTATAAAGAACTTATCAAACTCAACACCCAAAAAACAATAATCCAGTAAAGAAATGGGTAGAAGACATGAATAGACATTTCTCCAAAGAAGACATATAAATGGCTGCACATCACTTGTCATCAGGGAAATATAAATCAAAACCACAATGAGGTACCACCTTACACCAGTTAGAATGGTTACAATTAACAAGACAGGAAACAACAAATGTTGGTTAGGATGTGGAGAAAAGGGAACCCTCTTACACTGTTGGTGGGAATGCAGGCTGATACAGCCACTCTGAAAAACAGTGTGGAGGTTTCTCAAGATGTGAAAAATCGAGCTGCCCTGAAATAAGTCAATCAGAGAAAGACAATTATCATATGATCTCTCTGATATGAGGAAGTTGAGAGGCAATGTGGGGGGTTTAGGGGGTAGGAAAGGAATAAATGAAACAAGATGGGATCAGGAGGGAGACAAACCGTAAGAGACTCTTAATCTCACAAAACAAACTGAGGGTTGCTGGGGGGCGGGAGGGTAGGGAGAGGGTGGTGGGGTTATGGACATTGGGGAAAGTATGTGCTATGGTGAGTGCTGTGAAGTGTGTAAACCTGGGGATTCACAGATCTGTACCCCTGGGACTAATAATACATTATATGTTAATAAAAAAATAAAAAAATATTTAAAAAATAGAGCTGCCCTATGACCCAGCAATTGCACTACTGGGTATTTACCAAAAGATACAGACGTAGTGAAAAGAAGGGGCACAGGCACCCCAATGTATATAGCAGCAATGTTCACAATAGTAAAACTATGGAAAGGGACCATCAACAGATGAATGGATAAAGAAGATGTGGTATGCATATATTATGGAATATTACTCAGCCATCAAAAAAAATGAAATCTTGTGATTTACAAGATGTGGATGGAGATGTGGAACTACAGTGTATTATGCTAAGTGAAATATGTCGGTCAGAGAAAGACAAATACTATATGATTTCACACATATATGGAATTTAAGAAACAAAACTGATGCACATAGGGTAAAAGAAGGAAAAATAAAATAAGAGGAAAACAGAAAGGGAGACAATCCATAAGAGACTCTTAATTATAGGGAACAAACTGAGGGTTGCTGGAGAGGAAAGGGGGTTACTTGGTGATGGGCATTAAGGAGGGCACTTGATGTAATGAGCACTGAGTGTTATATGCAACTGATAAATCACTAAATTCTAGCCTGAAACTCATAGTATGCTATATGATAAATAACTTGAATTTAAATAAAATTTTAAAAGGGTGGGGGGAGATATTGTGAAACACAATGCAGCACACATTACAGCAAGGGTGCAGAAAGCCTCTGAAATCAGATTATGTGAAAACAGACTGATAAGACTGGGCTACTCATCCCCCAGGTCAAAAAGCTAGAGAATATGAACTAATTTGCATTAAAGCATAAATGAGTTCTACACAGCCTACTTAACTTTCCCAGGGTACTTATAAAACATTATTTTAACACTAGTCATTTTCTAATTATGAGATTTTATTACAGGAAATTAGTAAGTACAGCTAAAATTGGAGAAAAAGATCACAAGTTTTTGACCTACAGGGTTTAAGGCTCTACACATTAATCTTGTAAGAGCTTCCTCCCTTAGTCTATTACTCTTTACCCTCCTTTGAAAGACAGGTATGCTAAAAGGATTAAAAGAAACTATAGATGATTTATACTACAAGTCAAAATAGTTGATCACTTTCTTTCCCTACATAGTTTTGACAAATGTATCAGGAAAACATGGCTCTGATTGGTGAGGGCAGAGAGTGAAGGAAAAGATTGCTCTGTTTGGGTACTGTGACTTTTTTAAGAGAGAAACTGGACTGACCTTGGGGCTACCTTCTTTGGGGGACAGAGACATTATTTACCCAGAAGTCAGCCTATGGGGAATGAATAACTGTCTCAAGGATAGAATGGAGCCTCATAAAATGCGAGTGTGGAAAATACCCAAAGACAAGCTCACAAATTTCATGAATGTTTGTGGAGCTCATATTACTACCCAGTCTTTTCCTCTTCTCTTCTTTATCTTTTTTTCTTTTCTCTTCCTTTCTTCTTTCCCTTCCTTTTTTCCTTTCCTTCCCTCTTTCTTCTCTTTCCTTTCTTTCCTCCTTTTCCCCCCCTCCCTCACTTCCTTCTTTTCTTTCTTTCCTATACTATTTTTTTCTTTATTTTTGTTTCTTCCTTCCTTCCTCCTCTGCCCCGTTTGCTCTTGAGAAATCAGTTCAGAACCATCTGCTCAATAAGGATCTCCTGAGAGCGGGAGTTCAGAACAACGCTCCCAACTCCTTCCATCCAAGTCCTAAGCGTGTGTAAGTCTGTGTCTCCATGTGCTTTCTACTCATCTTTATATCAAATCCTCTTTCCACATTCCACTTTCAGTGTGTATGTATGGTTTTTAAATCCTCAAATTATTAAAAAATAAAATAAAATAAATCTGCAAATTATTACTAATTTTTTTCTTGCCTTTTGAGAAATGCTGCTTCTCCTGTATCATTCATGAGATGCTAGTGCATCATTCTATATACCTTGGTACTCTGCTTCCTTAATCACACTGGATTGGGGTAAAGAAAGCATATGAATGAAGTCTGGCCAAGCAGAATTCTTAGACTTTTCCAAACTGAACTACAAGGTGCCTCCTTCAATAAGAGCATAGGGAGCGCCTGGACCACTGAAGACTGAACGTTCACCTGAAATATTGATCAGCATTTCAAAGAAAGAATATCTAGTCTTTCCTCTCAGCACTTCTCAGTGGTGGTTGGGAGCCTCATGGGGAACAGTAAATCGATAAAATCTATACAAGAAGTCCTATTTTAATTCAACACTCAAATGAGAGTAAGTTTATAGCATGTAAAAGTAAACGTTTATAGCATGCAACAGCATCACCATTCTGACTCATGATGAGATGAACATTCTAAACTCTTAAGAGTGGCATTATACAAAAGTTGGGTATTCATCCTTTCTGATGGAGGCATAATACTCCATAGTGTATATGGACCACATCTTCCTTATCCATTCGTCTGCTGAAGGGCATCTTGGTTCTTTCCACAGTAATGGATGGGACTGGAAGAGATTATGCTGAGTGAAATAAGTCAAGCAGAGAGAGTCAATTATCATATGGTTTCACTTATTTGTGGGGCAAAACAAATAACATGGAGGACATGGGGAGATGGAGAGGAGAAGGGAGTTGAGGGAAATTGGAAGGGGAGGTGAACCATGAGAGACTATGGACTCTGAAAAACAACCTGAGGGTTTTGAAGGGGTGGGGGGTGGGAGGTTGGGGGAGCCAGGTGGTGGGTATTATGGAGGGCATGTATTGCATGGAGCACTGGGTGTGGTGCATAAACAATGAATTCTGTTACGCTGAAAAGAAATTTTAAAAAAATTTAAAAAAAGAGTGACATTATAGATGTCCTCATTTCATTAAAAATACAGGCACACACAAGTTAGATGTTCTTCCTTAGAAAAATTTTAAACTACAATAAATACCCAGTGAAAATAAAGGGGAAGGAAAAAGTCTCACAACCCTGAGCTCACAACCTGAGCCGAAACCAAGAGTCCAATGCTCAACTGACTACATCACCCAGGCATACCTAGGAAGTTTGCCTTTGATGAATGATTTTGATTCCATTGTTTAAAGTTACTTTGGAGTTTAGTTTGAGGAATTTTTTTCTGGATTCTTATTCTTTTAAGACGGTTTAAGACTGCAGCCCTGGAAAACACTTCCCAAGGTCACAGTCGATCTTAGAGCAGGCATCTTCTATGAAGCTAGGAATTAAAGGAAGAAAATAAAAATCCATATGTCTCAAGGAAAACATAATAGACAGGTAGTCTTTGGTGAATGTGATTTATGGTAACCGATGGCTAAGGTTGTGAATTTTATTTCATAAATCAGAAAATAAAGCCTAAGACAGGGTGGCACTACTGACAAGACTTAGTCCAAGACATATCAGACCTTAATTTTTGGATTTTCTGGAGAAGGATTAGCAAAATGCCATTTCTTACTGGTACTTTTATAATACACAGGATATGTAAATATAAAAATCACAGATTGTTTAGAATTTGTCCGACAAGAAATATTAAAAAACACTGAAAACTTGAAAGTCAAATTATCTGCAGCATTTCCATAATTAAATGATCCACTCATGTTTTATTCAAGCATTCATTTATCCAACTCAAATTTGTTGCCCTCCTAATACACGTTAGACATCGTGGCAGACCCAACACAATGTGCCTCCCCCTCCCTCTGAGGATCCTTACTCCATCCTTGCTCCACACTTGCCCTCCCTCCTTACCTAGTCCACAATGATCCTTTGAACTAACTTCAATCACCCATGAAGGTTATGCTCCAAGTCACAAGTAACCTAAAAACAAACTCTGTCTTCCTTGAATATTCCCCGTAAGGGGCTGCATCATTTCTTCTCAATAAATAAAGGGGAGAAAACCAAACTAGAGAAAAAAATGGAGGCACAGATGAGACTCTGTACAGCAGGATTTGTTTCTTTATCTGGCTATGGATACAAAACATTCTGCTTGATCGATATCTCATTTTTAATTTACAGATTGTCCAATTCTTGGACATTGAGTAACTTCACAAATCAGATACTTTGACAAAATCCGGGGCGGGGTAGGGGGGACTGTACTTTGGCGAGTGCAACCTCAAGTTTTCCTTGTTGACATGATCTTCTCAGGTTCTTTTCATATTTGTTCCAAACTAAAGCACATGAGCATGGTTGAATTTTTCATATATATTTGCATCTGGTGGGTTTTTTTGTTTTTTGTTTTTTGTTTTTTGTTTTTAACAAATCAGAAGTAGCATAAATTCCACAGAGAACCTGTGAGGAAGATTAACTGCTTTTCCTTTCAAAAATGTTGCTCCCTCATTTCACATCAGTGGTAGGTATTAGTATCGTGAGCTTTTTCTGTTTCCTTGTTTGTGCTCAGCCAGTCTGAAATACTTCTAATTATTCATTCGCCTTAACAAGCACACATTCATTGCACTTATACTTCTGTTTGTGTGCTTTAAAACAATATGAGAATAAAATAATATATCCGCTAAGCCCAACACACAAAGAGGTAATCCAGATAGATTCTACCTATATTATGAAATGTCTTAGAGTATTAAGGTTAGAATTCTCAGCCTGATCCTCACCAAGTTATAATCCTTCCATGATACAAACTTAAGTCCTTGAAGGAAGGATAAAAAAGTGGTAAACATATTGTTTCTTCATTGTCTAAAATTCAAACGTATGAGAAAGGCAAAATGGTAGAAAGTAAATCACATATAATGCAAGAAAATTAGAGAGAGACTTGCATTTTCAAAAGTAGATGGGAAGTTTTAATGATAATTATTAATAGTGGAATATATAGACCAGACTTTATTTGAAAGACAACAATCAACTTTTGAACATTAAATGACTCTTCCTGAACATCTACTACATGCTAGGCATTACAGAAGGAATGAAGACAACATCTGCACCTTCATTCTATGTTTTCATGTTATCCCTGATCTCACCATAACTCCATTCCAGTCACTACGTCTTCCCAGGCTAGGGCTTCTGGCCCTTGGTCCCTCCATCATGCCTTCTCCATCGTGAATCCCCTAGTAAAATATAGAGGCTCCATATCATTCTCTTGGTGCCATTTTACTGTTATGCTAAACTGATTAATTCAAATAACCAAACTGGTTGAGATTTTATTGATAAAATTCTGTGGTCAGTGCATAGAAGTCTATGGTCAAAGTATGGGCAAGGTCAGGAAAACTCTGCCCCATGAGAATACAGACAAATAACAATAAAACAAAACAAAACAATTAAACAAAACGGTCATAAAATAACATCCTTAACAAGGATAAGATTTTCATCTTCAAAAAGACCTTACTGAGGTAATTTCTTAATTTCCAACCAAGGATAAATGTAATAATAATAGCTGGATTTTTAGGCAACTCTGATGGTCAAATATGGAATATTTATCTCAAGGAGCAGCTTTCAGTGCTAGGCATGTTACGCGTTTTTAGGTAACTGCTCATTTCATCTTTTGCTAAGACTCCTTCACGTTTCACTTAACCGCTATTCACTCAATAACTTCCTTGAAAAAGGTTATCATATTCAATCTAGTACCTTCTGTTGCTGAAACAAATAAAAACTGCCACACTTACCCATTCATTAACTGATTAAAAACAACAACAACAGCGACAACACAACAAAAAAGAGTTACAAATGAGACCAGAACCAAGAAATTTGGATTTCCTGGGCAAGCCACATGCATTACACCACTAATGGATGTTTGACCCCGGGACACAATGTCTCTTCTGTCATTTCTACTAGGAAGAGGGAGCAGAAGGTCTGGGGAAACAGGATATTAGGCTGAACCTTGTGATTCAGGTTCTCACTAGCAAGATCAAAATAAAATACTGGGACCCATCCCCAACCTTCCCATCTCTCTCATACAAGAACAGGCAGTCCTGAGATGCCCTTGGCCCCCATCCAGCATGGCAGCTGTGACTCTCAAAGCTGTGGATTGATGCTGGCAATGAAATTCTCGACAAGATATTTTTCTGCCATATGTTCTGGGAGTGCCCAGGGCATCAGGCTTCCAATGACAATGTAATTCAATGGCTTAAGAGTATCTTAACCATATTTCCTTCCAGAATCTTCAGACTGGGAGATAAGCACTGCATGAAATCTGCTTCTGGATACCGGCCATTTACTTACTTGAACTATTAATTACCTATTCTGTCCCATAGACACTGTCCCTCTGAGACTCTGATATTACTGACTTATTTCATTTACTTAAGATGCTGTGGCTCAGAGTATTCACTGCCTCTGTGGAAAAATTGTGAGAGTGAAAGTGAAAGAGAAGACTCTTTTTGGAAGTTTAATTGCCTCTGTTCAACCTTATGGCAACTTTATTTTTCAAATTCCATTTATCCCTGAGTGGAATAAACCTATAAAACTTAGCTTATAATGCAATTGTCTTTCCTGTTATTTAACTGTTCCCCTTTACACTGAAGCTGAAGCAAAGTGGGGGGTGAGTACCAGAGAGAAAGAGAGAATTTTTTTTTTCCTCATGTCCCCACCAGTGTGAATCTTAAACCTGCTCTGTGTCCCTTAAACCTTCTGTCTCCTATGTTCTTAATCTACTTACAAAAATTTTATAGCTAGAAATATTGACATCACCTTCTATATCTGCCTTACCGGTGACAGCAAATTAGATATCAAGTTTGAGCCACTCTACCTGCAGGACAACTATCAAATCTGACCTCTCACCAAGTTCCACTATCACTACCTTAGTTCAGTTGTTCTCCTAATCAGGTCTCCCCTAGCCACAGTAGATAACTTTTTAAAAAAATATTTATGTATTTTAGAGAAAGAGTGTACTGAGTGAGGGAGAGACAGAGAGAGAAGGACAGAGAAGAGAAACCTCAAGCAGACTCCCCGCTAAGCATGGAGCCCGAAGCAGGGCTTGATCTCAGTACCCTGTAATCATGACTTGAGCTGAAACTGAGTCTTCTGCTTCACTGACTGAGCTACCCAGGTGCCCCTCATTAGGTAGCTTTTATGCCAATACCCTTTCCTTTGAGATACCTTGTAAGATACATTTCCCAAACTACTGGCACAGTTATTTTTCCCAAGCCACTGTGATCATATCACTTTGCCCCTTAAATATCCCTAATAACTATCTTTGGTACTGGTAGAATAACATTCTAACCCCATACCAGGACACACAAGGCAGACTCTACTGCTGAACCATATCTCCAGCCACATTGTGCTCCAGTCACTAAACTTAATCACCATTTTCTGAATAAGCCATGTGTTTCCATATCTTTACTTCCATTCATTAGAATGTCTTTGCCCCCTTATCTGCCTAGTGAATTAATTTCTTGTCAAATATTCAAGGCACAGCTCCAAAGTCACCGGCAACTTTTCTCCATTCACTCTCCGCACTATGCACCCATATTTGTTATTCATTCCTGTGTGTAGTACACTTCAAGCTAACTGTCAGCCCCTGGGAGAGAGTCTCCAGGTTTACTTCTTAGCAAAGGTGCCTCTGAGTGGAATCTGCTGTTGAAAAGCTTAGGTACTAGTTGGAGAGATAAGGTTAATTTCCCTGAAATATTATACCAATGACACAAAACAATGACACATCAGTAATGCAACAGACAATAATGCTACATAATAAGAAGTTAGAGGACTAAAAGGAAAAGTTTAAAAGTATGTTAAAGAGTAGATATAATTGTTGGGGAAACTCTTATCAATGAGTTGAAAATGAGTAGAATTATAGCACGATCTCTATGACCCAGAGATTTTACATGTTTATTGAATCCCAAACAAGAAGAAACAGTTAAGTGATAAATTCCTATCAAAATGGCTGTGAAATATCCTACATTGAATATGCCTATTTGCTCGAAATACAATCCAAGGAATACTCTAATATAAAGGATACATTTAATAAAACCTATCTAAGCTCAAAATTAAAGTGTATATCTTTCTTTGCCAGAAACCCAAAAGAAATGTGAATTCGTTAGCAGTGTAAAGAGCAGAAACTAGGCTCTGGGTCTAGGGACAGACTTATGTAGCATAATGTAGAAGAGGCTTGTTCATAACTAAGGAATACTTTTCAATGAGACAAACGATGAGAGACTCTGGACTTTGAGAAACAAACTGAGGGTTTTGGAGGGGGGCGGTGGAGGGTGGGGTGAGCCTGGGGGTGGGTATTATAGAGGGCAAGTATTGCATGGAGCAGTAGGTGTGATGCATAAACAATGAATTTTGGAACACTGAAAAAAAAATATTTTTAAAAAGCCACAATGTGCTAGGTATTGGATGTTATGCACCATAATATAGTGATCCTTTTATAAAACAGAACTATAGGTGACTTGAGAAGATATGTATGGAAATACATTGTGAAAAAGAAACTATATGTTACCGTTATTTATTTTTTTAAAGATTTATTTATTTATTAGAAAGAGAGAGTGGCAGGGAGTGGCAGAGGGACAGAGAGAAAGAATCCCAAGCAGGCTCACTGCTCAGTGGGGAGCCTGACCTGGGAATCCACCTCAGGACTCTGAGATCATGATCTGAGCTGAAACCAAGAGCTGGCCACTTAAACTGACTAAGCCACGTAGGCACCCCTAACGTGCTTCGTTTTAGTACAACACAGATCACAGGAATGAGAAAACTTAAGTAAGACTATAGAAGACCTAAAAAACATAATGAATCAGGCATTCATCATTATTTATAACTTTTTGGTTA
Organism: Martes martes; assembly: GCF_963455335.1. Classification (NCBI taxonomy): domain Eukaryota; kingdom Metazoa; phylum Chordata; class Mammalia; order Carnivora; family Mustelidae; genus Martes; species Martes martes. Next base: position 97,987,165 of record NC_137896.1, on the reverse strand, counting down.
TATATTCAATGTCACATAGATAATAGAGAAAACAAGTTTTCTCAAGCACACGTAAAATATTCACAAAAACTGAGCATATATTAGATAAAAAAGAAATCATTGGTAGGGCCAATAAAGTAGAAATATTATAAACAATACTTTAATGACAACATAATAAAACTGAAGTTAGTATCAAAATTTTAAAAAGGCCTTTCCTCTTGGAAATCTATAAAATCCTTCTCAATAACTCTTCATGTGAGGGGAAATACAAAGAGAATTTATGCAACTTCAAAAAATAATGATTAATCATTTGGGATTTTCACCATTATGATCACTTTCGTAGTTTCTTGTTTTGGGTTTTTTTTTTTTTTTTAAAGTCTCAATAGTTTATTTTTGGTCTTGTTTCCCTTGCCTTAGGAGGCATATCTAGAAAAATGTTGCTATAGCTAAAGTTGGAGAAATTACTGCCTGTGTTCTCTTTTAGGATTTTTATGGTTTTGGGTCTCCCATCTTAATCTTTAACCCATCTTGAGTCTTTGTGTATGGTGTTAGAAAGCAGTTAAATTTCATTCTTTCACACTTGGCGATCCAGTTTTTCGAGCACCATTTACTGAAAAGACTGTGTTTTCCCCATTTTACATTCTTGCTCTCCTTGATATAAATTAATTGACCATGTAATTGTGGGTTGATTTCTGGACTCTGTATTCTGTTCTGTTGACCTATGTTTCTATTTTTGTTCTAGTACCATTTTGTTTTGATTACCTGGAATTTATAGTATATCTTGAAATCTGGTATCGTGATACTTCCAGCTTTGTTCTTCTTTCTCAAGACTGTTTTGGCTCTTTGGGGTATTTTGTGGTTCTGTATACATTTTAGTACTATTTGTTCTAGTTCTATGAAGAATGCTTGTTGGTATTTCTGGTATCTGTAGATTGCTTTGTACAGTCAGACATTTTAACAGTATTAATTCTCCTAATCCATGAGCATGGAATATCTTTTTATCTGTGTCTTCTTCAGTTCTTTTATCAATGTTTTATGGTTTTTAATTTCATCTTTGGAGAACATTACAGGCTGAAAAATACTGCTTTTCTTTAATTTTGTAATAATGTGAACTGTATTTTATAAGATTGAATATTTGGAGCCCACTTATCACCTTTTGTTGTGCTTTTACTGTGCTTCATTATATGATTAAACAAGTTTATCTACTGTTGTACTGATGGAGCACTAGGGTGTTACTGACAAAGCTGTTGTTGATATTGTCATGCAGGTCTCCTTGTTTTTATGGAAAGCACTTAAATTGTTCTTTTAGAGTATCTGCATCTTTAAATTTATTACATGTTGTTAAATTGTATTCCAAATTGGTTTCATATAAATAATACTCTGTAAAATATGGGACTTCCCATTTATCACAACTTTACCATCAGTTGATGATAAGCTCTTTAGTTTTTGCCAAAGTATGAAAATGATGACCTTATCACAATGAGCAGTAGAGGTTGTGGTTAAGAATAGTGAGTCCATGTGTAAAGTGTCCTCTTTGGTGCTGGCTTTGCCTCTTGCTCACTGCATTATTTGGGTAGGTTACTTGGCTTCCCTGTGCCTCAATTTCCTCATCTATGAAATAATGATAAGAATCATAACTCGTGAAGATTAAATGAGTTTACATATATGCAAAAACACTTAGAACAATGCCTGTTCTGTGGTAAGTACTATGCAAGATTTACCAGCTGCAAATCACTCTAATAATTTCCTTATAGCAAAAGAAAATCCCAGTTATGTTACACTTTTTTAGGCTATTTTACCTGGCATGCTGCATTGGGTTTTCTTTGTATTTTATGACATCCATATTTCTGAAGACTAGAGGCCAGTTATCTCGCAGAGTCACTATCAATTTGGGAAAGTCTGATGTTCCTCTACAGTTAAAGTTCCTCTACAGTTTGATTCAGGTTGTACAAGATCTGTTCTTCTCAAAAAAGACTTCTCTGACCCTCTATAGGGAAATACGGAGTTGGGATGGCCTTTCAAAAGTTCCTGAGTTGGGTTGAAGGGTCTGGGTCTTTATATTCCCCACTGAGCAGGCTGCCTTGGGGAAGAGCGAGACTGTGGGGAAAGCACCCTCTTTAGCAGAGGGTCATTTCCAGAGAGGTATGACAGCTGAGAGCTATTAGGCCCTGCACTCTCACCAGCCGGGTAGTAAGTTCCCCAGTCTTGAAAGGGGAGTTGGGAGATACTTCATGACTTCCACATGAGTAATGCAAGTTGATGAACAATATGAACTGTATCATGGCTTTAATGTAGTCCTAAAATATGTAAAGCAATGCTAAAATATATGTAAATAGTAAAACAATGAGCCAACTCAGGCACATATATATGCAGTAATAGTATGAGATAATAAATATTAAATTCAGATTATTGGTTATATCTGGGGGTATGTGGTTAATAGGGTAAGGGAAGGGTACCCAGAAGTGTACCTATATTAGTAATGATCCTTCTTGAAATGGAGAAAAAAGAGATATTTTATGATTTTTTAAAAATTTCAGTGTAATATAACACAATGGTACATTATTTTCAGGTGTATAAAAAGCTCACCGTAAGTGTAGCTACCATCTGTCACCATAGAATGCTATTAAAATATTATTAACTACATGCCCTATGATATACCCCCCATGACTATTCTTTCCATAACCAGAAGCCTGTATCTCTCACTCCCCTTCACCCATTATGCCCATCACCCCACTCCCTTTCTCTCTGGCAATCATCAGTCTGTTCTCTGTACTTACATATCTGATTCTGCTTTTTGTTTATTCAATTGTTTCATTTTTTAGATTCCACATATGAGTGAAATAATGTATTTGTCTTTCTTAATCTGACTTATCGATCTACTATTTCTTCTTCAAAGATATTTTTCCTCATCTTATTTAATTTCATAATGATACTGGTATTTCTCATATGGAGACATTCACACCTACCAAGAATCAAAGAACTGCTCATTTGTGGGTTTTTAAAAGATCAGTTCAAGGCTTGTTGAGTTCCAGACAGATGGGGATGGGATGGTTGAAAAAAAAAAAAAAAATTCTGTCATCAGGGGTCCAAGTTTGTAACTTTAAGTATCCAGAATATTATTCTGAGAGGCTTCTTTAAAGAGGAGTCTGCATAAGTTTAGATCCCATGGGTCTAGTCAGACCTGAATGTGTCTGCTACAGACAAAGAATATCTTCTGTGGGACTTTCCTGTATGTGAGGTCATTCTGATTCATTCTGGCCCATCTCAACAATAAGTACACAGGGTTAGGGTTATCACTGTGCTCTATATTTTATATTTGTATTGGTCCTACTAATAGTGGACCTGTAGGTTACAGATGTGTAGAGGAGGTTCTCTGAGATAGAACAGATTATTAGGGATAAGTAATAGAGGTGTCTTTAAACAACATAGGTGTTATTTAAATAACATAGTTCCTAACCTGCAAAAACCCAAGCTGATTTGAGTGAGATGATTTATGTAAGTCCTTATAACATAGAGTGAAAGGAAGATCATAGGTCCTTCTGTTTCTCACTACTCACTGAATGGTAGAATCAGACATTGGTAGCTCTCCTTTAAAGACTTTACCTAACCCATAATTCTATTTTATGGAAGAAAACCAGGGAGACTGAACAAATTACCAAAGGTTTCACAGATGGTAAATGGCAGATCCAGGACCAGATTTAAGATGCCCTATCTCACAGGTCAGTGCCTTATTGTCTCCAGTTTATTTACATGCTTTTGGCATCAGTAAGCCAAGATCTTTATATGAAAGCTATAGGGTCATTGATTTTGTCATTAAAATGAATGAAGTAATTTATTAAATGCTTTCTTATTATTTAGGTCATCTTGGACACAGGTTTAAACTGTCAAAATATGACTTCCTTCAAAGCAAGGTCACACAGCAATAAGGGAGAAGAAATTCTCCAAGAATAATCAATCCATTACCAAAATCTCACTGAATAATTTCCAAACTGTTATACTGTATCTTAATAATGGCATGAAAATTTATATACTAGTCCCAGTTTTAAGGACAGGGTTAGAGTATGATCTATTAATTGCAACTTGATTGAAGTATTTGTGGTTTGTATTTTAGTGGGAAATCTCTGAGGGCAATGGCATGAAATAAGTTTGCCCTGCTAATAGAAAAACTCTTAGTAGAACAGAATTGAAAATCCAATCATGCCACCTTCTTGTGAATAAAATGTACAGATTGAAAGCGAGGGATGGAGCCAGCCATAGCACCTGAATCACACAGAATTATAGGTCTGGTTCACAAAATTGCTACTTGGGATTGCATTTACATAATAGCAAGTGATAGATTATGCTGAGGCCAAGAAAGCGTATGTGCCTGGCACTTTGAAGAGAACACTGTCCCTGGGCATCTCCTGGTACCTACTGGATATCATTTAGAGTCAACCCTAGTAAATGTACCAACCCAGAATTTGGACATTGGACTTCCAGCTCTAGAGCTGAAACTTGTTTTCATGACGCTATACTGCCTGTTAGTCACCTGATATATTTGATACTGTATTGGTTCCTGTCTCTCTCTGGGAAAAACACTTCTAATCCTTGGCTGATTGACACTATGAACTCACTGCAATAAAACTAAATTTCTATTTAACATTGTTGTTGTCCCTCAGGATGCTGGGACATAAATTCCTCTTAACTTCTCCCTATTCCAGCTCTGGGAGTCTCAGCTACTAAACTGTCTATAGGCTACTTTATAAAACCACTGACCTTAGGGTGAGTGTCTATGTGTGAGTGGTGTGTGTATAAGGATGTGTATCTTACCTGTCTACTCAGACACGTTATTGTGGTCTAACATCGGGCTACAGTCATGTCTCAGAAGCCAGAGTTTGCCACTGGGAAGGCTGGGACTGCTGAACTTGAGGCAACCTCTGCAGATTTCCTCAACCTTCTTAATTTCTTCTCTTCTAATACATCAGGAAATGTCAGGAATGCTCTCCACTTTACCAGCATCATTTTCAATCTTGGGAATGCACTAGCTGAAATTCTTTCTCTCCTTTTTCTCCAACATGGTGAAAGTCAAGTTGAAATCACAAAGAAAAAGTCTTGACCAGAGAAAACATAAGCAGTATTATAAATTTCTGCTTTCCTGGCCACATAATAAATGGTTATTCTCTGGCCATACCCACTAGCTCCATGAACTAGGCCAGAATCAGATGAAGTCAAGTTCTTCCAAGAAAATGGGACATTACAGGAGATGATTTCCATGCACACTGAGGACCAGTCTTCTTACTTAAACCAGGGAGAAACTGTTTCCTTTTTGTCCCCAGGTGGGGAAATTTCCTAGACAGTAACTGCATCATTAAAAAAATGGAAGCTGTATGCCCAGTACTACTGAAGTTACCTTGTGCTTGTGCTTAAATGGATCAATGTCACCTCTGCTGCTGAGGTTTCTCTTTCATTCCAAGGCTGATAATAATTAAGGCCAGAGACACTGTATACACAAGTGGAGAGCACAAGGGGTGGTTAGCTCTGTAACCTTGGCCCAGCACTAAGTCCTTAGCCATATTCATATTATTATGAGGGTCACTGTCATCACCAGAACTGCAGTTGGAAAATAAAATAAAAAACAAAACTGCATTTGGTATTTTATCATCTCAGCCTTTTACAGAATTTATTGGAAAACACTCCTTTAACTTACTAATTTCTTGAGGAATTTTTCATGCTTCATGCCAAAGTTTTCCCATAGCACGCTCTCTCTCTCTCTCTCTTTTAAAAGATTTTATTTATTTATTTGACACAGAGAGAGGGTAAGAGAAAAAGAGAAGGAGAGAGAGAGAGAGCACAAGCAGGTAGGGTGGCAGGCATAGGGAGAGAGAGAAGCAGGCTTCCCACTGAGCAGGGAGCCTGACATAGGGCTTGATCCCAGGACCCTGGAATCATGACCTGAGCCGAAGGCAGATGCTTAACGACTGAGTCATCCCGGTGCCCCTCAAATGCATTTCTCATTTGATTTCTTTCTTGATTAGTGGGTTTCAGGATAAAGTCCATTAGTTCAAAATAATCTTGTCTCCACTTTCTCTTTCACGCCTGTCTCTGAATGTGGCTCCAGCCATTCCATTATGATCTTTAACTCCCACTTTGTTCTGTCATAGTTTCGCATTATATATACTGTTCCCCTGCCTGGAATGTTCCCCCTTTTTTTCACCCATAACTAATTTCTATACATTTGATATCACCTTTTAAGGCTAAAAATATATCTTGTTTATTCTTCTTCACTAAAAGACAGGTCAGCTGTTCCTTTCCTGCATTCCTATGATACAACATGTTTATCTTTTCACTGATTATCAAGCCCTTGTACCACTTGCCAAATATGAAATGATTATTTCATATTTTTTTAAACTATCATTATTATTATTCACATTATTATTGCTTTATTTTTAAAGAAGAGTTACCATTATGAGCTCCTTCTATGAATAAGGGGGGAAAGTATAGCAGTTGCCACTATAACACATAATTCCAAGGGCTGAGAACTTCACATCTGGATTCTGAAGAGCCTTTGTCAAGCCTTTTTGGTTTGATTTTCATTTAATCACCCTATTTAACTGGCTAGGCTATTAATGTTTTACTTACAATCTAACTCTCTGAGGTGGGGGGAAGGGAGAGCTAATAGAAAAGTACTGAATACAGTACGGGGGTGGGGGAGATGACCTTTGAGTTTTCTTCCGCAGCACCATCTCCATCTGCTGCAGGAAGATCTCAGCACAGGCACCCGAGGAAGGCTCCAGATAAAGAGACATGTCAACCTAGGTGCCTGGGCTTGGAATGCAAATATGCATAAAAGCGTAGCTGGCCAGGGGCCTGAGTCCTTAACTACAACCCTGTTCAGAGACCCTAACATACCTGCTGTGCACCAAATCTGGTATGGGGAGGCGAGCCTTTCTCTGTGAGTCCTGCCAGGTGAGGCCTTTGTAATTGCCTATGGTTGGGCCTGAAAAATCACACATCATTTTTCAAGTAGTAGTTTTTCTTCTCAAATCCCTGTTGGATTCATTATAGGAACTTCTTTTGGACAATGTGCTTAGATTGGCTTCAGGAGAGCCTAAGGAGTGTTTGGCTCAAAGATTTTCCATCTTTTCTCCAATAAATTCTGGGAACATAGTTAGTTCCCAGTGCAGACCTCTGTTCATATACTTCCACAAGCGCAGGTAGCCAGGAGTAGTCTTTCTTATTTAGGCCCCCTCAGTCCTAGGGCTGTCAGCGTTCATAGCTCAAGGTCTAGTGTTGTCCACTGAAGGTTTTCACCTTGACTTAGATGTAAGAGAGAAGTGCCCATTCCCATTCCCTAGAAAAGGGGATATTATGCCACAATATTGCAAATTTTTCCAAAGACATCCTTGTTCCATGGTCCTTCAACTTCAACAATTCTGAAAGTATGATATGAGTATAGAACTAAGGGCTACAAAAACAAAACAAAACAAAACAAAACAAAAAAACAAACAAAAACCCAACCAAACCCAGTCTTTTGTTATCTTCTTTGCAAGTCTTGCATGGTATGTCAAGCCCATTCTTTTTGAATATGAGAATGTTTGCCATATTACTTTATGCTCATCCTTTTGGGAAACTGGCCAAAACTGAGATAAGGTACAACCATCTCATTATACTTAAAGCACTGCTGAGAAGGAAATCATGTCAGAGTCAATCCTGACTTTATAGCTGAAGAAAATAAGGCCCAAAGAAGTAAAATAGAATTTTATCCAATATTATGCATTTTATCAGGGTGCTGGGAAATTAATTGTTTATATTTGATTCTAATAGTCATCTCCATACTAGTTTTATTAACAAGAGAAGAAATAAGGACTTTGAACCTCTGTTTCCACATTTTAACCCAATTTTCTGTTAAAATTAAATAAAATAATGTAAATAAAGTTGTTAGCAAAGGGATGATCCATTTTATCTTCAGAAAGTATAAGTAAGTGCTATTCTTCCTTCACCACTTTTCTTTATATTTCTAAAAATCCTAATGTAGTTTTTTAAAAAATTTATTTTATTTTCAGTGTAACAGTATTCATTGTTTTTGTACCACACCCAGTGTACTAATGTAGTTTTAACATAAAATTTAGATTCACTGAACTCTTTTTTTCATTTGAAATTAGGATAGGTTTTGAGACCTCTTGTTCTAATGTAGGTCCTAGGGAAGGAAGAAGATACCTAAAGGGAGGATTTTTATAAATGAATGTGAAGAGAGGAGGATATACTAAATATTGTGAAGATAAGAAAGTAAAAGGAGAAAGAGATGTTTGGGAGGGAAACACCAACAGCAATGAAGGAAAAGAACTTAGTGTAGCACCGAAATCTCTAAACTGGTGGAGAGATCAGTGGTCTCAGGCAACTAATGATTAATCTATGAACAGGACTTGCTTTGTAAATAAATGACCTGGAACAGCATTAACTTGACCAGTTAGAGCTCTGAACACACAGAAGCGATCAAAAATTAGAAAATATTAAACAAGACAGCTGAAAAATTACCATGCCTGGAAGGTGTCAAATGCATCATTTATTGAGTAGATAAATTACATGCACTATAAGCAAATGCCACAACTGAGTAAACAGGAGCAAATTGGATTTCTTGTTTTTTATTTTCATACACAGATATATGAAATCTATCTATCTATTGATCTACCATCTATCTATCTAGATATAAATATATCCGCCAGTTGGAAGAAGATTATTTTTCTCATAGCTGACCTGTGGAGAAAGGATTTTGTAAGAATTGGTGTCCACTGGGAAATTTCAGGTATGTAAACTATCTGGTGATCATCTCAGAAGAATGATGCAATTCCATTGTGAAATTAATTTTGAACCTGTGTCATTCCTTGTTCTAAGTTCCTTCCCAGGTGTAATTAGGCACATCAGAAATAGTGTGTTCTGTCTTCCAGCAATCCCAATTACTCTGTCAAGTCTTGATCAAATACCTACTACTAGTCACCATTCCTGACTTACCTTTTGTCATCCTCCATAAAATGTCTTGCTAATCTGATGAAGCTATATATTCTGTATTCCTCATCTTCTTTCTGTTGTATTCAGAGATCCCATTTTATCAATGGTGCTGGAACCAGTGGACTCAAGTGTCAATTCAGGGATCAATTGCTGGTTTAACTTAGTGTTAGGAATACCGGTTTCTATGACAAGAGTGGAGGGGAAAGAGGTATTTGTACTGTATTTGAAAAGGCCCTATATGGACATTGGCTAGTACTACAGAAAATCTGCTTGGACCCTAACTGATTTTAAGTCCCAGTATCACTGCAGTTAGCCCGGAGGTGGATCTTTAGGACTAGGAGTTCTGCTCGGAGAGGGCAGGTTCCAAAGCTCTGATCTAGATATTTAAAATAAAAATCTCATCTTCTTCAGCAGAAGAATGAAAGAGAACAGGCAAAATCCATGAATTGAAAGATAGAACAAAAGAAATTACTCAATTTGAAAAAACAGGGTGAAAACAGACTGAGGGGAAAAAAGCCTCAGTGATTTGTGGGACCATAACAAAAGATCCAACGTTTATGGCATCAAAATCCCAGAAGGAGAGGAAAGAGGGCAGCATTGAAAAAGTACTCAAATAGGGGCGCCTGAGTGGCTCAGTGGGTTAAAGCCTCTGCCTTCAGCTCAGGTCATGATCCCAGGGTCCTGGGATTAAGCCCCACATCGGGCTCTCTGCTCCACGGGGAGCCTGCTTCCTCCTCTCTCTCTGCCCTCCTCTCTGCCTACTCGTGATCTTTGTCTGTCAAATAAATAAAATCTTTAAAAAAAAAAAGTATTCAAATAAATAATGCTTGATAAAGTTCCCAAATTTGGCAAATCATAAATACAGATTCAAAAAGCTGAGTGAACCCCAAAGAAAAGAATCCCAAACAAATTCACACCAAGGTTCATTATAGTCAGACTTCTGACTTCTGAAAACTAAAAACAAAGAAAAAAAAATCTTGACTCAGTCAGAGAAAAACACCTTTCATATAAGAAAAAAGGTAGATTTTTTTTTAAAGATTTTATTTATTTATTTGACAGAGAAAGATCACAAGTAGGCAGAGAGGCAGGCAGAGAGAGAGGGGGAAGCAGGCTCCCCACTGAGCAGAGAGCCTGATGCAGGGCTTGATCCCAGGACCCTGAGATAATGACCTGAGCTGAAGGCAGAGGCTTAACCCACTGAGCCACCGAGGCGCCCCAAAAGGTAGATTTCTTATCAGAAACCACGAAGGCCAGAAATAAATGCTAAACATTTTTCAAATGGTGATAAAAACCCCTGTCTACCCCAAGTCCTATAACCAGCAAAAGTAACATTCAGGAAGAGGGGGAGATCCAAATATTTTCAGATGAAGGAAAACTAAGGGAAATAGTTATCTGCAGACCTTCCCTGAAAGAATGGCTTAAAAGAAGATATCTAAACCAAAAGAAAGCAATAAAAAAGGAACCTTAGAACATCATCACAGAATAAGAAACATGATAAAAAAATAGATAAAAGCAATAGGCTTTTCTCTGTATTTAGATTTTCTAATTTATGTTTGGTGATAAAGTGAAAACATCTGTCTGATATTTTTCTAAATATATAAAGAAGAAATATTTAACACAAATAATAAACAGAGAAGTTAAGGCTTGTAAAAGGAGGTAAGGTTTCTATACTTTAGTTGGCTATACAAAAACACTATATATAAAATAAATGTAGTGCTAAATATATTCAAGGAACTCACATGAAGTAACTAAAAAGAGAAAGGATCAAAATAAAAAAGAACAAAGAAAAAATAAAAAAGAACAAAGAAAAAACAAAAAATAAAATAGCAGATTAATTCCAACCTACCAATGATTATCTTAAATGTAAATGCTATAAATATAGCAATTAAAATACAAAAATTGAAGTGAGAATTGAAATGGCCCATCTATGTGATATCTTGATGTCTACAAGAAACTCACTTCAAATATAAAGGTACATAGCACTAAATAGAGTAGCACATACCCAAGCAACATGAAACAGTCTCACACATGTATCACTGAACATACCAGCACACACGCCACTTCAGTCCTCACAGTACTTGAGGAGCACAATCATAAGTCATCACTATACACAGTGTCTCAAACAGTATTACTAAAGGCAGCAGCAAACACACCTGGAATCCTTAAACACAGTGTCTCTCACATGTATCACTAAACAAAGCCCCAAGCATACCAGGCACTATTAAACACAGTAGCTCACACACATCACTGAACACAGGAGCCAACACCAGTCATATTTGCATGGTATTTTGCTTCTATTCAGCCAAACACAGTAGCCCATACACCAAGCACTACTGAACACAGTCCCACTCGTGCATCACTGAAAAACTAGCACATATCAAGCACTAGTAACACAGTAGCTCACGAATATATCACTAAACACAGTAGCATCCACACCAATAAACACAATACCTCACGCACTGATAAGTATACATTGTAGCAGACATTTCTCTAAAAGTATACCACCCACAGCAGGCACCATTGAGAGACTGTCTCACACATACGTATGACACATACGTAACTACACAGCAGCACATATACACTGAGTCCAGGGGTTCAGACATATGCCATCAAACAGGTTAGCATAGCCTCAGTGCAACAGTAACACAGTGTCTCATGTAATATTACTAAACATGGTGCCACACGTATTTTTTAACTCAATATCCCACCCTTCTATCACTGACCAAAGTAGCAAATACATGAAGCACAACTAAGCACAGCATTTTACTCACATATCAACCAAACCACATGGCGAATAGATAACCCAAACATCACTAAATGGAGCATGGTATTCTGCTGTCCCCCTTCACCCCACCCCTTATCTGCTCTTTTGCTTTCCATGGTTTAATCGTGGTCAACTGTGGTCTGGAAGCAGATGAGCCTCCTTCTGATTTATGGCCAAGGAGTCAATAATAGCCTCGGGCTATGCCACAATGCCCAAGTCATTCACCTCACTTCATCTCATCACACAGGTGTTCTATTACTTCACATCATCACAAATAAGAAGGGTGAGCACAATACAATGAGGTATTTTGAGAGAGAGACCATATTCACATAACTTTTACTGCAGTATACTGTTATAATTATTAGTTATTGTTGTTAATCTCTTACTGTGTCTGATTTATAAATTAAACTTTATCATAGGTCTCTATGTATAGGAAAAAAACATGGTATATGTAGGTTTCAGTACTATCCATGGTTTCAGGCATCCACTGGAAGTCTTGGAACATATCCCCCATGGATATGGGGGGTGGGGAGGGGGTGGCTACTGTACAGTTATTAATATATCCACTAGTGAAATGTAAACTCTTTCAGTGATCAAGAAAGTGGCAAGGGTAGCTGTTTTCATCACTTGTATTTACGGTTTCTGCACATCTTAAGAAAAGCAATAAAATGAGAAAATATAACAAATGGTAAAAAGATTAAATAAGGAGAAATAAAACTACCATTATATACAGATGACATTATATGTATAAAGTCAGAAAAATCATAAACTGTTAGAATTAATACATGAAATTAAGAAGTCACTTTATACAAGTTTGAAAAATAGAAATCAGTACTTTTTCGCTTTTGTTTCCTTTGCCTTTGGAGACATATCTTGAAAGAAGTTGCTGTGGGTAATATAGAAGAGGTTACTGCCTATGTTTTCCTCTAGGATTCTGATGGATTCCTGTCTCACATTGAGGTCTTTTATCCATTTCGAGTTTATTTTTGTGTATGGTGTAAGAGAATGGTCGAGTTTCATTCTTCTACATATAGCTGTCCAGTTTTCCCAGCACCATTTATTAAAGAGACTGTCTTTTTTCCACTGGATATTTTTTCCTGTTTTGTCGAAGATTATTTGACCGTAGAGTTGAGGGTCCATATCTGGGCTCTCTACGCTGGTCTATGTGTCTGTTTTTATGCCACTGGTCTATGTGTCTGTTTTTATGCCAGTACCATGCTGTCTTGGTGATCAGAGCTTTGCAGTAAAGCTTGAAATCAGGTAACATGGTGCCACCAGTTTTATTTTTGTTTTTCAACATTTCCTTAGCGATTCGGGGTCTCTTTTGATTCCACACAAAATCAAAAGCTTCTGCACAGCAAAGGAAACAGCCAAAAAAACAAAGAGGCAACCCACGGAATGGGAGAAGATATTTGCAAATGACAGTACAGACAAAAGGTTGATATCCAGGATCTATAAAGAACTTCTCAAACTCAACACACACAAAACAGATAATCATATCAAAAAATGGGCAGAAGATAAGAACAGACACTTCTGCAATGAAGACATACAAATGGCTACCAGACACATGAAAAAATGTTCATCATCACTAGCCATCAGGGAGATTCAAATCAAAACCACATTGAGATACCACCTTACACCAGTTAGAATGGCCAAAATTAGCAAGGCAGGAAACAACGTGTGTTGGAGAGGACGTGGAGAAAGGGGAACGCCTCTTACACTGTTGGTGGGAATGCAAGTTGGTGCAGCCACTTTGGAGAACAGTGTGGAGATTCCTCAAGAAATTAAAAATAGAACTTCCCTATGACCCTGCAATTGCACTACTGGGTATTTACCCTAAAGATACAGATGTAGTGAAAAGAAGGGCCATCTGTACCCCAATGTTTATAGCAGCAATGGCCACGGTCGCCAAACTGTGGAAAGAACCAAGATGCCCTTCAACGGACGAATGGATAAGGAAGATGTGGTCCATATACACTATGGAGTATTATGCCTCCATCAGAAAGGATGAATACCCAACTTTTGTAGCAACATGGACGGGACTGGAAGAGATTATGCTGAGTGAAATAAGTCAAGCAGAGAGTCAATTATCATATGGTTTCACTTATTTGTGGAGCATAACAAATAACATGGATGACATGGGGAGATGGAGAGGAGAAGGGAGTTGAGGGAAATTGGAAGGGGAGGTGAACCATGAGAGACTATGGACTCTGAAAAACAACCTGAGGGTTTTGAAAGGGCGGGGGGGTGGGAGGTTGGGGGAACCAGGTGGTGGGTATTAGGGAGGGCATGGATTGCATGGAGCACTGGGTGTGGTGCAAAAACAATGAATACTGTTACACTGAAAATAAAAAAAAAATAAAAAATTAAAAAAAAAAAGAAATCAGTACTTTTATATGCCAGGAATAAATAATTTGAAAATAATCATAACAAAAGGAAAAACTTAAATTATGCTATTTATAGTAGTCTGAAGTAACTAGAATGATTCTAAAAAGTATATGTAAGTTTTCTACATATAATATGGTAAACATTGCTAAGAGAAATTAAATAAGACCTAAAGGGATGGTATGTTTATGGTTCAACAGACTTAATATTGTAAAGGTGTAATTTTCTAATCATTTTATCCACAGATTCAATGAAATCCCAAGCAAAATTCAGGTATCTGGGAAAGAGGGAGATTGGCAAAAGAATTCTAGAATGTATATGGAGTGCATTGGTCCAAGGTTAGTTCAGAAAAATTTTGAGGAACAAAACTGGTAGAATTACACTATCAGATAGTGAGTAATTATAAAGGTAGGTTGTTTTTTTTTTGTTTAAGATTTTACTTATTTATTTGAGAGAAAGTGAGAGAGAGTGAGCAAGAGTGAGCACGAACCAGAGGAGGAACAGAAGGAGAGAGAAGCAGGCTTTGCACTGAGCTCAATGATCCCAAGACCTTGAGATCAGGACCTGAGCCAAAATCAACAGTCAGATGCTTAATTGATTGAGCCACCCAGAAGTCCCAGAGCTACAGTTTTTAAGAAGACAGTGATGTTATAGATATTATAGTTACAACAGTAGGTTATAGGTTGAAACATAAACAAAGAAAAAAACCATGGGACAGAGTAAGAGAGTCTATAACTATCTACTCACATATTTGAACACGTGAATATGGTAAAAAGTGACAGCAGATCAGCAGGGAAAGGAATGGTCTTTCCGATAAATACTGCTAGGTGAACTGAACATCCATATGGAGAAAAATGAGTTTGAATGATACCACAGATCATACTGAAAATGAACTCCAGATAGGTTGTAGATCTAAATGTGAACATAAAACCAATGAAAACTCAAAAAAGATAACATAGATGAATATCTTTATCAACTTCAGGTAGAAAAATATTTAATAAATAAGACACGGAAAGCACCAACCAAGAAAGAAAGTATTGATATTTTAGACTTCACTATAATTTTATATATAGAGAGAGAAAAACAAATTTATTAGGTAACAAAAATTAAATCCTATGAAACAAAAAAGAGATAGCATTCTAAATAATAATCATCCAAAAAAGAACAGAATGGGAAATGACATCTCACAAGAAACCCATGTGACAGTAACAATTAAGATCTTGTTGAGTAGTCACAAACTTCTTTAGAGCTTATTTATTTGTGAAACTTGCTCTCTCCTATTTTGAGTGGTGCCCTTCCTAAATAAAGTCTTCTTGACTGCAGGGTAGTTCTCATTTTTAAAAAAAATTATATTCAATTAATTAAAATGTAGCATATTATCAGTTTCAGATGGAGAGTTTAGTGATTCATCAGTTGCATAGAACACCCAGTGTTCATCCCATCAAGTACCTTCCTTAAGGTCCATCACCCAGTTATCCCAATGCCTCCTTCCCCTCCAGCAACACTCAGTTTGTTTCCTATAATTAAGAGTCTTTTATGGCTTGTCTCCCTCTCTGTTTTCATCTTATTTCCCCTCCCCCTTCCCCTACGATACTCTGTTTTGTTTCTTAATTTCCACATTTGTCTAGAAAACAGTACGGAGCTTCCTCCAAAAGTGAAAAATTGAGCTACCCTATGAGCCAGCAACTGTACTACTAGGTATTTACACAAAGAATACAACATAGTGATCCAAAGGGGCACCTGCACCCCAGTGTTTACAGCAGCAATGTCCATCCACAATAGCCAAACAATGCAAAGAGCCCAGATGTCCATCGACATATGAATGGATAAAGAAGATGTGGTATATATAAACAATGGAATATTATTCAGCCATCAAAAAAAAAAAAAGAAATCTTACCATTTGCGATCAGAGTTTTCTTTCCATTCAGCAGGTTGAATAGATCACGCCCCTCCCTTCTGGCTTGCCAAGTGTCTGTGGGGAAATTGTCTCCTTCCATCCTCAAGTTCATTGCTTCAAGCCTGTTTCCCATCTCAGTTATTGTATTGTTCATACCTGACTTTTTTTTTTTTTTACACTCTTTTATTTCTGCAGTAAGGGCCTCCCTGAAGTCCTCCATTCTTTTCTTAATCCCAGTGAGTATCCTTAGGATTGTTGCTTTAAATTCTCCATCAGGCATATTACGTTTATCTGCTGCACTTAAGATCTGTGGCTATGACTTGACCTTGTTCTTTCATTCGGGATGAATTCTTCTGTCTTGGCCTGTTGTGGAAGTCCCTGCCTTCTTCTGGGTGCAAGAACAGTCCGTTTGCTTCCCACTCGGGAGAGAAACGGCTTTGGGAAGCAGAGGGTATGTAGTGCCCGCGGTCTGGCCCTGGAGCAGGCGCCTCCGGTCGGGGCTGCGTGCACTCCGAAGCTCTAGCCTTCAAGCCGGTCATCTGCAGAGGCTCTCCCGGCCGGATGCGGACAGTGTTTGGTCCCTGGTCTGAACGTGGCCGAGTTTGCACTAGCTGTGCTCCGCTCTGCGTGTGAAACGGGACCTGAGCTTCTTGCACTAGAACTGCAGCCCGGCAGAAGGCTCTAGTCAGGGAGGAGGTATGCGCCGGGGCTCGTGCTGCTCTTCTGGACAAGGGACCCGCCACACCAGGACTGAGGCAGGCTTGGCTGAGAAGGGCAGCACGGCCAGAGCGCCAGGCTGTGGGGCTTGTAGTCAGCAGCTTGGGCGGCCGCGTCCTCGCTGTGCCGCTCACCGCCCCAGGTGGCTCTGCGTGCAGGCTGAGGGCCCGGGAGGAAAATGGCACCGGCCACCTCCTTTGCCCCGGAGAGCAGGCTCCGAGCCCGCTGCCTCCCAGGAAGGCCCTCTGCAGAGAGCAAATCATCTCCCCCGGTTGCGTCCCACGCCTTTTCCAGGCAGCTCGTTCCAGGCCGTCCGCCCCAGGCGCCTGGGCCTGCCTCCTCTCCTCCCCAGGAGCAGCGCGGTGCCCTGCGGCTTCTACCCCAGCCAAACCTGCCCACTCTTCAAACTCCCGGCTTTAGGGACGCGGCGCAGGCAGGGGCCAGTGCGCTCTTCTGGGGGAAGGTCTCACGGGGCTTGGGACTGAGGCGAGCTGGACCCGCAAAGACTGGCTCACCAGAGTGCAGGGCAGGCGGGTTTCGTGGAAGCATGTGCGGCAGCCTGTGCTGGCCCAACGCTGCCTCCTGCGGACGCATCTGGGTTTCTGCGGAGGGGCCGGGAGAGAAACGGCGCCGGCCGGCCGGCTCCTGTGTACCCGGAGAGGCCTCTCCAAGGCTGACTTCTACGGGGAGGGCACATCATCTCCCCACCCTGTGCTACAGGCACTCTTCAAATGGCTGTTCCCATGCGGCTGCCCCCGGGGCGTCTGCGCCCCCCCCACCCAGGGCTCTAGTTCCTCCAAGACCACCAACCTTTCAAACGCCAGGGTTGGAGCCTCGCGGGCTGCAAAAACTCATGAAAATCGGCCCCTCTCTTTTTCCCAGCAAATGGCTTTGGGCAGACGTTCTCCTTGTGGGTTCCCCTGTGCGCTCCTCTCTCTCATTCTCTGTATCTCTCTTGCTTCTGCAGCCACAGCTCCCTCTCCAGAGCAGTCATGAGCCCCTTCTGCCCCAAACCGCATCTCCGCCTTTCCTACTCTCTTCCATGACGCGTCTTCTCTCCCTTTAGTTGTGGAGTTTGTTCTGTCAATCTTCAGGCCAGTTTCTGGGGTATTTAGGATAATTTGGTAGTTATCTCGCTGTGTTCCACAGACAAGACAGGGTGAGGATCCTCCCACGGCGCCGCCATCTTAGCTCTTCCCCGGACTTCACTCTAATTAAGTAATTTGTTAATCAGACACCATTGAGAGAATGTTAGCCCAGGAATGGAAAAACACATTTACAACAGATATAACTAGCGATCTATTTATATAGAGTTTATTTAAAGAACTTCTACAAATCAGTAAGAAAGAAAATCTGCTAGAAAAAAAATGGACAAAGACTTGAACAGGTACTTTAGACTAGATAGGATATTCAAATCAATAAACCTGAAAAGCCGCTCACTCCTGTTAGAATTTAATGAAATGAAAATTAAAACCAGTAAAAGATACTAGCATCTACTAGAATGGTTAAAATTTGAAAGGCTGGTAATACTTAGCTTTGATGAGGTAACAGAAAAACTAGAATCTCAAATACTGCTAGATGGACTGTCTCTTGGTTTAACTTCTTTGGAACTCTTTTTGGCAGTAGCTAATAAAGCAAAATAAATATGAACATGATACCCAGCAATTCTATTGCAAGGTAGTTAGCAATAGAAATGCATCCCCGTGTACACCAGACACAAATACAAAAAGGTCATAGCAGCGTTGCTCATATTAGCTTTAAATCAGAAACAACCCAAAGTGCCATCAGTAGAATGGATAAATAAATAAAAATTTATACAATTCAATACTGTAACAAATTGATGTATGAACTACCATTTTACTTAGCAAGAATGATTCTCACATATATAATTTTGGATAAATGTCTAATTACATTAATTTAAATTTGAAAACAGGCAGGGGTGCCTTGGAGGCTCAGTCTGTTAAGCATCCAACTCTTGATTTGGGCTCAGATCATGATCTCAGGGTTGTGAGATTGAGCTCCACATCAGGCTCCGTGCTGAGTGTGAGTGAGCCTGCTTAAGATTCTCTCTCTCTCTCTCTTTCTCTCTCCTTTCTAAAAGTACTAAAAAATAAATAAATTTGAAGGTAGGCAAAGAATCTTTGATGCTAGAATTCAGGAGAGTGTTTCTCTTTTGGAAGGTGGGGGGTTAGAGATTGGGGGGACATATGAGCAGCTGTTTCTTGGGTGCTGGTTATATCCTATGTCTTTATGTGTGCTTGGGTTACACAATTTTGTTTCTTTTATAATAATTAATTCTGATATACACATGAGTTGGGGTTTTTTTCTATGTATATTATACTTCAATAAAAGAAATTATTAAAAATGCATATAGCTGAATCTCACCTCAGACTCTGGAGATGAGGCCTGGTTGTCTGATTAGCCCTTTCCCCCTTTTGGTTTTCTTGGAAGAAAGAGGAAAGATCTGTCCATCTCTAGTTCCTTTTCTGTTCTACCAAGTGTTGCTGAGTTATGAGCGATTACATAAGAACATATGTTGGAATAATCAGAGTAACTTGATATTAATCTGGGAAAACGGTTTAAAAAATCATTTAGTTGAGACAGGAATATAATTTTATATTGGCTAAGGAAAGAGTACATTTCACTTATAGAACAACATGTCTGAAGGCTCTGATAGGAGTTCCAAATATCATGTATCTGAGGATGGAAGCTCATTTGTCCAACAACATTTATGAAAAACTGTAACTATATTCCAGACAATTGTGCAACATCAGGGATTTGCTCACTAAGCATCTTTGTTTTCCTAATAGACTATCCTGGATCTATGTTCATGAATTTGTCTAAAACCTTTTAAAAGTATTTTAATTTCTAATTTGTGTGTGTATTGAAATGGAAATACGAGTTTTATGACAGTTGAAAAGCAAAGGGCATCTATAACTTCCTTAAGAAAACTCCCTTATACTTGACCTTTCAAATTATGAATGAACTTCTCAGAACTCGAACATCACTTCATCAGTACTCCATCAACCTAGCTGGATCGATAACATAAAATGTGATATGAACAATGAAGGAGTCATTCCCCAAAGAAAAACAAAGAGGGGGCTGTATCCTTCAGGCTAGGAAATTTGTTCAGAAATCTCCTTGGGACTCAATTGATGTTGAAAAGCAGGTAAATCCTCCTAGCACTGATGCTAAGTCACAAAATCACAGCCTTCACCAGCAGCATGGTCACCACAGGAGCCATTCACGAGAAATGAAATGACACCATGACTTTTTTCTGCTGAGGAATGAGTGTTATGAGGCAGATTTGTCATCTGTTGGTGAAAGCAACTTCCAGTGCATTTTATAGATTTGGATGTCCAAGAAAGTGTCATGTAGATGTGAGACAGATGGGGGAACTAGAAGAGCTGGGAAGATAATCTGTAGGTAGAGGGAATTAAGTTTGCTCCTTAAGAAGACTTCAAAATAGATACTGCTAACTAGGCCTCGGAAATAGTTCCTTACCAGAATAGCTCTGTCATATTTCACACGTTCATCATACACAGAAGACAACAATTGTAGAGGCCTAAAAGGAAGCTAAAGACCTCATAGGCTTAATAAAGTTACTCCAAAGGGGGAATTCAGGGCAGGTAAAATTAGATTTTGATGAAAGATAGAATAAAAGCAGTAGCAATGTCTATATGGTTGAGATTGATAGAGTTTTAAGGAAATAAACTAATTTGAGCTTAAAGGTGATAAGAAAAATAGTGAAGACCCTTGGATAGAGGATTAGAAAGCTATAATTTTGATGCCTGAGTAATAGCACCTTTAGTGGCTTAGTGAAGAGTCAGCCTCAAAACAACCTTTTTTTGCAGAGCTAGCCTCTGAGAAAAAGGTAGGTATCCTGTAATCAAGGCCAAAGAAATGCACTAAGGGAAAGCGAATAATTGAACTCTAGACCTCTTCCTTTTTGAAATTCAATGTTACTAGAACTTTTCTAAGGTGGTTGAGGTTAACTGTCAGGGGAGAACATCAAGGTCCTGCAAAGGAGATTTCTCAAGAGGGAGAGAAAATGGGCATTGGTGACAAAATCTCAACATTAAACACAAGACGGACGTGGGGCAATGACTGGTTTTGAAACAGTGCATGGCTGAGTTCAGAGGCTCCCTGCAGTCACAGCCACCTTCCGTTGGCACCATTCCACCAAGAACAGTGGCTGAAAGAGTAATACATCCCAAAGAGCCCTACCATCGCGGTTCCACGCATGGGATTCTTTGTCTAGTGCAGCGATTTGGGTCAGTTGCAATCACAATCACAGCGGTGAGAAATATAAGAACAAATTTTATGGGACCAGTTTTTAACAGTGGCTGTGTAGTACTTCAACCATTAAGAATGAGCCAGGAATGGATGTTAACACAAATTCTGCTTTTCCAAATCAACTGGAGGGAGGTGACCTTTGCGGGAAGGGATTCTGGAGGTTGGATTGCTCAGGTACATACACACACATGCAGTGTGTACATGCTTGTATATTCGAAGCAAAAACATTCACTAGGCCCTGGATGATAGCCTGTATGATACAGGCATGTTCTTAGGGACTGATGATACAGGATGAATGAGAGAATAAGCAGTGGTCCTTTACACACATATGTGCGCACCAGACATCACTTTAGAATTCACTTTCACTCATGTGACCTCATCTGACCTATGTAACATTATTCCATTTTACAAATGGTGAGACCAAGGCTTAAGTAATAGAAATAGAAATAGTTATTGGCCAGGGAATGGGGATAGCACTGGAATCTGCTCATCAGAATTTAGCGTTCTAACTTTATCTCCAACATTAAGCATACCTAATCTGGTTATTACTGTGTTGCATCCCCCAAAGGGCCACCTGTTTTCATTAGAATAAACTGCAAAATATACAAGAAGGATGAACATGCCTTAGTCCCTGGTAAATACTCCAGGCTCATGTCTGGCCAGCCTCCTCATCCGTCTCTCCTTTCCAGGCACACAGGCCTTCATTCAGTCCCTCAAACATACAGTCCTTTAGCATCTGTCCTTCTTCAGGACACTTGGCACACTTAGGTTTATGAGTAATTACTAGTCATTATTTATTTAATATCTGACTTCCCAGCTAGACCGCCAGTCCTGAACTGGCAAACCCACATCAGTATTGTTTAGTCTGTGCTCAGTACTTCACTCAGTATCCGGCACATAGGACATGCTCACTATAAGTTCCTTAATTTTCATACCAACTCCAGACAATTATCTTCCTGTGACCTTATGTAGTCCCTGCTCCTATGCCATCTCTCTGCTATCTGGCAGAGTACACCCACCTCCTTTGGTTAGCCTGTGTAACTCTGCCCATTGCTCTAAATCCAATTCAAGACTCTCTAGAACAGTTATTTCTCCCTCTTCCTATCTTCTCATACATTTGCTGTTGGAATCACACAATCAACATTTGATTACACTCCTTCTTCTTAGAAAAAAATGGGTATTTTCATGAGTATGTTTTCTTTTACTTCAGTAAGATTTAAGATATTTTAAAAAGAAATTCTGAAAGTCTTTTTCTTCTCATTTCTTCACAGAACCTAATGCCTGCTGGGCATCTTCGAGGGAATGAATAACAACTTGCTGACATTGATTTGGAAGACATTGAAGAGTACAGAGCAGTTAGCGGACAAAGGTTTTAGATAGAGTGCGTGGTCCAGAGCCAATCCAGGAGGGGGCTTAAGAAAGGCAGCCCATTTTCTTTTCTTTTTAAGAGGCCGCACGTCTAGTGATTGTGGTGAACATTTCAAAACATATCTGAGTAAACAACAGGGTAGATATTATCTCCCAGGATGCATCTGTGAGAAGTGTACTGACAAAGTCAGTCTGAAAACTAATAAGAAAGTCAAGGTTAATAGGAGACATATTGTTTGAGAACTCCAAACACAATATTCACAGAAGTTCTAATTTAACTTCGTTTGAAAAAGCAACATAGAAAGTGAAACAAAACCCATTGGAATTTAAATCACTTACAATCATCTATGTATTTGGCCCCTTTTATTCAAATATTTTTGGAGTTTTCAAACATCGAATTTAATCAACTCAACAGTACAAAATTGGCAATCTGACAGAAAGGGAATAATTGAATAGGTTTTCTTCTTTCAACATGAATAGAACTTGTGGACTGAGGAAAGCTATTTGTTCCCTATTCATTCCATGTCATAAATCTATAGAACTGAACAACCTTGTTCTGAAAATCCTTTTCAGACCAGGAACATGAGGCTCTTAATCTCAAAATCCTGTGTTCCAACCTGTATTGAGCTGATAGGTTTGCTTTTTTCTTACCAAACTGTGAAATCCTGGGGTCCAGAGAATTTTTTTTTTTTTTGCATGCCTATCTGTGATGTAGTTTCTGACTTTTATGAGGCACTTTTAAAAGTGAAAGGATGAAAGAAGAAATACAGGGGGATGTTGTTACGAACAACAATATTTTCAAAATTATATTTGGCAAACCGTGAAAGGCCTTGAGCTACAGTTCAGGAAAATGCACTTTTTAAGCAGACCTTACCTAAGGAGGAACAAAGATGATGAACTCTCTGCTGAGACATATTTCCAGAATCTGCCAGCTAGAGTCCCTGACATTTCCATGTTTATTTTAGCTTTGGTTTAAGGCATTGCTGGCTCCCCTTAAAGCATCCATGTGGCATCTGAGATACGAGTAATGCATTAAGCCAATATCGGCTGCATGAATTAGGGCATCAGATAGACTAAGACAAAACTAGTTGAAGGATGGGGACATAAGTAAGATAAGTTTTTGACAAGAGACAAAGGAAATTATGGTTCTGAGCTTATCCTCTGAGAGGAAAAGGTTTATGATCACTGCAAAGCAAGAAAATAGTTGTTGAAAGCAATAGAAGAAGTCAAATTGCACAATTCACTCTTTTGAAGTAGACCACCACAGAGAGTTCAGTTCAGTGGTATTATGAAGTTTCATGTCCCTATTGGCTTAGGATACTTTCCTGTGATATAGGAAGGAGTCACAGAAATGAGAAAGAGCGGCGCCGTCACAGCTGTGTTACTGGAGTGGCTCGGAAATAGATCTTTTCTCTCTAAGGCTCATGATAAGCTACTTGCATGACTGGCTACTGAGTACGATTGTTTCACCATCTCTAAACCTGTTTGGGTTTAGAACTAAGAGCTTATGCACACAGTGTTTAAAGAAGTGTTGGGGCTGGGCAGGAGCATGGTTATATGGATATGGTTATGCTTGCTCTCTTCGTAAAATAGTAATAGGAATCCTTTCTTGGTTTCATTTTTTCCTCTTTACTCCTTTCCCCACCGTAGATCAAAGTTTATACTCTCTTAATCCATTGTTTATTTTTTATTTTATTTTTAAAGATTTTATTTATTTATTTGACACAGAGAGAGAGAGAACACAAGCAGGGACAGTGGAAGAGGGAGACACAAACTCTCCACTGAACGGAGAGTCTAATGCAGGGCTCAATCCCAGGACCCCAAGATCATGACCTGAGCTGAAGACAGACGCTCAACCAATGGAGCCACACAAGTGCCCCTTTTCTGTTTATTTTTTTAAATACAGATGAGTCCACAGATGTTCATCAGTTATACGGTATGGCCAGCAATTACAAAATGTATTTTCTCAGAAATGCTGGAAAGGCATATTGCACCCTGGGTAGAAGTGGAGGTGGGTATAGAGCACAGGTTTCCTATACATCTTCCTCACTCATGCTGGCTCATGTCGTAATCAGATTTGCTCAAATGACCACCCCAAAAATATCTTGTCCTAATCCCACAACCTGTGAATATGATGAAATATCACACCTGTGAATATGTTACCTTACACAGCGAGACGGGCTTTGTAGATGTAATACTATTACTAATCAGTTGACCCCAAGACAAGAAGAGTAGCCTGGATTATCCAGGTGGGCTCAATGTAGTCACAAGTGCCCTTTAAAAGCAAAAATCTGGGGCGCCTGGGTGGCTCAGTGCATTGAGCTTCTGCCTTCGGCTCAGATCATGATCTCAGGGTCCTGGAATCGAGTCCCATGTTGTACTCTCTGCACAGCGGGGAGCCTGATTCCCCCTCTCTCTCTGCCTGCCTCTCTGCCTACTTGTGATCTCTGTCTGTCAAATAAATAAGTAAAAATCTTTAAGAAAAACTAAAAGCAAAGATCTTTCTTCAGCTGGTAGGCAAAACTGGAATGAAGAAGTGGGGTCAGAGGGATTTGGAGTGTGGCAAGGATGCAATTGCTAGTTTGAAGATGGAGGGGGACAAAGGTGGAATGTAGGCAGCTCTACTATGAATAAGGAGAGGAGGACAGACAGTGAGCAAGGAAATGGGGACCCCAGACCTAAAATCAACTGGACCATGCCAACCACCTGAATGAGCTTGGAAGCATATTCTCCCCCTGAAAGCTTCCAGATAAAATCCCAGACTGACCAGCACCTTGATTTTAGACTTGTAAGACACTGAGCAGAGAACTCAGTCAAACCCACCTGGAGTTCTGACTATAGAACTGTGCAGAATACACATGTGTTGCTTTAATGTACAAAGTTTGTGGTAGTTTGCTACTTGGCAAGAGAAAACTAATACAGACATATGCTGATATATTTAAGGATAAAATTATGTGTCGAAGAACTTGCATCAAAGTAATTTAGTGGGGTGGGTAAGGGTGGAGAAATTATGAAATGTGGATGGCTAAGGGCTGATAATTGATGAAAAAGGTTGAAAGATCATCGAGGTTCATTATACCAATCTATCTACATATATTTGAAACTTTCCATAACAAAAAGATTATAAAAATTGGAAAGCATACCTCAAGTAGTTTTACAAGAGTAGTAGTTAAAAATAAGTTCCATGACTCTTTAAAATTTTACCTGTTTTAAAACTCTAAAAGCAAGAGGAAAGTTTGTGAAGATCTGTGCATAGTTTCTGCCTCTGCCCTTAAGGGGAAGGTTGGGATAGCAGAGAAAGAAAGAGAGAGAGAAGCTGCATTCGGGATGTAACTAGACTCTCGAAGGACAGAGGTCATGTGAATATTTCCATGGACTAGAAATGGGTTGCATTCAAAGAAAGTAGGTGTGAGGCTCTCTTGCATCCTGTACATCAGCTTTAGTGGGAGGTGATGGAGGTAAATTCTGAGCTACTGTGGACTGTGGGAAACGAAATGACCCCTGGAAAAGTGCATTTGCTCTCTAAAACCTAAAGATGGAAGATCTCTAGTGATGGAGATCTTTGAGGGATCCAGAAGAGCACGTTCAATGAGGGCAAGTCTTGATGATGAGAAAATCTACCATGAAGGATTGTGCCTTTTCCCCATCCTTTCTCTTTTGGTTCTACCTTGGAAGGATCAGAAACCTTCTGTAGCTTGTGGGTGTGGAGGGCATAGTGGGAAAGATGAGCAAGAGAGAATGATGTTCTAACCTAGCTCTGGTTCTGCCCCAGGTGGGAAGAAGGAAGATAACACCAAAAAGTTATGTGTGTAATTATTACACAGGACTGGGCTTTCAAATAGTCAGATGGAGACTGTATGGCTTATAGTAGCACTAATATTGTCCTTATAGAAGGTGACCATAAATATTCTGTAGACAGCCCTGTCCATTCCACTTCCTCATCTCTTACTTTTCAGAGTAAACTGATAGAGTTTGAGTCAGTTCAATATGTGGGCTCTGGGGCAGGAGGTGGAGCAGTGCTTCCCTGGCTATGGCCTCCTGGGTTCTATGAACTATAAAATGCTATGATGCGGAAACACACACACACACCAGGAGGGAATTATCTACCTGGTAGTGAAGAGGTGAGACTCTGCCATGAGCACAAAACATTTTCTCTCCTATCCTCATTACCAGTCTCACTTTTATCTCTCCCTGGGTCCTAAAATAGCCACATAACTGATTTCTTTGCTTCAAGACATCCACAATCTCTTAACCCACATCCAAATAATATTTCTTCTTCCTTTTTTTAAAAATGATATTTCTAAGGCTAAATTTTGATCATATAATTTCCCTTATTAACATCTTTCAGTAGCTCTTTATAACCCTCAGGGCGAAATCCAAACACAGAGACAAACATATATATCCCCTCTAGCTCTGTTCTCTTCCTCTCTTTTTGGTTTCTGTTTTATATGATGTAGGCAGTCTCAGCTGCTTGTCATTTAATGGATGTCTCAACCTCTTGAACATGGCATACTAAAAGTGATTGAATGAGATGAGAAAAATAGGCTCAAAAATGAAACTTTCTGTTAGTCTTAGTTAGATAGTTGTATATTGGTCAGATTCACTTTCAAAACTAGGTGTACCAGTGCTGTGAGCTCCTTAAAGGTAAAAGTTATGCTGCATCTCAGGCACTGCTGTGTCCTTGGGCTAAACACATTTTTTTTTTTTAAAGAAAGACAAAAAAAAAGAAGGAGAGGGAGAGAGATTTCATTAGAATGAAACCATTTTAAGAATGGTTACAGAACAATTCCAATGAGTTGCATCTTTAATTAAATAAAAATTAAGGGAAAAACACCTAGTTCCAATCCCTACTGTAGAAAATGTTTCCCAAACACCTTATTCCATGTTTCTTCTAGTATGGCTCATTGGTCATAATTGAATTTTTCTCAGATAAAGCTTGAATGACCTTCTTGGTCTCTACTCTATGCATTAATTTTTCAAGGTTTCAGGACCAGTGGAGTAGGTATTACAGTTGAGTTTAAAATGGGTTGTGCTAAAAAAATCACAAATAAGATGGTTTTTAAAGTCAATATACATGGTTATCTTAGTTTTTCATGATTCACTTACTGAAATCTAAGTTCTGGTGACAAAAATATTGTTCACTAAAAACAATTTGGATTTATTTGCTTAGCTGCAGTTTTAGGCAGGCAGGTTTAGGGAAATGGAGGTCGCCTTGCTAACCCTGGCTTGCTGTTAATGCATTACGTCCTAGCTAAAAAAGCCAAAACTACTGGGGCACCTGAGTGGCTCAGTGGGTTAAAGCCTCTGCCTTCGGCTCAGGTCATGATCCCAAGGACCTGGGATTGAGCCCCACATCCGGCTCTCTGCTCGGCAGGGAGCCTGCTTCCCCCTCCCTCTCTGCCTGCCTCTCTGCCTACTTGTGATCTCTCTCTCTCTCTGTCAAATAAATAAATAAAATCTTAAAAAAAAAAAAAAAAGCCAAAACTACTGAGGACTTAAGGCTAACCCATGTGTAATAAAAGAAATGAACTCAATTGCTTGAATAGCCTTTTTTTGTGTACCTAAAATAATAAACACAAACAGGATATCTCTAATTTCTTGAGTCGTAGCACACTCCAGACACTGTAGAAAAGTTTCCTAATTTAAGCCTCATAATTATCTTTAAAATTGCCACTGTGTTCCTCATAAAGATAAGGAAACTGGAGTTTGAAGTCAAAGGTTCTTGTCACAGTGGTCTTAGTAATTCATTAATTTTTTTCACGGCTACTAGGTCAAAGGAATACCAAACAGCTTCACTTTTTAAGTATCTATGGGTCCGAACAACTTAAGTGTTTATGCTCTAAGCAGCTTAGTACCTGTATGAAAAAAAAAAAAAGCATATATTGAAACAAAAATATATTGATTTCAGTTTCTTAAACAATGTCAAATTAGTTACTCAAGGATGTGTGCACTCATTGAGCACCTCCCAACTTCTCAACTCTTGGAACTTGATGAAACACACAAATCTTGTTTCCTGTTCTACACCGATCTTCATAGGATACTCATTTATTTGTTTGTTTGTTTGGGGGGGTGAAGGAGCCAAGGGAGAGGGAGAGAGAGAATCTTAAGCGAGGACTGGAGCCTGATGCAGGGCTCAGTCTCACAACCCTGAGTCATGACCTGAGCCAAAGTCAAGAGTCAGATACTTAAGTGGACTGAACCCCCCAGGTGCCCCTGTTTGTTTTTGTTTTTCAATAACAGAATACACAGCAAGCCCAGCTTCACCAAAGTTAGGCCGTAGGAAGGAATGTAGTATGATCTAATACTGAAGCTGTGAACTGCTTTAAGCTACTAACTGCCAGGATTCTGACAGATGTCAAATATTACCATGTTGCTCTTAGAAAATAAAATATCCTGGGTTTCCCTCTGAGTTCACTGTGGAGCTCCAACACAGCTGGAACTGCAGAATTAAGAAACTTGCTCAAGACCACATCAGCAGAAAGGGGTAGAGCTGAGATTTGAACTCAATTCCCTGTGAACCAAAGCCAGGGTTTTGGGCTACTACAATTTCCGGTGTTCATACAGGGACATTAAATGGGGCCAGGGGCCCTGGATAACCACAGCCAGTTATGTGGGGGAACACTTCAGGAATATAATTAACAACATTAAACTGTGCCTAGTTAGTCCTTCTAGTTACTCAAATCTTTATTAACTGTGGAGTCTATGAGAAAGTATATATATTAAATAAATAAATAAATAAAGCCCCTACTCTGTAGGAGTTTATAGTCTTTAGTTTGGAAGAGAACATGTATATTCAAAGTTAAACTGAAGCCGAACTCAGCTAGTACTGAAAGCTACTTTCTGCTCCTCTTATGGAAACACTTAAAAATGTTCAATTATAATTTTGCTTGCAGGAAAATAATGTTTATGCCCACAATAAAATGTGTTAGTTTAATTAAAAACACTGGACTTTAAACAACTACTTTTGATTTCTCTGGTTACATATTTATATTTTAGTTATTATTTTTTAAAATTCCCATGTTGTATTGCTTTTATAAATATTTATATGTTTTTTTACTATCTCATGCATTTTATCCATTTTAATATTACTTGCCTTTTTAAAGCATTTTTAAAAGACAAAAAAAAAACGATAAAAAGGATCATTGTATTTCAGAATATAATTGCTTTAGTAGATTTACTCAGCCAAAAGTAGCTATACAGATGAGAAAAATCCCATGAGATCTAGAAAATTGTTGATCCACTGCTAGTTTGCTGTATAATTTGCTTATAATCAAAATATTTTTCAGTGTTATCATTAAAATATGGTCAAAAATTCTCCAACTTTTATAAAAATTTTCATGCATCATCCAACGGAAAAGTTTAATACGTTCTTTTTTATAATGTAATGGCATCAGTATATTCTGAACAACTTTTCTAATATACTCGTTTTAAATGAAATTAGTTAATCTAAATAAAATAAAGTCTACCTTTTTACAGATTGATTCTCCATAACATCTAAGGGTGAATCATTGGCACAGTGCACACAGATTTCAGAGAGAGGAGCTTGAACAACCATTCTAGAACCTTCAGGATCATTTTTACTTCAATGCTGAGAACTGCAATATCAATATTTATCAATACAAAAAGCAAATTTCAGTGTAGTACTGAATGCTATGGCTTACTTTTAAGAATTGAAACTAAGTAAGTTCCATTCCATTCCAATTGATTTATTGGGATCCAGTTCCACTTGAAAAGTCCAGAATTCAAATGATACTTTCGGGTTTTGCTAGGTGAGTCCTATGACCTCAGTCAACTGTGAATATTTAGTTACTACCTGATAACTATGTTGGCTTCACTGTAGCATCTGACTGGGTGCCATTCTAAACTAACTAGTCCTTCAGAGTATTTTCTTCTTTTGTATCATTGCTAATTGTTTTTCTCCTTACTTCACCATTGAAGTAATTATTCCCCTAATTAGTGAATTAAAAAAAATAAAATTGGAAAGCAGCATCATGTGGTAGAAAGACTACTTAATAAAGATGGGAGACACCTGAGATTTACTCTGCATGTGCTTCAAATTAGTGCATTAGCTTACCAGGGCTGCCACAGGGAAGTCCCAAAGACTGGGTAGTTGAAGCCACAGGCATGTATTTCCTCACCATTCTGGAGGCTAGAAGTTTGATGAGAGTGTTGGCAGGGCTGCTTTCTTCTGAAGCCTCTCCCCTTTGCTCGTTAGTAGCCATCTTCTCCCTGTGTCTTCACATGGTCTTCTGTGTGTGTGTGTCTCGCTTCTCTCTTCTGTAAAAGGACGCTAGGCATATTGGAGTATGGTCCATTCTAATGACATCATTGTTAACTTTATTACCTCTTGAAAGAGCCTATAACCAAATGTGGCCACATTCTGAAGCACTTGGGGTGAGGACTACAACATATTAATTTAGGGGAAAGAGGGACGCCTGGGTGGCTCAGTTGGTTAAGCAGCTGCCTTCGGCTCAGGTCATGATCCCAGCATCCTGGGATTGAGTCCCACATTGGGCTCCTTGCTTGGCGGGGAGCCTGCTTCTCCCTCTGCCTCTGCCTATGCTCGCTCACTCTCTCCCCCTCTCTCTCTCTCTGACAAATAAATAAATAAAATCTTAAAAAAAAAAAATTTAGGGGAAACAAAAAGCCAGGCCATAACAATTACCTTTGGTGAACTTTCTGGCTTCAGTAGATTCGGTTTTCTTTTGTCTTATAAATGGAGTGGCGAGTCCCTACATGGTCTTATATCCCTAGCAACTCTGGCCTAGGACATGGCAAAAGCGTTGAGCAATAAATTGGATTTTGAACGTATTCAACATGTTGATATTTGGTGATCATAATAATGGTAATAAAAATTGAGATTTTAAATGCCTTCTGAGTCAATAAAGATTAATCACATATCATATATTCACTGGAATTATTTGAAGGTCAGAAATTTATAGAATGGATTTTCACATCTTAATTTTCTTATCACAAATCTTGTGAGCTTGGAAGGGTGAGTATTGCATTTATTCCTTTTTTGCAGATAAGTAAAAAAATAATATTGTAATATATAAGATTTTACACTTAGTAGGCAGTAGAACTAAGACGCGGAATTAATTAGATATTAAAGTCTGTGCCTTATCTACCATAGTTTTCTCACTTTCTTGGGGAGATAAAGAATATTTTGAACAAACAGTACTGTTTAAATTCTTGACAAATTTAAATGGGATATTTACAAAAAAGGAAAAGGATTTAAGTAGTTAGAAAAAATGAGATGTTAAGTTGATAGGGTCAAAAAAGATGGCATTTTTACCAGAATAAATAAACACAAAAACATTTTCTTACTCTCACCTAAGGGGGTAACAAAAGCTCAAAGAAAATTCAATGCAGGAAATGACAAGAAACAAAAATAAATTGAAATGAGGTGAGTAAATCCAGTGTATGAGATTATAAATGAGAACTTTAACGTGTATTACAATATAAATGAAAAGATTAAGTCCGTATATCTAGTTAGCTAGGATTTGTTGCAGGTGGACAAGGAAATCAGACAATTCCATACCAAATCTCATGCTTATTATCTGGGGTACAGACAAAATGACTCCAAAGTATCATTAAGCTTTCTCCATCTGCAAAACTGTTTATCATATTTTGTTTTTATGTAGGCTGCGAGAAACACGTTCCACAAAGTAATACCATAATCATTCCATTTCTTATATCTGTCAATCTATCATCCACTTAAACACACCAAAACTTAACCTGAGGACTGAGTAATTAGCAACCATGCATTATCAAATTCTAAACTGCTTTCCTAATTTGTGGCACATTCTCTCCTTTTGCCTGTGTCCACTTTGCACTTGCTAATTATTTTTTAAGCAAATATTCATATAGTACTTGCTAGATGGTAAACAGTGATCTTGGTCTTTACCAACATTAACTCATTACAAATAACTCATGAGTCTTCTTTTTCAGTTATTTTGAATAGAAATTTTAAGATATCAGCGTATCAACAAATTTCCAGACTAGCTGGTCTAACTGCTTTTCCAGCTTCCTTCCTTCCTTCCATCCCCACCACCA
Source organism: Martes martes (assembly GCF_963455335.1). Lineage (NCBI taxonomy): Eukaryota > Metazoa > Chordata > Mammalia > Carnivora > Mustelidae > Martes > Martes martes. The sequence continues at coordinate 97,954,718 of NC_137896.1, read as the reverse complement.
TTAGATACAATACCTGTTTCTGCATTTTATCAATCCCTAGTAAGGATTAGGTGGTAGGTAGTGGAGTAAAGTTGGTAAGTGCACAGCATGTTGGCTCTGCAGAGTTTGAAAGCTCTGCTCTGTCATTTACAATGACAATGTCCTATTCAAGAGATGAATGCATACTGTCCCAACCCAATGTGAATGACTGTTAGCTACAGGTGAAGGATGTCTATTGTTGGGTGGGAGTGGAATAATGAGCATACTCAGGATACAGAAAAATCACGTGCCCAGCCTGAAACAGAATGTGTGCCAGCAAGGAATCCCATTCAATTCCCGTTAGCCTGTTAGCGAAGGCACACAGACACTTAGTGGTGTCATAGGACAGGTAGGCAAGATGCCTGATATGGGCCAAAATGAGAGAAAAGCTTATGGGAGTAGATCGTTGGGTTCTTATCCCCCAGCGAGTCCTAGTTCTAGCACCTCTTTCTGTGCGAGGGTCCCTCCAGTGTTCCAGATATCTTCCTTGCCTCCCCCACCAGAATATTTGTCTACTTGTACTATTCCCTTAGCAATCCTGTTCTTTGATACTTCTAATTACATAAACTAATTTACTAAGTGACATGAGCAGTTGATAACAGCTTAATGTCTCTCTCCTTCTAGAGAGTATTTGTAATACACACACACACACACACACACACACACACAAACACATATGCCATTTATATATGAAGGACTGCAATGCCTTCACACAGGGCAGAGCAGGCAGGAAGTAAAATCCTTCAGGAAGAAGGGTTTGCTTTTCTTCACTGAAGGCTCGCACGGTATTGATTGGTACTGAGGGGTGCTTGTCTCATCCCAGTGATTGAGCAGTGACTGGAAAGAAATGGGGGTGATAAAGGAGGGAAAGGATGCCAGTGGGAAATGCGGTAGACGTGGCTCAAACTTTTCCGGCCAAGTAGAGTTTCTGCAGCTTTATTGATTTTCTTTTTGAAATACAATTTGAAAGGCTTCTCTCAAGTTCGTGAGTGAGAACATTTTTAAGCCAGGCTGTGGCAAAGACATGTTTATGGTTGACACTGTGTCATTTCCCAGTTTATGGTACCTGTTTGGGGAATATGTTTATATCCTTCTTAGTGCTGGCATTTACCAAGCAAAGACGCCACTTGGAAAAGGGTGATTTATTTTTTTGCACCATTATATTTTGAAAGACTTTCAGGTTACAAGAAGTCTTTGGAATTAGAGCCCATGATTTTAAGATTGATAACAGTAATTACAGGGCTCTGTTATAGCAGAAAAAGCTCTAGTTTGCCTGTGAGGTTGAATATGAAAGGTCTCTGGTGCAAGGGAATAATAAAAGTTTGTTCTTTCTACAAGGACGGCCAGTAACAGGAAGATACTGTCCCCTGTGGAAAAAAAAAACACAGCGGTGGTGAGGGCCAACTGAGTGTGTGTGTGTGTGTGTGTGTGTGTGTGTGTGTGTGTGTGTGTTTGGGGTTTTTGTTTGTTTGTTTTAAATTATGGTGACTCTCTGTAACCTGGCCCTGCAGACCAATTCAGGTCATAATCACTTTTGTTTGATCTTTTTATCTGTGATGCCAACACTCACCTGGGAAATTAGGATTGTTTTGACCCTTTCTCCCCAGCCACATACTTCAAAGTTTGCAGTGCTTTAAACCGTTCCCTCCAGTAGCTGCAGGTGACAGAGTGGACTCTGGTTAGGCAGTGGCTACAGGGATATTTACTTCTCTCCATGATAAGTGGCCAGAGTTGGGCAGAGACTGGGAAGTCTGTCCATACTTTGGAGAGACAAGAACTGTCCCCCCTGCCAAAAGCTCTTAAAGCATTTATAATGATGGAAAATGGGGAAGTTAAAAGCATCTCTAATGGTTTTGTCCTATGAACAATTTTTTAGGGGGCCCTTTCAGAAGTAGGGAGGGGAAAAGGTGAGATAAAATAAGCAAGACTGGAAAAAACTATCTGGATATGATTTAGAATGGAGGCAAGAACATAGGAAAAGATGGGGAAAGAGGCAAAGAATGACCTGGAAAATGGAAGGGGGAGAAAGAAGTCATGAGAACAGAGGACAATAAATTGACAGGAAGAGTGGCAAAGACTAACGCCACTGACTGATAGGAACGAGAATAACAAAAGGGGGAATACAAAAAATAGGATAGAAAAAGGGGCCCTGTAAAGGATTCTTGTCTCTATTGTATCTTCCTCTTTACTCAAAAGTGGGACTTGAAATTTAAGTTCAAATACAGAATTTCAGGGTTGAATCAACCAAGCTCTCTTTTTTAAAAATTGAAATATAATTACAGATAATGTTATATGAGTTTCAGGTATACAATGTAATGATTCAACATTCTATACATCACTTAGTACTCATCAAGATAGGGTACTCTTGATTCCCTTTATTTATTTTACCCCTTCCCTACACTCACTTCCCCTCTGGCAACCACCAGTTTGTTCTCTGTATTTAAGAGTCTGGTTTTTGTTTGCCTTTTTTTTTTTTGCTTTGTTTTGTTTCTTAAATTCCACATATAGGTGAAATCATATGGTATTTGTCTTTCTCTGATTGGCTTATTTCACTTAGCATTATACACCATAAGTCCATCACAGATTAAAAACCTATATGTGAGACCTGAAACCATAAAACTTCTAGAAGAAAACAGAAGCGGTTATTTCTTTGACATCTGCTATAGAAACATTTTTCTAGATACGTCTCCTCAGGCAAGGGAAACAAAAACAAAATTAAAATATTGAAACAACACCAAAATAAAAAGCTTTTGCATTGCAAAGGAAACTATCACCAAAAAAAAAAAAAAAAAAAAAAAAGAAAAAAAAAAGGCCAACCTACTAATGGAAGAAGATATTTGGAAATGACATATCCGGTAAAAAGTTAATATCCAAAATACATAAAGAACTTCTACAACTCAACACCAAAAAGACCACACTTTTTATTAAGAAAAGATGCAGTTAGAAATATAGAAACAGAAAGGTTGTGTTTGAAAGCATTCCTCAGGATACCCAAGAAAGATAACAACGTCAAGTCTTAAGTAGGACAGGGCATAAGGAAGCCCAGTTTTGGGAAGTCATGCAAGATATTCAGTGACTGGGGAGCACATTACCCTGTTCCTTCCTCAAGAGACTCTAAACTCATCCCTGGATGCTTCTAAGTGAACACCATCTGGTGAGCTTCTGCATGTCTCTACTCCTGCCTCATCCTTACCAATTCTTTCTTCAATTTATTCCCCCCCGCCCCCATCTGCGGTAGACAGAATCATGGTTCCCAAATTCTCATTCCCTCCTGGTATCCAAACCTGCCATGTGATTTTTCAGTTCCTCCCACCAGAGGCAAAGTGCATACTTTTTCACTCTCTGACTTTGGGCTTGGCTGTGTAACTTTGACCGATGAGGTTTTGGCAGAGATGATGCAAAAACGGTGGCTTCCAATATACTTACGTGATTGGACCCTCTCTCTTGTGCTTTGCTATTGCTGTGAGAAAAACATGTCCCAGGTGTCCTTCAGGTTCTCAAAGGATGAGACACATAGGAGCAGACCTGAAGTAAACTGGTGCCATGCAGCCAAGCCAACCAGAGCTTATTCCAGAATAGGAGAACTGCTTCAGCTGCATAAGCAGGAAAGAAATGCTTTAGGTAAATGCTTTAATAAATGCTTTTAATAAATGTTTCTCGGTATTTTTGTAAGTTCCTATACTTCAGGGCTATTATGCAGCCACCCTAATAACTCTAGGGCTGGGCACTGGACAACTAGGGACAGCTCCATTAACCAGAGCTAACCAAAATTATTCAAATTAGACAATGTACAGGAAGCCTGAGAAACTTAGCTAACCACTTTCAACTTGCCATACAAATTGTCCCCTAAAGCTCCAACTTGCTGTTACTGCGTCCCTGGGTGCATATCCCCATGGCCTGCCTGGTGGTTCTTCTCTCATTTCAATCTGTGAGAAGTGAAGAGTTGTGACTTTTCATTTATCTGCATGTCAGTGTGCTGGGTCCTACCATCAAAACAGTCTTTCAATTTTATAAAATAGTTGTTATCAATACTATGCTTGATATGGTAATTAACATTTAAACACGTGATGAGAAAGAAACCATTTTGTTTGACTTAGCTACTAGTTTACCCATTGGCCAAAACTTTTACTTCAAATGGTCTCATATTTTATGGGTTAACCTATCAACTGGTCACTTTTGCGCCAAGTGCTAGCCTCTAAAGTATTCTGTTCTAGACAGAGAAGTAAAACTCTGAGGCAGAAAACATGCGCATCTGTGCTGAAGGGATAGCCTAGGACCACTTTTCTCAGCAAAATTGGTTTGTATAATGAAACTCCTCTATCTTTTCTTCTCCTCAAACCTCAAACACCTTTCTTATTATGTGTGATGTGAATTCTGAGACATTGATATAAGGTTCTAGTAAATCAAATATCATGAAGTATGAAATAAAATAGAACATTTTACTCTTATTGAGAGCAGTATTAGGACGAAAACTTAATTTCCTTCAATCAATAGCATAAAGCAATCACTTCCTTTCCATTCCTCTAACTCCTGTCCGTTCTAGGGTAGAAGTCTATAAAGTTGGAAAACCTACCTTACTTCAACTATTCTGTTATTAGTTCTAGCACTGCTGACCACTTCAGTTTCCAAGTATGAGAACTAGTATTATGAATAGACATAAAAAGTTTTTGTAAAAGTAACAGATACATAATTGATACTTATAATTCTGGGTTAATAGGCTACTCATAAAATTCAGATAAATACTGTCAAGAACTCCACTAACTAATTTATTTTTTTATTTTTTATTTTCTAAAGATTTTTATTTATTTATCTGATAGATCACAAGTAGGCAGAGAGGCAGGCAGAGAAGGGGGGGGAGGCAGGCTCCTTGCCGAGCAGAGAGCCCGATGTGGGGCTTGATCCCAGGACCCAGAGATCATGACCTGAGCTGAAGGCAGAGGCTTTAACCCACTGAGCCACCCAGGCGCCCCTCCACTAACTAATTTCTAACAAGAAATCTGCACCCAGTTGAAAAGTCCATCTTGTGACAGATGTCATGAAGTTTTCTAAAGTGCTCATCATTTATCCAGGAATGTCTGATACTAATTTGGTGGGTTAATTTCTTCATCCACATGATTCACATGATTCTGCAAGACCTGGAATCTAGTCTCTGGAGAAAGTCTGAAATAAAAAATACATTTAGGAAGAGGCTGGATGGAAAAACTCTGCAGAAGCTTTGATCTCACCTATCACTGTTTGATGATCCAGAATTCCATCATTTGTGTCTGTGAAGGCATTAGTCTTACATTTTACTAGGTACTCCCGCCTTCTGCATGTTCCATACTCACAAAAGGAAAGAATAATTACATACCTCAGGGGAATGGTTTGGCAGGAAGGTGCATGAGATTTGAACTCAGATATCCTATGGTTTGGATTATAGTTGTGCTATTTAGTTTTAATACGTTAGAGAATTCACTTAATTTCTGTGAATTTAGTGGTGTCCTCTTTAAAATAGGATAATAATCCTTCTGCCCCAAAATTGTTGAAGCTAGTGAGTTTCATGATACACGTCAAACATGTGGTGGATATCTGGGCACATAGCAGGTGCTCAAATATTTGTTCTATCTGAAAGGGTGATAAATAAGAACAAATTCAATGAGAATGAAAGGACAAGAAGAAAATAGCAAAAGAAGATAACATCAGAAAGAAGATTAGTTTTATTTCCATAAACAATTTTATAACAAGAAACAAAATGTCATCTCTAAGAACTCAACAAGGATGAAAAATTCATCTGTAGCCTACTAATGCACTAATTCACTTGATTATTCAACGATTTTTGATACCAACCATGACCTTGGCAGTGTGGAAGTGACTGTGGCAGGGGCAAAGATAGATGAGACATGCACAGGGCCATTAGGAACTTCCTATTCCAATAAGAGAGAAGAGATATTGTTATAAATAACTATTAGTCAACACATCCCAAAGAACCTGCCATGAGAAATCTAAACTTATGAAACCCAGAGTTCTACAGTCAAATTAGTTTAGAAAAAATACACAGCATATTTCTCATCCACCCCTGAAAATTCACAAATCAAAAATCCTCTGAGTACTCTGAGGATCCTGTGAAACCAGTATTCATATTAGGTGTAGGAAATAAATGTTTCTTGCTTTATGTATCTTCTTCCCCCAACTCACCCCTAGAAACAACTTGTGAGAATACTGTTGTGTGGATCAAATTTTGTAAAATATTTCTTTAAAAAAAAAAAAAGATTTATTGGGTGCCTGAGTGGCTCAGAGGTTAAGCCTCTGCCTTCAGCTCAGGTCATGATCTCAGGGTTCTGGGATCGAGCCCCGCGTCAGGCTCTCTGCTCAGCGGGAAGCCTGCTTCCCCCTCTCTGCCTGCCTCTCTGCCTACTTATGATCTCTCTCTCTGTCAAATAAATAAATAAAATCTTTTTTAAAAAAAAGATTTATGTATTCATTTGAGGGAAAGTACGCATGCACAAGTACAAGTGGGGGGAGGGGCAGAAGGAGAGGGAGAGTGAGAGCATCCTTAAGCAGACTCCCTGCTGAGCCCAGAGCTGAGGCAGGGCTTGACCCCAGGCCCTGAGGTCATGACCTGAGCCAAAATCAAGAGCCAGCTGCTGAACTGACTAAGACACCCATTGCCTCTCAAATATTTTTATAAGTGAAGGTGTAATATGATAAGCAGTATGGGAAAGAGGTAAATAATGTGCAGTGTCATTTTCACAGGATGCAGATGGGGAAAAGTACTTCTCTGTGTGAGAAGGAACTACAGGATTATGGAAAGCACCACATTAGAGTGAGAGCTGAGGTATGGCTAAGAACAGCATAAGGAGAAATTGACTGTAGGGGCACAGTCAGTTGAGTGTGGGACTCTTGGTTTCTGCTTAGGTTTTGATCTTAGGATCCCTGGAAGGAGCCTGGAGTTGGGCTCCGCACTCAGCACTGAATCTGCTTGGGATTCTCTCTCTCTCTTCTCCCTGCCCTTTCTGCTGGTGCTCTCTCCTCCTTTCTAAAATAAATAGATAAATCTTAAAAAAAAAAAAAAGAAAGAAAGAAAGAAAGAAAAAGAAATTTGCTGGAGAAATGTCTGAATTAAAAGGAGAGATGAGGTTTAGAAGGTATATAAGGCCCCAAATATTGATCTATTATATATGAGAAAAAAATTCTTACTTATTTTGTGGGGCTCTCTAGTAGCAGCAGAGAGACAGAGTTTTGAATAAAAAGAACACTGTAAGGAACAGAACGGAGTGTAAACAGAGTGTGAACAGAGTAGGCAGTAGGTTTCTTGACCCTGGAAGTATTTCAGGGGAGGCTAGACAATGGGATAAACACACACACTGATTCCTGTGCCAAATAATTGATGGGATGAATAGGCCCCTGAGGATAGTCAACTTGAAGTCAGTCTTTAATTCCATGAGTCGGAAGTCTGTTGCTGTCAGCTCTAAAGAGCCGTTGAAGATTTTGAGCAGAAAGACTCATGACCTGGACTGTGTTTGGGAAGATTCATTTTGCAGTGTCGTGTAGGGTGTATTAGAAAAAGCCAGTAAAGTAGCAGAGGCCACTACAAAGAATCATCCCCTTTTCCACCGGCAGAGATGACATTCAAATTCCTCCTCCTGCCTTCCCTACTGGGAAGTAGGATGGACTTGAGTTCATCTGCCTGGTCTTCCATGGAATTCCATCTGAAATTCACCATGTAGTTTAGTAATAAAGAGGTGGGTGTTAATTAAGGCTTTGTAACAGATACAACTTTTTACTCTCACTCTCACAAAATACTGACATAGTAAAAATTATTGATAAAGTCTGTCAAGACACTTAAAGGACATTCTTCATTTCGTGTAATATTTTGTAATAAAACCACTTATGCAAATATAGAACATTCTGGGAAAGTGAAAATGTTAGTTGCATGAAGTATACCTCAATTTCTGTGAGATTTCATTTCCCTTTTTGAAAAAAAATCCTGATAATTATATATTCCTTCATAATAATAGTTATTGCATGCCTACTAAGTATTAGGCGCTATGCATGATACTTAGTATTTATTGTTACATTCAAGCATTAAGGTAATAGCAATGCTAAAGCTTTAAAGTTCGCATGAAGCTAAGCTAATATTTGGATGGTATTACAGTAATGCACCCCTGACAATTGCAAAACAACTGCAGAATAGGACTCAGAACACCATATTATTAACAGTTGCATAAAAGGATACAGAACCAATTCTGGGCTTTTTAGTAACAATAGGACTAGGACACTGCTCAGGCTCAAAGCCTAAGTGGTGGGGCGGGGAGGTGGCTTCTTTTCCCTCCTCTAGTGCTTCCCTAAGCTTGTATAGACATGCCTAGAAAGAAGTAGTATTGCCTTTTAAATTTACCCTGAACCAATATACATTAACAGCCACAATGACATTTTGTTTACCTTACGGAGTGCGAGGGCAGTAAACCCAAGTTTCTTTATATGGTCAATACTTCCAGAAATTTCCAGAAAAACTCTCCCAGCTCCAGCTGCTCAAAGAATGGATTCTCTGAGCTCTTCGTTGGGGGAGGAGGGTTTTCCCAATTCCCTTCAAGCCATATTAAATATAGGGGCAACCATACATATAACCTCAGGGCTATTAACTTTCAAATATAGAGAATAAAAGTAATTATTAGTGATATTCCCTACTTGATAACCCCGACTCAACACTAACTATGTGTTGCAGTTGGGTGTAGAACCTACAGAAATCAGGAAAACCATAGTTTCATGTCTCCAAGAAATAGTCAGACAAGAGAAATCGCTAGGTAATTAAGGTTTAGGGGATCTGTGGGGTCATCTAGTCAAACATTTCATTTTACAGATCAAAAGACTTAGGAGGAAGGAAGTCCACTTACTTATCAAAATCACAGGTGACATTAGTGATACAACTTCAATTAAAAGCCTAGTCAACAAGCACCTGGGCCAATGTTCTTTGAACTTTAAGTCCCAGGGCACAAACTAATTTATCTCTTTTATCCTTAGCCTTTCTTTTTATTTGTTTGAAAGTCACTGGCCTTTCTGCTCCACACTGATCTGATTCTACTCTGCCCTCATGAGTTCACTGCTAGGTCCCTGATCAGTTCCCGGAGGCCCCTTTTCTCCTTCCCCTCTGAGGTCTGAGTTTCTCGAGGATCACGGTTTCGCCACCACCTCTAGCTGATTAGGTTCGCTTGTGCCAAGCTAGCATTGTTCCGGAGCTGACTGCAGATAATGCTGCCTCACCTTTTTGCACAAGTGAGAAGAATGTACATTAAATAATAATCAGCTACCTCACATTTGTCTCACTTAGCTATGCAGTCTGGAACTTCCCAGTCCTCTGTGGTTACAAACAAATAATTTCCACATCTATTACTGCTTCCTTGGATATTGGTCCAGTATTAAAAAAGACATTCCTCTGTACACATTTCCATTTCTGATTGAGCTCTCTGTCCTGGAATTAATATAAAGTTCTTTTTGTCCCTGAGAATGTTTGCATGTATACTCATTGCCCTTCCCATGATAATCTGTTCTTTCTTTCAGTTTAGGTGGGCCTATTGTTCAATATTATTCAATAGTCAAGAATCTAATAGAGATGGGCACCTGGGTGGCTCAGTCAGTTAAGTGACTCTTGGTTTTGGCTCAGGTCATGATCTCATGGGTAGTGAGGTCAAGCCCAGGGTCAGGCTCCATGCTTAATGGGGAGTCTGCTTGAGATTCTCTCCCTCTGTCCCTTCCCCAACTTGCTCAAATCAATCAATCAGTTTTTTTTTTTTTTAAAGGGGATGGGGCACCTGGGTGGCTCAGTGGGTTAAAGCCTCTGCCTTTGGCTCAGGTCCTGATCCCAGGGTCCTGGGATCAAGCCCCGCATCGGGCTCTCTGCTCAGCAGGGAGCCTGCTTCCCTTCCTCTCTCTCTGCCTGCCTCTCTACTTGTGATCTCCGTCTGTCAAATAAATAAATAAATAAATCTTTTAAAAAAAGGGGGGGAATAATATAATAGAGACTGTATCAGGATTTAAACTACTTTTTTCAGGATATTTCAATCTTACATTGTTTTTCTCTTTACACTCACTTTCATTAAGTCTCACTTATCAGACTGCGAATACAAAACAATTAGTTTCTTTCTTTTGGACATAATTCAACATAGCCCTATTACCAAGAACCCTAATATTTAGAATGGACACGGAAATAAAAGACATATTCCCTGGATTGAGTCATGGTGGAAAAGTCAGGCAGGTAAATCAACGATAATTCTACAATGTGATAGGTAGTGTGATGTGTTATAGTGAAAAGGGAGGGATAAACAGATCCTTCAGTCCTTCTTGGGGTGGAGAACCAAAGCTTTCAGAAAGTAGTAGATACTTAAACCAAGTGTTGAGTATTGAAGGAAAAGAGCAATTGACAGAAAGGGAGTGTTGTACCATTTTGCAGCTGGGAAAGCCGAAGAGTAAATAAAACATTGTTATTCTCCAAAGCACAGGGTCAAGATTCAAAAAGAGTTTACAGAGAAAATACAACCCACTGGGAGAAAGCTGGGTATATTCTATAGAATTTTTAAGCATCCAAATTCCACCTGGGATTTCAGCATGCCAATTCTCCTTTTTCTTCTTTAAGATTATTGGAAGGGTAAAATTTTGCAATATTTTAAACATTTTATTTCATACAGAAAACTTAGAAGAGGTTAAAAAAGTTAATACCATGTTTTTAACAGGTTTTTGTACTATAGGTAAGAGGGAATCACTGAAGATATTTGAGAAAGGCACTTGTATTGAGGAAAGATGCATTTACTGAAGCTAATTCTGTCAGGGACGTTAGGGCACATTTTTTTTTTTTTAATCAGAAACAATTTTGAGAAAGTAATAATAGTCTGTAGGCAAGAAAAACCAAAACTAACATTATTTCAATAAGATTAAAAGTTATAGCTTAAATCAGAGAGACAATTTAAATAATAGACCAAGATGGCCAATTGAATAAAAGATCATTCTGAGTTATTAGATATGAGTGAATTCAGAAAACACTGGTGTTCTTTCTTAGTGCTCAATACCTTTTTTGTTTGTGAATTGGAATTTCTAAGGATGGTACGAACTTGAACACAAACTTCAAAATATACTCAACCTAGTGGCTTCACCCACCAAATTAAGAAAACAAATTTCTAAACTGAGAAGAGGTGTCCTAAAACTGTGCTAAGAATTAGATGAGGGAAAGATGATCTTCACACACAACATATTTGAAGCATTTCCTAAATTAAATAAAATGTTAATGGCATACTATTGAAAGAAGATGCCAAGAGATGGCATTGGCATAAACATAGGATTACCAGGAAATTTACTAAAGGAAAAGGTTCCATTTTGGTGCACTCCTCTTTAAAAATCAAAGGATAAGAACTGAAGACACAGGCAGTAAAGTGTAAGGGCAGATCCTACTACTTTAACATGTCTGTGTGGCAAAAGCTTAACAACATTAGAGAGTAACAGCATTGGAAGAACTGAGGTTTCCTGGGTGAGTGAAAGAAGTAGAGAAGTAGAGACAAGTCAGTGTACCTGAAAATAGTCACTGGACAGGTGGGTTGCATAGTGGAAATCTCTTGGCATTGCCAAAATGTGTATCTGGCATAGAGCACAGCTCAAATCCAAAGTTGGATATAGATATTTGGCCTCAGGCAGTTTTTAAATCAAAGGCAGAGAAGAAACTATAGTGGAAAGCATTAATTATGACATTACCACGAACCTGGCTCTCTCCTAACTTCCCTTAGGATACTAGATCACTGAATTGCTTATTTAAATTTCTGTCAACCAGCCCACCTATTTGAGGTGTGAGAAGAGTGTTTTTTTACAGCAACCAAATGGAAAGGGAGAATTTAGCCACCTTATTTGCTCAGAAAAGTTCACCCAATTGGGTATGGGAACAGGGGCTAGCCTCACTTTCAGGTCATGGTCATTGTGCAGTAGAGGTCATGTCATTGTGAGGTCATGGTCATTGTGCAGTAGAAAATCAAGACAATGTTATCAGAAGGTAGAAAGCATACCAGAGAGAGGACAGTAAGTCTCCACTACATTCCATGCCTTGGTAGCATAAAGATTACATGCCCATACTTCCCTGAGACACATTTAAAAATAACACATCTGGGGTGCCTGGGTGGTTCAGTCACCCAGGCTTCTCCCTTTCTCCCTCTCCCTCTGTCCCTCCCACCCTCGTACTCTCTCTCTTGCTCTGCTCTCTCAAATAAATAAAGTCTCAAAAAAAAAAAACCAACCACATTTAACAATTTAACATGACATAATTACTTCACGTATCAGTAAAAGTCCACTCACCTTATCTTTTCAAAGAGACAATATCAAGTTCTGTGTGCCAAGTCCAAGACCTTTAAGTTGTGTGCATTGTTCATTTTCCTTTGTATAGATCAGATGGGAAATAAAAGCAATCATGATTAAAAAGGAAAAAAATATTTAGAAAAAGGGTGAAGAGTTTAAGAGTTGAACAATCTATATCATACACCCTATCCTTAGAGAGCTGTTACAAGGATTCCCTGTTCGGGTGGTGAAGCAGAGCCTACTGTGAGAATCTTAGTAGGCCCTCTGCGAGGATGTCTAATGTCTGTTATCTCTATGCTCACATCTGAGATGGGCCAATGGGGAGAATTACCCTTAAATAGATTAAAATATTTCTATCACAACACTTTTTGTTGGTGTCAGTTTGGCACCTTGGGGACTGAGAAATCAATAGCTTCTTTGAGCCATGTGGATTTCTCTCAAAAGGCAATTACCTCGAATGCCAGAGATTTTGTAGTGATGATTAAGATGGCCATCTGGATTCTATTACCCTGGGAATCTCTCATTCCCATTGCCATCAATGAGCCCATTTCTGTAATTGCATCTCCTGACATCAGCCCTGGCTTACTGAGGACCACCACCACTGAGCTGCTCAGTGACATGGGTGCCCTAGCAGGGCAATCTTGCCACTTTAGCTCATGGAGGATCTTCTGTGTCCTCTCACATTGGTGGGGTGTCTGGCTGCATGTGGTATTGTCATTCTGGCACATCACTTCTCTGAGTCTCCTCCTCCATCTTTGATCACGTAGGTCCTGAAATTACCACTTCCCTGAAAGTGTTTCCAACAACTGCACTAGCATTTCAGTCACCAACTCTCAAGGTTATTTTTCTTTTTTTTCTTAACTCTCAAGGTTCTTATCTGGATGTTAAATTGATATCATATTTACAGTGTTCCATGTTAACAGTCTCTCACTTAGCCAACATCATGTTCTACCTCTCCTGATCCATCCCTCTCTGGACCCCAGTTCCATACATGCTCTCTTGGGTCTCATCAATACTTCTTTTTTTTTTTTTTAAGATTTTATTTATTTATTTGAGAGAGAATGAGTGAGAGAGAGAGAGCATGAGAGTGGAGGTCAGAAGGAGAAACAGACTCCCCATGGAGCTGGGAGCCCAATGTGGGACTTGATCCCGGGACTCCAGGATCATGACCTGAGCTGAAGGTAGTTGCTTAACCAACTGAACCACCCAGGCGCCCTCATCGATATTTCTTAACTAGTTCCTGCAGCTCATTCAGGAGATAGTTTCCTCTTTCCCTTTAGAAGTATAGAACTTCTCCAACTGGGTAGGTTGTTATCTAATTTAAGTTATCAGTATGGAGGCTGGGAAGGGAGGTGGGGTTTTATATTAAAGGGTGCGCATGTTCTTTCTCTTCAGGCAAGAGTGAGGGGTCTAGTCTTGGTCAGGGACAAATGAGACACTGCAGAAGTGTCCTGGGGTTCAGGTGAACCCCATGGCTTTTGTGTGTATCAACCCAGATGTTTTCCTACCCATTCGAGTCTCAGGGTTTCACTCTTAACCAGCCATAGTCCTTGCCAGAGGACTTGCCAGAGTGCATAATTCAGTCTTCTCTAGTGCCTTCTCGCCCTTATAATTCAGCTCAAGATCTCAGTTTTTTCTGTCCCATGATTTCATATTATGAATTTCTTTATGTTCTGCTTAGAAGGTTTTTGACTCCGCATCGGGCTCTCTGCTTGGCGGGGAGCCTGCTTCCTCCTCTCTCTCTGCCTGACTCTCTGCCTACTTGTGATCTCTCTCTGTGTCAAATAAATAAATGAAATCTTAAAAAAAAAAAAAGTTTTTTGACTTTCACATCTAGCCTTAAATCTGCGATTAATCCCCCTGAGACTTTCATTGTCTTTCTCCACCGCATCTACTGTACATCACAACAGACTACCTCCTCTGTACCCTACGAACACTTGGAAAATTATGACAAATTTTGGTAGCCATGGGCTACTTGTAATGGACTCATAGCTAGTGAGAGGGTTTTCTTTGTTAACCGGACAGCTGTAGAAACCACTTTTAGGGCCTTTTCTCAGACCACTCCTCACACCAATCACTAGCACCCAGATTTCCTTTTATGTAGTTTAGTCCATAAAAAAACACCAAAAAGTTGCATGGGTGCGTGGCTTCAGCCATTAGTTTAGCAGATATTATCCAGCTTCTACTATATTAGATATAGTAGAGCATAGATGCCAGCAATACATAGATTTGTAAATCCATCCTCTTGCTATTGTGGGGCCCCAGATTAATATAGAAAGATCCTATAAAAGGTAATGACAGCACAATGTGACAAGGAGGAGCCATGTAATTTTACCCGAGGGAGGTTAGTATATGATGTTAGTCATTGTTGAGCTGAATAATAAAAAACGGAGAGGTTCTAGGCCTACGTGGTACAGAAGATGCTGCAGAGCCAGGAAACAACCTGCACAAAACAAAGTAACATGAAACAGCTTGGTTTTAATTAATTAAACAACTAATTATTAATTAATTAATTAACAAGTAATTAACAATTAATTAATTCAGCAACTCTGATGTGAGAACATTTACTGGCTATGTAAAGAGAATTATATTAGTTAGAATTCATTCTTTCTGTTTTTTTTTTAATTGGGATCAAATTCACATTACATTAAATTAACCATTTAAAATGGTTCACTTTAAAGTGAACTAAAGTTAATTTTAAAGTTTTTAATTAAAGTTAAATTTAAAGTGAAAAGATCTGTAGAATTTAGTACATTCACCATGTTACTCAACCACCACCTCTGTCTAGTTCCAAAGCATTTCTTTCACTCCAAACGAAAGCTCCATATCCATGAAACAGTTATCCCTGGCAACCACCAATCTGCTTTCATGCTTTTCGTTTCTGCGGATTTACCTATTCCGGGCATTCCAAATGAATGGAATTCTATAATATATGACCATTTGCATCTAGCTTCTTACACTTAAAGTAACGTTTTAGAGATTAATCAACATGGTAGCATGTAGCAGCACTTCATTCCTTTTACAGTTGGATAATATTTCATTGTATATAGTATCACATTTGATTTATCTATTTACATTGATGGACATCAGTGCGTACATTGTGTACAAGTATTGGTTTGAGTCCCTGTTTTCAATTCTTTGGGGAATATACCTAGAAGTAGAATGGCTGGGTCATGTAGTAATTCTGTTTTACTTTTTGAGGAACAGCCAAATTCCACACGGCTGAAGAAAGTACTGAGGTAAGCCCAGGGCTTAAATGATATTTCTACCATTTTAGCAATCAGGCCTCTTCTGTTTCAGAGGTCAGGAAACTATTGTTTGAAGTTGCATACAGATTATGTTTTCTTGGTACGTGGCCATTCCCATTCATTTATGTATCCTCTATAAGGACTTAGGGATTATACGGCACGACTGAGGAGATATGGAGATGGTGTGACCAGGAAATCCAAAAGTATCTGGACTGTTCCAGAAAAAGTTTGCTGAACACTTACTTTATTGGCCTGTCATCTTTTGCTTGGGCTTCCTGCTCGTAGTCCCAGATGGCTATTCGAGCTCTAGTCCTGAATCCAGCCATCAGGAAGGAGAAAACGGAAGGAAGGGCTTGCCAGTCTCTTGAAAACCACTTCCCTGAGGAATCTCACTTACATTTCATTATCATAAATTAGTCCCTAGTCCATGACTAATGACAAAGGAGACCAGGAAATGAAGTCTTTATGTCAGGTGGCTAGGGAACTACCTAAAATTTCAGTTCACTTGACAAGGAAAAAAAGAGGAAAGAAGTGTTCCTAAATGACTAGCCAGCTCTGGCACAGGGCCAGCATCCACTAGAGGAACCAGCATATACTCTAGATTTATCTGCAGCTCCCCTGAGAATTACAGAGTCCAGATAAGCCACTAAGAAGGGACAGAGCCTAAGAATCTTCTTACGGAATCTAAGAATCAATTACAGTCCTTGTTACCCATCCCAATCATCATACAACAATTAGAAATAGGTAGATTAGTAATAAATCTCTATCTTCCTTGATAAACTGAGTGATTTCTAAGTTCACTAGGTCTCATTTTCTGGTTAATTTAAAAGTCTGATTAAAGTTTTACCTCTCATAATTGAGATCAATGTAGCATAATCTCTAGCTTTAATTGGATTTTCAAGGTTTTGCATTTGGAAAGGGATTGAAATTCAGAGAAGTTGTCAATGGTACAATTTGCAGGATTGGGACAACCAATCGCTATTATTTTTCTGAAAGGCAAAGACATTAAATATTGTTTCTACATCAGCTTAGGGAGAAATAGCTGTAGAAGAAATAAAGATGAGGAAAATTAGTACAATGCAGTATTAACTCAAACATTTTTTTTTAAAGATTTTATTTATTTATTTGACAGAGAGAGAGAGATATCACAAGTAGGCAGAGAAGCAGGCAGAGAGAGAGGGGGAAGCAGGCTCCCCGTTGAGCAGAGAGCCCAATGCGGGGCTCGATTCCAGGACCCTGAGATCATGACCCGAGTGAAGGCAAAGGCTTAACCGACTGAGTCACCCAGGTGCCCCTCAAACATGTTTTAATATGAGCACAGACTCAGGAGTGTCAGGGTTGAATGTACTTAAACTTGCATATGTCAGTAAATAAACTGAACAGTGCATTCACAAGATTTCTTCTGTTTAAAAATATTTTTAATTTGCCTAGAAATAGAAACATCAGTAAGAGGTGGTTGTTCTGTGAATTTTTAGAAGTCCAGATATTAATTAAAAGAATAAATCAAAAAGTATGCAAGGTTAAAAGTTCATAATATGTACACAGTCCATCACTATGTTAGAAAGAAAAGAGTGTCACATTGAACACAAATGTAGTGTTCAGAGGCTTATTGATTTATTCATATCAGGGTCATTTTATTTCTAAATTGTGCTCATTTTTGAATAGAACAAATGGGAGCTTTTATGAGAAATGCAAAACTCCAATGTTCTATTTTCCTTGATTTTTAGTTTTTAGTTTGCATAATGTAAATACTCTTCTTGGTATATAGTTCTATAAATTTTGGAAAAGCTTAGAATTATACAATTACCACCACACAATCAAGATACAGTACTGTTCTGCCACCCGCCCCAAATTATCTTCTTTTGCTCCTTGATAGTCAATCTCTCACCATGGTGTGTAGCCTTTAAAGTTGTCTTATTTCATTTAGTATAGTGCATTTAAGATTCACCCAAGTTGATGTGTGTATCAAGAGTAGCTTCCTTCTACTGCTGAGTAGTGTTTCCTCATAAATATTATCATTTATCTATTACCAGCTGAAGGGCATTTGGGTTGGATTTAATTTTTACCAATTATGTATAAAGCTGTTATAAACATTCACATATAGGTTTCTGTGTGAACATTAGTTTTCATGTATTTTAGGTCAATAGCTAGAATTCATTGCTGGATTACATGGTAAATGCATTTTTAATTTTATAGAAAGCCGTAAACAGCCATAGTGGCTGTACTGTTTTGCCTTCTCACTAACAATGTATGAAAGTTCCGATTGCTCCACTAACTCCCCAGTTTTGGGTACTGTCAGTTTTTTTTTTTTTTTCCCCTTCCTTTTTTCTCCCCTTTCCCTCTCTCTTTCTCTCTGTCTCTCTTTGCCATTCTAATAGGTATGCAGTATCTTATTATGATTTTAATTTGCATTTTCCTAATAACCAATGATACTGAGTACCTTTTCTGGTACTTAATTGCTATCCCTATATTCTTTCGGGTAAAATGCCTATATCTTTTCCCTACATTTACAAAATAGGCTTTATTTCTTTTCTTTTTTTTTTTAAGATTTTATTTATTTATTTGACAGACAGAGATCACAAGTAGGCAGAGAGGGAGGCAGAGAGAGAGAGAGGGGGAAGCAGGCTCCCTGCTGAGCAGAGAGCCAGATGTGGGGCTTGATTCCAGGACCCTGGGATCATGACCTGAGCCGAAGGCAGAGGCTTTAACCCACTGAGCCACCCAGGTGCCCCAATAGGCTTTATTTCTAAGAACAGTTTTTGTTGTGCAGAAAAATTAAAAAGGTAGTATTGAGAGCTCCCTAATGCCCCTCACCTAGTTTACCCTATTATTAACATCTCACATTGGTACGGTATACTTGTTACATTTAGTGAACCAATATTTATGTATTATTATTAACTAAAGTTCATGATTCAAGATTCCTTTATATTTGTCATTATATACATTATATATATTGATATATATTCTATATGTTCCATATTATGTCATTATATATATTATACATAATGTTATTTTTCTGTTACAGTATCCTATGCAGGATAACACCTTACATTTAGGTGTCGTGTCTTCTTAGGGCCAACTCACAAAACAGAGAGTTCATGGTCAGTTCTCCCACAGAGGTGATAGGCTTAGTGGAGGAAAGAAGACTTCTCACATGCAAAGGAAAATGTGGATGGATAGGCACAGCATGTTGCGGGCATTCCATTGTTAAACTAGTGGAATAAATCCCTTTTAGTCACTTCTGAGCTTGTCAATTACTGAAAAACCAGGCCAGTGAACAAGAGAAACACATGATCCACCTTGGATGAGACTAGGAGATATCCCTAAGCCTGAATTACAATATAATGAGATCAAAAGGCAAGAGAAAGTGGAACCCAACATAGCAACTGAAAAAGATGAAAACAAAACAAAGCTCCTCCAAAGGAAAGAGCGGTAAGTACTCCAGTTCAAACTACGCACACCTGCAAAACTTCAGAACTATCAGGTTCTACACGTGGTATAGTGAAGAGTAAGAGCTGAGTGTTTTATAAGAATAATTTAAATTCTAGTCCCACACTTCATACAGTAAGACTATGTTTTGCGACTGCATAGATATTTAAGATCTAGAGAAGACAGGACATGCGGGACTTGAGAAGAGGGAAAGCCAGTCACAATAGCAGGATGGAATAAAGTTACAGACTGAAAAGTGGAGGATTTATTTCTACCTCAGGTGATGGCAGATTAGCTTGAGTGATTGAATCTTCATGCTCATAGTACACAGGAAACAATGGAGAAAATAGAGTTTGATTGAAGGAATTCAGAAGCTCCCCCAGCACTGAGAACTTGTAGGGTCCAGGATCCCCCTAAAAAGGGCTGCCCGGGCAAGTGAGTGTGCTACTTCATGCTGCTCTTCCTCTTGAATATTAGCTGATACACAAGTTGTGACCTAGAGACTGCGAGGCTGACCAGAGATTTTACAGACTCGTGGGCTAAAGGGACAAAATTTACAGCTCAGGATTCACTAGGAAGTATTTTTTGTAGACCTCCCAGACTTTTAGTTAGAGGCCTTTGAAGAATGATAAAGAAGGTATAGGGCAAACCTGAGCTTGAGAAGCCCTTATAAAAACTAAAGCCCAACTGCAAATCAGCTCAGGTCATGAGATATACTGAGGCAATTGTCCTTATGTTAATAAGGACAGAAGCAGAAGTCAGTCCCTTCTGTAGCAAGGAAACATCACTGAGCACTTCCAATGAATGATGTGACTTATAGCAAATCAAATCCATTATCAGTGATTAATACACAATTGTATTCTCATTGAGTATTTCTCCAACAATACCATCTAAGGTTTGGCTGCATGTTTCCCAAACATCTAGAACAGTGCCTGGCCTACAATTTCCACTCCATAAATATTTGTTAAATGAAACAAAAAAATTCACATTCACTTATACAACACTCTCCTGGTGATAGGC
Source organism: Martes martes (assembly GCF_963455335.1). Lineage (NCBI taxonomy): Eukaryota > Metazoa > Chordata > Mammalia > Carnivora > Mustelidae > Martes > Martes martes. The sequence goes on along the minus strand of NC_137896.1, from coordinate 97,934,697 downwards.
CTGAGGGAAATATACCAATAGTTTCATAGTAGTTACACCTTGGTCATGTGGGATTCTGTTTTCTTCCCTGATATTTCTTTATTTTTCATATTTTCTATCATTACCATGTATTATTCCTGAAAGCACCTCTTCAAAATGTTATTTTATTAAAAGTCACCAAATATAAAGTATCAAGTTCTTTCCCTTTTACCAATTCAAAGCTGAAATTCAGAAATGATTTACTAAAAAGAAATAGTATGATCTTTTAACACAATCTTGCTTTGTATAATCATGTTATCTCTGCTGTTCTCCATTTTGCCATACCAGTAGTTGGCCAGGTCAGTGTGGATGACTGTAGACAAGAACAGAGCAAACTTAGCCAGACTCTGTGAAATGATGCCCTCCAACTTGTTTCCACAGCCCAGGATCCTACCACAGTATCCACAGAGATGTAGATAATAGAGAGCATCAAGACTGAAACAGACTTTGGACTACAGAATATCTAATACATGTGCTGCCAATGTATTTTACCACCAAATGCTCATTTTTCTTTCTGCAAGGATTGAGCATTCTGAAATACTTAATTTACAAAACAGAGTTTAGAGTCAGTAATCAGTGACTAATCATATTAAAAATGGCTTATCAGAGGGCACGTGGGCGGCTCAGTTGGTTAAGAGTCTGCCTTCTGGTCAGGTAGTGATCTCATGGTCCTGGGATCGAGTTCTGCACCCAGATCCTTGCTCAGTGAAGGTCTGCTTCTCCCGCTTCTACCACCTCTCCCCCAGCCTGAACTTGTGCTCACTCTCTCTCTCTCTCAGATCAATAAGTGAAATCTTTTAAAAGAATAATAAATAAATAAATAAATAAATAAATAAAAATGTCTTATTAATAGGGATGACTAGTGTAACTTCATTGGGTAGATATAATTATGGCATAAAACAAAACATGATGTTTTGGTGACTTGTGTAGCTAAATCAATTTTCTATGAATTTTTCTGAAATATCAGATACATCTTCCACACTAATGTTTTCATGGCACATTCACACGTGGGCATTGTCATTTGGAAATTAGATAAAAGTAAAAAATTCTCCAATTAGATAAAAGTCAAGAATTTTATAAGATAATGGCAGTTAGGTTTCCAAAACCATCACCCCTTTAACTTTAAAACCCCACCCCAAGAATCCACCAGGTATTTGAGGCATATGAACAGTGACCAACTGAAAGCTAGGGGTCAAAACAAATCTTACAATCAGAAACTTTGAAAAAACACAAATACATGGGAGACTAGAAGAAAACGTTACTATATACTTTAATATACTGAGGGATAAATATATATTTCATTGATGAAAAAGAATAAAATGTTCTTTAAAAAGGGAACATTTATATAAAAGAAGAAGCTACTGAAAAGAATAAAAAAGAGAACCAACATAAACAAGCAAAATAGAAAGGTGGGAAGGAAAAGTTGATGAAATGTTTTAGGAAGCAACCCAAAAAGATGAAGACATTGGATAGTAAGTGAAAAAAAAATTTTTTTTAATTAGGCATATCAGAGGAGGTCTAACATAACATCAATCAGTACTCTGGAAAAAGCAGAGAAAACAAAGTAGAAGAAATGATGAACGATGATTACAGAAAATTTCCTGAAATTGAAGAACTATAGTTCTAAGCTGAAGGGATCTGCAGAGTGTTTATCCCAGAGAGTGGAAAAAGCCCTACCAGTAATAAGCCCTTCATAGTAATTGTATAGAATATCAAGGTAAAGATTCCAGAAGCTTTCAGAGGCCAAAGACAGGTCACACACAAAGAAGAGAAAATAGGCCTTTGTGGGCTTTTTAGAAATGAAATGAAAATATAATTAAATTCGGGGTGCCTGGGTGGCTCAGTGGGTTAAAGCCTCTGCCTTCGGCTCAGGTCATGATCTCAGGGTCCTGGGATTGAGCCCCACATCGGGCTCTCTGCTCGGCGGGGAGCCTGCTTCCCCCCTCTCTCTCTGCCTGCCTCTCCACCTACTTGTGATATCTCTCTGTCAAATAAAAGAAAAAAAAAGAAAATATAATTAAATTGGTATCAAATATTTATATTAAATTGTGGGAAAGTAACATTTTATAGGATTGAGACTTTGTATCCAAATATGTATGTCTCATAATTATCTAGATTTTATGTCTCATAATTATCTCCTCAACAATTTGAGGAGAAATGATTTTTAAACTAGAATTTTAGGCCCAAATCACTTCTCAAGGGAGAGAATAGAATAAAGATGTTCAGACTCACAAAAGCTTCTAAACTATTACCTCCCTTGAATCTAAGTAGTTTAGGATGGCTTCTAAAACCTCAGGGACAAATTAATAGGTAGGTCATAGGGCCCATGACACTGGACTTCAACCAGGAGGTAAGGAGGGATGATTTTCAGGAGGATTGTAAGGGAAGGCCTGGAGGACCAGGCAAGGTTAGCTTCAGAGGGTGGAGAATGATTGGGAGGGTGTCTCAAGGATGGCATTTTTTTGACTAAAGAAATGTATTACTAGAATTGATAGAAATAGGGGGGAAAAAAGGAATAAAGCAACAAAAATAAATTAAGACTGTTGTCAAGAAGAGACTCTCATACCCCAATTATATACCTGGCCCAGACAGTTTTATATATCAGTTTTTATAAAATTTCAAGAGCATACATTCCTTTCAAATACAAAGGTTCAGAATAGAAAGGAAAGGAAATTTATCTAAATTACTGTGTGAGGGTAGACAATCGTGATAATTCCATAAGGAAAACCTAAGAAAAGTATAAGCAAATATAATGTATGAATACATAGATAACAAATCCCTAAATAAATTATTTACAAACTCAATTTGCACTGTACTTTATTAAAAATAGGTGAAATAAATTGGGCTTGTCGCAGTATCTACCAATGCAATTCATTATGTTAACATAGTAAAGAAAAAAGTCTAATAAATCCTACAATATAATTAAACTCTATTAACAAAGCAATGGATAAAAACCCAATTTGATGGGGGAAAAACAGTATTCAGTAAGATTCAAAATGCATTTTCTGAAGTATAATTTATTATATTAGCATAGTAATGGATAAAACTTAATATGATGGAGGAAGAAATAGTATTCAGTAGGGTTCAAACTCTTTCATAATTAAAGAGAAAAATTTTTATTAAACTAAGAATAGATGAAAACTTCTTTAATAAAAGTATCTACTGACCAGCCCCTTATAAAAAAATCATACCTAATGATAAGACATTGGATATGTACATTTTAAGACAAGGAAAAAAACCCAGAAATGACTCTACCACTATTATGCAACTTGAATTTCTATTACTAGATGGAAAAAGAAAATCTAAAGTATAAAAATTGCAAAAATATAAAATATTGTAACTTGTAAATAGTAGGATTGTTTGTTTAGAAAGTATGAAATAATACACAATTATGACTAAAAAGAAAGTCCAGAAATATAGCTAGAAAAATTCAACAATTAAAACATAATGAAAATTTTCAAAGAGAAATTTAATATACACAATACTTATAAACTGCAGTTACTTAGAATGAATAAAATATATATGCAGTAACTTTATGGAGAAAATTTTAATATACCACTAATGGACACAGAAGAAAATCTAGAGAATTATGAGACATAAAATCTAGATAATTATGAGACATACATATTTGGATACAAAGTCTCAATCCTATAAAATGTTACTTTTCCACAATTTAATATAAATATTTGATACCAATTTAATCAAAGCCTCAACAAAAATTTCCATGGAATTTAACAATTTAATTCTAAAAGTGATATGGAAAAATTGAAGACCAATCCAAAAATGGGCAAGGCCTTAGGGAAATGGAAACTCACAGAAACTGCCAATAGTTTACATTGGTAAAATCACTTTGGAGAAAACTTCTGTAGTATCAAGTCAATTTGCAGGTAAACAGAAATGTCATCTCAGAATATAACATGGAGAGCCTTTTTATAGGCCCAAGGAAACTACAATATAATTGTAGGATTATTTGCAATCACAAACAGCCTGATCAATATAAATGTTTATCAGCAGGAGGACCTTATCATTTATGCTATATTCATAGGGTATAAAACCACAGAGCAGCTCAACCAAATAATATCAAATACCTTATGCTGGAATAAATAGGAAAGACCCAGAATGAAATACAGAGCATGATAGATTTAATGTAGACTTAATGACATGCAAAACAACAATAAATATTGTTTATGGATATATACAAATGTAATATACTATGAAAACATTTACTGCAAAGACACATTTCACTTTTATAATAGCGGTTACCTCTAGGGAGGAAAAGTATTTGGATCTGAAGTGAATATAAAAGGGTCTTAAAAATATCTGTCATGTTTGACTTAAAAACAGTTTTGAAGGAATTTGTTAATGTGAGAACTGAATATATTATAATGGTTTTATCACTTTCTGAATATGTGCTAGTTTTCATTAAAATGAATATATATGTAAATTGTTCATTTTCTAGTTTTGGTTTAAAACTAGAAGATAATGTGGTTTAGGTTGCATGATAGTCCTTTTTGTGAATTAGGCTTTAAACAAAAAGTAGCTAAAGATTACCAGTTGGTGAGGAGTTGAACGTTAGGCCTGTAACTATAATCCAAGAGAGGACTTTAAGATAATTTTATAGATAATGTGCTCTTTACAACACAAGAAAAATAACAGACAAATGCTTCATCAGCTCATGCACCTTGTAGATACCGCATCTATAATTTTGGGGTGTACCCCCCAGCATTCCAAGTAAGCAGAAAAGTGGGCTAGTTGTGAAAGAAACATAGCAATGTATAGAGTTTGCTGTGCTTATCTTTCATTCCAGTCATTCCCTAGAAAATGTTATTGTGCCCAGTTTAAACCGCATGGTGATTTAAACGTGCTTGGCATCTCTACAGGGCCACCAGACTTGACTTCAGGTTTTGAGAACAAAGCTGAATTTGCTGGAGATGATCCTTGGACTCCTGGGACCAAGTACACCATTCATAACTTTCTTACCTTTGACATAATTCTTTGTATCTTAAGAATTTTCTGATTGGAACAGAACAGCTGCTATTTAGTTTAAAAAGCTTCTAGGAAAGTATCACTTCGCAAGGGGTATTGTTTAATGTATTTAAAACCAAAAGATGGAAGTCTTTGGACCGTTTCCCATTGAGATGAAATTATTGATAAGCTAGTGAGGGCTCTCACCTGGAGACATGCTTTGGTACTACCTGTGGACTTCTCAGGCTCAAGGACTTAAGTCATCTTGTCCACCGGTCTCTTGCAAATTTTAATTTTTTTAAAATTTCTTTTTAAGTAGGCTCTACCCATGGAGAAAAGTACTGATTAGAGAAACTGTGTGTCTTTGTGACTTACTAGTTACTACTCAGACCCTGAGTCCCATGACTGTTGAATATACGTTTTATCACTTACGAATAGGGTATTTTTTTGTGGGTTGTGAGGATTAAATTGTCTAGTACTGTCTGTTCCCATAACATAATATGGGGTCTATGAGAATATGGTTCCTAACTGTTTTATGCATCTACATATAGACATAGTTTGTCTCTAATACTTCCAGGCAATAGTGGGGGACCCAAGGACTATCAATGAAACGAAGGTGTTCATGTACACATACTTATGGGTGCATGAATGAATGAAAAAGGTACAGCTGGGCACAAAAGTGGTTCACAGGTATTTGCTCCATCTACTTTTACTTCTACCTGCAGAACAGTTATGACGACCAAACAAGTCCCCATACATGTTTAGATCATAGCAGCTGCTGAGAAAAAAGAAATTGTGTCGACTTCCCCTTCATATCTCTGCATATTTCTGCATCTATGAAAATATATGTATTTCTATATCATTCTACTGAAAAATATGTAACTACTTAGCATGGCAAGGAAAGATGCGTATTAGGTTACTATAAGTTAAATATGTGGCTATTCTTCAACTAAAATAAAGCTATACATGATGCTTTCCATTTCCTTTGAGTTCCATAGCATGCCTAGTGTATGTGCAATAATTCAGCATTCAATTCTGAAATGTCTCAAACTCTCCTTGTATTAAGTATGTTTTCCAGCCCTAGCCTCCTGATGGACTGTAAATCCCATGAAAGAGGGTCTACAACTTCTCCTATGCCACAGCAGGTAGGTAAATACCTTCTAAGAGATTATACCAATTAGGATGCCATGACATCAATACTTTCTCTCTTCTCTCACTCCCCATTAAATGTACATGGAAAAATAAAAACACCCTCAAACATGAAAGAGTATAGTGGTTAAAGTGTGGGCTCTTGACCCAGATGGCTGAATGTGAGTTCTCTTTCCACCATATGGACAAAGGTTGTCCAATGTGTAAAGTGGGATTAATAATATCTCTTAAAATTGCTCTAGGGAGTCAACCTTTTACTACATTTAAAGCACTTAGAATAGCTCCTGGCCATAGTAAGAGAACCGTAATGTCAGCTGTTGTTGTGACTATCATTATAAAAGCCATTATAAAAGGAGAAATCAACATAAAATCCAGCTATTTATGAAAACACATCTAAAACCAAAATATGTCAAAAACTTGTAAATAAAGAGAAGTATGATTAATCATACAAATAATGACCAAATAAAGTGGGAGCCAAACTATCAATATTACACAAAAGAAAACAGAAGTTAAAAGGAATTTAATGGAACAAGGAGAGATGTTCATATAGATAGATATAGATAGTCATATAGATAGATAGTTCAGATAGAAGATTAATCCATAGGAAATATAAGTCACTTATCAACCTTTAAGAACTTAATAAATTCAAAGAAAATGGCAGATTCTACCTTGTATATATTATACATATAAAATGGAATAAGAAAAGTAAAAGCAAGATGAGTAATTATTAGGTTTACTACATAAACAGATAGGTATAGTGATATTTGATACTTGGGTGTATTTGGCTATGGTCAGACTTACTCTGAAATCTCAAGTAGTCCTGAGACTACTTCAAACCTCAAAAGCCAGACGTAATCAGGTTAGGGTCAGTGACTCAGAAAGGCACAATAAACTCCAGCCTCCTCCTGGAGTCAAAGGGCTTCACTTGTTACTCACGCCTAAACCCCTCTGCTAGTGGAGGTGTAGAGATAAAGCTTCTATGTGTGTACTAAGCTCTGCTGGTGGTGCAGTTTACAGACCCTGTCCACCTGGCTGCTCCCAGAGTCAGCCCCTTCCAGTGCTGTTTGCCATCTCCATAATAATTGTTTATCACCAATATTCAAAAATCAGGTAATTGATCAAGTTGCTTCACATGAGTAAAGGACAGAGATTGCAGCAAAACTCACATGTGACATGAAAACAAAGGAAAAATTTATTTTAAGGGCAGGATTTTGTGAGCAAGTTTGGCATTCCCAAAGGTCACACTGCCCAGCACTCTACCAAAGACTTTCATCATCTTAGATTATATGCTGCAAGGTAACGGAATAGAAAAGATAACCAAGGTAAAACCGCGAAGTGAAATTGAACTATTTGGTTGATATAATATACATACATTATTAAAGTTCCCTTTTATGAAATAAGTGAGCCATGAGTTTGTTAAGCACTGCTAAACATTTTTGGAGGAGGCACATTAAAGTTGCAGCCATTCATTGCTAAAGGCCAATGGTGATTAACATCTTTAAAATGACGCTCTACATTTTTCAATCATTTGATGTGTTAAAAATCTAATAACATAACACAGCTGGAGGCCACAACTGTTTCTTCAATTGATTTAATGTTGTGTTTTATCTTAAAAAATAATTTAAATGAAAATCAGTTGTTATTTTGACAGAAGGATATTAAAACATGCTTGATTTAGATAGTTATGAAGTGTGCTAAAAATATTAAACTAGTTAGACCTCCCGCTCTGCTGAAACTATAAAATTAGCGTAATAAACAAAACAAGAAACGTATGTGAAATTCAGAAACATGTCATAATATAATGCTTTATAAGGCTTAACAGATACTAACCAAGAGACCGTTGTTGCCATGTGCTTAATTGTGATGCCGAAATGCTAGCAATCATGGTAAAGTCAACCCCGGACCCACTGAAGCATTTTAGAGGTGTGTATTTCACCTTTCAGTAAGTTAATGTGGGTAATTTGAGGTGAGAAAAACTTCCTCTGTTCATCCTCAGTACAACTCAGACATTTACCACTTGGCTTTTTCATTAAAGAACTTTTAGCCTTTCCTATAGAGAATTACAATCTAGATTCAAGGTAGTTTTGTTTGTGTACTCACATTTGTTTTCAGAGAAAAGAATAGTAAATAAAAAATGGGATTAATCTTTGATGTTATTTATTTTCATATATATATTTGTATGTCATATTTAATATTTGTTTTATAAAGAAGTCATATTATTTGCTCCCAATGTGTGAAAGCTCATATATGCCAGATTTATAAATTACATATAACTAATATATATGTCATTGTTATATATAATATATAATAATGATAAAATTAATCTCTCTATGTGTGTGTGTGTGTGTATATATATGTATACATTGGTACATATATACATGAAACAAGATTCGAGAAACTTTTTTGTAAAAGTCCAGATAGTAAATTACTTTAAGTTTTGCAATCTGTATTCAACTCTGCCCACCACTGTAGTATGAAAGCAGCCATAGGCAATCTGAGTGAGTATGGCTGAATTCCAATGAAACTTTATTTATAAAAACAAGTTATTGGACATTTGGCCCCTGGGTCTGCTGACCCCTCTACTAGAAACATTCTTCCAACCTTAAACTTATGAATGAACAATCAGATGTAGTCCCATGATTTTAGGAATAATATATAAATGTCCATTATCAGTACTATTGTTCAATACCTCTATAGATTTCCTAGCCAGTTGCAAGAAACGAAAAGAAGAGGTATGTATTGGAAGGGAGGAGCAAAAACTATCATTGCTTTAGATGCTTGATTGACTAAAAGAATCAATTGCAAAAGTATTAGAAGAAATAAGATTATAATGACAGAATAAAAACATTAATTAATCGCTTTCCTAAACAAGAGCAATTAGAAAATGCAATGAAAAAGGGATTCCATTAGGAATCATGCCAAGGTCCAAATTATATCCTTGAATAAAACTGGCCAAAAAAGGCCTCTAGTAAGAAGCTTTTACTTCTTACTAAATTCAAGATGGTAGTTGTCACAGATTTTTAATAAATTGAATGTCCTCTTAATTAAAATCCCAAGGTATTTTAGTTTTTTTTGGGAGGGAACTTATCAAGGATTCCAAAAAATTCTATTTGGTTCTTTTTACGGCATGACTTATTATTTTATAGATTTTACTTCCTACATTTGTTTTCAATTATAGCTTTTATTTCTTTAATCATACTTAGCATGTTTTTCAGTACTTGGTGTCTGTAAATATAAATTATTGAAAGTGGTATGTCTCTGACTCTTGTATTTACATTTCACATTTGTAATTATTCTTAACTTTTGCTGCCTGGTTTCTTGTATGTATGTGTGTTTAATTTTCATATTCGTGAGAATTCTATCTGGGGGGATCTCTGAAGCTTATACCGAGACTGTGCTCTTCCAGAGAAGATTTGACTTGGAATCTGTTATCTTGCCCATGTTCAGTTTTGGATGATGTGTATAGTGTAAATTCAGGTCCTCAATCCACCAAAGGCCTGAGCCATTATTATACAATCTAAGGGGAAATTCTGATTCCTTCTGCTCAGAGCCAAGGCCTGCCCAGTAATGATTTTTCCACTCATCATGGTTCTTGCCTTTCATAAGCATTATTTTGCACTGGAATCTCAGATTCCATGCTTTTTCATGCATGGGTCCAAGCCTTTGGATCTTTCCTCATACTAATGGGCATTCAATGAAACAATTGCTGTTAAGAACAAAGCTGTAGGACCCTGTCAGTACAAAGTGTCCCATGGCAGGCAAAATTTACTTCAAAGGACCCAAACTCTGGTCATGTCTTGACCCCAGAAGACATCTATTGCATCAAATACACCTCTGTTTAATATCCATACTTATAATCATTTATATATGGTTTATCTGCATTTTAAATGTTTACTCTGGCCTATTTCCTGGGTAATTTAATGGGCATTATTGCAACAACCAGGAATCTTTTGTATTATATATTAGTTAGAACTAGGAAACTTAAAATGTCTCCCAACACTCTGCTTGATATCAAATATCTAGTGATATACTTGGATTTCATATGTATTTAGATTTACAAAATATTCTACATTGTAACCTTTATAAAATCATCCTGCATCATATTTTTTTTCAGGCCTGATTATGGCTTGTCTTATTATACATTTAGTAGTTTATTTATTGTCTCTGTGTTCCATTCTTTGCACATCCCCAGTATTCAGAGTGGTGCTCAGCACAGAGGGGTTAAAAAACATTTATCATTGTGGTATTTATATACAATGGAATACTATGCAGCCATCAAAAGAAATGAAATCTTGCCATTTGCAATGACATGGATGGAACTAGAGGGTATTATGCTGAGCGAAATAAGTCAATCAGAGAAAGACAATTACCATATTATCTCACTGATATGAGGAGTTTGAGAGGCAACATGGGGGTAGGGAAGGAAAAAATGAAACAAGATAGGACCAGGAGGGAGACAAACCGTAAGAGACTCTTAATCTCATAAAACAAACTGAGGGTTGCTGGGAGGAGGGGTTAGGGAGAGGGTGGTTGGATTATGGACACTGGGGAAGGTATGTGCTATGCTGAGTGCTGTGAAGTGTGTAAACCTGATGATTCACAGACCTGTACCCCTGGAGCTAATAATACATTATATGTTAATAAAAATAAAAAATTTAAAAAAATTATCATTGATGTAATCAAGCATCTTTCTATTTCCAAACACAAATAATAGCTTTCAGGGTTAATACAGATGCAATAATTGGTGCCTCTATGCAAAATAATAGACATCAGTTACTTTTCTAGATATCTATATCTGAGATCAACTGTACCATTCTATTAAGAAAATAGAATTTGGGGTGAAGAGGTGATAGAGGTTTGGAGCTGTCCCAATCAGTAGGACAGCCCCTAGTCACATGTGGCTATTTTAATTCAAATTTAATTAATTAAATTAAAAATAAAAATTTTTAGGTCACTTCTTCAGTCTTTCTCCCTGCACTTCAAGTACTCAATAGCCACCTGGTGCTATAGGCTACTGTCTGTACTGGACAACACAGAACACAGAACATTTTCTTCATCCTATCATCACAGGGAATTGTATTGAACAGCTCTGGTTGGGAAAATTCTGGAGCATCAGAGGAGGTAGTAGAAGGAGAAATTTTTCTGCAATAGGATTAGTAAGAGTATTTGAACATCTGTTCCTTAAGTGTAAAGAAAGGGGAATTCAGAACAAGAAGAGTTACAGACATCTTTTTCACTTATTTTTTCTCTTTTCTTTCTGATCTTTTTCCTCTTCTGCCACCAAGACCAGTTGACAAAAATATTTGGTTATTTTTAAATTAATAATGGTGGCACAATAATAATGACTGAGTGGAATTTTGCTTGGATCTTCTGCAGGGAAAGAAATTTTAGAGTTGCTTGTTTTTTCCTGCATGTAGTGTAATAGTTTAAGAGCCAGGTAAATTCAAAATTTTTTTTCAGGATTCCTGGATGGCTCAGGCGGTAAAGCATCTGCCTTCAGCCCAGGTCATGATCTCAGGGTCCTGGGATAGAGGCCCTTGTTGGGTTCCCTGCTCACTGGGGAATCTGCTTCTCCCTCACCCTCTCCCAGCTCGTCTTCCCCTCTCAATTAAAAAAAATTTAAAAAATGTTTTCTTTTTCATTATGTGCTTTCCTAAACCACTCAGTATGGTTTTATGTGCATACAATCTGTCTTTATATACTAAAGCCAGTGAAAAACTGAAATCTGAAATTCAAGAAATTATTCAAGAAATTATTTTAACTCATATTTTAACAATAACATTAAAAAACTTAAAGGGACAGGTCTCAGTGATTTGGTTGCAAGATTTAGGACTCATTTTTTTTTCTTGTATTCTTCCAGTTCTATTCCGATAGGTGACACTGGAACTTGATTGGTAGCCAACCCAACCCAGGGTTCTCTATCTTCAGTAAGAATGTATATATGACATTGCTTTTGAAAACAGCTTCCATATTTTAATAATTTCCCATGTTTAAATCTTGCTACCTCAATGTGGAATTCAAAACAAAACAAGACAAACAAAACAAAACAAAAGCGGTGAGCAGACTCGCTTGTTTCTTTCTTTCAGGGACCAAATAGTCAATAGTTTATCTTCTACAATCAAATGAACTAGTTAATTTAGAACTAGTAATATGAGGGAGCAAGCTGGACCTAGGGCAGTCATTTTTGCTGGCTTGAGTTTAGCAAAGGAAGCTCAGTTCTACAGCCAGCCACTGGGAAGACAAATCCCTGATTTCATAACTTTCTGATCATGACGGAGACCACAGAGACACTGTATCCAGCAAGAGCAGCTGTTTCTTCCAGGTCTTGACGCTTCCTCAGGATGGAAGAGGGAGTGCAGGTCTGGAAACAGTAGCTATGTAGGTAGCTTCCTAATTTAGAGCTTTCTATTCATGGAGGAGACAGCAGCAAACTTGCCTGATGTCTCTTTCCTGGAATGCCTCTAATGATCCTTTGAGTTTTCTATCTTCCTCAATAAATCCCCTTTTCATAAAGTCATCTGTAGTGGGCTCTATCATCTGCAACTAAGATTCCTAACAGACCAAATTATTGTAGGCTCATCAACATAGAGGCAAGAACCAATAAGATCCATCCTACTTCAAAAAAAAAATCATTATTATTATTAACAAATAGAAGATTTATGCCTAATGAAAGTTGCTCAGAATTTTATAAGGACTTAATGTTCATTAATAAAAGTGAACTATAGTTTTTTTTTTTTTCAATACTGACTTCTACTTCAACATGGGCAAGCATTTTAAAAGGATATAAGGGGGTGAGACCAGAGCCAATGTTCTGTTTTGTTTTTGTTTTTTTCTTGCAGTTTGTAGAAACTGGTTTTCTCCTGTAATATGTTTTTGATTCCTTCTCATAGGACTGAACTCTGCCCAATGAAAGACAAATTGATGAGGAGTATTCTGAGGGCCTCAACTTTATTCCCAGTTTTAACCTGTATTTTATGTTGTTTTCATTCAAACTTTCTTACTCATAGAATTATTATAAGTGATTTATTGGACAGCATATCCCCAGTGGCCTTAGGTCAGGCTTCCACTGCCTCTCATTTAAACAGATGCCTGGGATAAAGGGGACTTCCATGTTAAGGGATGATTGCTATCCATGTCTAGCAGTCCATTTGGTTTATCTTCCATTTTGCAGGAGTGGAAAGCAGGCTGCGTAACTGAAATGCATGCATGACAATTCTCATCAAATTATTCAGGGAAAAAATAGTGGCATACAACAAAAACTTTAAGATGATACATCAGAAGCCTGTATTTTGTTTCAGTTTTGCATTTTCTACACCTGGGCTAAGTTAAATTTTTTTATAAAGGAACAATATGACAATATAAAAGGCAACAGGACACCACACATTCCAGAAAGAGCCCTGACAAGTTCTCAAACTCATCTCCAAAGTAATTATATGGGAAAGAACTAAGAAGTTGTCTGTGTTGTCCAGAACAATCAGTCTATTGTGTTTTCATAAATGTCTCATTTCTCAAAGCCACGGGGGGAACAAAAAAAGACTTTAGCATGAGAGTTATCACAGTACCAAAACAGAACAAAAATGACCTGGCTGTAGACAAGAAGGGACAAAAAACTAGCCTGATAAACAGGACCAGTTTCATCCTCATATTTTCTGGCCATAATAATAGAAAAAAGAAAAAAAAAAAGGTTTGATTTGTTTTGAATCAGAGACTGTGGGCCTCAGATGTCCTTGTCTAGGAAGATTTTAATTTTTGCTTGGAGTAAGATATAAAAAAAAAAATCTTAAATGTATTCTAGAATTTCCCATTAATTTAGGATCCTAGTAAGGTATATTCAACTTCTTAGTCAATGTGAGATTTAAAAAAAAATTTTTTTTGTTCTATATGAGCTTATTGAGTATGAATAACAAGAAATTAAACAGGATTCCCTAGTTGTCTTTACTTCCACTGTTTATCCTTCTTAAAAATTTAAAACCATATACTTGTATTATGCAAATGGTCTTGTTTTCCTAAGCTCCTAACTCAGAGATCGGCAAAATTTTTTTTTTCTGTAAAGGGCAGATAGTAAATATTTTAGACTTTGTGTATTATATGGTCTCTGCCGCAGCTACTCAATTCTGCTGTATGCCAGTGGTCATAGGCAATATATAAAACAACAGGTGTTGGTTGTGTTCCAATAAAACTTTCTTTACAAACATAAACACTGCACCAGATGGGGCCTATGGGCTATAGTTTTTCTAGTTCTATCTTAAAAACTGAAACGCTATGTTACCAGCTGTAAAGTTTGAAGAACTCTTTTGAGAGGGATATAACAAATTTCCTTATGTCAAAGGACATTTAAAAAAGAATACCAGAAAGAGTGCTAGCTTTGGGTCGGGGATAGAAAAGCAAGTAGTGGTTTCAATGTATGCAAAACAAAACATCCAGAAAAGCAAAAGTTAGTAACGCACAAGTCCAAGATCAATAGGGTCTATGGTCTGAAGCAAAATAGATGGCTAAATAACCAGACCACACATATATTGCAGACATGACAATGAGTAGAAATTAAAGGAGGAGATTTTGACAGCCCCCAAATGTGATTATACAGAAGAAAAGTTCCTGGCCCTGAGGAAAACAGTTCCTTTAGTGGGACACTCTTATATGAAACAGGGGATAATAGATGAGAAAGACTGGGAGGGAAGCTGCCAGGGTTAAGAAAGTCTGTTTGGGGGCAGTGAGCAAGATAGTAGAGATACAGATAATTTCTGACATTTATGAAGCTCCTTGGTGAATTAGGGAGGACAATGCAGTATTATGGAAGTTCTGTCTCACCATATTTAGGGATCAACCTGGCATGAGACCAGGTCTCCACTGTGTGTCCTCATGGTGCCTCTCTCCCCCTCTAGATTCCCTCTAGATTCATGACTGTATTGTGATCCCAAGCCTGAAGACTGGCCCAAACAAATGGATGACATTTATCCTGCTCTTCTGCTTTCCTTCTAGCACCCATCTGATGGGCACATTTGTCTTCTGATAGAATGACTGCTGATCACGTGAATGAGATAAGCTGAAATAGGTGACTACTGAAAAGTAAGTGAATTATACTTAGCAGTTAGCTTAAGAGGGTTTGTAGCAACATGGATGGGACTGGAAGAAATTATGCTGAGTGAAATAAGTCAAGCAGAGAGAGTCAATTATCATATGGTTTCACTTATTTGTGGAGCATAACAAATAACATGGAGGACATAGGGAGATGGAGAGGAGAAGGGAGTTGAGGGAAACTGGAAGGGGAGGTGAACCATGAGAGACTATGGACTCTGAAAAACAACCTGAGGGTTTTGAAGGGGTGGGGGTGGGAGGTTGGGGGAGCCAGGTGGTGGGTATTAAGGAGGGCACGTATTGCATGGAGCACTGGGTGTGGTGAAAAAACAATGAATTCTGTTATGCTGAAAAGAAATTAAAGAAAAAAAAAAGAGGGTCTTCCTCCAAATGCTTTGGCATCCTTTCTTCTTTGAAAGAAAATTCTTTAGTATGGTAGAAATTACACAAATGCCACTGATTTGGTGTGCATTCTGTGATCAGAATTGTATCCTCACACTGGATAGTTTCTTCTAGAACCCGATGCGTTCACTGATTGGTAGCTATTTTCTTCACAATGTGTGTAAATTTGATTTCATATCAAGGAGATACATATGTGTTTAAGCAGTATGTTTGAGCACAAAGATAAAACTTTTGATGTTTATATTATTAATTATAGTTGTTTATATCCCAAACAGCCAAGATCCCACTAGAAGAATAAATAATTTCCCTGTGAGAATTCTCGAAAAGAACTTCTAAAATGCCATATTCAGTGAGATGCCAATTCCACTCTGCCTGTTTTGCATTCATTCATTTACTTTCTGTCTACGCTCCTCAACAGCTTTATTTCCATGGGCCTAACCAGGGATCTCCAAAGGGAGATTCATGACTAATGAGAGTCCGAAAAGTTATTCAGGAAGGGTATCCTAGATTTTGGGCTAACATTTATTCCTTATGTAAAAATAAGGAAGAAATAAAACTTACTAATTTTAAAATATTTATATATTTATATTCTTTTATATATTATTTGTTATGAATGATTTCAATTAAAAATTATTCAATTAAAAATCAATGCAAGTTGTAAAATACATGGATACTAACATTTGTTGTAAGCCCACTCAAAAAATTTCAGAGAAGAAATAAGAACATATCAAAGAAGAAAAATTCTCAATGGTTAGCTGTTTCTTTAAAAAATGTGATGCTTTGTGAAACATTTTTAGGCATGACTACTGGTGGTGAAGCTGACTTGACTAGTGTTAAAAATAAACAAGAATTCCAACAACTGAATGGGACTCTGGATGGATTTCATTGCTTCCATCTCCTTTCTAATCCATTTTGTCCCTCACTGCTCCCAGAGTGATCTAACTTCTTGAAGCTCCCCCAGTCGCTCCACCCTCCTCTGTGCAAGTGCTGGCCACTCAGTGCATACATAATCATCAGAAAAGTAGAAGATGAATCACTCCATACCTTTATTTATTTTTTCAGGCTTTATCTTCCATTCTATACTAAAAACATTATATATTCTTACCACATTAGACTACACAAGTATTTCTGAATAGCTTTATCCAGAAAATCATGACCTCCTATATTCCTCTTCTGTATCTCAAACGTTCTGCGTTTTCGAACTTAATCTCAAATGGTATTATCTTCATAAATCCTTCTCTATTTTCTTTACTGAGATTTTATATCTTCTTTTATATTCCCATTTTGCGCAGTTGTCTTATCTTTTATTTTATTTTATTTTTTGAAGAAGGCAATTTTGTCTTATTTGCCTTTATATCATACTAGGACTCTTTGTTAAATTGGACTGGTTCCTCTTCCTCCAAACTCAATTGAAGGCCTATCTCCTGCCAATGTTCACTAACTATGCAATCTTTCTCTGAGCCCCATCACTGAACATACACAGCATTTTAACAAGAACAAAGTAATTTTCAGAAAGATTTAGGGACACCTGTGTGGCTCAATTGGTTAAGTGCCTGCCTTCGGCTCAGGTCATGATCACAAGGTCCCGGGATCGAACCCCACATCGGGATCCCTGCTCAGCGGAGAGCCTGCTTCTTCCTCTCCCTCTGCCTGCTGCTCAGCCTACTTGTACTCTCTCTATCTCCCTGTCAAATAGGGGCACCTGGGTGGCTGAGTATTTAAGTGTCTGCCTTTGGCTCAGGTCATGATCCCAGAGTCCTGGGATTGAGCCCTGTTCCATGAGAAGCCTGCTTCTCCCTCTCCCACTCCCCCCGCTTGTGTTCCCTCTCTCGCTGTGTCTTTCTTTGTCTAATAAATAAAATCTTAAAAAAAAAAAGAATAGCTTTATCTCTTTGTCAAATAAATAAATAAAATCTTAAAAAATTTAAAAAGATTTAATTTATTCATTTCAGAGAGAGAGAAAGAGTACACGCAAGCAGGGGTAGGAGCAGAGGGAGAGGGAGAGGGGCAAGCAGACTGTGCGTGAGTGTGGACCCCAAGGCGGGGCTCAGTCGTACCATCCTGAGCCTTAATCAATATTTGGATATTCAACCGACTGAGACACCTAGGCACCCCAGAAAAAAAATCATTTTTAAGTGTTAAGCCATGTTTTACGTTTAATTGGGTTGTTCACTCTATGGCAACCAACACCATTTATTATTATTATTATTAAAGATTTTATTTATTTATTTGACAGAGAGAGAGGTCACAAGTAGGCAGAGAGGCAGTCAGAGAGAGAGGGGGGGAAGCAGGCTCCCTGCTGAGCAGAGAGCCTGATGCGGGGCTTGATCCCAGGACCCTGAGATCATGACCTGAGCTGAAGGCAGAGGCTTAACCCACTGAGCCACCCAGGCGCCCCGATTATTTTTTTTTATTGAAACTTCATAACTCCTAAAGCAGAGGTCACTAAGTATATGATACTTAGTTAATGCATGCTGACTAAACACATGAAGTTACCATGGAGTCTAAGGCTATAGTTTTGTTTCGTAACTCATTTAGACAAAATAAAACCTTCTGTGTCTGGCTGTACTTTTCAAAGATGACCAGGACAATATCTCTGGCTCTACATGACATTGCTTCCATCAAGAGGTATAGTCTGTCTCCTCTTCTTGGATTTGAGCGGGCTACTGACTTGCTTATAACTAGTAAGACACTGTGGAAATGACACTGAGCAACTTTAGTCTCCTGGGGAGAGAAAAACATGTAACTTCTTGCTTTGCTTACTGGAACATTCATACGTGGAGCCCTGAACCACCGGGTTAAGAAATGTGACTACCTTGAGGCCACTATGCTGTGAGGAAGCCAAACTGTATGGAGAAGTTCATGTAGGCACTCCAGGTTAAAATCTTAATTTTTGTGTTTTCTTATCCTAGGTTCCAGTTATGTGAGTGAATGTGCATTCAGACGATTCTATGCGGCTGATGTTGAGTCAACTGAGCTTTCAATTCTTCCCATTTCGGACCCCATTATTGTAGAGCAGAGACAAATAATTTTTGCTTTGCTCTTTCTAAATTACCAAACCAAGGAATCTATGAGTGTACAAAAAGGGTTGTTGTCAAGTTTGGAGTACTTTTTTATGCAGCAATATTAGCTGGACACCCTCTTTCTGATTTTGGGGAAATATTTTTATGCAAAAAATGTGTTAAAAATATAACCTCTGATTATCTTTTTAGATCTATAAATAACCATACATGGACTCACAACTTTCCAGATCTCAAATTCTGAAGACCCTATCATCATCTTGGCCTTCTGATACAATCTTTTAAATTTCTACAGCCATAGTTTATAAGGAAAAACAAATGGGACCACAGAAGAAATTTTGATTAACCAACAAAGTAAAGGTCTTTTAATATCTCTACAATCATAATTAATGATCCCTTTATATTCTGACAACTATATTTTGGGAGGTCAATCAACTTTAATTACAGGGACAGGTTTTCCTAGATTTCAAAGATAAGTAAGTCATCTCTAAAATTTAGCAAGCTTGTCCTCTGTTCATTGACACAAAGATTTTTTAAAGACTTTATTTATTTATTTGAGAGAGAGAGAGAGAACATGAGAAGGGGGAGGGTCAGAGGGAGAAGCAGACTCCCTGCTGAGCAGGGAGCCCCATGGGGGACCTAATCCCAGGACTCTGGAATCATGACCTGAGCCAAAGGCAGTCACTTAACCAACTGAGCCACCCAGGTGTCCCTGGCACCAAGATGTTAAGTAGAGTTTTTCTTAGTAAGTTCTACCAAATTAAAGTGCACTATAATACCTGTCTTATCTGAAGCCTAGTGACCTTTAGAACAGCTATTGTAGTAGGTAGGGTCAGAGGCAGAGAGAAGTACTAGAATTAGGGTAGCATTTGCCATTCCCTCTTCCACCCAGTGAGAAGCTGAGCCCTGAGCAAGACAATAAAGTGATGTGTAGGTGCTGTATGCACTAGAAGCACATAAATCTGTACTATTCTACTTGTAACTTACAAGGACCATGATCCTTCTTGGTGACCTCTGACCTTAGCTCTGACTCTTGTCAGCAAACACACATATACTCACATGCATGTACATGTGCGCGCACACACACATTGAACATTCTCTAACCTAATTGTTTACCCACGATGTGGAAGAGCCTGGGCTGTTCATGTTCTGGAAATAATTCCTGTCACAACAAAGAACACGTAAAAATTATTTCACATATAGAAGAAGCCACAATTGCTTTAATATTTATCAATGGTTTCCATTTAGTCTAATCTAATCACTTGCTAAGTTTCTGAGCCTTTGGTTTGCTTTCCTCATTGGCAGTTGTGTATTTTGTTGCCTTGAGTTCTTTTCTTGCTAGCTTGAATGTCAATTTCTTTGGCAATTCTGAGCATGCTAAAATTTAATCTATCTGAAAAGACTGTGGCTTTGCTGGCTTATGGGCCAAATAAGACATTCAGCCTTAGCCAAATCCTTGGAAAATGTGTAGTGTTTCTCTGTGAAAGCTACCTTAACTACTTAGGTAAGCAATACAAGATATGTATTTCACACATGATTTATACTGGATGATAGACCAGCAAAACTGACTTCTGAAACCAAGTTTTCCCAGGAATATTTATTGGCATTTGTTTATGTGCAAAGCATATCATCCTAGTTTACCTTAAATAATTCTGAGCTTAAGCTCTTTATTCTAACTGCGTCACAAATTATTCACTTTGTAGCGATTTTAAATTACCTTTACCTTTAGACTTAAAAGGATATTTTCCAAGAAAATCTTAACCCTGTTTTGGATACTCACTCACAATACCTCAGAATATAGGTGGGATGACTACATAATTTTCTTGAAAAATGTAACATTTATGCTGATCTTGTCAGAGCCTTCCTGCCAACAGCTTCATGTGGGCACTTGTGTTGGTGAATACTGTTTCCTCAAGTTTTTGGGATCTGGAATGAAAACATCCTCACTTAGGTATCTTGTGTTACCATGTCATTACTAAGCATGGCTATACTCTAGTGAGCATGACCATTTTCAAAAGCTAACACAGTTCTTATTTTTTAAGTGGGAGTAGGCCTGTGACAAATGCACTCGACAGTTTTCTAAGACCTTGATAAACCAATTGTACTGGAAGCTGGATGCTATGCTAGCACTTTCCTGAGTCCCCACTTTGTTACAGGGCACCACTCTCTGATCCAAATCTAAGTAATTTCTTAGGGACCTCATATTGTGTTTCAGAACAAAACTTCTAGATGTTGACATCTACCAGTTCAGACAAGACCAACAGTCAACTTACCACCTTGGAGAGTGGAATGGTATGGGTTGAATTATGTCCCCTGCCCACAAATTTGTGTATTAAAGTCCTAACCCCCAGTACCTCAAAATGTAACCTTATTTGGAAATTGAGTAGTTGTAGATTTAATTAGTTAAGATGAAGTCACTGGGGAAGCCCTAATATGGTAAGATCGGTATCCCCCCCCAAAAGGTAAAATTTGGACACAAAGACACAGACACAAGGAGAATGCCATGTGCAGATGAAGGCAGACATCAGCTGATGCTTCTGTAAGCCAAGTAAGGCCACAGATGGCGAGAAACCAGCAGAAGCTAGAGGACAGGCATGGAACAGAGTCTTCCTCACAGCTCTCAGAAAAGAACCAACAGAGTCAACCCCTGGGTTCCAGACTTCCGGTGTCCAGAACTACAAGAAAATACATTTCTGTTGCTCAGTTCGTAGTGCTTTGTTAGGGTGGACCTAGAAAACTAATAGATGAGATGTAGGGTTAACACTTCTGCAAGCTAAATTCCATAACCTGAACCCGAATATTCCACACTCCTATTTGGGTTCTGGAACGTTTAGGCCACAAAAGCAACACGTCATCTGCAATGTCTTTTTCTAACTCTGTTACGCGCTGTAACACACACTGGTTTACTTCTCCGAGTAACAGTGATTTCAAGGTAATTTACAATATTACGTATATATTATTGTCAAAAATCTGCTCACAGATTCATACTAGATTTGTAATTAGCATTATTTGATGGTTGTATGTTACATCTTTAGCACCCGGATGAAATGAAATACAAAAACTGACATTGCAGATTGGTTTAGTCACGGGAAAAATCAGCTGAAACATTTGTTAGGTATAAAGAAAAGATAATAGGTATGATTTATTCTTAAAATTGATTATGAAGACCAAGGTTGATATGAGTTCCTGAGTATGGAAACAGCTGACATTTTAGAATTGACTTCATAACAGGAATCTTTTGATCTAAACATTGTCCTGCCTTTTTAATGCCATTCTTTACATTAACCTTAGATCTGATATTTGAAGTGGTTGGAACAAATAGACTGTAATGATCACATCAGGAAGGAAGGAACTTGGCTTCGCTGTTATTTTTTGAATGCATACTGGACTGACTTATTCTCAGGAAACTGTGTTATAGTATTACATACAGGAGGCCAAGTTTTATATAGATGTTTATTTAAATTTGTAGAAAATCTACCCAAGATCTCAAGGAGAATATGCTATTCTTTTTTACTAAAGGGTCATTTCATTGGCATGTGTTTCTGTGGAATAAAACTGATGTAAATCGAACTGCATTAAATTTGCCTCACCCCAAAACAAATAAGCAACCCAATCTATAGGTGCTTCTTAGCTGTCTCATCTGTTCTGGGAAAGGAAATTCCATCTCCAAGTATTGGCTTGATTCTTCTACTGAAATGCCAAAACTCAACCTACACAATCCCCAGGACAGACATTTATAAATGATCATCACATTTTCCTCAGTAAGTCTGGTTGTGGGCTCAGGGTCACAGTGAACCATGGAGCTTCTATAAAATGCTGAGTTGGTTTATGACTTGAAACATGTTCGTAGTTACTCTTGTCTATTGGTTCCATTAACTGGTATTCCACAGAGGTAATTCTACACTTGAGAATAATTGGCGTCAGAGTCTAAAATATTGTACGTGCAGGTTTATAAAATAATTATTTTGTATTTGACATGTATATGTATGCAAGTTTTGCAGACCAGATAAATATAGGTATTTGTGAATATCTATATTACAATTATAAATAAAAATTATACATGCTATGAGGTTTCAGATTTTATGTAGTATATGGATTAAACTTATTTGTTTTTTAAATGGTGGTAGTTTCAACCTAATCTCATCTGAAACTTCTCTTCCTGTCATTTTTGGTCTAGACGAGCCACTGATCCTTTTCTTTTCCCAGACCAGCCCAAAGTAAGTTCTGATTCATGAAATGTTATTTGATATTGATCACATTTTTGGTTAGTCCATATATTTGGGTTGAAGTTCTAATTGCAGTTTATTCTAGGCCTTTGTCTACAGTTTCTCAAACTTGGGAATTTTATATACAGAGCATCATTTACTATTGTATTAGTTATCTATTTGGAGTAGCAAAGTATACTAAAACCTGTGATCTTAATACACATTTATTAGTTCATACAGTTTCTGGGGATCAAGACTCTGGGAGTGGCTTAGCCAGGTGGTTCTGGCTCAGAGTCTCCCACGAGGGTGCAGTCAGGCTATAGTCGCAATAGGGATGCTCACGACATGACAGCTTGCTTATCGTGGAATGAGTGGGCTCTGTTTAACAAACCCTCCCGGTGATTCTGATGCATGCAAAGCTTTGACAACCACTGACCTCAATGACTTTTTCAGAAGATGCATTAAAAACTCTGACTTAGCTTTCCATTAGGGAGAATCACTCTTACTTTGGTATTACCCTACTTTTAGAATTTACATCCTTCAATCTCACATATGGGCGTGAATAAATGAAGCTCTCCCCTCCCCTCGGTCTTGTTTCATTTCTTGAATATTTCACAAATGCACGAGAATGCAGGATTTTAGGAGGTGTAACCTACTCTCACAAACGTCCCGTGCTCCATTTGTTCCAAAGTGCCTTCTCTAAGCAATGGTAGGAGGACTTTTTTGTTTTTTTTTTGGACATCCAAACCTACCCAGGCTGAATACAAAAATGCTTGTCCTTCCCTCCTTCCCCAGATACAAAACTTGTTAACTCTTGGTTTACTTCTTGTTGCTTCATTAAACGCAGCTCACTTTTGCAGAGAATTTGGAGCTTAGAAGCCTTTAAACTTTCTGCTTAATGCCTTCCTTCACATGTTCCCTGCAGCAGTTCAAACTTGACCGTGGGGAGGTTATGCCATAGTTAAAGTGCTTCAACAAACAGCGTGGACATGGACTCACCCAGCTGTTAGCTGAGGACGGGATAGAGTGTTTCGGGATGCAGTTTTGTTCTCCCATAAATGGAGGCAAAACCTCAAATAAGAATTTTCTGTTTCAACTTCCATCTCTCTGTGATTAAGTTTTGAGACTGCTACTTCAGGAACAAAAGGCTTTTAAAATTTAACCCACTCTCAGTGCACTATTCCACTTAATGATAAATGGGCATGTTTCAAGCTGGGAGGTTAAAAGGTGAGAAAAGGCTAAACTAAAACCATCCCCACAGTACAGTGTTTTACTTTATGATAAATGGCACTGTTTCAGCTTGGGGGGAATGAAAGATTTTACATTTGCTTTGAAGCAGGGAAATATCCAAGCATTCACTAGAACTGATTACGGATGTATCTACAACAGTAGGGGTAAATAGCTGAGTACAAGCTACTATTACACTGAGAAAATGTCATTTTTTCTTTTCCTCTGAAAAACACATTTGTGCTGTGTAAGATATCATTTATATTGATGTCTATAGAAGAAAATTTAAAAATATATATAAAAATTAAAAGCTTTAATCATTACATTTTTTCTTAGAAAATTAAAAAAAAAAACAACAACAGGACAAGAATCAGCCAAAACCACCAACTTCCTGTATTCCAAAAGCTTATGCTTTTGAGCGTATGTAACTTGAAACATACCCTCAAAGAACTCTCCCCTATTTTTCTCAAATACGCCATACCCATAAGAAAATAAATTATTACACAATTTGTTGATCTGATTCTTGTGTCCACAAAAGAGCATAAAAATATAAAGATGGTTTTTTTTTTAGGTGAAGAAAACAACAGGCAAGAGTAAGGACATAAGCAATCATTTGAATATATTCAGGGGTCACGAAGTCCACCTTCACAGATGAACTTTCATTCAAAGGTCACTCACATGAGGACTATTTTTTCTATTTCTTCTAAAGAAGTTTCCATGGTTAGCCTAGCTTCACTTGCCTATGACTGAAATTATTAGAGACTGAGTAGAGCACAGAGTCAGTACTGTCTTTAAAAACACTACTCCCGGGCGCCTGGGTGGCTCAGTGGGTTGAGCCGCTGCCTTCGGCTTAGGTCATGATCTCAGGGTCCAGGGATTGAGTCCCGCATCTGGCTCTCTGCTCAGCAGGGAGCCTGCTTCCCTCTCTCTCTGCCTGCCTCTCTGTCTACTTGTAATCTCTGTCTGTCAAATAAATAAATAAAATCTTTAAGAAAAATAAAAAAAAAATAAAAACGCTACTCCCATTTTTAATGAAGTATGCGTTATTTAGAAATTTTAAACAAACTAACGTTTAAGGAACCAGGACTGCCCAACATACCGAGACTCCTACTGCATAAATAAATACAATGACTTTCTGTTTCTTTTTGGTGTGCCTGTAGATTTATTCCCATCTATCTCTAGTTATGACCTTAGTTTAAAAAAATCCTATCCCTCGGCTCTCTCTTTCCTGCTTCATTGGGTTGACCACTATTTCCAGGGGATTTTGACCTCCTGCTATAATACACTCCCACATGTACACATTTAAAATCAGCCATTTTTCCTGGCCTACGACATCTCTGAAGACTAAAAATAAGAGAGAGAAGGACAAGGAAACTTAAATTGCTCTGCCCGTCAATTTCCAATCATGATGCAGTCCCCACAGTACTGTCACAGAGGCGAACCCTCCATATTCTGACAGAAACCCCGCCTGGCGTCCAAATTGGATTGCTGCTTCAATACTGCCACTGCCATGTTCCACCCCGCGGTCTCCACGGCTGTCTGAATTAGACCAGCTCTAGCTGTGCCTTTTTAATATGGCGTCATAGCCTGTCCTCGGAGCCTGTTGAGTTCTCCCAAATCTCCCCTTAACCTTCCCACTTCAGGCAAGCTCAATTTGCTATAATCAGAGCATCTCTCCACTCTTCTAGAATAAATCGGTCTTAATTTCTTTTTTGCTGTTGTGTGGGTAGATACTGAGTTTGATATAATTGTGTTAAATCCTTCACAGGCAGTTCAACATGTCTCTGGGGATTTTTTTTTTCCTTTTCTTTTCCTTTTTCCTCTTCTCTTTCCTTTTTCACCCCCCCCTTCACTTTCCCTTCCCCTCCCTTCTCCTTTCCTTTTCTTTTTTTTTTCTTACAAGCAAGGCTAACCAGAGCAGGGGTGACAGAATAATGAAAGAACCACAGTTCTTACTAGAGTTAAAAATATTTCTTACTCTTTAAAGACCCATATGAGAAAGAAAGACGTGGCGTATGTAGCTGGGGCCTTTGACTCTTACTTTCATTTATTTCTATGCTATTTATCTGACCACATTTCTCATCTAAATTGGAAAAAAATAAAACATGCAATTGGAATACTTTAAAATCTGCAGGCTCGCTAATCATCAAGCTGCTGCTAAAAGAAGTATCTGTGTTTATAAAAAATATATATGTGTGCATGTGTGCGTATATAAACATATATTCATATATACGAGATGAGATATAGATATATTTGTTTTCCTTCTCACTCTGCAATACGCACTATGATATTATGATATACTGAGGAGATCTCTCCATAGAACTTTGGGCTTCATTCCCCCAGCACCTGAAAGTTCTGTCTGGAGACAACCTTCAGCTCTTAGCTACCTCTGGGAATTGTTTGGCTGAGGAAAGTTGCCTAGGGATGGGCCACATAACCAATGACCGGTTAATGCGGGGGCACAGACCTTGCCTCCTCAACCCCTCAGAAGGAAAATCCTAACAACACCTAGGACTTTGGGGTTGCTGTAGTATAAGCCCCCAACAGTTGTCTCATCTTTTTTTAAGGCAAGTGACTGACTTAAGCTCTGCTGAGGCAACCCTGCTTCAAAGAAATTGATCTCCATTGAGCACCTTGTTAGTCAGAAGACCTTACAAAGAGACAGCTCCCCCACCCCACTCTAACCCCCAAGCTCCTTTCTTTTAGAAAGCCTGATTGGTTTCTATAACTGACTATTCAGGGCCCCTTGCTTTTTGTCATTATGTGCTTTAAATTCCTGTGCTTGTGTTGTAAATTCACAAAGAGAGACCCTTAGACCCCAACCTAGACCCCAATAAAGGCAGCACACTAGGCCTGCAGGCCCTCTCTGTTTTCTCTCTACCCATAACTTTGTGGTGTGACCCCAGTTATGCTGTGTAATTTCCAGGTCTTATAAGTAGTAAACCTTTTTTTTTTTTTTCCCCCGAAGTTTCCTGCTGGTTGTTGTTGAGGGAGCCTGGCAATCCTAAGAACTACAAGGGCGGGCCCTGCTATACATTGCTGCAACAAAAACAGTTGTTTTGGCTCATCTTCTCTCCTTGAGCAGTCCTGGGCTTCCCAGGTGATCATTCTAGGAGCACCCTGAGTAAACCTTCTGCATGCTCAGCTTTACTTCAAAGTCTGCTCCCCGAGGAACTCATGCTGTCACACACTTCATTTTCTTATCCTTTAAAATATTTAAATAGTAATGCTGCTAAACCTTGCAAACTGGGGCTTCCATTTCTTATTCAGGAAGAGCTCAGCTAGGATAACAGAAGCATTACAACTCCATTTACGTGAAAATCAATTAGGACTCATAGGTATTATACACTAAAAAAGGAAAAAAAAAACCCTCATGTGGGTCTGCTCCAAATATAATGTATAATGCAACATTAGCCATGTCACTGCAATCCAGACTGGGACATAGGGAATTACCAGACTGGGTAGCTGCCAACATCAGGCTGGGTAGTTATTCAAAAAGAGAACAGATGTCCATATAGGACCTGAGTCTCTTTGTGTCACATGTCCCTGCTCAATTCAGCTACTCCGGGAATAAAAATATCTTTGGGCCTGAATTTTTATGCAACGCTTTTGTTCCAAGGAGATTCAGCAGTTCATTCATTCCTATAATAATAATGCAAAAAAAAAATAGTAACATTTATTGAAAAGCTACTAAGTGTCGATCAGAATTTTCTTAATTATTGGACTAGAAGAGCAATTGTCTAAGCTTCTCTGAGTGGCTCTACTTATGTCCAGATCACATACTGGCAAGCTGAGGCACAGAGACACCAAGCAACTGGCTGAGTCACCCAGCCAACAAGTGAGAGATCCCAGAGCCCTGTTTGACTGCAGAGCCTCTATTTCTGTTCAGCTTATCAACAGGGTGAAGCACCACTGTGTAAAGATGTTGAACGAAATCCCTTCACAGACGAAAAGGGGATCAACTTTCCTTTCTCCCACAAAAACATGCTCATTTATTTTTCAATAATTTTAAAATGTTAAGAAAAAAAGGCGGCAGACTTTCCATTGGGAATCAGGTTGTCTTTTCATATACATTTGTCATCAGATTCCCATGTGCATCATCCCATGCCTCCACTTCCTCCCCATCAACCGAAATCTCCTATTTCCTCTCATTCTGTTTCAAGCATCACTTGTTCCAGGAAGTTATTCCGGATTGTTCCACTCTAAAATGACTGACTGACAATTTAAACTCACTGCCATCTGTCAATCTGAAATTGAGATTCATTTTGCACATTACACTCTAGAGGCTTTTATGTTATTTCCTTTACTCATCACAAAATAATTTGAAGATGGGTATTATTGTTATTTCCATGTACAAATGAGGGAATGGAGACATGGAGGAAATGTAACGGATTTGGCCATTCACAAGCAACGGGTGCAGTCTGGTTCTAAACACGCGGTCTGATTCAAGCACTCTTGTTTTGGCTGCACTTTCCCATTGTTTGTCCCCCTGATTAACTACCTTCTTTTAATTATATTTGTGCATTTTCTTACTTAAATTATGACTTGAACTAAGATTCATGTCTGCAGATTTTGTCTTTCAAATACTAGCTTAAGCTGCCTTGATGAGGTCAATGAAGTTTTGGGCCTAAGTCTTCTCTTTACTCACTGGCCCTTGCAAGCTTTGCTGGTAGGAAGACAGTGAACAGAAACAATCAATGTTAGGTTGGCTAGAACTTGCTTCTTGGATACTTTTGAAAATTGCCCTGTGGATGGAAATGTGGTTCTTAGTATGTTTACAAGTCAGAGGTGTATATCATTGTTTTTATTAAAAATATTTGGCTTTATCTCTTAAATCCTATTATCCCATTCATCACTGGATAGAGGGGAATATGTAGCCCAACACCTCTCATGTCCATCTTTCTCTAATCCTGTGGTATCCTCACACACCTTCAGGAAGGAGGTTAACTTCCTGATAGTGCTCTATGTAAACCTGTTGTCCTCAGTTGATGGTGAGTTGAAACTCAATCATAAATGAGTCATGGAACTCAATTAAAGTGAGACCACTGAAGGGGAGAGGGGTTATATTTAACTTATAAAACAAAACTTCTTTGGTGAATTTCAAACCTCAATGAGTCAGATGGGAAATATATTTTGAAAAAAGTCAAATGACTTCATTTTTTTTGATCTGTGCTTAACTTTAGATATGATCAAAGTGATGTAAAGGATAAAAAATGTTTGTCTTTGCTTTCTATTTTCTCTGCAAATAAGTGATAGATATTGTCCTCAACTCCTGGAAGATTTGCCTCACATGTCACAGAAAATTGAGATTCTATATTTGATTATCAATACTCAACTGGCTATTTGCAACACAAACCCAAATAGCATATTATGGAACACACTCTGTTTCCCTGAAGCATCACTGACACTTACAGCTCAGAAAATAATCAAACTGTATTTAATTATTCACTATCATGTCATTTAGCATAAAATCAAGATGTCTAGTTTTTATTAGGTTTATTTGGCTCTTTGTTGCCCTGTGAGGGCTTAAGCTTTCTTTAGAAAATGAACCAAACATAGCCAGAAGTTATGAGAAAAACACACTCTTTTGTTTTTGGGAAGATGAATAGCCATAAATCCTCATCAGAACATGTTCAATTTTGGAGCGAACTGCATAAGAGCTTGCCTCCTCATGAACAGGTCTCTCTCCCTGCCTTCCTGGTTTTGTTTTGTTTTTCTTTCAAATAAGGACATATTTTAACAGGTGGAGTCTCCAGTACTTTTTTCTTTTGGTGGGGGGAAACAGCTGTTAGTTCAATAAAATTGGCCCAGGAACTATGAGGACCCCACCGGGTACCTGCAATCCTATGTATCAGCCACCTTTCAAAAAAGATAAAGCCCGTATGACAAATCTACTTCTTTTTCAATTAAAAAAAGTTTTAATTCTTTTTTATTCTCTTTCTCCAGCGTGTTGTATCTGTATTCTTAAATGCTTAAGTCTTTGCTTCTAAAATCTAACAGACTGTTTCTAAGTGATGCCAAATTTGATGCTATGAAAAGAAGAGACTCACTGTCAGGTATTGGTAAGGTAAAAATGAATTTGTTTTGCCTGAATTGGGAAGATGGTAATGTGGGAAACAAAGGCAAAAGAAATGTAGCTTAAATTAAAATCCCTAACAGCAGCCCACTGACAGATACCTGAAACACGCAGAGTGTGACCTTTCTGCAGGAACTCGCGGCTGTCTTAGTACCTTAATGTTTAAAAGTAACTTTGCCTTGGCAGCAGCTGGCCCCTCAAGGTCCTGAAAGCCTTGGTTCCAGATTCCTTGGAGACTTGTGCTATCCCCTAATCCCCACTAATTAGAAAGCATACAGTCACTGCTCATAATCCTAGTACAGCTCTTTCTGCCCACAGGTCCTGTCCCAGGAGTAGGGAAGAGGTTAAGGTATAGGCAGGAGAGATAGGAGGTCCCTCACTCTCCTGACCAGGCTCTGAAACTATTCCTGGCAGGTGGAGACACTGAGACAGAAACAACAGGAAAGGCAACAAACCAAGACAGCAGGAGAATCTCAGGGCCACAAGCTTCCCAGTCAGTTCTCAATAAAAGGCTGCCACTAAAAGCCCTCACCGCCAACACATTCAGGACCCCTCTCACTCTAGAGAGATTTTTTTTCTTTCTTTTCTGCTCTCGCCTTCACTTAATAAACTTTCACTTCACTTTACCCTCTTGTGTCCACGAGATGTATTCTTCCTCTGTGAGACAAGAGCCCTGCAATCCTGCAACAATGGGAAGTCACAGTTCAACTCCCTAAGCCTCTGAGGTAGTGTTTCTCAAACCTGAAGGTACATAAGCAATGCCTGGATGGCTTGCTTGAGACAGACTGCTGGCTCTACCCACAGAGTTTCCAGTGGCTGGGATGGGGCCTGAGAATCTGCATTCCTCACAAGTTCCCTCATGATATTCATGTGATTGTACTATGGACCCCACTTTGAGAACCACTGCTTATGAACATCTTACTTGCAGACAAGCATATATTTTGCCTGTCTCACACAGTACAATTTTCCAAAAAGATGATTTCCAACATATATTACTCAGAAGACTTTATATAATTATTTTCTCAGGCTACTCTGAAAAAATAAAATTGGAAACTGGCAGCATGGATTCCACACTCACACATGACAGGAGTCTTCTGGAATTAAGGAATAGCAGCTCCCTTTTGGTGAGACATGTCCTTCCCAGCTACTTTGGTCTACTTGTCTTAATTTCTAGTGTTCTAAGTCTCCCACATTTTGACATGCAGAAAGTATTCATTGTCATTTATTTCTAAATATTTTGAAATTTCCTTTTTCATTTCTTTTAAATTTAATTTACTTTTCAACTTATGGGTTACTGAAGAGTATGATTTTTCTAAGTAAATCTATATGAAACAATATTAATACATATATAAAATTATCTTTTAATTATTGATTCTAATTATTTACATTGTGTTCAGAAAATATATTCTATATAATACAGTTTAATAAAGCATATATTATTGTATAAATAATCCGAAAATTTTAAGATTTCTTATGTGGAATTTATGAGGTGAGTTTTTATAAATGCTTTATAGATGTCCATCAAAAGAATGATTATATATTGTTTTAAGGGTTCAGTATATATCTCTTGGATCACACTTGCTTTTTATTTTACAAAGTTTTTAGAGATAATTATTTTTCTCTGCTTGTGTTAATGTCTCCCACTATGAGTGTGACGTGGTAATTAATACTTAAATATCTTTTAATTTTGCTCTATTCAATTGCTCCCACACCAGGAACAAATAGTCTTTCAATTTATACCACCATCAATTTGTTTTGCCTATTTTTGAATATTTAAAAAAATATAAGTATACAGTATGTACTTTTTTGTGTGTCTTCTTTCACTGAAAATGTTTTTGACAGTCAGTCATCTGTATCATTACATGTATTAGTAGTCATTTTGTTTTCCTTGTTGTGTAGTATTCCATGGCATAAATATACCATAATTATTTATCATCATCTTGTGGACAGACATTTGGAATTTCCAGTGTTAGGTTATTAAAATGATATTTTTACTTCTATCGGTCAGGACTTAAGTTTCTTTTATCTGCCTAGTATGTATTCTGAGGAGCACTTAAATGTTGACTTTGCTAATGTTTTTGCTATTACTAAATTTATAGGCTTAAAAATTTTAGTGAAGATTTTTCTCCACAACCTGTTAGTTACTCAAAACTGTATTGAGAATGTAGCACATATGTGACACTAGAAATCTAAAATAAATTAGGTTTTAACATCCCAAATATATAGAATTTATAGTATGAGTGAAAATATAAACCAATAATTAAAATTAATGGCAAACTCAAGAGGTCCCCAAAATAGGAGGAGAGAAATACCAATCAGTGTTCAATAGATAGTAAGATTCATCTTAGTGGGGTGAATAAAAAAGAGACTTCAATTAGAATTGAAAATTATAGTGTAGAGATTTGGTGTTGAGAATGAGTTATGATGTAGATTATCAGATATTGGAGAGCACAGAAATACTTAATTCAGAAGAATTAATATAAATAAAGGCATCCATGCCAAGATATTTTTATATTATATGCTATCCTATGTATAAAAATCTTGTAGTTTTTATATGCTAAATCACTCTGTAAAATACGAGGGTTATAAAACTTCTAGTATTATTTTGAAAAATCCGTGCATGAAATTGGGAGATCAATTCCTTTAGTAGTTTGCCTGAAATGGAAATGGTACGAAAGACATTACTGGGGAATGAAACTGTACTATAAATTATCTCCAGACACAGAAAAACCTAAATTTCTCATTTGTTATTATGACTTGTACTTTTGAAAAAAAAAAAAAAAAAAAAGGTATTTTAGTGCTTAAATTATTCTCTCCTAAAAACAGAGACAATCATTCACTGTGTCCTGGTACCTCTGGTTGATCAAGAACTCACTACAGGCTTGTAGGAAAATATTAATTAGTGTAAATGCTGTGATTGCCATTTTAGTCCAAACAAAGATTAAACTGACCAAGCCTAACATGGCAGTTTCATACACATTGCCATTAACTTGCATTGCCTGACAAGAAACTAGTTGGGAAAGAAGACCTGTTTAGTAGACACAAAAAATTAAGCCATGGTTCTGATGGTGGCGATGAACTGTTTTAGTCAGATAGTGACATGCGAAGGGCAGCCAAGTGACCAGTGTAATCATGTTGGCTGCTTTTGTAGACATTGTAATACATTTTCATCCTGGAGGAATTATTGAGTTGTAATCATTGCTGCCGTCTTTTGCAATTATTTAATCTATTCAAGCTAGCCTCCCTTCTTTTTGAAAGACATCATTGTTTCAGAGCAGTGTGAGGTTTATAACAAAATCGAGGGGAAGCTACAAAGATTTCTCACATAGGGGCGCCTGGATGGCTCAGTGGGTTAAGCCTCTGCCTTTGGCTCTGGTCATGGTCTCAGGGTCCTGGGATCGAGCCCCACATCAGGCTCTCTGCTTGGCGGGGAGCCTGCTTCCCCCTCTCTGCCTGCCTCTCTGCCTACTTGTAATCTCTCTCTCTATATCAAATAAATAAAATGTCAAAAAAAAAAAAAGATTTCTCACATACCTTCTGCCTCCACTCATGCATAGCTTCTCCCATTATCAACATCACTCGCCAGAGTGGTGAAATTTTTACTTACATTGACAAATCATAACCACCCGAAGCCCACAGTTTATAATACTGTTCACTCTTGGTGTTGTCAGTTCTTGGTTTTAGACAAAAGTGTAGTGATATGTATCCATCATTATAATATTAGATGAAGCCCTAAAAATCCTCTGTGCTCTGTCTATTCATCTCTCCTCCCCCTTCACGCCTCCATACACACATATATACTCTCATTCTCTATTCTGTCCCATTGATCTATCTGTCTATTCCTTCACCAATAGTACACTGTTTTGTTTTGATTACTGTGGCTTTATAGGAAGTCTTGGAGTTAGGTAGCTTCAGTTCACCAACTCTGTTCTTCAATATTGTGCTGGTTATTCTGGGTCTTTTGCCTCTCCATATAAAGTTTAGGATCACTTTCTCCATATCAATAAAATAAGTTGCTGGGATTTTTTACTGGGATTGCTTTGAATCAATAGATCAATTTGGGAAAAACTGACATCTTGACAATATTGAGTTTTCCTATACAGGAACATAGAATACTTCTCTATTTAGTTCTTTGATTTCATTCATTAGAGTGTTATAGTTTTTCTCTTATAGATCTTGTACATATTTTGTTAGATACGAATGAAATACCTATTTCATTTTTTGAAATGCCAATGTAAACAGTACTGTGTGTTTAATTTCAAATTCTATTTGTTCATTGTTGGTATATAGGAAAACAATTGACTTTTACGTCTTAACCTTATATCCTGTAACCTTCCTAATATCACTTCTTAGTTTCAGGGGTTTTTGTTGTTGTTGTTGCTGTTGTTGACTCTTCTGAGTTTTCTACAAAGACAATCACGTCATCTGGAAAAATTCTTTCTTACTATACCCATGGACTCTAATATAATCTGCTTTGATAAACAGTAATGGGATCCAGATATTTAAATGTGCAACATGGCATTTAAAGCTAGAATTGGAAAGATTTTAGAAGTTTAGTGTTAAGCTTACAATTCTCATTATCTATTGCTTTATAATAAGCCACCCTAAGATTTAATGGCTTAAATAGAAGTTTATTGTTATATATTAGAGTTCTGTGGCTTGACCAGGCTATGTTGTGCAGTTTTCACTTGGAGTCTCTCATGCAGTTGCAGTCAGGTGGTAACTGGTTTTCTGAAGGCTCAGAAGGCTCTTGGAAATCCAAGAGGACTCATTTGCATGGCTGGCAACTGATGTTGCTGTCATAAGGGAGTCTGATGGAATTTCAACCAGAACGCCTTCATGTGGCCTGTCCACGTGGCCTGGAGTTCTTAAAGCAAGTGATATGATTGGGAGGCAGGATTCCCAAAACCAGCACACCAAGAGGGAGATCACAGAAACTTTCAAGCCAATTAAGAGCTTTGATTAGTTTCCTGGGGATACTATAATAAAGTATCACACACTTAGTGGCTTAAAGTACCAGAAATTTAAGGTCTCCCATTTCTGAGGCCAGAGATGTAAAACCATGGTTTTGACAAGGCCATGCTCTGTCTAAAGGTGCTGTTTTGTGACTATCCCAGCTTTTGGTAGCCTCGGACATTCTTTGGCTTGCAAATGTAGATGCATCACTCTAGTCCTTTGTCTTCACATCATCTTCCCTCTGTGTGTATCTATCTCTGTGCCTTCATTTCCTCTCTTTTATAAGGACCCAATCCAATTTTATATTGGGTTAGGACTAACCCTAATGACCTCATTTTAACTTGAATACTTCTGTAAAGACTCTTTAATCAGGTAAGGTCATATTCTAAGGTTTTGGAGAATAGGATTTGAACATGGCTTTTTTGGGGGACACAACTCAACCCCTAACAGAGCTAATACCTCAACTGACACAGTATAAAACCTGCTATGTTCTATTGGTCCGCGCATTCTCAAAGCCTACCAGTTTCAAAGGGACTGAACATAGATTCTGGTTTTTGAGGGTAGATTGGTACATCATATTACAGAGCATGTAAAAGATGAAGAATATTGTTGTGGTCCTTTTTGGAATATGCATCCTGCCACATTCCACCCTCCACCCAGTGATTTCCTATTTTTCTATATGCAAAACTTACCCACTCCAATGAGCCTATTATAACATCATCTCAATCAGTTCTCAGTATGGATAAGGCTCCTCAGGTATAGTCCCCTGGCTTGCTTTTGATTCGAAGAAGTGTGAACTAAAGAGAAAAGTTATCAGCCCCTCACACACTGACTGTGAGACAAAGAAAGGTAACCACAATGGACATATTGGTTCAAAAGTAAAGAATATGATATAAATAGTAGTTACTAGTCCACGGCCATACTGAAAACCATCTGGGTGCATGTTTCCAGTCCCTATAAGAACTGCTTTCTGGTTCTGATTTTCTTATGGTTCTCATTCTGCAATTTAAGTTTTTGATACCACCATCTGAATGATATACCCTTTTTAATAATAATAATAAAAAAAGTGTTCCTAATTTTAAAAAGGGGGGCACCTGGGTCGCTCAGTTGGCTATGTGTCTGACTCTTGATGTCAGCTCAGGTCTTGATCTCAGGGTCATGAGTTCAAGCCCGGGCATGGATATTACTTAAAAAAAAAAAAAAAAAGTGGCCTACATTTTCAGCTGCCTACATTTTTCAGCCAACTTCCTGTCTGTAGGTTTATGGGTACTAAAGAGGCAGGATAGACAAACAAACAAACAAAACACCCAAGCCCATAAGCAGTTTGAAATTAAATCTTCAAAACAAAGGTGACAGATACTGTAGGTTGGCTTACTCAACATCCCCTTCCCACTTCCTTCTTGCTTATTTTTTTCTAACACAGAATCTGGAAAGCCAAGCATTTTTTCTCAGACCCCTTTGCAGCTAGGGCTTTCCTTTTTTTTTTTTTTTTTAAAGATTTTATTTATTTATTTGACAGACAGAGATCACAAGTAGGCAGAGAGACAGGCAGAGAGAGAGAGTGGGGGAAGCAGGCTCCCTGCTGAGCAGAGAGCCCGATGCGGGCTCCATCCCAGGACCCTGAAATCATAACCTGAGCTGAAGGCAGAGGCTTTAACCCACTGAGCCACCCAGTTGCCCCTAGGGCTTTCCTTTTGACACAATTATCATCAGTGCTCTGTAAACAGAAGTCTGCTACTGCCAGTCTTTCTTCCACTTATTCTCCTTCTTCTTCTCTGTAATACTGATATGAGACTTGGATGTCTGCAGTCATCTTGCATCCATAAAGAGAAAGTTACAAGAATTTTAGGTATCTTAGCCATATTCTCCTTAAGCTGCTGGCTAGAACTAAAAAAAACTGAAGCTTTCTGTTGCCTGGGGCCTTTGAGAAACCAGGTGCACATATGTCAGAATCATCCCAGTGGAGAGCAGGATATTTACATTACCCCCAGACTTACTGTTACACAAAGAAGAAAAAATTCTTCTCTTTAAAAAGATTTATTTATTTATTTTAGAGAGAGAAAGCAAGTGAGTGTGAACATGCAAGTGGGGGGAGGGGCAGTGGGAGGAGGAAAGAGAATCTCAAGCAGACTCCCTGCTGAGTGTGGAGCCCAGTGCAGGGCTTGATCCCATGACCCTGAGATCATAACCTGAGCTAAAACCAAGAGTCTGATGCTCAACTGACTGAGCCTCCCAGGTGTCCCACCAAGAAAAAGAAACTCTTACTTCAGGATTTCTCTTACACGCTGCTAAAGGCAATCCTAACTCATACAAGTAGGGAAGCTCTAATGAACCCAATCCTGAAAAAACAGTATTTGTTGACAGTTTATATTTCAAGGACTGAGGCAGGCACTAATTATTCAACCGTGAACTACACAAACATGGTCAAGGATCTCCAGGAACTCACAGTCTTAGAGCTCCTTTAAGTGGAAGAGGGACATCTCTAAAAAGGATCCAAATAATCTTTTTCTCCACTATTTTTAAGACCTGACTTTTAACTTCATGGTAAAAAGACAGTACATATTCTGTGTCTATATAGGCCTGGGATGCAGATCCTAGGCTGTAAGAAGAGTAACACAACATGGATATTTTATTCAGGAAAAGCTATTCTTCTCCACAGGGACTTCATCTCACTGTTTAGCAATGTGTATGTGACTGCCAATGTTCAAGGGAGGACCCAGTGTAAGGGAGGCTGTCAAATGAGGGCTTTTATTTGGGTATCATACATCCACAAGAAAATCACAATACTTTAACATTATTCTCGGGGCACCTGCGTGGCTCAGTCGGTTAGGCATCCGCCTTCGGCTTGGGTCATGTTCCCAGGGTCCTGGGATTGAGCCTCACATCGGGCTTCCCACTCCTCAGGGAGCCTGCTTCTTCCTCTCCCTCTGCCTGCTGCTCATTCTCCCTGCTTGTGCTCTTTTCTCTGTCAAATAAATAAATAAAATCTTAAAAAAACACTTTAATAGTATTCTTAATGTTATCCTATTCAGAGGGAATGGCTATTGTGTGGGCACTAGTAGTGAAGGCTGATGCATCTCACTGTGTAGATGAGAGGTGTTTAAGATCTACAGAAATCAAGAGCTCATTATTTCAGGCAAGGTTAGCAGTAATAAAGTTCAACTTTTGTTTTTTAATTGCAGACATCATTATTTCCAGGCAGCTAACCTGAGAAGCTGCATGCTAAGTAAAATACTCACATTTTTGAAAATACAAAGTCAATAGGAAAGAACAATAACAACCAAAATGTCTTTGAGTTATATTTATAACATTGTTAGTGGGTTTTGAGTGGCAACATGATATTTTACCTCACCATAAGAACCAATATGGATTTAAGAGCACAGAACAGATTTAAAAGAATGTTAGACTTCAAAGACTAAGCCATGTACCCCATCATGTTATTATTACAAACACCATTTTCCCCACTACTTTATGCTTAGGGCCTTCAGCTCTATTTTCTGTAAGCCCCTTAAACCATTTCTTCACTAGTAGTTTCGTTTAAGAATTTCTATTTTTTCTTTTTTTTTAGGATTTTATTTTTAAGTAATCTCTAAACCCAACATAGGGCTTGAACTTACAACCCTGAGATCAAGAGTCACATGCTCTACTGACTGAGCCAGCCAGGGACCCAAAGATTTCTATTTTCCAAATCAAAATATATACATTTCATATTTCCTTTTGATGTTTCCCAAGGACCTGTGTTTTTCTTAAATATGACACTTGAAACTGTGTGTGGGAGACTAAGTATACTCTGTTGTCCATTTATATAAAGACTTTAAAATATTAGAAATGGAGAAGATACCTAGTTATAACTCTGGCAAACATTCATTTTAAAGATAAGTGATCAAAGGTAAAAATCAAACAAAATATTGTTTCTTCTACTGTACCAGTGACTTTCTCTTATACACCACTTCCTGGGATTGCTCTCTTTGGGAAGACTCTTCAGAATGGTAAAAGCAGTTCTTAAAGAGAAGAAAGGCAGCCCACAGAGAAGAGAAGAGAAAGTGAACAGAGACAGGTACTCTCCAGTCATTTAACATGTAAGCTATAATTCATTTACTCATGAACCAGTTTTCTGTGTTGATATTCAAATGAACTTTCTAAAATGCTCTCATGATTCCATATCAATAAAACAGCTCTCATGGAATCCTGAAGTCCTTGATTTGCTGTCATCTGAGTTACTCTGGTTTTTCCTTCCCTCAGAGGCTGTGGGAAAAAATTAACCGAATGTAAAATTTCTCCTATAGCAAGAAGGTGTCAAAAGAATAAAGAAAATACACCATCCCAGTTGTGGGGCATTATGAAAGTAACAAGAAAGTTCTGTTTTTGCAGAAGGCAGAGTGAATGAAATTTGTAAGAAGCAAAGCTCTGACAAAAGATAGATTGTAGGAATGAATTTTGTCCCGAGGCACTGAAAACTGTTAAAGAATTCTATGTAGAGACCAACATGGTCAGATATGTGTTTTAGAAACTTCT
The DNA here is from genome assembly GCF_963455335.1 of Martes martes. Taxonomy (NCBI): domain Eukaryota; kingdom Metazoa; phylum Chordata; class Mammalia; order Carnivora; family Mustelidae; genus Martes; species Martes martes. Next base: position 97,895,089 of record NC_137896.1, on the reverse strand, counting down.
CTACCCATTGTAGATACTGATTAATTTTTCATGGTGATAGGAGAATACAAGTTTAAGGGATAAATTCTAGTGGAGTATAAATAAAAGATAAAATTTCAAAAGTATTAGAGGAGAAAAAAGAAAAAATCGCAAAAGGCAATAAAGGGAAAATGGACAAGCAAAAATAGTGAATAAAAAAAATAAGTACTAGAAGTAAGAGTAAATACAAAATTGATCAAAGTAAAGTAAAGTTTCAATTACACAGCTGGGAGAAAAATTATAAATAAAATACAAACCTTTCCACAGTTCTATACCTATCACTTCTACAATTCAATAAATGACATCATTTACCAGTTTCTTAGCAAAAATTTATGAATTATATTTGATTACTCTTATCTCATTTTATCTCATGTCTAATCACTCTGCAGGTTTTGTGGAATCTATCTCCGATTCTATCCCCAAACCATCCTTTCTGTTGTCTCTACAGCAGCAAACCTGTTCTAAGGAACCACCTTATTTAGCCTGGACCAATGCAATAGACTACTAGCTGGCCTTCCTTTTTCCTATCTTTTCTTCAGTTCATTCCCTTCCTCTGAGAAGAATGATACTAAAAAAATAAATCTAATAGCATCACAACATTCCTTCAAATCAAATGATAGGTAACTATTTAATTAACATATAATCCAAACTCCATTTAATGACTTCTATTTTCAGCTATGATTAGTAAAAAGGCCAGATTTCCCTTTCTCCCTTTCACAAGTAAAACAGTAAGTAAAATACATGAAACAATGTGTTTTAGGCACTGGGAAACAGTGATAGATCATTAATTCATAAAGGAAGGGAAATAAAAATTGTGAGCCTTACAAATGCCCCAGCATAATGCCTTGAGGGAATTGCTAGTCCAAAGCACAGGGAGGGAACCAAACTGAAGTCTGTGGTCTTGCTCATTTGTAGAAACAGAGTTCTGAGTGAGGAGGCCAATGTAGCCAGATTTCTAAAGACACAGTATTGGGGAAGAAAGAGCTGCACAGAGAGCTCCAGGGCTCTACAAGAAAACTCCTTCAAGATTTCATCTGAGTTCTTATCAGCACATATGGGTGAGAAATTACTGGGTGGGGAAAGAACCACCACAAAGAATCAGATGGAACAATCTCAAGCGCTCACAAAAGGCTGGCTCACGTGGACAGCCAGTGTGAAAAGCTTCAAAATCTCTATCTGTATCAAGTAGAGTACCCTGAAGGCTATTCCCTCAGTTGTGGGGCCATTTACCCCTAGACTAGAGGCTGAATGGGCCCCACCTAACAAAGTTTAAAAGCAGGCATTGGCAGGATCCAACTGATTCTAAGTAATTTTACAACATTTCAGAATCAAACTCAAAACTATTTAAAGAAATGCAACAACAAACAAACACACAAACAAAAATCCAGCATCCAACAATGTGAAAGACACAAGTTCTGGCATTGTTACACATTGAACTGTGTCCTCTAAAACATGCACTGAAGTCCTAACCCCAATATCTATTAATGTAACCTAATTTGGAAATAGAGTCTTAGACATAATAGAGTTAAAATGAGGTCATTAAAGTGGACCTTGTTCAATGACTGATATCCTCATAAGATGAGGGGAATTTGGCTACTGGCATTTGGAGAGAAGATGCCCATGTGAAGATAGAGGAAGAGATTGGAATTACGTCACCATAAGGTAAAAAAAAAACACCTGGAGTTATCAGAAGCTGGAAGAGACAAAGAAAGACACTTCCTAGAGCTCTGGAGGGAGCATAACCCTGCTAATATCATGACTTCAGACTTCTAGCCTATAGAGCTGTAGGAAACTGTCCAGAACTATACAGAATTGCAACTATTTTAAGTAATCCAGTTTGTGGAACTTGTTTTGGGTTACTCCAGAAAACAAATTCAAGTGAAAAATTCAAAAAGTTCAAAAATTACCAAACATATAAGGAAGTAAAAAAAAGAAAATACAATGCATAATAAAAGATAGCCAATAGAACTTGACACCCAAAATGACTCAGAGGACAAAACTGGTAGACATAATAAAACATCTCTTGTAAATATTCTTCATATTGTTCAAGAAATTACAGTAAAGTATGTACATGGTATGAGATATGGAAAATACAAAAAGGACTACATCACACTTCTAGAGAGGTAAATTACCATATCTAAATGAAAGATTGATTCCATGGGTTTAACAATGGATTGCACAGTGAAGAAAAAAAATACCTGAATATATAGTAATTGAAATCATTCAAATGAGATAGAGAAGAGTTAAAAAAAAAAAGAGTATCAGTTATTTGCAGAATAAAATTAGGTACTTGTGTAAGTAACAAGGGTCTCATGGAAGACAGAAAGGATTAAAAATAATTTTGATAAAATAATGGCCAAGAATTTTTCAAATTTGATGCAAACTATAATCCTACTAATATAAAAACTCAATGAACTCAAAGTAGATGACATGAAGAAAATTGCAACAAGGTATACTTCAATAATATTGCTGAAAATTAGTGATAAAGATAAAATTATTAAAGCAGCTGGAAAAACAGACACATTACATACCAAAGAACAAGGATAAGAATGACTCCAGGTGTCTTGCTGAGGGTGATGTAAGCCAGAAGTACATGCAATAATACCTTTAATCTTGATACAAATGATCAACAGCAACAGCGCTCTGTCAGCCTAGAATTCTATACACACTGAAAATGTCTTTCAAATTCTATTTTATGACTTATAAGGCTTTAAGTTTCAGACATCCTCTCTCTCCATTCTGTCCTAACTTACTACACTGTTGTGAAGATGGCCACTTCCAGTCTTCCCAACATTGTTAAATTCATTCACAACTGAGAAACACTACATTTATTGTCCCTTTGTCTAGAATGTTCTTTCTCCAGACTTTGCAGTCGGGATTCTAGCAATATTCAGGTCTCAGCTCTGACCTCACTTGATCACCCTAGCTATAGAGGCTGGTGTAATTAACACAAATCAAAACTGATTGACAAGCAAGTTTATGGAACCTTATAAAAGGAATGTACAAACATTTTTTTCCTAATGTGCAAGGAAGGGTTTAAAAATTTAGTCACTCTAAAAAATCCAAGAATTGCAAATTACTCAAGGAAAAAATAATATAATAAAGCTTACTTTATTGGTAAGTGACTGATAGGATTGACTGACATCTGTAAGAAAACAAGAAAGGTAAAGAAAGATGCTAGGTTTTGTGACTCACATGCTAGAAAAAAGGAGTACTTAGGAGGAAGAGATCAAGAGTATATTTGACATATAAAATGTGAGGTATCTGTTAGATATCCTGATGGAGATGCCAAAAAGGCAGTCAGATAGATAAATCTGATGTTGAGGGCAAACTTGTGGCTATAGATAAAATTTGTGAGTTGCCAACATGTAAATGGTGTTTAAAGCCATGTGACTAAATTTTATGACCTAGAGAATAAATATAAGCCAAGATATGTCCAATGACTAAACTCTTGTATATTCCAACAATTAATAGCTATGCAGATAAGGAGAGACCAGCAAAAGAGACTGAAAAAAAGAGACCTATAACTCCCCAAAAGAACAAAGAGATTGTTCTGGAACACTGAAAAAATTAAATTAAATTAAAAAATTTAAATTTAAATTTAAAATTTAAATTAAATTTTATTTTAATAAAAATTAAATTAAATTATAATTTAAAATTTAATTAAAAATTTAAATTTAAAATTAAAATAAAAATTAAAAAAAAAACAAGAACAGGTATAGAGAACCGATTTCATCATGTTGGTAATGTTTACAAGGGGGGTTTTAAGAAGCAATGAGCGTACACTACTAATTGAAATACCTTGAGAAAATAGGCAGAAAGGAAGTACAGACAGTAGCATTCTATATTCTAAAACAGAAAAGTAATACAAAATATAAAATCTAAATAGGTGAAAATTAAACATGTCAACAAATAAAAGCAAATAAACACTCATGCAGTACCTGGGTGGTTCAGTCAGTTGTGTCTTACTCTTGGTATCAGCTGAGGTCATTATCTCAGGGTTTTGACATCAAGCCTGGTATTGGGCTTGCACTGGGCATGGATCTTGCTTAAGATCCTCTCCTTCTCCCTCTGCCCCTCTCCGCTGTTTGTATGTACATGTACACACATGTTCTCTCCCTCTCTCAAAACAAACAAACAAAAAACAAAAAAAGTAAACATTCTTAAATATCTTCAGGGTAAAAAGAGAAAAAAAAATGATAATAAAACAATCCAGACTATTTAGAACAACCAGTAAACAACACATATATGTGGCGAATGGTACTTACATATACCTTAAGCATATGCTACAAAATGAAATAGTACAAATTATAAGTCAGAAATGTGTTTAGCAGGAAGCTAAAGAAGACACAACCTACACTGGCTTAAATAAGTAAGGTGATTACTGGTCTCAGCCAATATATTGTTAGCAGTAAGCTACCCAGGCATTTGTGACAGTCCAGCAATGTCATCACTTTATTTTCCTTGCCATCCTTACCATTTGGTTCCAGGCACTTGATTGTGAGACTGACGAATCATAATTTTAAAATTTTTTTTATTTATTTATTTCACAGACAGAGATCACAAGTGGGCAGAGAGGCAGGCAGAGAGAGAGAGAAGCAGGCTCCCTGCCGAGCAGAGAGCCCGATGTGGGGCTCGATCCCAGGACCCTGGGATCATGACCTGAGCCGAAGGCAGAGGCTTTAACCCACTGAGCCACCCAGGCGCCCCTGACGAATCATAATTTTAAACAAGAGCTTTTGGGAGCAGCTAGGGGGAAGAGATTTCTTACGTACAGAGGAAGGTCCATCAGAATAACGTCAGATCTGTCCACAGAAACCTGGCAAGCCAGAAAGGGCTAGCAAGACATATTCAGGGCACTAAATGAGAAGAACATGCAGCCAAGAATACTTTATCCAGCAAGGCTGACGTTCAAAACGGATGGAGAGATAAAGAGCTTCCAAGACCAGCAAGGTTTAAAAAAGTATGTGACCACTAAGCTAGCACTACAAGAAATATTAAGGGAGGGTTCTATAAAAGAAGAAAGAACCCAAGAGTGACATAGAACAGAAATTTACAGAGACAATGTATAGAAACAAGGCCTTCACAGGCAATGTGATGTCAATAAAAATGTATCTTTCAATAATCACTCTCAACGTGAACAGCCTAAACCCTCCATAAAATGGCACAGGGTTGTAGATTGGATAAAACGACAGGACCCATCCATATGTTATCTACAAGAGACCCATCTGGAACCTAAGGATACACCCAGACTGAAAGTGAAGGGATGGAGAAGCATCTTTCATGCCAATGGGCCTCAAAAGAAGGCCGGGGTAGTGATTCTCATATCAGATAAATTAGATTTTAAACTGAAGACTGTAGTCAGAGATACAGAAGGACACTACATCATTCTCATAGGGTCTATCCACCAAGAAGATCTAACAATTGTAAATATGTATGCCCCCAATACAGGAGCAGCCAACTACATAAGACAACTGTTAACCAAGATAAAGAGTCATATTAATATGAATACATTAATAGTGGGGGATCTTAACACACCACTCTCAGTAATAGATCATCCAACCAGAAAATCAATAAAGAAACAAGAGCATTGAATGACATATTGGACCAGATGGACCTCAGAGATATATACAGAACATTCCACCCTAAAACAACAGAATACTCATTCTTTTCTAAAGATCCACTGCTGCGGTATTTTCAATTATGAGGTCTGTATTTATGGTAGGAAGAAAAAAGGAGAATTATAAGAAAAGTGCTTAAAACCCATGGCACACCTGGCCAGAATTATCTCTGGATGCAAGGCAGTTGAAATTATTTTGTCTTCATAACTACAGTAGAGAAAGGTAAAGGAAAAGACAGTGCTGAATAGTTTGTGGGTAACTAATCTGGAGTTTGCTCACCCAAAATAAGCAAAGCAAGCATTTGACTCAAGGAGATAATAGATAAAAAAAGGTATACTAAAAAAGAAATAAAAGAATAATAAGCAAAGAAAGTATTCAACATAAAACTAAGAAAGCTTCTTTGAAATACATTAGTAGGGGTATCTGGGTGGTTCAGTCAGTTAAGTGTCTGCCTTCAGCTCAGGTCATGAATCCTGGGGTCCTGGGGATCCTGGGATCAAGCCCCGCATCAGGCTCCCTGCTCCGTGGGGAGCCTGCTCCTCGCTTTCCCCCATGCCCCTCTCCCCGCTGGGTTCCCTCTCTGTCTCTCCTCTGTCAAATAAATAAATAAAAGCTCTAAAAAATAAAATAAAATAAAACACATTATTAAAAAGAAAACACTGCATAGCCTTGCTCAATTTAAAACAGAAGAATAAATAATAAGCATCTTAATTGTGAAAAGAAATACGAAATCAAACACAGAAGCATCTGAAACATATCAGAGAATTCAATGTGCAATTTCAAATCCTAGTGATTTTATAAAGTTGAGAGGAGATGGATAATTTTTCAAGAAAATTTAAATGATGAAAATAATCATGAGGGGGAACCCAGGTGGCTCAGTGGGTTAAAGCCTCTGCTTTCGGCTCAGGTCATGATCCCAGGGTTTTGGGATCGAGTCCCTCATCGGGCTCTCTGCTCAGCGGGGAGCCTGCTTCCTCCTCTCTCTCTGCCTGCCTCTCTGCCTACTTGTGATCTCTGTCAAATAAATAAATAAAGTCTTTAAAAAAGAAAATAATCATGAGGAAAGATGGATAACCTAAATAGGTCATTAATTATGGGGAGAGGTATACAAAAGATGGCCAAATATTTACCTCCCACCTAACATTAGGCTCAGATGATTTTATTTGATCATTTTCACAAAATCTTCAAGGAAATGAGACTTTATAGGTAATTTAAGTTTTCTTAGAGCACAGGAAACCATGAAAAACTTCCAACTTACAGATATACTGCCTAATTCCAAAACAAAATTGGACAAAAATAATACAATGTCATTTATAGAGAGGAAAATATTATTATTAAATATAGGAGAAACCACGGTATGGGCATATTTACAAATAACATACTCCAACCAAGTAAGGATTGTTTTAGAAATATGAAGTTAGCTCAGATTTAGGTAATGTATTAACACATTTATTTTACTAATACGTTAAAAAATAAAATTGGAGAATGGTAACAATTATATTTTAGAAGAAAATGGACATATACAGTGCTTAAGAAACATGTTCAAAACAGAAGAAAGTATACATGGTTCAGCTGAGGTTTAATCACATATATTTCTGACTTTGAAGAACCTTCTCTTGTATTAGATGAAATAACTTTGTTGTTGTCTGGATCTCAGGTAATCCTGAGTGAATCCCAAATTGTCCTAACAAAATTAATGGTTGAATCATTTAGGTCATAACTGAAAACCTGGATAAGAGCTTCTCTCTCTTATCAGGAAGCGAAATGCTAAAAGCCTTCTCAGAAATTCCCTGGCAAGCATCTCTTTATGTCTCATTTACCATAACTGGCTCACATGACCCGTGGCTGCCACAAATGACAAAGGTTTTTGAAGACCCTCTTACGGAAGACTACCAGAGGACGAGAAGTTGGAGGTTGTTATTAGGAAGCCAAACAATGTCTACTATAGTGGCATCATTATTTGATGGCTGCCAACTGATAACTTCAAACCGTTTCTCCCACCTCCTTGGTGCAATCAGGAAAGCAGAGTACAAGGTGAGGAAGAAACAGGAAGCTCTCACTTTGTAGGCAATGAGTCCACTCACTTCCAGTCATTTCTCTATTCTGAATGATTTCCACGACAGATCCGCCTCCATAATACAGTCATGGATGCTCATAGGAACTGCTAGTTTGGCAAATGTTTAAGAATAATTCATTCCACAATGCAATACATCAGGGAGCCAAAGACAGTTTTATTGACTTGGATACATAAAATAGTTTACGGTTGGAGGACACTGGAGGGCAAATCACTAGTTGTGGTGATTAGTCTTGCAGGATGTGTCTCACACATCAGAAAATAAAAAAATGTGAATATGGGAACAGCTAAACAGATATATGAATGTTCTAAAGCCACTGTAGGCAACTTTTCTTTGCTCCATTCTGGAATGTCACACACTTAAAAAAATATTTTATGGGTATGTGACATGAAAGGAATATGTTATGCTATTGGACCCCATCCATGCTCCTTGGAAGGCTCATTTTTGAACCAAATGACCACAGATCAGTTTGGAAGATACTTTCAGTCAAGGCTGTGAGATCTACTATCTCATACCTAAGTGGTCTTCAAATCAGGAGGGTCAAAGGAGCCTTTTCTTGTCATTGGTGCATGAGACAGATTTCAGTTTGCTGAGCCTTCACTGAAAATAGATTTGATTCAGGTCTGATTCTGTCTTCATCTCATAATTATTAAACAGTGACAAACTGGGAACCTCCTTTTATTAATTTTTAGATCTTCAAGTGTTAATTCTCAATTGGTCAGGCAAGGTTGATTGAGGGAGCTCCTACTAAATGTGCATTACAGAGGAGAATGTCTCATCGTTTTTCTCTAAGGGAAGGAGGGAGGGAGGGAGAGGTGTTAGGACCTGCTGGACAGAAAGCAGCTTTAGCGGGGTGGTCAGAAGCTTCCTGCTGAAGGGGCAAACAGGCTCTTTTCTTTCCTGGAATAATTTAATACAAAGTCATTCTTTCAGCGTGACTCAGAGTAGGGCTGCTCTCCCAATAATTGCAAGAGAGAATGTGCAGAGAGGCTGAGGCTTTGGCCATCTTTTTGGCACGATTTCATTTCACTCTTCTCTCATCCGTGGGCCTCACTCTCCACTCCTGTTCCCCCGGCACCTCTCCTTTTCCTTGTGATGTAATGGTTGCATTGTGCTCTGATACAGGTTTTACTCACCACACTTTCAGCTAGGGGGAGGTCGTGGCTGTGTTATGGTCATAAAGGACATTAATCAGGAGGATTGATTTCTTCCGTTAAAACTTCTTTCTTTGGCATCGTCATCTTTTTTTCCCTCTGCCTGATTAATTTCTATCAGCATACCAAAATTCTCTGTAATCTCCTATTTTTAAAACATAAACAATCCCTTGGCTCATCACTCCTGACCCACAGGCGCCATCTGGCATGTCATCTGTGCCCTCCTTCATCACCCTGATCAAGGCTCTGTTATCCATCACTGCAAGTGTTGTATTAGCCTCTGTACCCTTTCAGCTCTCAACTCCACATTCTTGTAATCCGTTTCCTAGTCAACATTCACAGTTACCCTTTCACAAATCAGATCATATCATAAAAAATTAAATGCCTTTCCCTTTCCCTTAGAAGGAAATCCAACTCCTTTTATGGTAAACACGACTTTTTATGCTTTGGCTCTTGCCTCATTCTCCAATGTTATCTCAACACTGTGTGCTGCCCTCACCACACCTCCCCCCAGTGACATGCCCCTTGGCCGCTGTATTTTAACTGCACTCATTATTCTTTTGTTCCTTGAATATTTCAAGGTATTTTCCACCTTAATTTGTTGTTCTCCCTGCTTGAACTGCTTCTTTCCCTGCTCCTGAAATGACTTGTCTCTCCTCATCCTCCACTGAATCTCAGCTCAGTCATTATCTCCACAAAATAGGTTTCCTTTCCCCTAACCTATTAGAATTGTAACCCACAAACTCCCTCCTTGATTGCAACTACTCTCGTGAAACAAATGTGAAATTATTTTGCTTACTGATTTCTTGGTTTACATAGGCTGCTATTACAGTCACAAAATATACCACACACACACACACACACACACACACACACACACACACAGAGACCAAATAAGAACTTTGTGGTGCAGATGCATGGTCTGTTTGTTTACCTCTGTATTCCTTCAGACAAGAAAAATGTCTGGCACTTATGAAATGCATAGGCTCCGACCGGTGGGTTTGATTCTCAATGCTTGGCATGAAATAAAGCTTTGCTTGACCTTTGCTTTGTATCAGTCTCGCTCCTTTGATTACGGACCCTAACATCATAATTGATATTTTTGAGTGAATCTTCCTTGAAATGTGGAACTGGATAAAAGGAGGAAAGGTTATTATTAACTTGGGTTAATAATAAATACTAAAAGGGGTGCCTGGCTGGCTCAGTCATGACCCTTGATCATGACCCTTGATTTTGGCTCAGGTCATGATCTCAGGGTTGTGAGATCCAGCTCTACACTCAGCAGGGAGTCTGCCCAAGCAGAATCTCTCTGCCTCTCCCTTTGACCCTCCCCCTGCACGCGTGCTCTCTCTCTCTCTCTCTAAAATAAATTAATAAATAAATATTGAAAAAAATAACAAACACTAACATATATTGAGTTTCAATTATGGGTTAGGCAATGCCCTCAACATCTTACATGTAATAGTGCAGTTGATCTTCAGAACCAATCTTATAGCTGGGTGTGTCTATTATCTCTATTTTGAGGAAGTTAAAGCAAAGACAGAAGAGGTCCATCAATCACCAAAGGATAAAGAATTCAGAAAGGATGTGGCTGAAATTCCAGTCCAGGAAGTCATAAACTGTTTTCTGAATCTTAAATTACATTTTAAATGCTCCCTTTTTGGTGGTTCCAGAGTTCCTGTCTCAGAAAGATCCAAGGACTTCTGGGTTTAGAATTTGGGGACACTGAACATCACTCAGTGGTTCAACATGTATCATCATTGGGATTGGTAGGTCAGTGTCCATTGTCCAATGAGTAAGTGGCAATATATGAAGGTTAAAAGTAATAGATAAGTTAGCAATTATTAACAACAGTAAAAATAATAAATAATTTTGGCCTATTTAAATGTTGCCAACTAATTGTGGCAGTAGGTCAGAAGAAAGGGTTACTATATGCTTTAGCAAGTACTTAAGCAGAGATCCAATTTGGATACAGCGGAGGGAAGAAAGAAATAGAACTTTTTCTTACACTTGGTGCAACCCATTCCATTTCATTTATAATTTATTCTACTTCTCTCAAGCTTAACCCATTTCATTTCATCCTACCTTATTTCATCCATTCTGTTTAGTTTTATTTATTCAACCACTAGTGATATTTTTAAGTATAAGCTTTCTTATTTAATGTTGGGAGTAAGGGAGAAGGGCAAACAAAAATATAGTGCCTGTCTTCGAGGAGATTCAAATCTAAGAGGGGGGTAATTTACATCTAGAAATGAGAGAGCTCTGTATTCCAAACATAGCTCTGTCAGATAGTCAATTTTTTGAGCCACAATTTGTCCCTCTAGTATATTAAAATTTATACATTTTTATAACTTTAGTATTAGATAAGTATATGTATTAATAGATACAAAGAACCTGACATAGTCACTGGAACATAGGATTTTAACTTTCTTCCTCTTAAAAACTTTTACAGGAGTTCCTGGGTAGCTCAGTCAGTTGAGCATCTGACTCTCGATTTCCACTTGGGTCATGATCTTGGGGTTGTGAGAGGGAGCCCTGCATAGGGCTCCATGCTCAGTGGGGGTCTGTTTGAGATTCTGTCTCTCCTTCTGCCTCTTTCTCCCCATCCTCCCCACCACTGTGCTCTCTCTCTCTCTCAAATAAATAAATACACCTTAAAAAAATAAAAAAAATCATAATAATATAGCAAATAATAAATTATATAGGATAGCAATAATAATTTCCAGAATTTATGTCAGAAACTCAGTTTTTCTTTTCAAGAATGCTAATTTGTTAAATATAATTTTATCGCATTTTAGGCTTTTCACCAAGTTGAACAGTAGAGCAACCTTACTTTTTTAGAAAATCCATACAGATATTTGAAAAGGTTGCCAGCCATATATGTGCCACAGAGTAGAACAGATTCATAGAACACAAGGCCCAACCAGGTTCTCTGGTTAATTGCTGACACAAAGTTAATAAGAACTCTGAGGTTAAGAGAATAGAAATGAATTGCCCAAAATCACAGTGATTAGTCCAGGTACTTCACTGTCTTTGTTTCTTGCCTAATGTGTATTCCCTAAAATTCTAATAAAACACATTTGTTGGTTAGTAAAAACATTTTTGTACATTGATGATATCCTACATACCAACAAGGAATTCAGAAACTGCCTCTCAAAATCTTTTCTAAAACAGAGTGAATTTCTCTCAACCTTTCACCTTCCCTACTTTCATATTTCTTTCTTCTCTTCATTCACTTGATAAATGTCTCTCAAGCATCTAATTCATTGTCCCAAGACCCTAGTTCCTGTCTTTTTTACACAGAAAGTTTAATAAGACCAATACCAATACCTTTGCACAATGGAGGTGCAATCAATTCCATTATAAATGAACTTAACACATATACAGGGACACACACAATCACATATATACTCCTTCTTAAAATAATTTCTGAAGAACTTATACAAGTTTTAAGCCAAAATCTGGGGCTTCTGGGACTAAGATTAATTTATTAGTGATTGAAGAGAATTAAACGATGTTTTTAAAATGAAAAACAAATGACTATAATTGTTTTTTATTATAATATTAATATATGCTCATTAAAGATCATTTGGATGATACTGGAAAACTAGAAAAAACAAAATAAATCCCCCACAAATTCATCAACAATAAACACTCTTAAAATTTATTGAATTTTGATATGCCTTTTTTTTTTTTAAAGATTCTATTTATTTCACAGAGAGCGAGATCACAAGTAGGCAAGAGGCAGGCAGAGAGAGAGAGAGAGGAGGAAGCAGTCTCCCCGCTGAGCAGAGAGCCCGATGTGGGGCTCGATCCCAGGACCCCGGGATCATGACCCGGGCCAAAGGCAGAGGCTTTAACCCACTGAGCCGCCCAGGCACCCCTGATATGCCTTTTCTTGAAAGATGACTCAGATTATGGTACTTTCACAATTTCATAAAATTTTATAAAATCTAACTTTATGGTTGAAGCATTTACTATAAACTCTTCAAATGCATTTTAAATAATACTTTATTATCTGAATGTTCTATCACATACTTAATCAGGTCCTTAACAAAATCTGGCCTCTACTCTTACCTACAATTTTTTTACTTTCATTCCAGCCCTTGAAAAGTCACTCAAAATCTCAAAATAAATATTAACTAAGTACTAGGAAACTAGCTGTTGATTATATGGTTCAGAGATGCAGGAAAGGAAGAGTGGGAAGTGTCAGAAATTGTTTTGCGTTCTAAATCCTGGAGTCATTTAATCCTTATCCATAAGCTAAGTCTCTCCCCACTAGATAGATATCTAGCATCTATCACTACCTGGGGCAGAGATTGTTACTAGGCTCCAATCAAACATTCTAGTACTGGCAACTGGGTCATTACTACTGACCTTACCATTTTGATTCTGCTGTTTTTCTGTGCTCAAAACCTTGTGTAAGTAAGTTGTGGAATTCTCCATTCCTCTTCAGACATGGAAAAGCTTTGCCTTACTGTCCCAGACTTCCTTTGGGGATGTTGATCAAATTTGATTATGCCAATAGCCTCTTGGCCTAAACTTTTAATTATTCTTTCATTTATTAATTCATTCATGAATAAATAAGTTTCTGCATTTATTCATTTGCACATAAATTCACGCATCCATGCAGTATTTCCCCTCAAACGTTTCTAAGTCTCTTCCATGTATCAATCGCATGCTAGCTCCTGGGGATACACAGGTAAATAAAACATAGTTCTTGATTTTGGAACAGTCTTAGCTTTGCAACAAAGAATGATGTTTGTTTCATTTGTCTTTGCTGACTTCTACAGCTTTGACAACCTGTACCCTGAAAGGAAATGCTTCACTGCACTCTTATTTTGGATTTGGATATGATATTCCCACTAAGTTATGCTTTGTTCATGCCCCTACAACTTTGTTTCCCTCCCCAAAATTCATTCTGAATCCTAAACTTTCTCTGAATCAATCTTACACCATTGCAGGAAACCTGACTATGCCCAGACATGGCCTGTGATACGAGAAGAATTTAAGAATTTGTGACAATCTAATACTTTCCCATCCTCCTACCCTAGTAACGCGTAGAGGTATCATCTGCAGAAGGAACCAAGTCCTTTCTACTAATCAAGCCAGAAAGTTGCATTTTTCTAACAGCTAGAAAGAGACTGTAAGTTTTATAAAAGCAGTTTTATCTCTTCCTTTTCTGCTGAAAAGCAGAAAATGAATTCTCAAGGTTAAGTGGTAAAAAGAAACAGTTCAATGATTTTTCTCTTAAATTTCACATATGGAGCCTACAAAAATCCCTTGAATATCCTCAAACATTCTGTTGAGAAGACACCGTGGTGCACGGCCAAACTGCTGTTTTCTATCAAGTTAGAACAAAGGCAGCATTATGAGGGGACGAACAGAGGGACAATTCACTAATCCATAGCTGGAAGATGAGTGCTCTGCCTGCCAAGGCCATTCTCTACCTAGATTTCTAAAAGTGCACAATTTTCCCTTTGACACAATATAGGTTTATACCTATCTCACAAGTAGTCAGGAAAAAAGCAATTGTTTATGCCACGGTATCAGTCAGGATTATCCAGAAAATAGAACCAATAGGAAATAGGTTATCTATATCTATATGTATCTATGTATCTATCCATGTATAATCTACCTAAGAGAAAGAGGAAGAGAGTGGGATATATTAAGAATTGGCTCATGTGGGGCACCTGGTTGGCTCAGTGGGTTAAGCCTCTGCCTTCAGCTCAGGTCATGATCTCAGGGTCCTGGGATCGAGTCCCGCATCAGGCTCTGCTCAGCGGAGAGCCTGCTTCCTCCTCTCTCTCTCTCTGTCTGCCTCTCTGCCTACTTGTGATCTCTCTCTGTCAAATAAATAAATAAAATCTTAAAAAAAAAAAAAAAAAAAAAGAATTGGCTCATGTTACTGTGGGGCCTGGAAAGTTCAAGATCTATAGGTCAGGCTGAACGGCTAGAAACCCAGGCAGGAGTTATATTATATGTCACTCTTAGAAATTATTTCTCAGAGCATCTTCAGTGTTTTCTCTTAAGGCCTTCAATGAATTGGATGAGGGACCCCTACATTGTGAAGGGTAATCTCCTTGACTTAGCGTTAACTGATTGTAAATGTTAATCGTATCTGCAAAATACATTCACAACATCATCTAGACTAATATTTGATTAAACTGAGCTCCATAGCTTAACCAAGTTAATACATAAATTTAACCATCATACTTGCCTATGTCAGCAAGTAAATTTATTAGTATATGAAATTAGTATATGAATTATAAAAAATGGTGATTATTTTTTTTATTTTTTATTTTTTAGTCTTTATATGATGACAATGTTTAACCAAATCAGTTCAAAGTCTCTTGGAAAAGTGATGACTCATCAGGACTCAGTAGGAAAAATGGTGACATGAAGATTTTCTCCCGCTGTAATAAACTCTCTAGAATCATACCTCTCTATACTTTTTTCTAACCGAACTCCTTAATGTGACTCTCCCTCTAAGGTTAAGGTTGGGAAGATCCCCTGTCTTTCTAGGATCCCACTGGTAGTGACAAGACATCTGCCTTGAAGAGATTTCATCCATCTAGACTAGGGAACCCTTTGACCTTATCACTGACTGTGGTGCCTTTACTTATGGACAGACCTCCCACGTGAAATGCCCAAGTAGAGATTGACAAAGGCTGTCAAAACCAGATGCCACTAAAGCTATCACTGGATACCATCTTCTTCTTTTTTTTTTTTTAAAGATTTTATTTATTTATTTGACAGACAGAGATCACAAGCAGGCAGAGAGGCAGGCAGAGAGAGAGGGGGAAGCAGGCTCCCTGCTGAGCAGACAGCTCGATGTGGGGCTCAATCCCAGGACCCTGGGATCATGACCCGGGCTGAAGGCAGAGGCTTTAACCCACTGTGCCACCCAGGCACCCCTCACTGGATACCATCTTAACATGAGTCAGAGTTAAAGATCAATAATAAGAAATTCAAACACACATGAAAGATGGATGATCACCATGTGAAAATATCATCACTGGACAGAAGGGTCCTAGGTACTGAGAGTAGGGGTTTATCTGGGGCTTCATTCCCAAAGAAAGAGGTGTGTAGCAATTGCAAGGGAATCAGGGCAGTCAGAGCTCAGGAACAAAAGCATTCTCAGACCAGGAAGTAAAAAGAGAAGTCTAATCTTATAAAACTGGACACAGAAGGCAGGACATGATCAGGAATCCGAGTTTAGGAGCCTCTGTCAGAACAATGACATTCATCTATCATCTATCTATCTATCTATCTATCCATACCTTCATTTATATAGTCACTTCTCCATTATTAATGTTTATTAATACAAAGATAGATGGTTTTCACAATGTTAAAATGCAGGTCATGGGGATGACATGTTAAAAAAATTTTTAAGGGGCACCTGGGTGGCTCAGGGGGGTTAAGCCTCTGCCTTCAGCTCAGGTCATGATCTCAGGTTCCTGGGATCGAGCCCCGTACTGGATTCTCTGCTCAGCAGGGAGCCTGGTTCCCCCTCTCTCTCTGCCTGCCTCTCTGCCTACTTGTGATCTTTCTCTCCCTCTCTCTGTCAAATAAATAAAATCTTAAAAAAAAAAAAACTTTTTAAAGACATTACCCAAAGGTATGTGGGCCCTTTGACACATATTACATACTTACGTAGGGAAAGGAGTTGTGTGAAATTTATGGTGCCCAGGTCTTTCTATAACAGGGACTGAAAAGTGGAAGGCCATATTAATGGGTTAATGTTAATGTTAATGCCTCATGGGTAGCTCATAATTTAGATGGGCAAATAATTTAAAAATCCTTGGTCTTTGATCTTTACATTTCTCTCTCTCTTTTTTTTTTTGGACAGGAATGTCAAATATTTTATTATAAACCTATATACTGACTCTTTCCCCTCCTTTTAAAAAAAAACTATATTTTTTAATGATTTGAAATGCTATGCCAGACATAGAAAGTATAGCAGAGATTTGAATGGGCAGGACCATGTCTGGTATAGAACATGATGAAGGATATTCTAGGCATAGAGAGAAAAGGGAAAGCATGAGAGTTGTAAAACTTTTCAGAAACTGTAAGAACTATACAGGCACTTGTTATGTATTTTGAGGGAAGTTTTAAAAGGGAAGCAGGATGAAGTGAGAAGCTAGGGTGAAGTGAGAAGTTGGTTCATTCTCATATAGAATACCATTGTGCACAAGACTAGAATTCTTTGAGGGGTAAACATGGGTCGAATTTGTTAATGGCTGTATCTTCACTATACAAACAAACTTTGCATCTTTACCACTATAGCCACTACATTTTTGTTGAACAATGAATGAATGAATGAACAAATGAGTGAGTGAGTGAATGCTAAAACTTTAAGGCTGAGAGAAAGTGTTTAGACATTATTCTTAAACAGAGAGGAATGCACAAAGGCTATTTGTTAATCTTTTGCATTAGAGTGTTAGGATTCATATCTATCCCAGAAAGACAACACATTCTATGGTTTGAGGAATGTACCATTAGGGTGAAAGACTGGAGGCAAAAGGACCAGTTAGGTGTCAATTAAAACACTAGCATTGAAGAAATAAAGTAGAAATAAAGTAAAGCACAGGGATAGAGGACATTAGAAGAGAAAGATTCATGAGTGAATGGAAAGGAGCCATAAATGGGATCGATATGCAGAGGTGGTTGGGGAAGGAAGAAGGGCGGTAGAGGATGGAACGGCATTCAATGAAAAAAAAAAAAAAGAGGAAGAGTAGTGTTTTGTCTTCTACCTTCTCATTATGAACATGAAAATCACCTTTTAGGCATAGAACTATTTAAGATTTTTAGATTACATTAGATTTCCGCATGTATTCACAGCATAGATACCGTTCATTTACTTTAATTACTTTCTATTTAATTGTTTTAAAAGAATGCTTTGTTAGCAACAAAGATTACCTAACACTGGCAGGTGTATCTTACTCCTCTTTCAAAGTTAGCATGTAGCAATTTGCCTGTTCCACAGCACATGTTCACTGATTCAATCTAAGCATGGTCCTGATATTTTCAAGTTATTATTCTAAGTATTAAATTACTACATGCCTAATAAGTGCCTATATCTCTGCCATCTATGTCTTTACATAATCTTTCCAATAAGAAGCCTTCAAGAACTTTATTCATGTTTTCTTATCCAGCTTTATTTGGTCCTTGTTTCATTGCTCTATCCTAGATATTTTGTGATTAACTGAAAATGTAACAAGGGTTAAACATTTTGACTACTGATTTATGACTGTATGTTTCCTAATGTTTTTCTATAGTTTTAAAAAATATTAGACCTGCCGGACCACCTGGGTGGCTCACTGGGTTAAGCCTCTCCCTTCAGCTTAGGTCATGATTTCAGGGTCCTGAGATTGAGGCCCGTGTTGGTCTCTCTGCTTAGCAGGGAACCTACTTCCCTCTCTTTCTCTCTCTGCCTGCCTCTCTGCCTACTTGTGATCTCTGTCTGTAAAATAAATAAATAAAATCTTTAAAAAAAATAAATAAAAATTAAAAAGGAATTAGACCTGCCAAATGAGAATACCTGGGAATAGTGCATTCGAGTCTACAATTTCAACAATCACCTCAGGTAATTCATATGTGCCCTAAAGATTGACAACTATAGTACTGAAATGAAGAGAGACTATCCTGGAATTCTGGAATTGTTTCCTCTACTTTATTGACCCAAATTCTCAGACCCCTTAATTAAGGTGCTGCTCCATAAGAACTCTGTTCCTAAGAAAATTCACTGAATTTTATTAAATATATTTTTTAAAAATTACGAGAAGATGAAATATCAATATTGAAGATCAGGTTGAGAAAATATATGAATTTTATTAAATCCATGACATTTAAATGATTTTCTTTGCTTCAGTCATTTCTAGAGCACCTCAAATTCTCAAGATGAAATTTTGACCCTTAGTAATGACAAGGTGAAAGAAGTAAGACTGGACCTTTTTTTTAGAATAGACTGAATTTCCAGCCAACATTATGTATTTTTAATCACATTGTGTAGTATCACAGCAATATTAATTCAAAATGATGTTTGAGGAATGACAATTTGGGGAATAAAAATCATTTGGAAAGCAAACCTAGAGCCTGATTTTAGGATGCACTAGCTTAAATGCTAATATTGAATAGAAATATTTCAATCTCATGTAATGACTCAAAAAGACATTTACCTTGCCAAGAAAAATGAAAGTTCTTCAAAAAGTAAATTCTGTGAACATTTGTGGTTGGAAATTCAGGGCATGCCGGGAGAGTGCAGAGAAATTTACCAAACTGTATTTTATGTCTTACCTAAATGCAATAAGGAATATCATACACTGGGCAAAATTTATTCCTCTCTAATTCAGTATTTATGGGCCCTGTGTTTTCTTGTGCACTGGAATCATGGGAGATGAATATCAGTAAAATTTGAAGGAGAATATTGTGATACATTTTACTCAGATGTACTTTGAAAGCACGAAGCAACAACTGCATTTTATACTAAAGCCTTCTGTATTTTCCAAATTATCTTGACATTTTTGACAAGATTTTGATAATCATGTAATTATGCTCTTATTTTCTGTAATAAAGAATGTAAAACAAAATATCTTTGATCACATAATTTCAGCTCTTCAGATCTTAAGGATTAACATTACTTAATAGCTCCAGGGAGACAAGCCAATTCTTAGCCTATGGTCTTATCATCTCCTAGACTGGTTTATGAATTCCTGAAACTGTTTCGATTGTTTTCCTGCAGTATAGATATTGGATTCCTTACAATTAACCCAATTCTCACCAGTTATCTTATTTCAGTATGCTATTTTTAATATGGGGGGGTAGGGGTATGAATTTAGTCCTCATGTTCTTCTCAACTTAAATTTAAATCCTTTGTCCCTCTTTGCTCAATTTCTTCCCATTTTAATAATCTCAGTTAATGTACTTATTTTTGTAGTTTTTTTTTCTTTCCACATTGAGCCAGGTTCAGTCAAAACACTCTTTCTAATCACTATCTAAACTATTTTATACAGTAAACACATAACAGACTAGATTTGCTGAAAACTTTTTCTGACATTTTCATGTTCATTTATTTTGTTATAGTTTATATCCTGTTCATCTAGAATAAAAGAAGCATAAGAGTAGGATCTTGATGACAAACAGACAAATAGCAGGTGCTAAATAAATGCTTGGTTAACAAATATTAAACAACTGTTACTTTTACAACTATATAATACACACATTTCTTTTTCTTTCAATGCGTGACATATTTTGGCCAAGATAATGTACAGGCAGTGCAGACCAAGACAGGCTAGTAATTTCACAAATCTTTAAATAGGCCTTACTTATTTGTTCAATATTTACTTAGAAGTGTTTGAGCACCTACTAACCCAGTCTATTGATCAGAGTACTTCTTTAAACTGAAATTCTGAAGGGGAGTTCTGATAAAACAATATCACGTATCCATCATGTGATATTTCCAGATATGATTTGGTACCCACCATAAATTGGTGTGCTAAGTCACCAGACTGGCCACCTTTCTAATTTGGCTTAAAAGCTATCTGAGTTAAATCAATGAGGGTGAAGTGAGATTAGGCCTCAACTAATCTGTCATCCAGAGGGCAATTCTTGGGTGTCAATACAGTCATTAATGGTCAAGCCCATGAAGAGGCCCTGGAAATCATTTTAATGAGGAATCCAAGCCACGAAGCAAAGGGAGAGGGCCAAGTAAAGCTGGTAATTCTCCAGGTATCAAATACAATCCCAGAGATACAGGTCTCAAAGAGCTCTAACGGATTCTGCAGAAAACTCATTTGCTGTCTGCCGGCTTGTATTGGCGTTGCCTCAGGGGCTACAACTTCTATTCCAAAAGGATCATAAAATAACCTATGGCTTTTGATATTTCCTCAGGGAAAGAATATTTTCAGTAGATAGTGAAGTGCCTTCTAGGCATCTGAGATTTAAAAGAAATCTACTAATTCACTAAAAAACTCAGAACATAAAGTATGTACCTTACTAATGTTATTTACTTATTAAAGAAAGAGACAGTAAGTGCCCATCCACATCGATCATGGTGTGAAGTGCTAGATAAATAAAAAGTAATGCATGCTTCCTCCTCTTAAGAAGCTTAGAGTTCAAAGGGGGTGCCAGATGAATGATCCAAAACTACATAGCAGTGTTGCAAGTGCTCTGATATAAGCCAGTAGAAGGACCTAAGAGAAGGCAGGTGACAGAAAACAAACTCAGTTCACAGGATGAACATCAAGTGTTCCCCCAACTACGCCATATATATATATATATATATATATATATATATATGACATTATCTGAATGAAAGAAATGCCAAGGAATTTGTTCTTTCTTAACTTATCTAGGAGATTCTTTTTTTTTTTTTTTTTTTAATTTTTTATTTATTTTCAGCGTAACAGTATTCATTGTTTTTTCACCACACCCAGTGCTCCATGCAATCTGTGCCCTCCCTAATACCCACCACCTGGTTCCCCCACCCTCCCACCCCGCCCCTTCAAAACCCTCAGGTTGTTTTTCAGAGTCCATAGTCTCTCATGGTTCACCTCCCCTTCCAATTTCCCTCAACTCCCTTCTCCTCTCCATCTACCCTTGTCCTCTATATTATTTGATATGCTCCACCAATAAGTGAAACCATATGATACTTGACTTTCTCTGTTTGACTTATTTCACTCAGCATAATCTCTTCCAGTCCTGTCCATGTTGCTACAAAAGTTGGGTATTCGTCCTTTCTGATGGAGGCATAATACTCCATAGTGTATATGGACCACATCTTCCTTATCCATTCATCCGTTGAAGGGCATCTTGGTTCTTTCCACAGTTTGGCGACCGTGGCCATTGCTGCTATAAACATTGGGGTACAGATGGCCCTTCTTTTCACTACATCTGTATCTTTGGGGTAAATACCCAGCAGTGCAATTGCAGGGTCATAGGGAAGCTCTATTTTTAATTTCCTGAGGAATCTCCACACTGTTCTCCAAAGTGGCTGCACCAGTTTGCATTCCCACCAACAGTGTAAGAGGGTTCCCCTTTCTCCACATCCTCTCCAACACACGTTGTTTCCTGTCTTGCTAATTTTGGCCATTCTAACTGGTGTAAGGTGGTATCTCAATGTGGTTTTGATTTGAATCTCCCTGATGGCTAGTGATGATGAACATTTTTTCATGTGTCTGGTAGCCATTTGTATGTCTTCATTGGAGAAGTGTCTGTTCATATCTTCTGCCCATTTTTTAATATGATTATCTGTTTTGTGTGTGTTGAGTTTGAGGAGTTCTTTATAGATCCTGGATATCAACCTTTTATCTGTACTTTCATTTGCAAATATCTTCTCCCATTCCGTGGGTTGCCTCTTTGTTTTGATGACTGTTTCTTTTGCTGTGCAGAAGCTTTTTATCTTGATGAAGTCCCAGAAGTTCATCTTTGCCTTTATTTCCTTCACCTTTGGAGACATATCTTGAAAGAAGTTGCTATGGCTGATATCAAAGAGGTTACTCCCTATGTTCTCCTCGAGGATTCTGATGGATTCCTGTCTCACGTTGAGGTCTTTTATCCATTTCGAGTTTATCTTTGTGTACGGTGTAAGAGAATGGTCAAGTTTCATTCTTCTACATATAGCTGTCCAGTTTTCCCAGCACCATTTATTGAAGAGACTGTCTTTTTTCCACTGGATATTTTTTCCTGTTTTGTCAAAGATTATTTGACCATAGAGTTGAGGGTCCATATCTGGGCTCTCTACTCTGTTCCACTGGTCCATGTGTCTGTTTTTATGCCAGTACCATGCTGTCTTGGTGATCACAGCTTTGTAGTAAAGCTTGAAATCAGGTAACGTGATGCCACCAGTTTTATTTTTGTTTTTCAACATTTCCTTAGCAATTCGGGGTCTCTTCTGATTCCATACAAATTTTAGTATTATTTGCTCCAGCTCTTTGAAAAATACTGGTGGAATTTTGATTGGAATGGCATTAAAAGTATAGATTGCTCTGGGCAGTATAGACATTTTAACGA
Source organism: Martes martes (assembly GCF_963455335.1). Classification (NCBI taxonomy): domain Eukaryota; kingdom Metazoa; phylum Chordata; class Mammalia; order Carnivora; family Mustelidae; genus Martes; species Martes martes. The sequence goes on along the minus strand of NC_137896.1, from coordinate 97,872,208 downwards.
TGTTTATTCTTCCCATCCAAGAGCATGGAATGGTCTTCCATCTTTTTGTGTCTTCTTCAATTTCTTTTAGGAGTGTTCTGTAGTTCCTCGAGTACAGATCTTTAACCTCTTTGGTTAGGTTTATTCCGAGGTATCTTATGGTTTTTGGTGCTATAGTAAATGGAATCGATTCTCTAATTTGCCTTTCTGAATTTTCATTGTTAGTGTATAAGAAAGCCACTGATTTCTGGACATTGACTTTGTATCCTGCTACATTACTGAATTGCTGTATGAGTTCTAGTAGTTTGGAGGTGGAGTCTTTTGGGTTTTCCATATAAAGAATCATGTCATCTGCGAAGAGAGAGAGTTTGACTTCTTCCTTGCCAATTTGGATACCTTTTATTTCTCTTTGTTGTCTGATTGCTGTTGCTAGGACTTCTAATACTATGTTGAACAAGAGTGGTGAGAGTGGGCATCCTTGTCGTGTTCCTGATCTCAATGGGAAGGCTGCAAGCTTTTTCCCATTGAGGATGATATTTGCTGTGGGTTTTTCATAGATAGATTTGATGAAGTTCAGGAATGTTCCCTCTATCCCTATACTTTGAAGCGTTTTAATCAGGAACGGATGCTGGATTTTGTCAAAAGCTTTTTCTGCATCAATGGAGAGGATCATGTGGTTCTTCTCTCTTCTCTTATTGATTTGTTCTATCACATTGATTGATTTGCGAATGTTGAACCATCCTTGTAACCCAGGGATGAATCCTACCTGGTCATGGTGGATAATCTTTTTAATGTGCTGTTGGATCCTGTTTGCTAGGATCTTGTTGAGAATCTTAGCATCCATATTCATCAGTGATATCGGTCTGAAATTCTCCTTTTTGGTAGGGTCTTTGCCTGGTTTGGGGATCAGGGTGATGGTGGCTTCATAAAAAGAGTCTGGAAGTTTTCCTTCTGCTTCAATTTTTTGAAACAGCTTCAGGAGAATAGGTATTATTTCTTCTTTGAAAGTTTGATAGAATTCCCCAGGGAATCCGTCAGGTCCTGGGCTCTTGTTTTTTGGGAGGTTTTTGATCACTGCTTCAATCTCGTTACTAGATATCGGTCTATTCAGGTTGTCAATTTCTTCCTGGTTCAATTTTGGGAGTTTATAGTTTTCCAGGAATGCATCCATTTCATCTAGGTTGCTTAGCTTATTGGCATATAACTGTTGATAATAGCTTCTGATGATTGTTTCTACTTCCTTGGTGTTAGTTGTGATCTCTCCCTTTTCATTCATAATTTTATTAATTTGGGCTTTCTCTCTTTTCTTTTGGATTAGTGTGGCCAATGGTTTATCGATCTTATTGATTCTTTCAAAAAACCAGCTTCTAGTTTCGTTGATACGTTCTACTGTATCTCTGGTTTCTACCTCGTTGATCTCTGCTCTAATCTTGATTATTTCCCTTCTTACGTGTGGAGTTGGTTTGATTTGTTGTTGATTCTCCAGTTCTTTAAGGTGTAGAGACAGCTGGTGTATTCTGGATTTTTCAATTTTTTTGAGGGAGGCTTGGATGGCTATGAATTTCCCCCTTAGGACCGCCTTTGCTGTATCCCATAGGTTTTGGAGTGAAGTGTCTTCGTTCTCATTGGTTTCCATAAATTGTTTAAGTTCTTCTTTGATCTCCTGGTTGATCCAAGCATTCTTAAGCAAGGTGGTCTTTAGCTTCCAGGTATTTGAGTTCCTTCTGAACTTTTCCTTGTGATTGAGCTCCAGTTTCAAAGCATTGTGATCTGAGAATATGCAGGGAATCATCTCAGTCTTTTGGTATCGGTTGAGCCCTGATTTGTGACCCAGTATGTGGTCTATTCTGGAGAAGGTTCCATGTGCACTTGAGAAGAATGAGTATTCTGTTGTTTTAGGGTGGAATGTTCTGTATATATCTATGAGGTCCATCTGGTCCAATGTGTCATTCAATGCTCTTATTTCTTTATTGATTTTCTGCTTCGATGATCTGTCTATTTCTGAGAGAGGCGTGTTAAGATCTCCTACTATTAATGTATTCATATCAATATGACTCTTTATCTTGATTAATAGTTTTCTTATGTAATTGGCTGCTCCCATATTGGGGGCATAGATATTTACAATTGTTAGATCATCTTGGTGGATAGTCCCTTTAAGAATGATGTAGTGTCCTTCTGTATCCCTGACTACCGTCTTTAGTTTAAAATCTAATTTATCTGATATGAGAATCGCTACCCCGGCCTTCTTTTGAGGCCCATTGGCGTGAAAGATGCTTCTCCATCCCTTCACTTTCAGTCTAGGTGTATCTTTAGGTTCAAAATGGGTCTCTTGTAGACAACATATGGATGGGTCCTGTCGTTTTATCCAATCTGCAACCCTGTGTCGTTTTATGGGTGCATTTAGGCCATTCACATTGAGAGTGATTATTGAGAGATACGTTTTTATTGACATTGTGTTATCTTTGAAGTCTTTCTTTCTGTCGATTGTCTCTATATTTCTGTTCAATGCTATTCATAGGATTTTTCCTCTTTTATAGAACCCCCTTTAATATTTCCTGCAGTGTCGGCTTGGTGGTTGCATAGACTTTCAAGCCTTGCCGGTCTTGGAAACTCTTTATCTCTCCATCCATTTTGAATGTCAGTCTTGCTGGATAAAGTATTCTTGGCTGCATGTTCTTCTCATTTAGTGCCCTGAATATATCTTGCCAGCCCTTTCTGGCTTGCCAGGTCTCTGTGGACAGGTCTGACCTTATTCTGATGGGCTTTCCTCTGTATGTAAGGAGGTTCTTTGTCCTAGCGGCTTTCAAGAGATTGTATCTACAATTATGATTCCTCAATTTTACTATGAGGTGCCTGGATGTTTTTTTTGAATTTATAATCTTGGGGGGGGACCTTTCTACTTCTAGTACATGAACACTTGTTCCATTCGCAAGGTTGGGAAAATTTTCATGAAAAATTTGTTCCACTATATCTTCTAGACTTCTTTCTTTCTCCTCCCCTTCAGGGATTCCAATAATTCTGACGTTGGAACGTTTCATGGCATCATTTATTTCCCTGATTCTGTTTTCGTGGCTTCTAAGCTGTTTGTTCCAGGCTTCCTCCTGATCCTTTCTCTCTATTTGTTTGTCCTCCAGATCACTAATTCTATCTTCTGTCTCAGTTACCCTAGCTTTTAGAGAATTTAGATTAGATTGGAACTCATTGAGAGCGTTGTGAACCTCATCCCTGGTGGCCTTCAGCTCTGCCCTAACATTATGAACCTCCTCTCTGGTCGCTTTCAATTCTGCCCTAATCAATTCTGTTTGGTCATCCATAGCTTTCTCCAACCTAGCTATTGCCTGGATAATTGTTAGCCTGAATTCTCTTTCTGACATATTGTCTATGTTGATAGCCGTTAGCTCTGTTGCAGAAGGCCCATCCTCTGTATTTTTCTTCTGTTGGGGATTCCTCCTCCTAGTCATTTTGGTGAGAGATGACTGGACAGATGTAGCTGGGTGTATTGACCGTGGTGCAGTCAAGGTGCACCCTGGAACGCTTCTGAGCACTCAGGATTCCCCACCCAAATGAGAGAAAAAAGAAAAGAAAAAGAAAAAAGAGGGAGAGAGAGAGACAGGAAAAAAAGGGAAGATAAAAGTGAAGGTTCAGCCCAAATGGGCCCCAGGGTAAGGTTTATGACGTATACAAACAAAAACAGACAAACAAAAAGACTGATAAAAGTATATGACGAGAGAAAATATATATATATATAAGCAAAAAAAAGGAGGAGCCTCGTCAAGAAGAACCCCAAGTATAAGATTTATATACTATCCAGACAAACATAAATACACAGAGACACTGGCTGAAGAAAAAGATGGGAGCATGGTTATAGATTCTCGGTGTGGGCGAGGAAGGTTATTTTGATTCTTCCTGGATGTATCTTGATATCTTTGTTAAAGGACTCAACTTTCCTAAGAAAAAGGGGGATTAAAAATTGGTTCACCTATAGGGGTAGCATTGCTTGGAGAAAGGGGGTTACCTTGAAGTTTAACTCTATATGACTATTAGAAAATAAAAATAAAAAAGGAATAAACTGGACTAAACTAAATTAAAAAATTTTTTAAAAATTAAGAAAATAGAAAAGCAAAAGAAAAACACATGTGTATGTATCAAAAAAATTCAGGTTAGAAGTTTATCATGGAATTTGATGTACTGGACATCTCACTGTGATGGTAAATAGGTTAAAAAATTATCTATATAAAAAAAGAAAAAAAAATGAACCAGAATAGTGGGAAAGAATTAAAAATAAAAGTTGTATCTATGAAGTAGTGGTGGTTGTTCTCTTGTAGTCTTTTTTTTTTTTTTTCCTGATTTGTTTTCTGGGGGAGGGGGCTGCCACGTGGGTTTTCAGTCAATGATGTTCCCTGAGTTAAGTCCTCCCGACCCCCTCAAGGGGGTGGGCTCTGAGAAAAACGTTTTTTTCAGGTTTTTGTTCTCTGGAGGTTTTTATGTTTGTTCACTTCTTTTCTCTCGCCTTGACAGCTTTTGATGGTTTTGGGAGGTTTAGAGGAAAGAAAACTGCACCCCAACCTCCCTCTCAGAGAGAAGCCTCAGTCTGCTCCCCTGCAGGTGCTGCAGCCGCTGGGCCGCTGGCAGAGCAGGTTCTGAGTCGCGGTCCCTGGGGACGCAGGATCTCCTGCTTGTACGCAAAACCAAGGCAGCTGTGGCTGTCTGGGCAGCTCCAGACCGCCAGAGAGGTTCCAAGCAGCAATCGCACACTGAGATTTTCCCGCTGGCTGGGGCTGAGAGCTCAGGGCTTGCGCGCACCTCTCCCAGGGGATTTTTTGGGGCGCGGCGCCTCCAGCTCTATCGGCTCTATCGCCGCGTGGGTCTATCACCGCGTGGGTCCCAGAACACCAGGCTGGGCGTTCGTGCACCTCTCTCAGGGGAGGTTGAGGCACGCACGCATCTCCAGTAAGGTGCGCGTTCTGCCGTCTGGTGTGGCTCCCAGTCCCTCACGGGAGCCGGACTCCACCCGTTCTCGGGCGCACTGGCGGCTCCGGGACAAAGACCAGGTTTCTCCGCCGCACTCTCCGGCTCAGCGCCAGGGGATGCTGCCCTGGGTCTGGGGACTTAAGCCCCTATCCCTATCCGCCCCGATTCCCACAATTTCCCCGCGCGAGTCTTTGCTCTTTTGAGTGCTTTCAACAAGACTCCAAGTTAATGCTGGTCCCCAGATGCCGGGCACTCTCGTATTGGGGTATTATTTTCCAGTCGGTCGCCTCTGGTGGCTCCCTCCCCCTTTTGTTTATCTTCCGATATCAGTCCGACGTTCCCACTCCACTTTACCTGCCCACTGGCGTCTTCTGGCCCCCGTAGAGATCCAGACGTGTATAATTCTGATCTCAGGCTGATTTCATGGGTGATCGGAGTTCTTTGGTAGGTAATCAGCTCACTTTAGGGTGCAGGTTGAAAAGGCGCCTCCTCCTACTTCCCCGCCATCTTGTCTCCCCCCTCTATCTAGGAGATTCTTAAATAAATTTTCACTCTTTCCTGTGAAAGCAAAACTTAGAAAACAAAACAGTCATTGGAGCAGCCTGGTTTGGACTGATTCAGGGATGGTTTATGGTGGGAAGCTAACATGTCTCTGGAGGAATTTCAGCATTGGGCAGATAGTGCAGAGGAACAAGGAAAAGTTCAAAGACATAGGACACTGAGCTCTGTTTCTGTTTCAGCTTCAGTCAGAGTGGCTTGCTTTCATCTGCTTAAAATAGTAAGGTCTGAAATAACATTTCAATTAAAGGAAGTTTTTCTGTGTGTGGCTAAAAAAATAAATTTCAGGATTAGTTGACCACAGAGTTGAGGGTCCATATCTGGGCTCTCTACTCTGTTCCACTGGTCTATGTGTCTGTTTTAGTGCCAGTACCATGCTGTCTTGGTGATCACAGCTCTGTTAAAGTTTGAAATTGGGCAACGTGATGCCCCAGTTTTGCTTTTCTTTTTCAACATTTCCTTAGCAATTCGGGGTCTCTTCTGGTTCCATACAAGTTTTAGGATTGTTTGTTCCAGCTCTTTGAAAAATGCTAGTGGAATTTTGATCAGGATGGCATTGAAAGTATAGATTGCTCTAGGCTGTATAGACATTTTAACAATGTTTACTCTTCTGATCCATGAGCATGGAATGCTCTTCCATCTTTTTGTGCCTTCTTTGATTTCTTTCATGAGTGTTCTGTAGTTCCTTGAGTACAGATCCTTTACCTCTTCGGTTAGGTTTATTCCCAGGTATCTTATGGTTCTTGGTGCTATAGTAAATGGAATTGATTCTCTAATTTCCCTTTCTGTATTTTCATTGTTAGTATATAAGAAAGCAACTGATTTCTGTACTTTGATTTTATATCTTGCCACATTACTGAATTGTTGTATGAGTTCTAGTAGTTTGAGGGCAGAGTCTTTTGGGTTTTTCATATAAAGTATCATGTCATCTGGAGAGAGTTTGACTTTTTCATTGCCAATTTGAATACCTTTTATTTCTTCTTGTTGTCTGATTGCTGTTGAAAGGACTTCTAGTACTATGTTGAACAACAGTGGCAAGAGTGGGCATCCTTGTTGTATTCCTGATCTCAAAGGGAAGGCTGTCAGCTTTTCCTCATTGAGGAGGATATTCACTGTGGGTTTTTCATAGATAGATTTTATGGAGTTGAGTAATGTTCCCTCTATCCCTATACTTTGAAGGGTTTTAATCAGGAATGGATGCTGTATCTTGTCAAATGCTTTTTCTGCATCAATTGAGAAGACCATGTGGTTCTTCTTTCTTCTCTTATTGCTTTGTTCTATCACATTGATCGATTTGCGAATGTTGAACCACCCTTGCATCCCAGGGATAAATCCCACCTGGTCATGGTGGATAATCTTTTTAATATACTGTTGGATCCTATTAACTAGGAAATTAAAAATAGGGCTACCCTATGTCCCTGTAATTCCACTATTGGGTATTTACCCCAAAGATACAGATGTAGTGAAAAGAAGGGCCACCTGTACCTCAATGGTCATAGCAGCAATGGCCACAGCCACCAAACTGTGGAAAGCGTCAAGATGCTCTTCAACAGATGAATGGATAAAGAAGATATGGTCCATATATACAATGGAATATTATGTCTCCATCAGAAAGGATGAATACCCAACTTTTCTATCAACATGGATGGGACTAGAGGAGATTATGCTGAGTGAAGTAAGTCAAACAGAGACAGTCAGTTATCATGTGGTCTAATTTACTTGTGGAGCATAAGGAATAACACGGAGGACATTGGAAGTTGAAGAGGAGAAGTGAGTTGGGGGAAATCGGAGGGGGAGACAAACCATTAGAGACTGTGGACTCTGAGAAATGAACTGAGGGTTTTGGAGGGGAGGAGGATTGGGGATTGGGTGATCCTGGTGGTGGGTATTAAAGAGGGCACGTATTACATGGAGCACTGGGTGTGGTGTATAAACAGTGAATCTTGGAATACTGAAAAAAAATAAATTAAATTAAAAAATAAATTTCAAAACCTCTAATGCAAACAAAGCAGAGCAAATCCTTCCTGCTGTAAGCATTTCCTACATAACATTTCCAAGTCTCAACTCCTTAGCTGACATTTTAAGGTCTTGTATAATTTGGCTCCTATCTGCCCTTTCTGGCTAATCTCTCACAGTTTTATGTTCCACCAATCCATTGCCCCAAACGCCTGAGAGCTCATTACATTTCTTTGTTTGGTAGATGTCTTGATACTATGAATTTTCATATATTTTTTAAAGATTTTATTTATTTATTTGACAGACAGAGATTACAAGTAGGCAGAGAGGCAGGCAGAGAGAGAGGGGGAAGCAGGCTCCCTGCTGAGCAGAGAGCGGGATGTGGGGCTCGGTCTCAGGACCCTGAGATCATGACCTGAGCTGAAGGCAGAGGCATAACCCACTGAGCCACCAGGCACCCCATAAAATATGAAAAAAGTTTTCATATTTTAATGCTTACCAAATACATTTAAGTAAATTCTGTTTTTGTTGTTCTGCTTTGAGACTTTGAGACTGTTTAGCATTTATATTAATTCACCCACACCTTTTTCTGCTTGTTTTCACATAAATTATATTTAAAATAATCTGAGTTGGCATTTAACATTTCATATGAGTCAGGATCAGCACCTTATAGAGAACTATCTCTTTTTCCATCCATAGGGCTAGAGTTTAGGGTTAGCTTTTGTCTCACAAATTGTTATTGAAATAGTATTACTAGTGTGTCAAAATTCCTGAGGTCTGCATGCAGATACACTCTTTGCATTGGGACTTGGAACACTAGTGCAATGTAATGTAAAGAATAACTATTAATTATTACATTTTTGTTAACTGTTCCAGTCAAGTAATGCAGAAGCTTCAGAGGAGTTGCTGTTCAGGTTATAATTTCATTTTTGCCATTTCCAAAAGTATCCTGGTAGAGAGTAAATTTTATGGAGTTTATATATTTTAAATGAAAAAGTCACAGGAATAAGAGGTACAGCATAAGGAATATAATTGATAGTGTTATATGACAGATGGTAGCTACACTTGTGGTGAGCATAGCATAACATACAGAGATGTTGAATCACCATGTGGTAACACCTGAAACTAATGTAACATTGTGTGTCAATGATATTCAAATAAAACTGAAGTGCAGAAGTTCAAAAGAAAGAACATTTGCTTGAAATACAACCCACATCAAAACAATAAAGTCAAAGTCATTCAGAGAGCCAAACATTTCAAGAAATAAAATTGGGAAATGTTAGCATGTAATATTTGGTATTCTATCAAAGTTTCTTATGATATGATTGGGAAATTAATCAGGACATCAATACTGCTAGGATATAAGGGAGCTGAGTGATAATTCTCTTACACAAATTGCATTCAAGAAGCAATTAAGCAGCATTAATTACAACTGCCAAGAAATGGAAAAAACCCAAATGCCCGTCAACAGATGAATGCATAAAGAAAATGAGAAATATCTGTAACTCTTTCTCTCTATATAAATATTATTCAGTCTTAAAAATGAAAGAAATGTTATCATTTGTGACAATATAATGGACCTGGATTACATTATGCTAAGTGAAATTAGTCGATTAAAGAAGGACAAATACCACATAATCTTACTCACAGGTGAAATCTAAAATAGTCAAACTGGTAAAAGCAGAGAATAGGATGTTAGTTGCTAGAGGATAGGGAGAGGAGGAAATCGGTAGTTGTTCAGTGGGTACAAAGTTACACATATACTAGATGAATAAGCTCTAGAGATGTGTACAACATAGTGCCTATTGTTAAAAATAACAGTGTTTTGCACTTAAGAATTTGTTAACAGGGCAAATCTCAAGGTGAGTGTTCTTAGCACACGTGCATACGCGGAGCAAGAGGATACAATAAATCTTTTAGAGATGAGAGGTCCACGGTGATGGTATCATCATATACATGTAGGTTCAAACAGATCAAAATATGTACATTAAATATGTGCAGGTTCCTGTCTATTAAGTATAACTTAATGAATCTGAAAAAGAAGAAGGAGAAGAACTTCTACTTTTGGAATGGCAGCATGACTTGTTCCACAGACCTGCTTTTCAGTAAAACAACCCATTAGTGGGTTGAATAATATCCTCTGAAAGTTCACATTCACTCAAAATCTCAGAATATGTCCTTCTTTGGACATAGTGTCTTTGCGGAGGTAATCAAGTTAAGGAGCTTGAGATGAGGTCATTCTGGATTTAGCGTGAGCCCTAAATCCAATGGCTGGTGTCCTTATCAGAGAAGGATAAGACATACAGAGACACAGAGAAAATGGCCACACGAAGAGAGGCACAGACTGACTGGAGTCATTCTGCCCCAGCTAAAAATGCCAAGAACCACCAGAAGGTGGAATAGGTAAGAGAAGGTTTTCTTGTAGAAGCTTCAAAGAGAGCATGACCCTTCCCACACCGTGATTTCATACTGCTGACCTCCAAAACTCTGAGAGTGTACGTTTCTGCTGTTCTAGGCCTCTTGATTTGTGATCATTTGTTGTGGCAGCCCTTCAAAACTAATATATACCCATAACTGGGGAAAACAAAAAAATTCAAAATCTCTGGCAACTGAAGAACATAGAAAAAAATGAAGAAACATTTATTCAAGAAAATCTACTAAATATAGGCAATAACGGGAATTATCTATAGCTTTTGAGCCATGACCTGCTCCCACCTCCATTCCTAGGTCTTCTTGGTGGAAGCTCCACTCTGGGTGATTGTGACCAGGTGGAGTTCCCTATCTTTTCAGCCATCAGTCAAGAGATACAGACAAGAGCTATGACACAGATGGGTAAATCCTTCTATGAAATCAACTACCACGTATATCCTTTTATCTTCAAAATCCATGCACATAACATGAGGAAAAACAACCATTTAGTAAAGAGGAAAATGGGCAAATAAAGGAAAAAAAGAAGCAATCTTAACTCTCAGATTTTGCAGAGAAGGTGATGGGAGATAAGAGAGATGGGACTTTGAAGACATAATGCTATCTGTCTAAAAATTCAACCAGTGCTCATTTTTTAATCCAGACATAGGTTCTGAGAGTATGTATTTTCATTCTTGAGGTTACTGTCAATTACCTGGATAATTAAGTGTTTCAGGACTTTCCTTAATAGGCTAGTGGCTCCCTCCAGAAAAAAGTGATTTTATATAATTATAAATATAGTCCAAAGGTGCTACATAACTAATGATGCACCTTACGCAATTTATTTTTTAAGTGCCTTCTTTTAAGTATCCTAAACTAATTCCTTCATAATGTGCCAAATTCCAGTTGATCCTTAAAGAGATAGGCTCTTTTTTTCTCCCCGATCTGGAGTTTATTCTACCTATAAAGTAGAACATAAAACCATTTCCTGTTATTACTGTCATTTGTCAAAAAGCCAACTCTGGATCCAGAGGGACTGAGTGAGGAAAAAAAGTGGAGGGTGATTTGTGGACATGATGACCAACTTTGGCCAGCTGAAAGCAGCAAAAAGCAATGTGAATACCAAAAGGGTAAAGGGAAGGACTTCTCAAATGGGTATAAAAATTCAAACAGAAATAAAGTGGAAGTAGCTCTAAAGGCATTATGCTATAAATTTCTATAAATTATAATTTTCATAGAAATTCTAATTTGTGCATACTTTAATTGTAACTGACAATGATTTTATATCGCCCCCTTTTTTTTCCAAAAAGTGAAGTGTTATTGACCTAAGCTATTTTTAAAAATTCTAGTGTATTTATATTTCTTTGTCCATAATAATGTTACCAATAATTTTTTTTAAAAATCCACTATCTGAAAAAACATGTACAGTGGTAACTATTAGTTTAAATATTTGGAAAACTTCCCCCATACTGCCTAAAGACAGACTATTATGCTGGGCTCTAGTAATTGTCAATTTTGTTGTATATAGCAAACATCTTTACTGACTGAAAAGCAATACATGTCATGGACTTGAATGAACAAAGACTTTCACCTTCATTTACCTTACAGGTTTTTTTTTATCTACTTGCCTTGTCATTATTCTTGGCAATACCATCAACTAGTACATTTGTTTGCAAGCCATTTGTTTAATTATTTTCAAATGAAAAATCACTAGTGTATCATGCAGAACCCTTTGTAAGCCACTGGATGTAAATTTATTAAATATACTTGGAGTGATTTTAAGTCTGTCTTTAATGAATTGTATTTCTACCTCAAATACCAACCAGGAAAATATCTGAGGGTGACTATAATTAATAAATCCCACAAGAAGAGAGCATGAATTATTCACTGATGGGTCTGCCCCTGGCATCTAGAAAGTTCTCATTACATATGTGTTGAATAAATAAGTTCTAATGATATTTTCCACAATGGAAGTTATGATAATCAGAACTCTTGTTCAAATTGTCACAGAGCTACAGAGCAATGAACACTGCAAAATTTAAGTTTGGTTGATAAAAGGAGAGCCCAAGAAAATGTAGGGAGAATATAAAGAAAAGATTTGGGAAAAAAACTATCCTAGAAGTCCCTTCAAATATAAAATTTCAAGTTGTCTAGTAATTGGGAGTCATCTCTCTTGAGAACTCTGTTTCAAATATTTAAAATGAGTATAATCAACTGGGAAGTTTTATGATAAAACTTTCCATTGTCTTGTGTTCACTATCTTTTCAGTAATCGCCATTGTTCAAAACTTTACCTTTTATTAAATTGACAATTACTGAAATGATACTGTTGAATTTGCAGTGATCACTATCCGTATGCATTGGTAAAAATTGGATAAAAATGAAGACAATACAGGCATTTTTTTACATTCCATAACTTAGCTATCCATAAACACGTAAAAATAAAACATATAAGTCCTTAACGTTTCAGTTGTTTTAGAATAAAATTATTCTTAAAATGTTATAATTTGGGAGTTACTTTGAGTCACATTCAATGTAAATAATAAGTCCATTTTGTTCCCATTAAAGTTTTTTTTCCCCCATTAAGTTTATTAGGTCGATTTGACCCTGCCATTTGTATGTGGTTGAGTCACAATGCAAAATAACTCTCTCCGATCAGTACAGAATATTTTGTTCCTTGTATTTACTGCAGTTCTGACTCTTAGTCCATCTCAGGTTCCTTTACTACACCCTACATCTCTCTTTTTAGTTCATCTTCATCTTTCAAAAAGGCGATGATGGGGTTAGGTAAGGTAGGTAATTTTGATAACCTCAACATTCCAAGAATGGAGTAAATATTCCTATTGCCTACTAATGGGTAATAAAAAAGCAAAAATTTCAGTGGTTTCTAAAATCCTCATCAAAACAATTTATTCGAAGAAAACATACCCCAAAGTGATTTTGCCAAAATAGCCATATCAAATAGGTTTGTGCATGTTGTATGTTTGCACCCCTAGATGATACCTAGCTCTGTTCTAGATAACTGTTTTCCAAATAGAAGCAACTATTCAGGCAGTAAATATCAGGTGAATATGAACAGCTAAAGAAGAGGACCAAGTTGCTGCTGCTGTGCCTACCATGCTTACACAGCAGAGTCTGTCTTCGGCAATAAGGTATGCATTCTCCTTGACTAAGATCTCTGTTACTGTTTCCCTCTATGCAATAGATCGATCTGTGAAAACTGAACAAAAAGGGAACAGACAGCTAACTTGGCAGAAAAAACTAAAGTGGTAACTTCTACGCTTTCTAATGGTGAAGGAGTAAAATTGTGTGAGGCTGGCACAATGAAATAGTACAACAAAATAACAGAGAGATGGCATTAAGAAAAAGTCAGTTCCCTTACAAACCTTCTTTTTTTCCCAAAAATGGGAGCATGATTGGGGAGGTTGGTGTTATGAAAATCTATCATTTGTTTCTTATCAAACTAATTTTTACCATTAAAATCGTTAATGCACAGAAAGTTTTAGTAAAATAGTAAATGATGATGATAAGCTGACGTGAGATAGAAATATTTAAATGGAAAGGTGGCCCAGATATGGCATCCACTCTACCTCTTAGGGTTGCTGTCAATTTGGTGTGAGGGTTGTTAAAGGGACTTTCTACTATTTCTCATAATTGTAGGTATGGCTCACATTGACAGTGAGAAAAATATTAATAGCACCAACAAATTGCCAAGAAACCTTTCACAAGAGATGGTTTTGGGTGGATGGACAGAAATATTAATGCTTAGAGATACTGATTGATAATCTTCATTATTGGTTCTTCAGTTTGGTCATCCATAATCTAACATTCACCTGGCACATCATGTTCACAGAAAATAGATGGAAGGAGGCAGGCAGGGAGAGAGGGAGGGTGAGAAAGAGAGAGGGGAAGACAGGCAGAGACTGTTACAAGTTACATCGCATGCACTAATAATTTCATTTTGTTGGCATTTCTTTTTTCTTGGGAAGGAACAGTTCACATAGCAATCCCCTACTTTGGGCTCTTTTAAATATATGAAATATGGTTTAAAAATAAGATAAAAATAAAGATATAAGCAAGGCAAGATCTTATAGATAATACACTCTGCATTCTTTTCTCTTATGTACCTCAATATATTCCCAAATAATGGCATTTGAGGAAATTGTGTCTCCGATTAAGGTTACGATAGTTAGCTAAAGAAGCAGGTACTAATGGAAACCTGGGACTTTAAACAAAATGTCGAGTCCAAGTTTTAGAAAAAGCAGATACAGAATAAGCAGAATGATTATTAACATAATAATGACTCTCATGTTAGTAAGAATGACTGGAGAACCTCATGGCAGAACCTTTCATCATTATAAACATAAGTAATTTCAAATAATTATTATCTATATGCTCTGCCATGTTAATTATTCATTGGGGTTGGTTTTCTAATTAAAAAATGAAACTGATTTTCTTCTTAAAAAAAGTTCTTTCATTTTTTTTTCTTTTTTTGACTAATTAAAAGTAAAATGTTTTGAATAGGGTTACAGATTGAATTATGAGTTTATATGGAAAAGATTCACAATGTTGGGGACAGAAGCAGCATGAACAGATATATATGTATTTGAATAGACTTATCCTATCTGTACTACAGTTGAGATGGCTCAAATCTGTAATGCTAATATATATACTGATACTTTAAATTATTCTATCATCTTTTTTGGGTCTGTTATTTGTATGCTATATGTGAATTGAATGAGTACATGTCCATGATGTTCTTTGTCAACCAAAATTTTAAACAGAGGTCAAAACAACAATGAAAACTTGGGAGTTTATTTCAGAAGGCAAATTTGTTTCCACGAATATTTATAAAGTATTTACTGTTATTAAGGCTTTGACCACTGGCCCCATAAAATTATCAAGGAAAGCATATTCAATTCTACACAGAGAGAAATCAATAAATCAATGTATTTTAGAACAGTGAGAAAAACTGTGTTCCTAAAACAGAATACCTGGTATTCTAAGCATGTATAGTTTTTCTTGAACTTATGTATAGTATTTTGATTAACTCACATGGAAATATATAGTATAGGTATACCAAGTTTATAGTAGAATGAAAAATGTCAATAGAGTGACTAAGAACAAAAAAAACAAAAGAACACTATAAAATAGTCCCCCAACTTCTCAATTGATAAGAGTTTGTTTACCAATATTTATTATTAATCATGTTTCTTCAGTTATATATAGGCATAATTTGTAGAAGGAAAACTACCTCGTATTTAACAAAAACTGCTGCATGAACTTTCTTGAATTACAGATAAGCAAAGTATTTTCAGGCCTAAGAAGACTGATTTCAGCAATGTCTTTGCTAATGCATCATATAGTATCTTTTCAGAGATGATGAAGAAAGGTGATATGAATTTTATTGGAAGTTAGATTGCAACTGGTTAAACCATAGTATCTGTGGAGGTCCTGGGACTCAGTGGTCAGGGTTGAACACACTGTATTTACCTGATGTCTCAGTGGTGTAGCCAACTCATTTGGGTATGAAAAACTGAAGATCCATGGAGAGGCTGAATCTCCTAGTAATGGCAACAGCAAACAGCTAGATCCTGTTTTTTCAAATGTTGGCTTTGAAAAAGCTCACTGTCTGCATATGGATCTCCTCTATTAGAGAATGCTTTACATAAATCCAGCTCAGATCCACAGGGGTGAGTTTCCTGCACCTTTTGAGATCTTTAGTGCATTTCTGACCCAATATCAGTTCTTACCTCCATTCCCAGCCCCATGTTGATGGAAAATAACTAAACCTGTGTCTGAAGATCCCTAAGTTTGAAAAATGCCATGCATTGATTTAAAATATTATAGCATTTTCATAATTTTGAAATACCTTAAAATAAAATCAGATGCTGTAAGAAATGGGGACGAAAGGGAGAAAGACAGGAAGATAAGGGGAAGAAAGGAAGAAGAGAGTAAAGTAGAAAGAAGGGAGAAATGGGAATAAGAATGGATTAGATGAGTGAGCAAAGAAACCAATGGACAAGGGAACATAGCCTGAAACCAAAAATATCTGTTGGGTTAAAGAAAAGGAGAAAGAAACTAAGGTGGGAGGAAGAGAAACATAGCTAACCTTCATTAACTGTTTAGCATGTAACTGTACTAGGCAGTTTCAATTGTTATTATACATGAAATTTGATCTTTACACCTTCCTTTCAAGATAAGTATTTTCCATGCAGTAAAACTGAGACTCCATAGCTGGTCTCTCAGAATCTGAAGCCCAGGAGCTTTATATTCAATAACTCAACACAGGAAGTGAGCTTCTTCATTGTCAAAACCACACAACAAGCATTTTTTATCTTGAAACTTTCCCACCATCCTAACTAAATGATATATAAAGATATTTATTTATTTACTTTAGAGAGAGAGAGTGCATGAGTAGGCAAAACATCAGGCAGGGGGAGAGGGAGAAGCAGGCTCTCTGCTGAGCAGGGAGCCTGGTGCGGGGCTCAATCCCAGGACCCTGGGATCATGACCTGAGCTGAAGGTAGTCCCCTAACCAACTGAGCCACACAGGTGCCCCCCTAACTAAATGATATATAGCCATATGCTTGGTAATCACAAGTCTGAAGTTTCTCTCTACCATTTTTATCACCTTTAGGTCATTTCTAGGTTGTGATTTGCATAATACTGGATCAAAAATTTGAAGAATTAATGTGGAGTCCTAAACTATGCTAATATCTAATGGCAAGGCAGAGAAGACAACAACATTGATATGCAGCTTTCTTCCTAGACAGATTTTCTGTCTAAAGTGTATGCCCAATAATGCTGAAAGGAACATGTGGAGAAATTATACATTGTGTGATCAGGAGAACAATAGCAAAATCAAATCTCTTCTCTGGGAGAGAGCTAGCTCCAACTACTGTAAGCCTATCTTTGAGAAGAACACAAGGCATTCTGCTGTACTGTTTCAGCACAGAGTTCTGAGGAAAAACAAAATGGTTAATAATTTTGTTGTTAAAAAAAACCTGAAATAGGTGGTGGGGATTAAGAAGTTCACTTGTTGATGAGAACTGGGTGTTATATGGGAGTGCTGAATTACGGTACTGAATGCCTTAAACTAATATTATGTTGTATGATAACTGGATCTTAAATAAAAACTTTTAAAAAAGTGAAAATAAATCAAATTTACAAGATGTAGAAAATTCTATTTTAGATCATAAAATGCGTTTAGATCATTTAGATTAGTTTCATGATGGAAAAATTAACAATGGCTCTCACATACAAAGACATATATCACTACATCCAATTTACTATGTTTGCAAGTGTTACCAAGGAAGGAAGAAGTAAAGTGTATGAAAGCAGTAAAACATGAATTTAAAAGGGGAAGGGAAGGGCGCCTGGGTGGCTCAGTGGTTTAAGCCGCTGCCTTCGGCTCAGGTCATGATCTCAGGGTCCTGAGATGGAGTCCCACATCGGGCTCTCTGCTCGGCAGGGAGCCTGCTTCCCTCTCACTCTCTCTGCCTGCCTCTCTGCCTACTTGGGATCTCTCTCTGTCAAATAAATAAATAAAATCTTTAAAAAAAATTAAAAAAAAATAAAAGGGGAAGGGAAGGTGTTGACTTAAGCAACTTCTGAAAATGAGTATAATCTGCAATAGTAAAAAGTAAAAGGAACTGTACATAAACATTGTACTCTAGTTGATAAAAGTTGTTTTCCACAGGGGCATGGGCTCACAATTCTAATACTTTATATACTGATTGAACATAAGTAAGACAACATACATAAGACTGAACATACAGAAGGTACATACATTACACATATACATAAGATTGAACAATTAAGTAAATGGAGCTGTATTTCTCAGTCTTGTAATGGGAATTTATAGATAAGCAAGGGGAGGTGGCTGAAATAATCCATGTAGTAATGGATTAGAGTTGGAGATGTCAGTATGAACTCATGGTTAGTTTAATAGGGATACAGACAGTTACATACAGACATATGTACAGATTTTTGTATATACCTGGGTAGTATACATAAATGCATTTCCATCAGCTGAGGGGCTTAAAAATGATATCCCATTAACAATGAGCATACTCATCTGTATCTTGTTTGTTTTTTTTTTTTTTAAGGATTTATTTATTTTAGAGAGAGAGAATGAATGGGGGAAGGATCAGAGGAGAGGGAGAGATGCAGACTCCCCACTGATCATGGAGCCCATCGCAAAGCTTTATTCCACAACCCATGAGATCATGACCTGAAATCACAAATCAGACACTTAACCAACTAAGCCTCCCAAGCACCTCCATATCTTGGTTTCTAATACTATTCTTCAATAAGAAAACAACAACAACAACAACAAAACAAACAAGCAATAAACAGGATGCTTACAAAGATGGTTGACTCCAGCACTAGGGCAGAAAATACAAAAGATGAAGCCAGAATATCTTGTGTCAGAAATAAAAGGTGGCTGAAAAAAATTGAAGATAGTTTGTCAAAGGGACCCTGGAGCCAACTATAAGAGTTCCCAATGGCCAAGGATGGAACAACTTGATCAAAATCTGTAGTTCAAGTTTCTTGAACTATAATCCAAAATTAAACTAAATTTCTGAGTCCACTAATTTTTAGTAAATTAATACATGGAGAGGACCAGAAAAATCTTGCATGCAGAAGAATTCCAAGTACTTTATGTAGATACCTTGCCCTTAACATGAGTGGGGTATGACTCCCATTCCTTAAGTGTGTGTTGTGTACAACTGTAGATAAAGTAGTAAAAATTCCTGGAATTCAGAGAGGAGTCAAATTAACCTGGATTCTTTGAATATAGGAGAGAAATAACTGGAATTATTCTAATAAGTGGATTCTACTCCTTGAGTTTCTACAATAAAAACTATCAATTTCTACTGCACATGCATTGTCTATTAAAAGGGATATTCTAATGCACCCTACCTAAACCACAGGAATTTGAGGATTCACAAAAATTGTTTACAAAATATGCATTAACACTTCGTAAGAAATACGTAAATACCTATCTTCTATTTTAAGCTTATTTCTGCTTCTATATCTATTCCAGCAGTTCTTGAAGACCACTAAAATTGATAATCTATTGATGCTACTGCTTTTATGGTGGTCTTCCTGTCAAAGCCAATAATGTCCTCTGTGTTGCTGAAGATTGTCAAACCCCAGTTTTCCTCTTACTTTATCTACCTGCCTAATTTAACATAACTGATCACTTACTCTTCCTTGAAACATATTTCTCCTGGGGCTTTGAAATCCTCCTGACTTTTCTTCTACTCAACTGGTTTACTTATCAATTTCCTTCACTGGTTCCTCCTCATCTTCTTGACCCAAAACATTATGTGTTACAAAGTTCAGATGCAGTGTCCCCTGACCTTTTCCTTCTTGGTCTACACTCAGTCATCTGGTGAGTTTATGCACTCTCATGCCTTTAAATATCATCTTTAAGATAATGATTCTCCAGGGCACCTGGGTGGCTCAGTGATTTAAGCCTCTGCCTTCGGCTCAGGTCATGATCTCAGGGTCCTGGGATCGAGCCCCGAATCGGGCTCTCTGCTTGGCAGGGAGCCTACATCCCCCTCTCTCTCTGCCTGCCTTTCTGCCTGCTTGTGATCTCTGTCTGTCAAGTAAGTAAATAAAATCTTAAAAAAAAAAAAAAAAAGATAATGATTCTCCAGTTTGTATCTCCAACCAAGACATTTTTCATGGACTTCAGTTTTATGTATTGTGTGAGTACTCAGTATGTTCACTTGGATGTCTGACATTTCAAAGTTCATCTGTTTAAAACTGGACCACTGATATGTTTCCCCACTGTAAATCAACTTTACCCCAACCTTCCTCGACTCATTAAGTGGTACTTCTCCTTTCCATTTTCTCAGACTTTAGAGTCATCCTTGACATCTTTATCTTACGTCCATGAGTAATTCCTGTTAGCACTACCTTCAAATCACATCCAGAATTCTACAACCTTTTTATCTTCTCAAAAAACCCACCATCATCTTTTACTTGGATTGTAGACAAAGCCTTCTCATGGTATTTGTGCTTCCATTCTTTCCTCCAAACAGGATATTCTCCACAGAATGTTGAGCAATCCTTAAAAAATATGTCATGAGCCTGCTATGTGTGATTGTGCAGTGTGTGGTTGTAGAGAACATCACTTGTGGAATTGTACACCTGTTCTGACAGTGTTATCATAGATCACAAACAGTCTGGAGAAAATAATGTCTTCTTTTAGTGATTGACACAAAGGAGGCATCTGAGCCAACAGTAGCTGGAGATCATTCATTGTTCAGCTCACTGTCACACAATGTCTATGCTATAACTCAGGATGAAAATCTAACAAGGTTTTATGTAACCTGGTCTGATGCCACTTCTCATCCCCTATTCCTATCTAGCTCAGTTCTTCTGAAAATTTTATTTACCTACTAATCACTTAGGGGTTTTGTCAAAATGTAGAACTGATTCTGTAGGTCTGAGTAAGAACATAGTTTCTGTATGTCTAATGACCTCCCAGATGATACCAATAAATGGTTCTAGTCTGGGGTCACTGTTTCAATCAGTCTGTCTCTGCTCATGCTGTCTTTACTCAGGTCTAAAGACATTTGGCCTTGTTTCTTTTATTTGAAATATTCTTTCTTTAAATATCCTCAGGATTTACTTTCTCACCTACTTTTGATTATTACTTATTTTTTTCCTCAATGAACACTTCCCTTCCTATGTTGTTTAAATTTCTATCTTCTCCCTTTCCACAATCCATTTTTTGGGTAGACAGTCTATTTTTTTTTCTTTTTGGCTACTTTTAACATGCTCTTTTTTGGGGTAGTATTTTACTATAATGATATAGGTATGTATTTCTATTAAATTATCCTGCTTAGAATTTGTTGCAGTTCCTAAATCTGAGGATTATCTTTATAAATTCTAGAAACTTCTTGGTCATTATCTCTTAAACATATTATTATTATCTTCTTGAAGTATGCTAAGATGTGCATTGAAGTAGATATTTTCACATAATTTTAGTCTCTTAGTCTTTCCTTCACACTTTCTATTGGTTACACTGCACTGTCTTATCTTTAGTTGTGGTTAACCTTATATTCAACTATTAGTTTAAAAGTGTGTGTATAATTTCTGGAAGTTTGATTTGGTTCTTTAAAAAGCCCACCATTCATTCTTGGCAATGTCTTTTATTTTTCAGTAAATTCTTAAAATAGCATTTTATTTCTTTAAAATATTTAAGAATATGGGGCACCTGGGTGGCTCAGTGGGTTAAGCCTCTGCTTTCAGCTCAGATCATG
The DNA here is from genome assembly GCF_963455335.1 of Martes martes. Lineage (NCBI taxonomy): Eukaryota > Metazoa > Chordata > Mammalia > Carnivora > Mustelidae > Martes > Martes martes. Next base: position 97,851,051 of record NC_137896.1, on the reverse strand, counting down.
ATCTCAGGGTCCTGGGATTGAGCCCTGCATCAGGCTTTCTGCTCTGCAGGGAGCCTACTTCCCCCTCTCTCTCTGTCTGCCTATCTGCTTACTTGTGATCTCTCTTTGTGTCAAATAAATAAATAAAATCTTAAAAAAAAATTTAAGAATAAAAATATTATGTAATCAGAAATACATTTATTTTGAAATTGTATCCAAAAAATTTAAATCCACAAATTTTGTGAGTATGACTTTGTAGGTAGTTATTGAACTGACTAACTCATAAGGGTTTGTTTCTTTAGGTGTTCTGTTGTTTATTTGATTTAATGTGAGGTTTCATTTTGTAAAAATTCTCCTGTGACTATTCTTTCATTCTTTTGTGTAAGCATTCTCTGGGAGAGAAATTGCATTTGTCTATTCTAGGCCCCTGAAAGAACTATCCAAACAATACCACTAATTTTGATTTCAACAATAATGATGATGACAATAGTGATGAAGACAGTTATTTTAGGACATAGAAGTAAGTTCTGGATTGAGACAGTTTTTAAAAAATAATTTATACTATGTGACAGAATCAAAGCTTTAATCTAGGACCAGTGGACAAAAATAATAAGAGCAGCAATCTCTTGTATATGTTTAGATTTAGACTCTCAGGCTCATGTTCACATTTATGACTCATTAATGTACACAATAAGCCTGTGAGGTCAACAGAGCATTTTTAGAGCCATATTATAGTTAATATATATAGTTAAATATAATACTTAATCTATGACAATGTCATGAAAGTTTGGTCGTGTTCTAAATTTGGCAATATTTCACAATTCTTCTAGAATGTTTTTAGATCAAGTATTCTAGTTCTAAAATTCTCTTTCCCTCTCCCTCTCAAAGTGTTTGAACAATTTGACCATAGAAGGTCTTGAAGTGACTATAAAAATGTCTGAGATCTTTAGACCCAAGTGTATTCTTTCAACACAAGTAAATTTAAATGTCTAACTCTAATCAAAATCATATTAAATTAACAACATGATGGATTCATTTATTTAAAGCATTAGTGAGCCCTGTATCATCTCCCAATGGGCTTAGAAACATGTGTCTTCCTTTGAACCCTTAAAAACAGCTCTGAGAATAAATTAACAAGAAATTGTTATTGACAGAATTGATGGAGTGCTGAGCCAGGTTGTGGGCAGAGATCTAGGAAATATAAGGAGCAAATCAGAATTTCTTCCCTTGTTATTGTCAGTTATAAAAGCCAGGAATCTCAGGGGCTATATGGCGACATCACAAAATGTTATGACTGGATAGAGCAGGAAATCAGAGGAACTCAATTCAGGTTCAAGCTGGTATTCTTTAATACGTAGTGCAATTTTATTTATTTATGTATTTATTTATTTATTTATTTGGTCCCATTTATAAAATGGGGACAATCAATTCCATCCTCATAACTAGAATTTTGGGTACTTACATACAAGACAGTAAGCTAATTATTTTACCTGAATACTAATTTAATCTTCACATTGATTCTATGAGGTAAGTAGGTGTTGTCATTATTCCTAGTTATGAATACACAATTGCGGCATAGGCAGTTTGATTCTAGAGACCAACTGGCTGATAAAAACCACCCCAGAAAGACGTTGTGAAGATACACACATAACACTTAGGGAAACAAGTATGGCATGGAGTTGAAGCTTGATGAACATAAAGCTAGTTTTATATTCTGACACTGGACTTTAGAAATGGAAATAGAAACCAAAGCTAAGTCAAGCTAGAAGGAACAGTAGACCCCTAGCTCAGATGAACATATCTGCCCAACTTACGAGATAGTAGAGATGACACTTACCTGGTTGGCCTTCTTTGAAGATTTTCCAGTGTTCCGAATAAGTTCTCTACTTTCATTTTTGATGGAAACATGTACTGTGTTGGGCATATAGTAAATATCTAATAAATGTTTGTCAAAATTCCACTGGTATTTTTCAAAGAGCTGGAACAAATAATCCTAAAATTTGTATGGAATCAGAAGAGACCCCGAATTGCTAAGGAAATGTTGAAAAACAAAAATAAAACTGGCGGCATCACGTTAACTGATTTCAAGCTTTACTACAAAGCTGTGATCACCAAGACAGCATGGTACTGGCATAAAAACAGACACATAGACCAGTGGAACAGAGTAGAGAGCCCAGATATGGACCCTCAACTCTATGGTCAACTAATCTTCGACAAAGCAGGAAAAAATATCCAGTGGAAAAATGACAGTCTCTTTAATAAATGGTGCTGGGAAAACTGGACAGCTATATGTAGAAGAATAAAACTTGACCATTCTCTTACACTGTACACAAAGATAAACTCAAAATGGATAAAAGACCTCAACGTGAGACAGGAATCCATCAGAATCCTTGAGGAGAACATAGGCAGTAACCTCTTCGACATCAGCCACAGCAACTTCTTTCAAGATATGTCTCCAAAGGCAAAGGAAAGAAAAGTGAAAATGAACTTTTGGCACTTCATCAAGATCAAAAGCTTCTGCACATCAAAGGAAATAGTCAACAAAACAAAGAGGCAACCCACGGAATGGGAGAAGATATTTGCAAATGACAGTACAGACAAAAGGTTGATATCCAGGATCTATAAAGAACTTCTCAAACTCAACACACACAAAATAGATAATCATATCAAAAAATGGGCAGAAGATATGAACAGACACTTCTCCAATGAAGACATACAAATGGCTACCAGACACATGAAAAAATGTTCATCGTCACTAGCCATCAGGGAGATTAAAATTAAAACCACATTGAGATACCACCTTACACCAGTTAGAATGGCCAAAATTAGCAAGACAGGAAACAACGTGTGTTGGAGAAGATGTGGAGAAAGGGGAACCCCTCTTACACTGTTGGTGGGAATGCAAGTTGGTGCAGCCACTTTGGAGAACAGCGTGGAGATTCCTCAAGAAATTAAAAATAGAGCTTCCCTATGACCCTGCAATTGCACTACTGGGTATTTACCCTAAAGATACAGATGTAGTGAAAAGAAGGGCCATCTGCACCCCAATGTTTATAGCAGCAATGGCCACGGTCGCCAAACTGTGGAAAGAACCAAGATGCCCTTCAATGGACGAATGGATAAGGAAGATGTGGTCCCATATACACTATGGAGTATCATGCCTCCCTCAGAAAGGATGAATACCCATCTTTTGTAGCAACATGGACGGGACTGGAAGAGATTATGCTGAGTGAAATAAGTCAAACAGAGAGAGTCAATTATCATATGGTTTCACTTATTTGTGGAGCATAACAAATAACTTGGAGGACATGGGGAGATGGAGAGGAGAAGGGAGTTGAGGGAAATTGGAAGGGGAGGTGAGCCATGAGAGACTATGGACTCTGAAAAACAACCTGAGGGTTTTGAAGGGGCCGGGGGTGGGAGGTTGGGGGAGCCAGGTGTTGGGTATTAAGGAAGGCACGTATTGCATGGAGCACTGGGTGTGGTGCAAAAACAATGAATACTGTTACGCTCGAAAGAAATTAAAAAAAAAATTAACACATTATTGGGCCCCTTACTCATCTTCAAGCATAAGCATGACTTTATTACTGCAGTACCATTGGTCTGAGCTAGCAGCAGTGTTTTTATGAATTGAGGGAGAGTTCCAGTTCTATTAAGTGGTTGTAGAGTTACTACAGTGATATTTGGAACTATAAATGTACTGCCTTCTTTGTATAAATTAATGTTAGTGTGTATTTTTCCTTTGCATTATTTTATTTGCCCTTCACAGAAGCCCCCTGAGTAATCATTATGAGTTCACTCATTTTATTGATAAGAAAACTCAGATATCAAAACCGTACATAACTATCCCATGCCATATAGCAAATAAGATTTGAAGTATAGATTTAAACCCAGATTTTCTACTTTCAGGGCATTTTACCATATAATGAGCATTTCTCCTCAGGACAATTTTGTGGCTATGTCTGGGAGTTTTCCAATACTGGAGGTTAAAGTTTTTTTTTTATTAAAGTTGCAACATATATACAAGAAATGAGCCAATATATGTTATATTTTATACATGTTTTATGTAACATATATAATACATATATTTAAATGTATCTTATTAATCCCCGGAGTGGCATCTTTATGTTGTTGTTGAGTTACATAATTATTTCTTATCCTATTACCCTCTTTTTATATCCTTCCTGATCTCATTTAGTATCAGAAATTATTTACGCAGGGGGCTCTTGGTGGCTCAGTTGGTTAAGCATCTGCCTTCGGCTCAGGTCATGATCCCAGGGTCCTGGGATGGAGTCCTGCATTGGGCTCCTTGCTCTGCGGGGAGACTGCTTCTCCCTCTGCCTCTACCTCTCATGAATAAATAAATTTAAAAAATCTTAAAATAAAAATATATTATTCACTCATTAATTTATTATTTGTCTCCCCTCTCCCATTACACTCTCATCGTGCAGGAAAGTAAGTTTTAAGTGAGCAGGATCCTGCCTATTTTGTTCACTGCTGAGTCCACACATAGAAAACAACTCCAAGCATATTTTAGGAGGTTAAATGTATTACTGCATGAATGAGTAAGTGTCTTAATATTGCTGAGAAAAATACAGAGAATAATTTTCTCAATGGTCAAAGGAATGAGGGGAAGCTGAAGACAGATGAAAACGACTTGCCCTGCTTAGTTCAAAAGAATGGACTTTGACCATATATACAAAAATCCAGAATATCCATAGGAAATCAAGATTTAGAACCTAATTCAACAAATCACAGAATATTAAATCTGGGAAAAGGCTTGCTTGAGATTTAGGGGTAAGTTTAATAGGAATATCAGACAGTGGCTTTATAAAATTCATTTTTCAAAAGAGGCATTAACAGGATGAAAATATGAGAAGATGCAAAACAAGTGCAACCTAATTATTAATTGTTCATTAAAGCTGGACCCTGGAGGATTGCTACTTCATGTCACTTCTCTTACTTCAGTTTCATCTAATTTTCATACATGAAGGAGTGAGAATTATATTTTTAAACACATATTATCGAATACATTCTATGGATTCAAATTAACTCAAAGAAGGTTCCTCTCACAGCTACAATTTCTAGAGTAATTTGGCCCCTATTCAGATCACGTAGATCAAGTTAACTTTTTCACTGCCCAAAATGAACACATCAACCACAGTTTCTCTATCCTTAAAATAAACAGGTAATCTGTTAAAATTAATGAAAAAGACACAACAGACATAAATGCTCTGTGTCCCAGCTACAACAGGATAATGAAGCAGGCCCTGCATCTCTCTTTTTTAAAAAAATTGCAGCACTGCCTCCTTGGAATCCAACATTTGCCAGCCAGAGCACAAACAGGAACAGAATCAGAGATGGGCTCTTTGGTAGCTAATTGTGCAAATCCAATTTTCCATTTCCTTCTAGGCTGCAAAGACAACTTGCTGACATTAGCAGAGATGGGAGAAAATTCTGGGACTGTTTGCAGTCCCCACCTTGGATGTACTGACAGAAGAGAGACAAATGGAAGACACAGTAAATAAAATACAGTTATGGGCTTCTGATGGCCATGTTGTACCTGAAAATGGACAACTGAGAAAATTAACTTATAAATTATAAGATTATGTATCAGGAGGTAACAGTTTCATAGGTGATCATAAAATCTATATCATCAAAACTGGGTCATTTCTCTGAGTGAAAGGGGTAATATTAATAATCACTTTGGGGGATGCCTGGGTGGCTCAGTCTGGCACTTGGTTTTGCCTCAGGTCTTGATCTTGGGGTCATGGGATGGAAACCACCCCTGCCCCCATCCTGTGGGGCTCTGGGCTTAGCAGGGAGTCTGCTCAAGTTTCCTGCATTCTGTCCCTCCCCTTGTTTGCATGCATTCTGCCTCTCCAAAAAAAGGAAAAAAAAATTACTTTGGAACTATAAGAACAGAAATCCACTTCTATGTCTGCTGAGGGTATGAACTTGCTTGCTGGAGTTAAGGACACCATGCATGCTAGGCTGGGACCACTGATCAGAAAAGAGAAAAACCAGGATTTTTGCATAATTGTTGATATGAGTTTTGCAGATACTATTTTCTGATATTTATATGGGATCATTGATCTCATGGAAATACATATATACATACATATATATACGTATATATGCATACATATATATATGCATACATACATATATATATGTATGTATATATACGTATATATATGTATGTATATATCATATAGGTATAAATTTGGGGATTAGAATAAGGTTTACACTTTATATATATATACAGTTTATATATATACATACATATATATGTATATATATACACACATATATGTATGTATATGTATATATGATATATACATACATATATATGTATACATATGTATACATATATATGTATGTATATATATATCATATAGGTATAAATTTGGGGATTAGAATAAGGTTTACAGTTTCTCCTGGCCTAGGCTGGGTGTACAAAGTATAACTAGATATGCAGTTTTTATTCCATTGATTCACTGGAAAAGAGAAGAGCTTGAATATTCAGTAAGCCCAATTCTGGCATCTAAGCTATTTTCAGATGGAAAAGAATACTTATTTATAAGAGATACAAATAAGACATCCATAACAAAAATCGGTACCATATAAGAGACAATCAATTCATGAAAAAAGTCTTCAGATAACTTTGTAGAACTTTCCTATCCCTTATGACTTTTACAGTATAATTCACATTCTCATTTCCTTCTGTAGTTCAAGTTTAAATTTTAAACAATTCAGAAAATACATAAATTAATTTCCCCCAGGTCTGTACGATATATGTTAGTTGCTAGGTGTCTTGAAAAATGGTACCATGTGGTATTTTGGCACCTAAAAGTGCCATGTAGGGAGACTATTCAAAATGCTGCAGTCACAGCATTAACTCTAAATTTCTAGTTTTCCTCCTGATGTATGTAGGACGGACTTATTAACCTTTTAAATAAGGAAAATGATAAAACAAAGAAATAGCTATACAATGTATAGAACAACGTAAGAAGGTGTGTCATTTATCAGATTATTCAGGTTAAACAGAGGAGCATCCTACCATGAGTTAGAAGAGCTTCAAAAGAGAGAAGTTTTTCACATACCTGAACTCAGTCACATTGGTGGTCCTTAACATTACCGCCAACCTCACATCCTGGCTGTTTATTTATTCACTTATGAACACTGAATTCAAATATTGTTAAGAGAATCTATATTCAACAGCAGACTAGACATCTGAGGATGCTCAAATAAAAGACACAGCTCCCAACCTAGTCATGATATGGTAAGCAAACAATGATGTTATAGTGAGAAAGATGGAATTCAGTTCGCCTCTGGCAATGTGAATAAAAGCAAGGCAAGAGCCGGGGGGGTCTATGGTAAATTTTATTTCATTTGTTTCCACGGTTTCTCAGATTGTTCCTCTCACCAACATTTCTCTTCTCTTCCTGATCTGTTTCATCCAAAAACATCAAAAGTTTATACAACAATTGTTAGGGTCAATTTAATGTTAAAACCTGTTTAACTATTAGGGCCTGCTTAGCCAGAGCAACTCCATATTGCCTAGGTAGCCATATTGTTGTTTACATCCACTGACTTCATTCCGGGAATAAATGCCCCTGTAGTTCCTGGTATGATTCCGGGTATCAATTCCAGGAGTAAATGCCTTCACAATAGAAGCCACGTACCTTGGGTCTGTGGTTATGCCTATAAAACCAGCCTGTGAGATTGGGAGGGGGTCACTCTCTACGGAGGAAGCCCTGGCCGATCAGTCTGACTTCTAATGCTTGGTATAGAATAAAGCTTCACATAACTTTCACTTTGTCTCGGTCTCATTCCTTTGATAATGGACCCCAACATTCTGGGGGCTCATCCGGGATCAAATGACAGAACTGAGTCAGCAACAGAATTTCTGGGAAAAGCCTCCGGAGGTAAGATCTCGAGATTTTATCCTGCAGGATCTGGTCTGTCTGTCTGGTTGTGGAGCTCCAGGGCATAGCCCACTAAGGAGAAGCTGGATGCAGCGTTGATCCCCAGGCTGGAGTGGATGTGGGGACACCCCATCCGTCCACTGGGAGATTGCCAGGGGGTTCGAATCCTCCTAGGTGGTCAGGGGACCTGACAGGGGGTTCGAGTCCCCCTAGATGGTCAGGTGACCGAGAAAGTCCCCACCAGTGGCAGGCTGTATTTTTGAGTTGGGATTATATCTTGCACACCCTTAGACTTGATATCTGGTTGAGGAAGGGCTGCTGGGTGTGGTCTGCGGTTGTCTTTGTCTTGTCTTTTTGTTGTCTGTTGTGTTGTTTGTTGTGTTTGGAGAAATGGGGCAAGCGGAGAGTAAGGGACCTATGACACCCCTAAGTCTTGTTCTCCAGCATTTCAAGGATTTTCAAGGTAAAACCACCCAGTTAGGTGACAAGGTTTACCCAGGGAAATTCTCTAAAACTTGGAATCCTTTCTCTGCCTTCTGGCAGCACTCCCCCTTCTGTTTCTGCACCAACTTGGGTGTGGTCTGCATAACTGGCCTCTAGGCCATCCTCAGTGCTTCTTGCACCATGGATCCTTCCCTCTTCACTGTCAAGGAGCAAGAAGAGCAGCCCCTGGACCTAACACCCCCAACTCCAGATCTTCCCACCCGTATCTCAGGTAAATATTAAAAGTGGAGTGGGTCCAGGTGAAACCTAAATCAGTATTTGAACTAAGTTAAGTTTGTCGGTTTCATTAAGATAGACATGTCTTTAAAGTTACAGCAGTAAATGTGAAACTTCAATCAAAGTTTACTGAAGGTCAAATAAGCTCATGCTATTTGTTAAAATCTGTTAGCAAAGAAATAACTGAACTGATGGTTAATTGTCTGTCTCAAAGTTTTAATGGGTAATTGTTAAAGTAACTTTCAAAGTCTTTGGTAACCTGAAACTTCAAGGTTTTGGTTGGATGACAAATGGAAATAAATTTGTTGGACATATAGGTCTTAACCAAATGGGATAAAATGCTAAAGCATTGAGTACTTGATGTAGGTTTGTGCTTTTGACTTCTTACTGCAAAGAACTAAGAATATTTAAACCTGTTGGTAAACATGTTTTGTGCTTAACTGATTCATAAATTTGCCATCTACAGAATTCTGTTGTAACCATTCACAATTGGTTAATACTTAACCATCACCAGAAACTGAAATGTTTCTAAGAATAGAAAATTCTGCTAACTGTAACTAAGACTGATGGAAGTAAGGGAAATAACCCTATATGTAAAAAAGTAGGAGATACATAAGGAAGATAAGGAATGGGAATACATTTTGTTAAAGAAAAGGTAATTTTGTCTTAAATGAGATGGTTGTTTGAAAGGAAATGGCTTGGGACAAAACCTGGATACAAAAGAAAGTTGTAAAAGGTTTGTGAAGGGAAATTTTCAGAAAAAAAAAAAAAATTAGGTATGGTCAGGACAGACTACCAAAAGAAAAACGCCATAAGGTTTTTATTAAAAGTTTTAATGTTGTCTGAAAAACCAGTGGAAAGACAGTTGACTGATAGTAAGTTAAAAAAAAAAAAAACTGTATACACAAAAAAGAGGGCTTAAGAGAGTAAATAGTTTTGTCTTAAAGTAAAAATATCTGGTTGCACCAGAACATGAAAGGAGATAATAAAAACTAAACTTGAGGGTATAGAGTAAGTCATAGAAGGCTTGGGGAAAGTGACTTTTATTTGCTTTGGTTTATAGGTTTGAAAGAAAACAATGAAATATGTTAAAAATTTGACCATATTAGATCAGTTTTGATGGATTTATTCACAAGAAGGAAAAAAAAAGACTAGTAAATCTTTTCCTGTAAAATGTTTCTGTTCAAATGAGGCATAGTATTTAAGGAAGGAAGACTAAAGCCCTGTGTCATGTGTCATATTGGTGATCCATTCAAGTAAACGTTAAAATCAGAGGGCAGTAAATCTTGCCTTTGCCAGTCAGTCAGCCCCAGATATAAGGGAGAAACCTCAGAAAATTGAAGAATTTGAAGGGAAGAATCTGACTGAGTTAGTGGGAATAGCAGAAAAGGTCTTTAACAACAGGGATGCACAGGAAGATGGAAAGCAGATTAGAAAAATAGTTAAAGTTTTGACATTACATGAGGCAGGAAGGAGACAGGAAAAAAAAAAAAAGGTCAGTGGAAAAGAAAAAGGCAGTTAGGAGATGGTCAATGGAAAAAAAAAAAAAAGCCTAAACCCAGAGAAAGCAGGTGGGAAGGCTTAGATTCAGATCAGTGTGCTTACTGCAAGGAAAAAGCACACTGGGCCGGAGAGTGCCCTAAGAAGAAAACGCAATGCTGGCCACTAAAGACTGAAGGGGCCATGGTTTGGAGCCCCTCCCCGAACCTCGGGTTCAAATTGAGGTGGAGGGGAAATCAATTGATTTTTTGGTGGACACAGGAGCCCAATTGTCATCATTACTAAAGCCTATGGGAAAACTATCTTGAGAGGAAGTCTGGGTACAAGGGGCAAATGGCACAGAAAGACAGAAATGGACAACAGAAAGGACTTTAAGTTTGGCCTCGGGAGTAGTCAAACATCAATTCTTGGTCCTCTCTAATGCCCCGTATAGCCTGATGGGAAGAGATCTCCTCCACAAACTACGGGCTGGCATTCAGTTCTTAGAAGGAGACATGACTGTGACTTTGGGACAACCCACTGTGAAGATGCTTGTGGCAGCAGTAGATGAACATCTCCTTTAAGAGCCAGTCTCAAAACCAGAGGAGATAAGGGAGGGAAGCCTTCTCCAAACCCCACAGGTCGAATTTCCCGAGGTCTGGGCAGAAGGGAGGCCTCCTGGCCTGGCCGAGGGATGGCCTCCAGTAGTGGTACAGTTAAAAGCAACAGCTATCGCCATTTGAGTCCGGCAGTACTCCCTCCCCTGGGAAGCAAAGGAAAGGATCAGAAAACACATTAACCGCCTCCGAGGAGACGGGATCCTAGTTTCTTCCAAGTCTCCATGGAACACACCTTTACTGCCCGTCAAAAAGGCTAAAACTGGGGAGTACCGACCCGTTCAGGACTTGCAGGAAGTTAACAAATGGGTTGAAGATATCCACCCAACAGTGCCCAACCCCTATACCCTACTCTCCCTCGTAGGCCCCAAAAGAACTGTGTATACTGTCTTAGATCTCAAGGATGCATTTTTATGCATACTTTTGGCAAGAGATTCTCAATCCCTCTTTGCTTTTGAGTAGTCTGACCCACAGGAAGGGTACCAGGGCCAGCTCACCTGGACAAGACTTCCCCAAGGATTCAAAAATTCACCCACCATCTTCGACAAGACCCTACATGAGGATTTGTGTGAGTACAGAATCACCAACCGGGGAGTCACTCTGTTACAGTATGTTGATGACTTGCTAATAGCTGCTGAGGACTATGAGTCATGCTTGCGGGGCAGGGGCGGGGGGGACGAAAACTCTCTTAAAGACTCTGCAGGAAAAAAAGGTATTGGGTGTCAGCAAAGAAAACACAGCTTTGTCAGAGCCACAGCACTTATTTAGGTTTTAATCTCCACGAGGGAATGCATTCACTGTCTGAGTCCAGGAAACAGGTGATGACCCAATACCCCTGCCCCACCACGCCCCAACAAGTGAGGGAGTGTCTTGGGACAGTGGACTACTGCAGACTGTGGATACCACAGTTCGTGGAGATTGCCTGACCCCCCTACGAACTAATTAAGGGAGGACTAACTATGGTAGAGTGGACAGCTGAGGCAGAAGGAGCATTTTGAAAATTACAAACAGCCTTACTGAGTGCCCCAGCACTGGCCATTCCAGACGTTACCAAGCTTGTATGTAGATGAAAAGGCAGGGGTGGCCAAAGGGGTTTTGACTCAGACTCTGGGGCCTTGGCAAAGGCCAGTAGCCTATTTTAGCAAAAAAACTAGATCCAGTAGTGGCTGGGTTCCCCCCTTGCCTCCGCATAATTGCTGCCACGGCCCTCCTGGTGAAGGATGTGAGTAAATTAACTTTGGGTCAAAATCTCATCTTGACCACTACTCATGCTATCGAAGGCCTCCTCCGGACCCCACCAGACTGGTGGATGACAACCGCCCGAGTGACAGGGTATCAAGCCCTCCCCCTCAACGAACCAAAAGTGATATTCAGGCCCCCGGTGGTGCTAAATCCAGCCACGTTGCTGCCAGAAAAGCTAGCTGACCACCCACACGACTGAGGGGAGGCCCTAACCCAGATCACAGGAATAAGGCCTGACCTCAAAGACACTCCCCTCCTGGATGCAGAGATGACTCTGTTCACAGATGGGAGTAGTTACATGGCCGATGGAAAGAGGTATGCGGGGGCTGGGGTGGTTTCTCCTGAACAGGAACTCTGGATGGCAGCCCTGCCACGTAGAACCTCGGCGCAAAAAGCAGAGCTGATTGCACTCACCAAGACACTGCAGATGGCCAAGGGTAAGACCGCCAACATCTATATGGACAGCAGGTATGCCTTTGCTACTCTCCATATACATGAGGCTATTTATAAAGAAAGGGGCCTATTAACAGCAGAAGGAAAAGAAATTAAAAACAGAAAAGAAATATTGGCTCTCCTCCAGGCTATTTGGGACCCGAAAGAGGTGGCTGTTATGCATTGCCCAGGGCACCAAAAGGGGACTAATCTGGTTTCGAAAGGAAACCAATTAGCAGATCGAACAGCAAAGCAAGCAGCCAGGGAAATGGTTCAAGAACTGGCTACACTCTTGGCTCCAGCCCTACCAAAAAAACCAGATTATTCAGAGGAAGGTTTAAAATATTTACAAAAAATAGACTAAATTAGACTATGAAGGGGATTGGGCCAAGACTAGGGCAGGAAAGTTAATTCTTCCTCGGAGACTAGGAAAAAAAAATTAGTAAGCCAAATACATCAGGACACTCATTTAGGGACACGCGAGCTTAAGGAGCTCATGGGTAAACAGTTCCAGGTTTCTAAATTAGAACGTATGGCTCAGGATGTGGTTGATAAATATACTCAATGTCAGGCAGTAAATGCAGGGGGAACTAGGATGGGAAGAGGAAAAAGAGAAAGAGGAAGGGAACCAGGAATTTATTGGGAAGTATATTTTACATAGATGAAACAGGGAAAGTATGGACACAAGTATATGTTAGTTTTTGTGGATACCTTTTTAGGCTGGGTAGAGGCTTTTTCCGCCAAACATGAAACAGTAGGAATGGTAGCCAAAAAGCTACTTGAAGAAATAATTCCTAGGTTTGGGTTGCCTCTTGCGATCAGGTCAGACAATGGCCCTGCATTTGTGAGTTCAGTCTCACAGGCATTGGCCAAGACCATGGGCACTAATTGGAAACTACACTGTGCCTACTGGCCCCAGAGCTCTGGACAATTAGAGAGAATAAACTGGACTCTTTTTTTTTTTTTTTAAAGATTTTATTTATTTATTTGACAGAGAGATCACAAGTAGGCAGAGAGTCAGGCAGAGAGAGAGGGGGAAGCAGGCTCCCTGCTGAGCAGAGAGCCCAATGCGGGGCTCGATCCCAGGACCCTGAGACCATGACCTGAGCCGAAGGCAGAGGCTTTAACCCACTGAGCCACCCAGGCGCCCCTAAAACGGACTCTTAAAGAGACCTTAACAAAGTTAATTCTGGAGACTGGCAGTGGATGGGTGGATCTTCTTCCCTTTGCCCTCCTTAGGGCGCGATAGACACCCTACTTAAACAAGGTTACCCCATTTGAAATAATGTTCGGGCGACCCCCTCCACTCTGCCCACAGCTACAAGAGGTTGCCTTAGCGGAAATGACTGATCAGTCTGTACTCCAGTCACTGCAGGCATTACAGTCTGTCTTAAAAAGAGCAGGGATCTGAGCTGCCTACACTGAGATGGAGACGGAGGTAGAACCACATCCTTACCAACCCGGAGACTTGGTTTGGATATGCCGTCACTCAGTGGAAAATTTGGAGCCCCGCTGGAAGGGACCATTCATGGTCATCCTGACCACCCCCACGGCAGTAAAAGTAGAAGACATCAGGGTTTGGCTTCACGCATGTCACATCAAATGAGCCGAAAACAAGGATACCCCCCAGAAATGGGAGCCACTGCCCGTGGACCCCACTAACTGTGGACTAAAACTAAGACTCAAAAGGGTTTCATAACTTAGTCACTTTTAACCCTGTTCCTACTCAGCAGCAGCCAGGGGACACCTCATCGGCCTAAAACAGCCCAATAGACAATCAGAAAAACAGCGGATGGAACAATACTCAAGGTTAACGACACCTCAGGTCAGCCTGTTTTCACCCTCAAGAACTGACTGAAGAGTCAAAGAATTGACTAATCTCCAAAGAAAAGGGGGGAATGTTAGGGTCAATTTAATGTTAAAACCTCTTTAACTATTAGGGCCTGCTTAGCCAGAGCAACTCCATATTGCCTAGGTAGCCATATTGTTGTTTACATCCACTGACTTCATTCCGGGAATAAACGCCCCTGTAGTTCCTGGTATGATTCCGGGTATCGATTCCGGGAGTAAACGTCTTAACAATAGAAGCCATGTACCTTGGGACTGTGGTTATGCCTATAAAACCAGCCTGTGAGATCGGGAGGGGGTTGCTCTCTTCGGAGTCGGCCCTGGCCGATCAGTCTGACTTCTAATGCTTGGCGTAGAATAAAGCTTCACATAACTTTCGCTTTGTCTCAGTCTCGTTCTCCTGGCCGGTCAGTCTAACTTCTAATGCTTGGCATAGAATAAGGCTTTGCATAACTTTCACTTTGTCTCAGTCTCGTTCCTTTGATAACGGACCCCAACACAATGAATACTACTGATCCCCCATTTACTGTGCTTCACAACACTAGATAATGGATCTCTAGAAATTTCCCTATAAAGTACATTAATTTTCTTCCTTCCTCTCTTTTCCCCTCCTTCCTTCCTTTCCTCCCTTCCTTTCACTATTTAGATTAAGATTTAGGTTTTGGTTTTGTCGTCTGTTTCCTTTGCTGTTCAAAAGCTTTTTACCTTGAAGAAGTCCCAATAGTTCTTTTTTGCCTTTGTTTCCCTTACCTTTGGACACATGTCTAGCAAGACAGAATGGGGGAAGATATTTGCAAATGTCTTATCAGATAAAGGGCTAATATCCAAAATCTATAAAGAACTTATCAAACTCAACTTCCAAAGAACAAACAATCCAACCAAGAAATGGGCAGAAGACATGAACAGACATTTTTCCAAAGAAAACATACAAATTGCCCACAGACACAGGAAAAAATGCTCCACATCACATCACTTGTTATCAGGGAGATACAAATCAAAACCACAGTGATGTGGTCCATATTGTATGGACCATATATGGAATATACAGAATACTACTCAGGCATCAGAAAGGATGAATACTCAACTTTTGTATCAACATGGATGGACTGGAGGAGATTATGCTGAGTGAAATAAGTCAAGCAGAGAAAGCCAACCATCATATGGTTTCACTAACTTGTGGAATATAAGGAATAACATGGAGGGCATAAGGAGAAGGAAAGGAAAAGTGAATTGGGGGAAATTGGTGTGGGAGATGAGCCATGAGAGACTGTGGACCTGAGAAACAAACTGAGGGTTTTAGAGGGGAGGGAGGTGGAGGGATGGGTGAGGCTGGTGGTGGGTATTAAGGAGGGCATGTACTGCATGGAGCACTGGGTGTTGTAAATAAACAATGAATCTTGGAACAGTGCATCAAAGACTAATGATGTATTTAATGGTGACTAACATAACACAATTAAATAAATAAATAAATACTCACAATGAGATACCACCTCACAGTAGAAGAATGGCTAAAATTAACAAGTTAGTTAATGGCAGATGTTGGCAAGGATGTAGAGAAGGGGAACCCCCTTAAACTGTTGGTGGGAGGGGTGCCTGGGTGGCTCAGTGGGTTAAAGCCTCTGCCTTCAGCTCGGGTCATGATCCCAGGGTCCTGGGATCAAGCCCCGCATCCGGCTCTCTGCTCAGCCTGGAGCCTGCTTCCTTCTCTCTCTCTGCCTGCCTCTCTGCCTACTTGTGGTCTCTGTCTGTCAGGTCAATAAATAAAATCTTAAAAAAAAAAAAAAAAACTGTTGGTGGGAATGAAGCTGGTGCAGCCACTCTGAAAAACAGTATGGAGTTTCCTTGAAAATTGAAAATTGAGCTACCCTACGACCCAGCAATTGCACTACCAGGTATTTACCCCAAAGACACAAATGTAGGGGTCTGAAGGTGGATGTGTACCCCAGTGTTTATATCAGCAATGTCCACAATAGCCAAACTATGGGAAAACGTCCATCGACAGATGAATGGATAAGGAAGATATGGCATGAAGGACATTAAGAGAAGGAAGGGAAACATGGGGGGGGGGGATCAGAAGGAGAGATGAAGCATGAGAGACTGTGGACTCCAGGAAACAAACTGAGGGTTTCAGAGGGGAGTAAGGTGGGGGGATGGGTTAGCCTGGTGATGGGTATTAAGGAGGGCATGTATTGCATGGAGCACTGGGTGTTATATGCAAACAATGAATCATAGAACACTACATCAAAAACTAATGATGTATGGTGACTAACATAATAAAAAATTGTTTTAAAAAGATGTGAGAGATATATATATATACATATATATATACATATATATATGTATATGTATATGTATATATTAGAATACTACTCAGCCACCAAAAAAAATGAAATCTTGCCATTTGCAATGACCTGGATGGAATTATAGGATATAATGTTAAGTGAAATAAGTCAATCAGAGAAAGACAATTATCATATGATCTCACTCATATGTAGAATTTAAGAAACAAAACAGAGGATCATAGGGGAAGGAAGGGAAAAATAAAACAAGATAAAATCAGAGAGGGAGACAAACCATAAGAGACTTAATCCTAGGAAACAAACTGAGGGCTGCTGGAGGGTGGGGGTGTGGGATAGGGTAACTGGGTGATAAATATTAATGATGTAATGAGCACTGGGTGTTATATAAGACTGATGAATCAATGAACTCTACCTCTGAAACTAATAATACACTATATGTTATTTGAATTCAAATAAAAAAATAATAGACAAACAAAAATACCTTTATAATGCAATTAAATACATGTATAAGGCTTTCTGGGATTGAGAAAATGGGCAGTGTTGTGTTTTAAGGAAGGTGAGAGGATAGAATACTAACAGAAGCTAGGGGCAAGAGGCCTAACCAGAAGATGCTTCTTTGGGTGGGAATGTTCAGTGAAGTCTTAA
Source organism: Martes martes (assembly GCF_963455335.1). Taxonomy (NCBI): domain Eukaryota; kingdom Metazoa; phylum Chordata; class Mammalia; order Carnivora; family Mustelidae; genus Martes; species Martes martes. The sequence continues at coordinate 97,833,858 of NC_137896.1, read as the reverse complement.
AGAAATGGTCTTCTGGGACTGGGAGATTATGGAACAGGAAGAAAGTAAGCCAAGATCACTGAATCAGAAGAGCCTACCATAGGGTAAATGGTTTATTAGGAATAATTTTACTCTCTAAATATTGAAGGATAGATAGTATTTTGTAGCTAATAAAAATCATTAAACTGAAGTATAGTTAATTGTCCAAGTTAGCACTGTGGTTGTTGGAAGAAGTAGTCAAGCCCAACTCTCTGCAAAGCTTTGTTCAGCTTGTAACCAATCCTGTTCATGTTCAATATGCTATACATAGGGATTCTAGCATCTCAGTCATTCTATGTGTTTGTGTTCTGGCTCAACCACTCATAGAATCTACATCTATCTTCTCTTATTCTTGTGTTTATTCTCTATAGAACTAGAAGGGTCTCTATGAGTACACATTAAGAGAGTAATCAATACACGGGGTCGGGCATATTTGAGCCCTGCCTTGCACACTTACAGCCTTAAGTAGACCAAATATTTGAATAAGATAGCACTCTTACTTTAAGTGCCCTAATTCTGAGTATCTTTCAATTCTCAGATACTGTTTCCTTTGGTAAGCTTTTGATAAGTATTATTTCTTTTACCCAATTCTGATGGAGTTAACTGAATCTCATGTGAACTACATATACATATTGTTGAATATATTGCTCTTCTTTTGCATTTGATTTTCCTTATAAAGGTCTGAGACACTTTTGGAAAATATCTGTGTTTCTACAAGAGTTCTCAAAGGGCATTTCTATGCAGTGACACCACTGCCATACCTAGTGGGCCTTGAAGCAAATATCAGGATGAAGATACCAAGTGGCCTACCACCCCAAGACTGGTTTTTATTATTAAATCAGACAAAAAAGGGAAGGTAACTCCATTTATTTTACATCTCATTAGGAAAAAAATGGTTTTAAAGAGTTACCAATTTTATTACTGTTTTCTATACTATAATTTTAATTTTAATCTATGATATACATTTACAGACTAGCATTACTGTATTAGCAGTTGCTTGGGTTTGAATCGTATTTTTGACAGCATCTCACTATGTGGGTTTAAAAAAAATTTAATTCCTCTTATCTTCAGTCTTCTAGTATATAAAATATGGATAATAATACTACTTTTAAAGTAATGAATTTAAAATGTCTAATAGTGTCTGGAAGGAAAGAAATTAGGACTAAATTGGTTGTTAGTATTTCCATAGTTCTAGAACCTAGTAATAGTGTCTGCTACATCCTGAAGTAAAATAAAAATGTTTAAATTGCAAATACATGTAAGGATCAAATAACAGAAGATATATTTAGTACAGCAAAATATGCAAAGCTAAGGAATTAAAGTCCTTTTCAACTTACTTAGCCTTTATTTTTTCTCACCTATAATCAAGGGTCTCACGACATATGTCAAATCCATGTTCAGGTTCCTCCTGATTCCAGAGACTGTGAACAAAAATGGCAAGTTAATAATTCCATTGAAAATTTGCAATGCTATTTTATAAAGTTGGACCACAGGATGATATATTAATGGATTACAAGTCTAAAGGAAAGACTTAGAGGACTTTTTCACCCACGCTTCCAAACACCAGTCTAATGTCCACCATCATGTTATTTATTCTGTTCTTCCTTCACATAGCTTGAGAAAAAGGTGTTAAGTAAGAAAAAGCACTCCAGTCATGTTGTGCACATCTCATACTCTTGTTAACTATGAGCTGAAGATGCATAAGAATAATTTTGAGCTATCAGGAAGCAAGTGAGTGAGGGGAGCAATAAACCTACTTGAAATTGATGTTTTATTTAACGAGGGCCCCTTGGGTTATTTTAGAAGCAAGTCATGTCTTTCTGCAAAGATTAATCTCATCCAACAGGTTACTCAGGTGACTAACCCAGTTGGAAGCAGTTTGGGAACTCTAATAATCCTAGGACTAAAGAATGAAGAGGGATGCTGATAAACTTTGCAATTAGTAATAATTAGGAATACATGGTGGTAACAATGTTTACACCTCCAGCTCTTTGTTCCTACACATATTAGGGTAAAGTATGGTAGAGAAATTGCCCATAATTAACATAAGTCCAAAACTTAGAAAAAAGGAAGTATTAAAAAGCCATTGGAACCAGAACAGTATAAGACTGGCATAAAAAACAGATATATAGATCAATGGAACAGAACAGAAAGCCCAGAAATAAATTCACATGTATACAGTCAACTGATATTTTTTAAAGATTTTATTTATTTATTTGAGAGAGAGAGAGCGTGCAAGCAGGTGGAGTGGCAAGCAGAGGGAGAGGGAGAAGCAGGCTTCCCGCTGAGCAGAGAGCCCAACGTGGGGATCAATCCCAGGACTTTAGGATCATGACCTGAGCTGAAGGCATGAGCCACCCAGGTGCCCCTACAGTCATCTATTTTTGACAAAGTTGCCAAGAATACACACTTGGTAAAGGATAGTCTGTTCAATAAATGGTGCTGTGAAAAATGGATATTCACATGTAAAAGAATGAAACGAGACCCCTATCTTACACTACTCACAAAAATTAACTCAAAATGGACCTAAGACTTTAAGACCTGAAACCATAAAATTCCTAAGAGAAAATATAGTTGAAAAAACTTGATATTCATCTTGGCAATGAGTTTTTGAATCTGACACCAAAGGCACAAGCAACAAAAGTAAAAATAAACAAGTGGGACTACATCAAACTAAAATGTTTCTGCACAGCAAAGGAAACAATCAACAACATGAAAAGGCAACCTATGGAATGGAAGAAAATATTTGCTCATCATATATCAGATAAGGGGTTTAAATCCAAAAAATATAAAAGGAACTCTTACAATTCAGTAGCAAAAAACAGATAACCCAATTAAAAATGGTCAAGGACCTGAGTAGTCATTGTTCCAAAGAAGACAAAGAAATGATCAACAAATATCAGAAAAGATGTTCAATATCACCAGACATCAGGAAAATGCAAATTAAAACCATAATGACATATCACCACATACCTGTTAAAACATCTAGTATCAAAAAGCAAGAAATAAATGCTGGTAAGAATGTAGAAAACAGGGAACCTCTGTACATGGTTGCCACCAATGTAAACTGGCATGGCCATTATGGGGAAGAGCATAGAGTTTCCTCAGGAAATTAAAAATAGAACTACCATATGATCTAAAGATCCCACTTCTGGATATATATTTAAAGGAGACACAACCACTATCTTGAAAGACATATCAATAATTCCATGTTTTTTGCAGCATTATTCACAGTACCCAAGACATGGAAACAAGTGTCCATGGATGGATAAATGGATAAAGAAAACGTGGTATAAATTATACGGTGGAATATTATTTGCATAAAGAAGAAATCCTACCATTTGTAACAACACGGAGGAAACTGAAGGATATTATACTAAATGAAATAAGACAGAAAGAGAAAGACAAATACTATATGCGATCACTTATATGTGAGATCTAAAAACAAACAAACAAATCTCATAGAAACAGAGTAGAATGGTGGTTGCCGCAGGCTGGAAGATGGGATAAATGGAGAAAAACTAGACAAAGGTACAAACTTTCAATGAGAAGATGAATAAGTTCTGGGGACCTAACGTGCAATTAATAATACTGTGTTGTATACTTGAGATTTGCTAGGAGAGTAGATCATAAATGTTCTCATCTCCTATATACAAAGGTACTATGTGAGGTGACGGATGTGTGAATTAATTTGATTGTGGTAAATATTTCACAAGATGTATATAAAATTATGCTGTATACTAAAAGTATATTGCAATTTTATCTTCCAATTATATCTCAGCACAACTGGGAAAGAAAAGAAAAAGTTAAGAAACTCATAAAACACATGATCTTTCATTTTCTACTGAAATATTAGCACATATACATACCAAGAATGTCAGATCAGGAAAAAAATTCATGTAATAAAAACCAGACATCTTTCATATCAATATTATAAAATTATATTATAAATTTCCACCTACAATCTATTTATATATGTATTATAAATAAACATGTAAAGAGATACAGATATATAGATACATATATGGATAGAAATATAAAAATAAATACACATATGTAGAGCGATACAGATATCTAGGTACTCTAGAAATACAAATTTTATATATTATGTATAACTTTATACAATTTGAAATATAAAATATGGCTTTGTCTATTTAGCATCACAGTTCATTAATGTGTCAGAATGTATGTAACTATAATCCAGTTGGTACACATTTTGGTGCTTCTCATGCTTTTCTTAAATTATATTGGCTTCTTTTTAGCTGATTATCTAATCTTTATTTTTCTCTGAACAGGATGGACATAATATTCTCTAGATGACAATTTATACTTTAGAATCTAGTGATTGATGAGCTCTATGTAATATCAAAGTTAATTATAAAGTTTGGCTTTGGAAAGAAAGGTGTATGTGTGTGTACCATTATTCACAAAACTGCATTGTTTGAATTTTACAGCATAAACCTCAGCTCTGCCTTAAAACTCTACCCCAGAAATCAGTCTTTTCATACCAGTTGTCCATTACATAGTGAATCAAATATTGGTCATACTCTTTCAATGTCACTCTTATAGGGAATTTGATACCCCAAATATTTTACCCAAATGAATATTTTTTATCAAAATATTTGACATCCAAATGAATTATTCTGTCACCAAAAAATATAACAGAAACATTAAATAGGCTCCAGTTCATAGTTATTTTCTAGGGTCAGAACGGGGAACAAAGAAGTAAAAATATTTGTTATTTGATATCAAACAACTTACAATGTTTGGGAATGATCAGTTCTACAAACACAGAATTAAAATCAAATAGAATTAAACTACAGGTGTTCTCCAATTATGAGAAAAGCAGCCATCATCTCATTAGTCTCTATAATTTGCTCAGCTAATCCAATAGCCCGGATTTGTGTTCATTTCATTTTGGTTCTACTCAGGTGACCTTTACTCTGACAGGTGCCCAAATATATCCCAGTTTGACTGAGCCCAGTATTATGTAAACAGTAGTAAAAGTGGTAGGAGGTATCTACCTAATACAATGTGAGAAAGAGTCAAAGCCTTATCAGTCAAAGGGGTGGAGGAAACAGACAATAATACAAAACATATATAATCAGCTTATAAGTCAAGTAAAAGGTCAAATAGTAAGAATTACAGAGGGAAAAGCAGCAAAATGCAGACTTAAGGTGAGAGTGAACGAGAGTGAGAGTGACAAATGAGAATTGTACACACACACACACACGTGCGTGCGCGCGCACACACACACACACACACAAAGCACTCTCCTCCCCCTTTCTCTTCCCTGCACAACAGCAGGGAGAAAGCTAATTTGATTATTCCAACTCCTAGATTTTACAACCTCATGTAAGATACACGTACATTGGGACCACATGTATCAACTGGTGTGCTGGGGAAGTAACACAAAGTTTCCATTTACATCTATAAAGAAGGAGCATAAACTGAACAGAGGTTCCTTAAGGCCTGGGTATTTATAAATCCTTCTGTTTTTGTTTTTTTGCTTTCTTTTGTTTTTGAATCACATGTATCTGTATGAGAGAGTGTGTGTGTGTGTGTGCGCGCACACCTGCGTGTGCATCTTCATCACTTTTTAGTGCTCCTGTTATTGGAGTCAGGCAGAGGGGGATTAGAGCTCAGTGTTTGGACTTGGGCTGAGGGAAAAGGAGGGGGTCTATTGCCTTTTTCCCAGTTTGAGTCTACTCAGCTTTACCAAAGTATTTGTAAAGGCCATCACCAAATAATAAAAATTGGTATTTTGTTTGTTACTTGCTGTTGTTCTGTCTACTTAACTTCCTCAATAACCACTTCAGGAAAAGTGACTGAGGTCAAGCTCGTTTCAGTTACTCCTTACCCTCTTGTCAAATAACATAAAACTATGTAAATGTCCATAACATTCACTTTCTTTCACATTTCCTGATTGTTGGCTAGGTGACCGAAGCCTAGCACTTTGGGGGTAAGTGAAGGTGCTCATTATTACTCTCTCCCTCCTCTTCCTCTGGTACAAGACATTTTGTTTGCATGGCTTTTGTATGCATTGCAGTGGTAAGATCCAATCCTTAGGATCCATGATGGTGAAAGAGACAGGCAGGGATAAGGCAGTGAGAGTGGGAAGAACCATTACAAACAGATTCAAAATTGCATTATCAGAAAAGGAAGAGATATGCTAGAGTAGGTCTCACTAGCATTTGTTAAAATATTGATACAAAATACTATCCTTGGGATAATATAAATATCAGTCCTGAACCTAAAGGATAAATTAAATTATTTGTATTGGGTGGTGCTACTGAGGGAGGATTGAGATGTGGGACAGAAACTCATATTTAAGAAGAACATCCTTTGATTCACATAATATATTGTATTATGTTATCTAATTAAATGAGTAAGTGGCAGTCACCATAGGTGTTACTGCCTTTAAGCAATGGAAGATAGAGGGGAACCTGGGGGGCTCGGTTGGTTAGCATCTAACTCTTGGTTTTGGCTCAGTTCATTTTCTTAGGGCTGTGAGATCAAGCCCTGCATTGGGGCTCTGCACTGCGTATGGAGCTTGCTTAAGATGCTCTCCCTCTGCCTCCTTCCTTCTATCCCTTAAAAAAAAAAAAGTGTGATACACTCGTGTAGGAAAATATGACTTCCCAGTAGTCATTTTCTTAGAACATCCCAACAAGCAATGTTGAACTTATTCTTCTGAAGTTCTGAAAGATATGAAAAAGATAATGATCTGATTACTCTACAGGCTTCAGACAGACCTTCAGAAAGGGTTAACTTAGTGTGAATAAGGCAGTTGAGTCTGGAAGGAAAATATAAAGGTATTTTCAAAAAGAAACTGTTTTCTTTTAAAGAGCCAGATGGTAGGTATGAGGAAATGTTGCTCAAAGAATAGCAAGCAGATTGGCCTAGCAGATAGAGGGTTTGTGTGGGGATAGTGAGAGAGTTGATTTTAATGGCTAGCTCAGTGGTACTCAAACTCTTTATAAATATAATTACAGTGTGTGAGCCCCTCCTTAACTCACTGAAGCAAAACCTTTCCAGGCAATTCCGAGTAATAGATATGGTTATAATCATTGATTGATACCTCTGCATTTTATTGGTGACACTGACAAATTAAAGTATCCAGATCTGGGAGCCAGTACAGATCTAGGAAGTATCGCACCTAGGACTTTACTAACACCTTAGGACATTGAGCCTGTAAAAGATATTGAAGAGGGATTTGTTAATGTCCATCATCTGGGAAAGGGTGTCATATGGGAAAGGTGAAGTAGGCTTACTGAAAACCTAATCCAGGGACAAAAAAAGTTGAAATAGGCTGTTATTTCTTGATCTACATAAAGGATGAACTTCAGTTTCTTTTTTTTTTTTAAGATTTTATTTATTTATTTGACAGAGAGATCACAAGTGGGCAGAGAGGCAAGCAGAGAGAGAGGGGGAAGCAGGCTCCCTGCTGAGCAGAGATCCCGATGTGGGGCTCGATCCCAGGACCCTGAGATCATGACCTGAGAGAAGGCAGAGGTTTAACCCACTGAGCCACCCAGGTGCCCCTGAACTTTGGTATCTTAGCCTACAATTGATTTGAGAATAGCTGACTTAGAAATAGATGCTTTAACGAATTGTGCTATTATGAAGCTTGAAACTAAAGAAAATTTTAAAAATATATTATAATCAGTAATCACAGGCAATTTTAAAACTGATATTCTGTGCTCTTTTCCAGCTTTATTGAGGTAAAATTGACATATGACATTGAGTAAGATTAAGGTTTGATACACATGTATATTGCAAAATGATTACCATAGGAGCATCAGCTAAACCTCCATCATGTCACATAAATGCCATTTCTTTTTTTGGGTAAGAATATTTAAGATGTACTCCTTAGCAACTTTCAAGTATACAATATTTTTAACTATAATCACCATGCTGCACATTATATCCCCAGAACTTACTTAACTTCTGAGTAGAAATTTGTTCCCTTTGACCAACAAATCCTCATTTCCCCAGTTCCCAGCCCCTTGTAACCACCACTCTCTTTTCTGTTTCTTTGAGTTTGGCTTTTGTAGACACATCCAAGTGAGATCATACAGTATTTTCCATTCTCTGTCTGATTTATTTTACACAGCATAATGCCCTTAAGGTCAACCCATGTTGTTAACAAAAGGCAGGAATTCCTTCTTCCATACGGCAGAATAACGTGCCATTGTAGAGATATGTACCAGTTTCTGCAAGCATTCATCTGTCCTTGAGCACTTTGGTTATTTCCAGGTCTATGGTGAATAATGCTGCAACAAAACGGAAGCTTGCTTTCCACGCGTGATCAATGTCTACCAAAACTCATGCTGGCCACCCCTCAGGAGCATGCCTAGGGAGCAGACACAGAGTGCAGTGGGGCGTGGGTGAGGCTCAGGGAGCACTGGGGATGCTGCACACCAGTTAGGGGAGCCGCAGGCGAGGCTATCTCAGCAGCTTTTGGGCAGATTTCCTAATGGAATGTAAAGCACAATCAGTAGGAACCACACTCCCTTAATGCCCTCTAAGACTCTTAAGTATTGCTCTCCTTCCAGTCATGGAGCGCCTGATTAGTACTCTGGTGGCCGCTGGAGAAAACGGAATCTCCTTGGCAGTGTCCCACACAGCTGAGAGCCACGTGCTCTGTGTTGCTCCCGCAGGAAAAATCATAGGCTGAGAGGTCTCCACTAAGCCAGAAGTCTGGCTGACGTAGGGGAGGGATGATGTGGCGCAAAGTCGAACTGTTCCTCTTACCTTTTCTAATGCATTAAAGTTTTTTTGTTTGTTTGTTTTTGTTTTTTCTCCAATAGAGTATTGGAACTTCTCTGGAGACTTGAATTTCCACAAAGGCTCTCTCACTCATGGGTGACTTCGAAAGTCCATTTTCTCCAAGTGCTCCTGGACAATGGCCGATAAAGGCTGTGGAACTAGTTCACAGGCTACCACAAGGCCCACGGCTAGTACTGAGGTCTGTCTACCTGTCACCTGATGCACAGGTGGCCAAGACTCCTGAGTTCACAATTATCATAATGGATCTTATCTGGGTTCTTTTTGCTCATTCACAACTTGCTGAATTTCCTGACTTGTTTCATGCCCTCTTGCAAACATCTTGAGTTGTCCTTTGTTCATTACCTCCACATTCACTTCCACTCACTGATTCCTTCTAATTGTCCACTTGAGAAATGTAGAAATAAATGTGTGTGTGTGTGTGTGTGTGTGTGTGTGTGTATATATATATATATATATATATATATATATATATATTAGCCAGAGAGGTGAAAAGGAGAAAGGAGGAGGAAGGGGACAAAGATGGAGAGCCAGGCAGACAGAGAGAAGAGAAGAGATTAAAAATTTGGTAGTTAGCAAAAGAGGGGGGTGTGAGCAAAGCCTTGTTCAACACAATTGCCATATTTCTGTGCATGTCACTGCATTTTGGTGGGAATAACTCTTTTCTTGGTTTGAGAAAACTTGGCCTCAATTTTTTTTTTTTCAGCCACTTCCCACATATTGCTAGCTATGTGATATTAGAAGAGATTCTCCAATAGTGCTCTGCAGAAGTAGTCCCTCAGGGTGTGTGGAATTGAATATGCTGCAGAAAATCCATCTCCTTATCTTACACATCCATGGGCTATGTGAGGGCCCTAAGACCTCTGAGTCTTTCAAGAAAGAAATTCAAAACTCTCTTTAGACTAGCATTTCTCAAACTTCTCTGATCGTGGATGCTTTTGTGTGTGTGTGTGTGTGTGTGTGTGTGTGTGTAACAACTTTTAACCTGTGTGTCATGTTTTTGTAAACTCAATAGTAGATGATCGATCTCTCTAAACCTGTAGAATGGAGATAAAATAATCTTCCTGTCCACATGCAGTGACAATTTAGTAATACGAGGATTCATTATGAATTGTAATACTGATGTAAATAAAATTACTGTTATTGTATTCATGAATAATTTTTTAAAAACATTATATTTCCTATTCTTTCTTTGTGGAGGCAAAATAGTGATGATAGAGGGTTCAGCCTTTGTCTTAGAGATGAGTAAATAGTCCTAAGAAATCACATGCCTTAGCCAAGACCTCCCAGCAGCAGGTAACTAAATTGGAATGATAAACCAGATCTCTTGACCCTTGGAAAAGAATATTATTTGCTTTTCTGCTCTGCCTCCATATGGTCACATATTAAACCATTTGTGCATAGAACTGCTGGTAAGGGGTCTAGAAGAACTGTAAAACTAACTCTGCACAATACTAAAGTGGAAGAAAGTAGGACAGAATCATTGTTTAAATATCCACACTATCATTAGAGATGAATGTGACATTTTTGAAAATGCTTTCTATCCCAAGTAGTTGAAAAATGATTTAATGAATGAACTACAATTATTTGAAAACCTACGTAGCTTGATACGTTCAGTAAAAAGTCTAGATAAATGAGATGTTTTTATCTAGGTGCCTAGACTACATACAACACTGCTGTTTAATTTTTGACACTGATCTCCAGTATCACTGTTAATACAGAATTCAAATATGTTTCCTACTCATCCCCCATCCTCTATTTTTTTTTTTAAATCTTCTTTCCTTCTGTTCTACCCTTCCTTTAATCTTCTTATTTTATTTCCTTTGTTGCTATGGTCACTTCTGCTGAAGCAGGTCCTACATGAAAAGAAGGAGTTTCGCTAAAAGAGAAATAGCACTGGCAGATGATTTTTCTCTGGTCCTGAATGTGTTTGCAAAGTGGCCATTTCAAAGTGACACGAGAGATGCTGAAGGCACAGACAGGAAGATGATGGCACTGGGGAGGCTAAGAAAATGCTGGTGTTTTTTTAAGTCAATGTTTTCTCATTGTAAGTCAATGGGTTCTCAAACTCAGAAATGATTTCTGAGATGGAGCAACTCATCGAAGAAGACTGAGGTCCCTAGTTCACAGTCCTAAGCAGCATGAGGACCAAAGGGCCAGAACTTAATATACCCATCCTCCTTCCCTGTCTGACATTTTATTTTTCAAAATGGATAGTTATCTGTATGAGTGGAACACATTCTAAGAGAAGAGAATGCTTAAACCAAAAATCAAGGCTTAAAAGCGAAAAGCATTTTATTTTCACTATAGCTAGTTATGAAAATACGGTAGTATTTCCAGGTATTTCAGTGTTTTATGAGGAAAGAAGAAAATGTTTAAAATAAGGATTGGTATAGAAAATTTCACAACACTTTGCTAATTCTGTGGGCACCAATGTGGCTTCATTAACAACTTCAGTGTGTGAGTCTGAGATTGAAATATGTGCCTGTACCTAATACATCGGAGAGGAATTTTTAAAAAATCATGCCTTAATCTTAAGTAAGATTTCTTTAGCAGCCATATTGAGTACAAAATGGAGAAGTACTTTCTACAGGGAATTGAAAAACTGCTCCATAACTGAAAATCATTCTCAGAAAAGGTACTTGATTCATGGAGTTGACCCTTTCTCCTCTGTCTCTACTTTTCCCCTCAAAGGAGACCCTATGGACAGCATCCTACAAGGGCTCATGTAGGTTTCCTGGTGCTGGGAAGGCCAGCTGGTATGAAATATCAGCACCTACACATAAACTTTATTTAAACTGCATTTGCATTTCATTTCAGCTTTTAGAAAGTGAAGTTGGGGGTTTAGTCAGTAACTCATTGGCCCAGAAACATGGGCCAGATTGGGCTAATAAGTTTCTAGAGAACAGTAATTATTGCAATGGTAATGAAGGATAACATTAATAGCCACTGTATTGCCCTAGTGAGCAACTGATACTCTAATGAAAATGATAAGCCAGTCTGAGTTCCTAAGATATTTGGCTGGTATTTGGTTTCAGAAAAGAGGAAGAGTCTAGGATATTTCTGTGTACCAAAGCCAAGTAATACAGACAAGGGTTAATCCCAGGAAGAATAATCTGAGTAGATGAAGTAACTCATTTATTTGTCACCTACATGTCCTGATGGTAAGACTCTGAGTTCACAATTGTATTAATGGACCTTGTCTTCCTACTTAATTTTCTCTTTCGCTTACTGACAACTTGCTTAATTTCCAGATTTGGTTCATGCCCTCTTGCAAATGCCTTAAATCATCTCTTCATCATTATGTTTTCCACCCCTACACTCATTCTATTGATTCCTTCTGTTTGCCCATTTGAGAAACACAAGAAGAATTTCTCTCTGCTATCCTATTCAGTGTTGGATCAAAACACAGGCCATTGGTATTCTAGAAGGAACCATAAAGTCCTGTGCTAAATACTGGTACCTGAGTGTAGTATCATATTCCTTTCCTAAAACAGTTCAGATTATAGTTCAAACCTCTCCAAGGGGAGGGTTGAAGTTAAGCATTGTTTCAAGAGCTTTCACTATCTAAATATAACTTGCTATTCTGAAGATTTTTTTGTGAAAGCCTTCTTAGTGGGAAAGTTTTCTCTGAAAGCTTTTCACAGATAATCATATTTTTAAGATCAAGGATTAAAAATAATTCTACGTCCAAAGTGTTTCATCACAGCAAAACTGTCTAAAACACCCATTTATTTATCAGGACTTCTTGTTAACAGTGTCCATGGTTAGAGGAGAAACTGATAACTGATGTAAATCTCTGGTTCCAAGAGGAGGGATACCTTCTGTAGGGTTTCTCACAACAAAACCATACAATGCAGAGGCCTAGGCTCTACCACAGGCCTTCTGGACCTGAATATAAAGGAGCAATGGCCGATAAACTACATTTTGATTAATCATTCCAGGATATTTCAGTGCCATATAAAAGTTCTGGACTACTGGTAGATGCATGGTCCTGGGGGGGAGTATGTTTTCTTGATTTCATTTCAGTGATTATATACATTGATTAATTTGAAGAGCAATTTTAACATTTGTTTAATATGTTAAACAATATGACTATTGATCTGCTTCAAATTATTGTCACTGTCTGATAAAAGTAAGCTTAGTAACCTGGGCATGAACAAGAAGTGGTTTCATTTCTCTCTCTTTCTGCTCCAGGCCTCAGATCACTGGGCATCTCTAGCAAACAGAAAGCAGAAAACTGCCTCTCTCTCTCTGGCAATATCTGCTTTCTGAGATAGCTAAAGTTTTACCTCCTGGTCAGTACCCTTGGTACTGTTTTTCCCTCTTGGTACCTGTTTTTCTATATCCATCTAGTTCCCCTAAGACAGTCACTGTAGAACTTAGACAGGAGCTGAGTGAAATGGCCACGGGAGGCTTAGGCTACCACCAAGTGACCACAGGCAGAACTCATGAACCATGGGGATGCAGGAGCAGCGGTGCCTGTGGACTGTGACTTTTATCATACTTGATTCCAATATTAGAGCTTTGCATGCCAGACATCCAGTTAGGAAGTGCCCCATCAATCCACTTAAGCAACAAAATAAGCTTTCCAAAAATGAGGTTAGTCAGTGCTGACTAGTATGCAATGAAATGGCCCTTCTAGTCCATTTGTATATACAATTATAAAATGGTACAGTTCCAATCACTGTTCTCTTAAAAGCCTGGGGACAAATGTATATTGGAATTCAATTTTTTTTCAGATGCTACAAAGTCAAGACAATTTTCAGCACCCATAATGAACATTTTATTATTTCTGCAGCAAATCTGCAGATATTTTATAAACTAGAACAAATAAACTATATAATTAGCCTCTGAGAAAGTGACATGAAAGAAGATTCTCACATCGAGAAGTTGTCCTGGCACTCACAGCTAGACCACACCATCCTCCTAGTACTCTATATCAGCGATCTCTCAGAAATCCAACCTTAGACGATATTACTTTGATTTTATGATAGAGTGGGATAAAATATGGCCACTTCGTAATTTTGTTTCAACATAAACGAGCAAAAACCGTGCTTAATGTTCACTCTCTGGGCTAAAATGAGTGACTGCTACTTCTTCACCAATTGTGTACTGCCAAAGCTTTATTTCACTGTAGGCTTATTTCTCTAGATAAGATTTACTGAGATGCCCAACCAAAGATTTGCCCTTGCCTCTAACAGCATCCTTCCTAGAGCTAACCCCACTTCCTTAGACTCTCCAATATCACCCAGGCAAAGCTGAAGACCTGTGACTGGTTCTTTCTAAAACTCCCTTACTGGAAACTGGGTGGCTTAGCCAGTTAAGCTTCTGACTCTTGATTTTGGCTCAGGTCATGATCTCAGGGTAATGAGATCAAATCCCGCATCAGGCTCTGTGCTGGGCGTGGAGTCTGCTTAAGATTTTCTCTCTTTCCCCCTCTCCCTTAGCCCCCACCCCACTCTAATAAATAGATAAATAAATAAATAAATAAATAACTGCCATACTGATCCTCCTGGTTTCCTCATGGTACACATTCCTACACTAAATGACGTCCAATAAGTCAGGTGACATTTTACGTTTTAGAATTCCAGATAAATTCTGTGCACTTTATATATTTTTGGAAACCATTTGGCAATATGTATCTAGAGCTTAAAAATGTATACATGCTAATCCAGTAATATCTTAAGGGAAAATATTAAATTTAGATGATCTCTTCCGGCATTACTTAGGAAAGTAGAAATTCAGAAATAAAAGTAGATATCCATGACATGGGTCTTGGCAATGATTTTTTTGGATATGACAACTAAAGTTCAAACAACAAAATAAAAAATAAGTTGGACTACATGGAACTACAAAGCTTCTACAGAGCAAAAAAACCACCAACAAAATAAAAAGGCAACCTAAGGAGTGGGAGACGATATTTGCAGATCATATATCTGACAAGGTATTAATATCTAAAATACATAAAGAACTCATACAACTCAACAAGATAAAAACAAATAATCCAGTCATTATGGTGGACCTTTAAACATACTGTTGTATGCTGTGTATTTATGTATATAATATTGAATGTCAATTATATACCAATAATACTGGTAGACAAAAAAAATTAAGTAATATCTAGAAATATAATCAGGTATCCATTAAACAGACTATTATGTAGTCATATAAAATGGTATTTAAAAGGGTTTTAATGAAATACTTATAATATCATGCTGAGTCAAAGCAAAAGATAAATTGCATACACAGCACCATCTCTTGGAAATTTTCCAAATGAACAAAAACATTGGTCAATTTTAATTGATTTGTATATTTTCTTTACGCCAATATTTTCTTCTAGACTTTTATATTTAAATTCTGAAATCACTATGAGTTTGGGATTAGTCTTTTGGAGATACAAACATTGTATATTTGGTAGCCATTATTTTGGATGAAGTCTCTGTGGAGACCACATAAGGGATAGAATTTAATCATTCCTAAGAATCTTGCAGGGTAAGAAATAAGGTGAGGAATCTACAAATGAGACAATTAGATATAAAACAACCATTTAGTGTTGGAGCAACAGATATAGTAAACTGACAATCAAATGTGAAGTAAGCAAGAGGGGGCAGTTTGAAGCAAGTGTGTGTGTGTGTGCGCGCACACGCGCGTGTGTGTGTATTATATATATTATAAATATATATATATTTAAGTAAAGGTGCAGATCTTGCTTACCGTGGAGAAAGGTGATGTGGGTCATAAATATAGAATTAAATTTGATCTTGCTTACATTATTCTAATTTGCTGAATAAATCAATTCAACAGATGGTATAATTTCCATTCTTTCTCTTTTCTTTACTTGTGACTTTGACATGAGGGAAACAATTTTTTAAAAGAGAAGCTGTGTTTACAAGGGTTAAATAATTCAACTTGTCAACAGCGCTTCCTCCAAAATATATCTGAAGTAGAGAAATCCTCGGGCGATTTACACTTTCGGGTGAGCATCTTTCTTTGGCATTTTATTCTCTGTAGTAATTCCATTAAAAGAGCACAATTTATTGCACATCTGTCTTTGCAGATTTTATCAATGCTGAAACCTTTTAAACTGAGAATGGGATTAAATAAACCCCATTTACCAATGTGGTAAAATATAATAGACATCCAGCCCATTAAATGGCCAGCTAAATCAATATATCCACTTGGCAGCAATTTCCAGAAGATAAGGTGAAAACCTCCTGTTCTGTTTGATAGATGAGTAAACTTAAAGGGAAGAATTTACAGTAGATTCGGCGTATACCTTGAAGGAATGTTCATTATTCTCAAATTACCTTCTCATGTCAGCAGATTTGTGGTTAGTAAACAGAGAGGCCGTTTGTCCTCCTCCTCCTGCGTGGGTATAGAGGCCGCAGCGGGCGAGTAACTTACGTGGAAGGCAGACCAGTGTTTGAACCTGTTTAACAAAGATGAGATTTCAGGTGTGATTAAAAGATATTTTATACATTTTAATTGGGTAATACATATTGCTCAAAATTAGCCCAAGTAATACGGCTTTCTATATGAAGGTGAAGAAGGGAGTGTGTAAGAACACAGGGAGCTAAAGAAACACAGTAATAACCATGACTCATAATGGGCTTTTGAGTCCATATCCAAGTGTTTTGTGTACTTATTAATTTAAAAGGAATCAGTCAAAGGAGGGAAACTAACTTAATTTGTGTTTACAATGTGCCCGAAACTGTTCTTGACACATTCACATACATTAGTATTTGTTTAATCTTCAAAAAACACCTCTGAGGTCTTTATTATCATGTATATGGAAACAGCATCAGAGTGAACTTCCCCAAAATCACAATAAAAATATTGAGACCAGTACTTTAATTTAGGCTTTTGGCTTCCTAGACCCACTGTTCTATATAACAAAATACCATAAATAGAAGTGTAAAGTGTATGTAAAGTGTGTGTGTGCATGTGTATGTGTGTATATATATTTTTTGATGTGACACTTTATATATAATACTTTACATCTCTCTATGTATATATGAATACATATAGTCCTAAACTAAAGCTGAGTATTATAAATGGAATTAACTTGAACTTAACATTGCAGGGTGACACCGAAAGGTATCTTTTCCCTACTGCATTGCTTTTCTATGGGCTCTCCCTGATCAACCCTTTCCTTCTCCTAGCAATCAAGAGCATGGGAGGAGGGAAAAATGAACAGGAGTTTTTTGCTGCCTTGTCTAGGACTCCAAGGTAGAAACCAAATTTTAAGTCAGAAAGAATTCCAAGGGTCCAGTCTGAAGTTCTCTGTCAATGTTGCATGGATTTGGAGCACACACTCAAGTCAGAGGAGGAGGGTTTGATAGAGGAGGGCAGGCAGTACTGGAGTGAAAGTTTTTCTGAGAAAGATCAGTGTTGAAAACAACCCCCAAATCTCTCAGCATGATAAGCTCTTTGCAAATATTTATTTTGGTGGTTTGCTATATAAACATAAACCCACAGCTGGCGGTGTGGATCCAGTCTAGATGAGAAGCATGGCTCTGGCTTAATGATGGTTCAGAAGATGAAAGAGTCTCCCTTTTTCAGTGCTCTCAGCACACAGTGCTATCACATCCGCCGTCCCCACATGAGCCAGGTATTAAGAAAGGAAGAATTGATTTTCAGGGTAAAGAGGCTTTTGAGTTAATCTTCCTGTATACAAATGTATTAAGCATGGCCAGTTTGGAGTTAGTCATTCACTCCCGTATCCCTGAAGTCATGGATTGAGCTCTGATGCGGGTGAGTATTTACGGCCTTTTGTGAGCTGCGACTTAACGACTGACCCCAAGTGACATGGGTCTAATCGGGACTATCAGCATCCAAACATGGCATGGTGCCTTTTTAAGGGAAACCAGCCCGTTAAATTATGATTTCTTATTTCCAAGACGGCAAAG
This sequence comes from Martes martes, assembly GCF_963455335.1. Lineage (NCBI taxonomy): Eukaryota > Metazoa > Chordata > Mammalia > Carnivora > Mustelidae > Martes > Martes martes. The sequence continues at coordinate 97,816,138 of NC_137896.1, read as the reverse complement.
GAGGATGTTCTCACTGTTTCCTATTCACAGCGCATCGTAGACGTTCAGCACTTAACTAAAACATCTTCTGTGCTTCGTGCCGCATGAAGCTTCTTGGGTGTCCTTTGTAGCAATGTCAGTTTTCAGGGATTACCTTGTTGTGTACTGGGAAAGGGAGGAATTCTGCCTACTGACTTAGACGTCCTAAAATCCTACACTTGGGGTTGGGGCCTCCTTGCTTTCTTCGGGTGACAAGGTCAATTTTCACCTTGTTTATCACTGTCCCATAAAACATCGGACACCTCCTCCTTGGATGAGGGTTGCTTCCTTTGCACAGGCAGCAGGGGGAGGTCAGTGTTCGAGAGAACTCATTTTGTCTCACTGCCATGTGTGGACTGTTTGCCTCTGGCTTAGTGTATACATGTTTAACTACAGTATACCTTAAAACATGATTTCGCAACTTCAAGTGTAACGGGAGGATCTCATAGAAGTAAATTAGCAATTCCTCCTCATTGTCATACTTTTTGCTTTTACATATGCCATAAATATATATGTTGCTATTATTTTTTTATTCCAAATTTTATTTTTTTAGCTACTGAAAATAAAAGAGAACTGAATTTCATATTTACCTTGACTTGTGTAATTTTGTTGGAGGAGAGATTGCGACGACGTGAGTTTCAGTTGATCCTCGAGTCGGATCCTGGCTCTTCAACCTCTCCTCTGTTCTTGAAAAAATGTATATTCTGCTGGGACCAATTTCAAGGATTTAGCCTTTTTTCTTTTTTTAAAGATTTTATTTATTCATTTGAGAGAGAGAGAACAAGCAAGCGAGAGAGAGAACAAGTAGGGTGAAGGGCAGAGGGAGAAGCAGACTCCCCACTAAGCAGGGACCCTGACGTGGGACCCGATCCCAGGACTCTGGGGTCACGACCAGAGCTGAAGGCAGACACTTAACCAACTGAGCCATCCTGGCATCCAAGGACTTAGTCTTTTTTTTTTTTTTTCTTTTAAAGATTTTATTTATTTATTTATTTGACAGACAGAGATCACAAGTAGGCAGAGAAGCAGGCAGAGAGAGAGGAGGAAGCAGGCTCCCTGCTGAGCAGAGAGCCCCACTCCAGGCTCAGGACCCTGGGATCATGACCTGAGCCTAAGGCAGAGGCTTGAACCCACTGAACCACCCAGGTGCCCCCCAAGGATTTAGTCTTATGAGAGCAATGTGTTGTTGAGACCAACTGGATGGTGTATATGACTGAACCCCAGTAAGGCCTCTATATAAACTTTTAAGATTCTGGTGGGCAGGTTTATCTTGTGGCTGCCCAAGACAAGTCTCATCTATAAGTTCCCTTGCTTATTTAACCTGCCAGCTCCAAATGTGGACTGGCTTAACTTTTTCTTCAGTCTCTCCTTGCCCTCTGTGTAAGCGGGCCAGTTTCAGATTCCACCTGGGATGCACCCAAGCTTATAAACCAACAAATTTCTACCGTTCTTCATTTATGTGTGTGTGACTGCATATGTGTGTGTAGGTGTGTTTAGTTCCAAGTTTCTGTCAGATGTTATTCCTTTTATTTAACAATTCCTTTAATATTATAGTGTGCATGTACTGTCAGAAATTCCATCAGTTTTATTTGTCTGAAAAAAATATTTTTCACTTTTTGAAAGATATCTTTCACTGGATACAGAATTCTAGGTGAACAGATTTTCTTCTTTTAGTATTTTAATGGTATAACACTGTTGTGTTTGGCTTGCATAAATTTCCATAATAATGTTGATAGTCTTTGGTCCTTTATATGTAATGTATCTTTTATTTGCTCTCTGTCTTCAAGATTTTCTTTATCATTTTCAATAATTTGAATCTGATATATCTTGACCATATCCTTGCTGTTCATTTACTTATTTGATATTTATATACTTACTTACTTTGCACTTATCCTGTTTGGTATTTCCTCAAACCAAGAATCCGACACTTAACTGACTGCACCACCCAGGTGCCCCTATTTCTCAATATTTTGTTCTCTTTTTTTTTCTTATGCTTCATGTATGTTCTGACTAAAAGCCAGAAATCTTGTGTAAGGCAGTGGAGACTGAGATAAATAAAATTCATGCCAGAAAATGGGCACAATTCTTTTTGGCTAGGCTTTTATTGTGGGATACTGTGTAATCAAATGAATGGGTGTTTCCTGAGTTTGGGTTTTATTGTCCCTGTTGTTACCGTAAGCATACCACAGACTTCAAAGTCCTCTGGCATCACGTTCTGTTTAGTGTGGGGACCAACCAGTGCGTTGAGAACTTTCTTCGGTGTGCATGCTACCCTCAACTTCATGATTTCTCTTTGTACCTGGAGCTCAGAGAGGCTCTCTCCATGTTCCCCTACCATCCCCAGAAGGAGATGGCTATTACATGTTGCTCTACTCTTACTAGGCAGGTATGGGGAGAGGGCAGTATTCTTCACTGTTCTTTTCCATGCTCAGCCTAATTGAGTGCTGTTTTCCTGAATCCTTGCAGTGGGACCTTCTCAAGTGGTCTTGTCCTTCCCCAATGAGCAAGGATCTGTAATTGCCTGGCCCCAGGAGTTTCCTGCCCTTTGCCCAAGATGGTTCTTCACAAATTGCTGTCAGAGTGAAAGGTTTTGCTGTCCTTCCTTTAGCATCTTGAGGCTTCTGTTCTACAGGGAAGACAGGAAAGCAGGATCCAGACAGGGTTTCTATAATTTCCCACAATGTTTTGTTTTCTAGTTCTAGAGAATTCAGAGATACCATGCAAAGCGACAAGATAGGAACACAGGCAAAGGAAACAAACTGGTCTGGTTAGGTAAACAGAGGAACTGAGAACAAGATTCTCAGGAACAAGACAGAGTTCAAATTATAATTAAGACATACAAGGTTAGAGTTATATAATCAGAAGAATTCATAGTAAATGCCAGGATGACTTTAGGTGTGGGAATGGGGAAACAGAGGTAAAACTAACTTACATAGCAACAGAGGACACGTGTACTTCCAGATGTTTCTGAGTAAATTTAAATGGATATTTAAATGCAAGATCATCAAAATATACTGTCTTAGTAGTCAAAATTTGATTACTAGAAGAGTCATCTTCAAAGTGCTGAAAAAATTTTTTAAAATCTATTCTTTATACTGCAGGGCTCTAATTATACTTCCTGGCTCCTTATCTTAAGTTTTTTAATGTAGATCCAGCTTCAGCTAATGGCAGCAACCCACCCTGACTACTCACCTTCATAGGGATTGAGATTTTCAATGGCAGAAAAAGAAAGAAAACAAGAAAAAAAAAGGAAAGAAAAGAAAAATTAAAAAGGATATTTAGCACATAAAGTTATACCAGAAACAGAAAAGATAAATTCATGAAATAAGAAAAGTCAGGGAAGACAGAAAACCACAAAATCATGTGATTAATCGTGGAGATAAGTCAGCATGTTCTCAAGCGAATCCTATCTGACAATATCTGTATGTCAGAGGTTGTGAAAGATTCAAGCAAAACTAAAATGCAGTCCTGCTCTTGGGACAGGTACCTACAAATTTTGAGGAAGACCAATCTTACAAACATGAAGCTATCCAAAAAAGCTGTAGGGCACCTGGCTCACTGAGTTGGGTAAGCATCCAACTCTTGATTTTGGCTCAGGTCATGATCTCAGGGTTGTGAGACTGAGCCCCAAGTCAGGCTCAGCACAGAGTCAGCTGGTCCTCTTCCCTATGCTTCTTCCCCCACTCTCTCTATCTCTTAAAGACAAACAAACAAAAAATGTTGGAATCTCAGAGTAACCTGTGACATCATGTGAGATCTGAAGTTATTTTCTCCAGCTTCCTTTTCCTGGACTTGCTTTCTTTATGCCCCTTGATGGACCAAGTCTCAGTGCTTGAAACTCACTGCTCACTGGGCTTCAATGTTCCACACCATTTTGTTTTTCTACGTCTGAAATAGTTTTCTGCTTCCCATTGTCAACCCTCACTTTCTTCTGCTCCTTTCTGTTTATCCCATTTTCTCATTCTCCCCAGCTATATGTCTATCAAAAGATTGGGTCTTCTCTTCTTTTTCTTTCATTTCCCTCTCTTTCTCTCATCACAAACCTCCAGATATTCTTTTCCATTTAATTTTCAGAATAAAACTGATATTGAACTGATACACTGGTTCTGAGTCTTATATATCTGTTTGGATACTCTTCTGTCATATCCTCATTAAACAAATTTATGTTTATTAAATGCCAGAGGGTACAAAAATGACTTCAATAAAACAGCAATAATAATAATAAATGATCATTCACCCATGCCTTCATTTATTCAACAGATATTTATTGTAAGAGTAGGGACCTTATCTTTTTCAGTTACATCATATTTCCAACAGTTAAATAGTTCCTGGTCCAAACTAGGCATTCATTGAACATTACTAAATTAGTTAATGAAAGTAAAGGAAGCATACATGAAAAAAGAGAGTTGTGTTAACTCAGGAGGGAAGGGGAGATGACGGCCATCATTAAATAAATGAAATAATATGGGGTTATTGTAGAGAGTTAATATTCACTGATGGTTAATTGGGTGAAAAATTTTACTCTGCAATGCAAGTGATGTATTTTAGATTTTTTTTTTAATGGATGAAAGCAAGGATTGAATAACTGGTATCAATTCCTAAAGAACTAGGAAACTTTGATTCCATAAATATTTTAAGAAAGAAAACTATAGAAATTATTGACTAGATAGGATTTTAATAGTCTTACCTGAAGGCAGATTGTGTGAAATCCTCCTGGTACCTCACAGTGGGGCTAATGCCCTCATTAAACACATGTGGCTATTTGCATCTAAAGCTTTCCTTTATCTTCTTTGTCATCTCTATAAATTGCTGAAACCTGGAATAAAATAGACGATTCCCCAACATAATACCAGGATATGCAATGCTGAGTTTCATAAATAATCTTTTTTTTTTCTGCATCTTGACACAGAAAATTTCCTGAAATATAAAAACACTATTCCCACATTTGATGTAAATAGAATACTCATACATTTTAAGTATTCTCAATATGCCACTCATTTAATACTCTAAACAAATAGTGTTCCTCTCAAAATTACACATTAACTCCAGGGAAAAGAGAAAGGGAGAAATTGTCTCCTCTGCAGTTATGTACAGCATTTAAATATCACACGGTACTCTTCGAGGTTCACAGTTAAACATCTCTCTTAATGGAGTACCTTGGAGATGTGTGTACATGACAGGGATAAAGACTTCTTTTCTACATGTGGTAACACTGAATAGGAAATAGTGTATAATAAAAAGTATATATATAATGCAGTTTCCTACACCACTTAGCACAGCCGAAGGCTTTGTATGAGTCACAATTAGGAAAATCTGAATATGGGTCCCTGAAGCTGGATTTGGTCAGCAGAGTATATGCTCTGAGCATTCAAAGTGAAAAATACCAAAAGTTCAGTGACATATTTGTAGGATGGAGCATTCATTTAAAAACAAGGAATGTATAGATACTTTGGTACCATTCGAACCATTTCTTTTGCTTCAAAGACATCATTTTACTTAATATAGACACCCTAAAAACATTTTGGCTAGAGGCAGAAAAAAAAAAAGATGCCTTCCATTAGCATTTTTATTTATCTTTGGTGCTATTATCCAGTGTGGTTAGATTAACGGAAGTTTAAAATTTGGAAGGTTTCTGGTAATAGAACCAGGAGAATTCATGTTTTTTAAATTAAAAAAAAAAACAAGAAAAATTTGATTGCTATTGCTGTTTTAGTAAATCAACCCCAAATTAAGTGGTTTAAAACAACAATTATTTATAATCATTCATGATTTCTGTGGATTAGGTGTTTGGGAGCATCTTAGCTGCGGAGTTTGGATTTGGCTTAGTCCTGGAGTCATCCTGAAAGCTTCTATACTCATATATCTAGTACCTGGGCTGAGAGCAGGATGTTGAAAGAACTGGGGCTCATTGGCATCTCTGTCCCTCTATGTAATTTCACCACATTGTTTCTCCACCAAGGCAATCACAGGGCTCCTAGATGACTCACATAGTGACCCAAAGTTCCAAAGGCACATTTCCTGAGATGGAAAGCCAGTTTAAAGCTATATTGTAGGTTTCAGGTTTCATCTTAAGAAAACCATGCAGCTGGGGCACCTGGGTTAAAGCCTCTGCCTTTGGCTCAGGTCATGATTCCAGGGTCCTGGGATCGAGCCCCACATTGGGCTCTCTGCTCAGTGGGGAGCCTGCTTCCTCCTCTCTCTCTCTCTCTCTCTCTCTGCCTGCCTCTCTGCCTACCTGTGATCTCTGTCTGTCAAATAAATGAATAAAAAATCTTAAAAAAAAAAAAAGAAAACCATGCAGCTATCTTTTGAAATATAATCTTCTACAAGAAGTTCATTCAAGTAGAAAAATACAAATTATGTATAACCTTTTGAAAACAGATCTATATTTAACATAATATATCAGGAAATTCCCAATACATGGAATATGTAAATGAAAATGATACAACCATAAGTCAGTCTATAAGAAAAGATTGTCAATTCTTTTTTTAACATCAACTATTATTCAAACCAAAATAATATATATATACATATATAAAAATTGTGACTCTAATATAAAAACAAAAACTTTTGCATCATTGCAAAATAAGTGATTGCCACAGTTAAAAAAATAATAGCAAACTTGTAAAGTTGTAAGAAATATTTACAGCTTCTATCACAAAGATTTCATCCTTCCAATATTTAAAATTATTCTTAGATAAATAAGATAAAGACTAAAAACCCAATGGGGGAAATGGGAGAAGAAATAAAAGAATATTAGTGAAACAAACTGAGGGTTTGGAGGGGAGGTAGGTGGAGGGTTGGGTGAGCCTGGTGGTGGGTATTATGGAGGGCACATATTGCATGGAGCACTGGGTATGGTGCATAAACAATGAATTTTGGAACACTAAAAAGAAATAAAATAAAATGGAAAAAAAGAATATTAGTGAAAATAACATATGGACAGTACTTAAACATATGAAAAGCTACTAAATCTCATTTATAATAAGAAAAAGAAAATTGAAAGTATACTGAGAAACTCCCAATTCACCTACCAGACTGATACCATTCCAAAATGTATTAACATACAACAGTGGTGAGGCCCATAAGAAAATATGAACATACTTCTTTTTGAAAGTATAATTATCTAGAAAGGGCCCTTTGTCAATTTCTTTCAAAATTGCAATTGGCCCCACAATTTCACTTCAGGGAATACAGTTGTGGTAGCCAGAATTCTAAGAAGATCCCTAATGACACATGCCCTTGTGTAATCACAGCCCCTTGAGTATAGGCTAGACCTATAACTTGCTTAACCAATAAATATAGTAGAAGTGATGGGCTATTATGCCTGTGATTGTGCCCTGAAGGGGATTTTGCAGGTGTAATTAAGGCCCCAAATCAGTTGACTTTAAGCAATCAAAGATGAGAATATCCTGAGTGGGAGTGACCTAATCAGGTAAGCTCTTATTAAATAAAAACAAACAAAACAAAGAAAAGTGAAGAGCAATGCTCCAGTGTACTACCAGTTATGTGATAAAAGGGGAAAAAAGGAATATAGATTTCTATTTACTTGTCTAAATACAAAAAAGAAACTTTGAGTGAAGCAAAAATAGTAGTAGTCGTTTGCTATGGCAACTGGAAGATGGGCTCTAATTTGAAAGTAGATAGTCCTAGAAGGTAAGCTTTTTACTGCTATGTATTATTTAAAAAATTTAATAAATAAATTTATTTTAAAATGTTAAAAAATAAAAGTTTGAATGTCATAACCCATAAGCAATTTTTAAAGAATACCACAATGCAGGAGAAATATGTATTAACAAGGAACATGAAGGCCAAGAAGATCAAGAACATTAACACAGTGTAAGAGAGTGGACAGAGGATTCAAGGTGAGGGTGTGGGTAAACGGTTGCCTCATTGTGGTATGGTCTAGTTTTAAGTACTGGAAATGGACAGAGCCCTGGGATAATGAGACACTGTCATTTCTGGAGGCAGTCAGGTATTGGTGGGGTCAGGTATAGGACATGATGAGTCTGTTGACGGGATAGGAGAAACAGTGGTCTATAGCAACACTGTGTCAAGAACCAACTCTGGTTTCTACCCAAATGTGGCCCAATCAGGCAAACTCCTTTTTCATCTCTTCACTTCTATATTTCCTGTAGTGGCATTTCTTTATTTGTTTCCAGGAAGCTTTTTTGCAAGTCATGTGGTGTTTCCATGTCTTTGATGTAGACATTGCCAACATTACAGGACAATCCCACTGATAACATCGGTGAATTCCCAGTGTCTGTCCTTGAGGGATCTCACAGCTGCCTCTCTACATAGCATTTCCAACCACTCACCTTTTATTGCCAGAGTGTTCCTGACAGTATTTTCAGAAACAAACACAGGCCAATATAATATATGGAAGATTTTACTGTTTGTTTAGTGAGAAGATTTAGGCCTTTAAGCAGGGAGACTATAGAGACAACTAAAAGTGCTTTGCATTTTATTTTTTTATTTTTTATTTTTTTTTTAAAGATTTTATTTATTTATTTGACAGAGAGAGAGAGAGAGATCACAAGTAGGAAGAGAGGCAGGCAGAGAGAGGAGGAAGCAGGCTCCCCGCTGAGCAGAGAGCCCGATGTGGGGCTGGATCCCAGGACCCTGGGACCATGACCTGAGCCGAAGGCAGAGGCTTTAACCTGCTGAGCCACCCAGGCGCCCCAGTGCTTTGCATTTTAAAAGCATGGCTGTGATTTCAATATTGGATGGACAAAGGTACTGGCATAATAATGGAATCTGCAGATCAGGTGCAAAGAATATGAATGAAAATAATCCCTTTGGGCTATTCAGTGTGTGTCTCTAGGATCTGTTTCTATGTCGGGAAGCTGTGGGGAACAACTCTGAAGCTGATGCTTTGGCACTTCATCTGGTGCTGTTAGAGGTACCAGTCCCCTCTCCCACCCTCAGGCAAGGGAACCCAGGTGTATTTTTACTCTTTCATTATTCATTATAACTCTCCACTCTTTAAGCTGTAACTTGGGAGTCATTATGCACTTTGGGGAACCGTATTAGTTCTAGCAGGCCACTAGGGAATATGTAGTATGCAGAAGCTTTAATTTACAAAATGGCCTCTAGAAAAAGAAGCCAGGGAATGAAGCTTGGGAAGTGCTTTCTTTTCTGCATTGCAACTTACACACTATGGGAATTAAACTCAACAACCTCATCATGACATAAGGGCTTCATAAATAGAGAGGATCTTTCTATTGTGTAGAACAAGACAACGCAGGGACTCTCTTGCTTCCACATAAGCTATTGGTATACTAAACACACATTCCCCTGGTTCTCCTAATAGCTGTGGAACAAGAACACTAGCGAGATCCATTCCTGCTTGAAAATTCTCAAGACAGATGAGCTTTCCTTTCCTTATTCTCCTATCAGAATAAGCAGCCAGTGAAGCTACGTGGTGATTTTTGTGAAAATTTTATTTTGGGGAGTAAATAATTGATGTGAAATCACTGAAACGTTGTTGTGGTTATTTCCAGTGTATAGATAGATAAACCTTCACTAAGTTAACTGCTGCTGATGAGAGATGGGTCTTTCTTCTAGCTCTTGAGGGACTGCTTGGTTGCTTCCTGGTGTTGGTGATTATACATAAAGCTGATATTAAAAATTACAATGCAGGTATTGGTGGGAAATACATTTTCACATCAGTTGGGGTAAATGCCTAGAAGCACATTAGAGGCAGGAGGTAGAAGAACATTAAATATAGCTTCGTAAGAACCGCTATGCTCTATTTCAAAGTGACTGCGACACTTTGCATTCCTGAGAGCAATGAAAGAGTTCTTGTTGCTATTCATCCTTGACAGCATTTGTTGATTTTTTGTGCAAAGTTTTAGGTCTGTGTCTAGATTCATTGTCGTTGTTGTTTTAATGTGGCTCTCCAGACAGTGCTAGCACTTTCTTCACATTCTGTATACCTTTCACTTGCTTTTCTTGTCATATTTCATTAGCTGAACTTCCAATACAGTGTTGGCTAGGAGTGGTGAGAAGGAATATCCTATCTTGTTCTCAGTCTTAGCAGGAATGTGTATATTTTCTTATCATTAAATGTCATGTTGGGTGTAAGTTTTTTGTAGACATAATTTATCAAATAGAGAAAGTTTTTCTCTATCACTAGTTTACTAAGTTCTTTTAATTATAAATGGGTGTGAATTTTGTCAAGTTAATATCCTGAATCAATTTATATAAGCATATGAGCTTAGTGGGTTACATTAATTAATTTTTAAGTATTAAGCCAGTCTTGAATACCTGGCAAAAATCCCACTTGGTCATGATACAATTTTTTTCTACATATTTTTGGATAATTTGTTGAGAATTTTTATATCTGTATTCATTAGAGATTTTTGTCTGTAGTTTTCCTTTCTTGCAATGGCTTTATCTGGTTTGGGTAATAGGGTAATGGTGGCCTCAGAGAATGAGTTAGGAAATGTTCCCTGTGTTATATTTTTTGGAATAGATTATAAAGAACTGGAATCATTTCTTCCTTAAATGTGTGGTAGAACTCTCTAGTGATATTATCTGGGTCTGGCACTTTGCTTTCTCCTTTGAAAGGTTATTACTTATTGATTCAACTTATTGAATAGATACAGTTTGTATTTCTCCTTGTGTGAGTTTTGGTAGTTCGCATCTTTTAAGGAATTGGTCCATTTCACTTAAATTCTCATATTTGTGGGTATAGAGTTGTTCACAGTATTCCTTATTATCTTTTTTTTTTTTTTTTGAAAGGGAGAGAGAGCACATGCATGAAGTACAAGGAGGAGGGATAAAGGGAGAGGGAGAAAATCCCAAGTAGGCCCTGCACTGAGCCTGAGACAGGGCTCCATCTCAGGACCCTTAGATAATGATCTGAGACAAAACCAAGAGTTGGACGCTTAACTGACTGAGCCACTAAGGCGCCCCTCCTTATTGTCTATGGAATCAGTATTGATAACTTTTCTTTTATTTCTGATATCACTAAATTGTCTCTTCTCTCTCTTTGCTATTGTAAGCTTGACTAGAATTTTGTCAGTTTTATTGATCTCTTTAAAGAACCAGCTTTTGGTTTCATTGAATTTCTCCTTTGGTTTCCTGTTTTCAATTTCATGAATTTCTGTTAAAAATTTTATTATTTCTTTTTTTCTATTGGCTTTAGGCTTATAGTTTCCTATGATAGAGGTTTGTAGTATTGAATAGCTCCTTCACTTATCCCAAAATATGCATTTGATGCTATAAAATTCCATCATTGGACTGCTTTTGCTGCAGCCACACATTTTCATAAGTTTTATTTTCATTTACTTCAATTTTAAAAAATTTCTCTTGAGACATCTTCTTTAATCCATGTGTTATTGAGAAATGTGTTGTTTAATCGAGAAGTGTTCACTAATTTTCCAGCTGTCTTTCTGTTATTGATTTATGGTTCAATTCCACTGTGGTCTGAGAACATAGTTTGTATGATTTCTATTTTTTAAAATTGTTAAGCTGTGTTAGATGGACCGGAAGTGGTTTATTTTAGTGAGTGTTCTGGGTGACCTTGATAACAAAGTATTCAGCTATTATTAGGTGAAATATTCTATAAATATCATTTAGATCAGATTGATTGATAGTGTTGCTCAAGTCAATAATATCCTTAATAAATTTCTGTGCATTTGATCTATTGATTAGAAGGATGTCAATGTCTCTAAGTATAATAGTAGATTTGTTTGTTTTTCCTTACATTTCTTTCAGCTTTTGCTACTCATATACTGATGGCTTTTGTTAGGTGCATACATGTTCAAGATTATTAGGTCTTCTTGGAATGTTGACCCTTTTATAATTGTTTAATGCTCCTCTGTATTTCTGATAGTTAACCTGGTTCTGAGGTCTGCTTTATCTGAAATTAATACAGCTATTCTAACTCTCTTTTGATTAGTGTTAACATAGTATATCTTTCTTCACCCCTTTGATTTTAATCTATCTGTGTTTTTATATTTGAAGTGGAACTTTTAGACACACATCTAGTTAGGTCTTGCTTTTTATCTATTCTGATGGTTTCTACCTTTTATTTATTTAGACTACACTTTAAGTGGTTTTTGATATGGTTGGATTATTAATTACTATGTTTCTGTTCTCTATTTATTGAATAGGTTCTTCATCTTTTTATTCCTTATCTACTGTTTCTGGTTTTAATTGAAAATTTCCTATGATTCCATTTTACTTCCTCTCTTAGTATATTCATTTTACTTTTTACAAAAAATTAGTAGCATTCATAGAGCTTGAAATATTCACTTACAATTTACCTAAGTCTACTTTCAAATAGTCTATACAACTTCATAAGAAGTACATAAATGTACTTCTAACTCCTCTTTACAAACCGTATTACTTTGCTGTCATTCATTTCCTTTATCTGTATGTGATAATCATCTAATAAGTACATTGCTGCTATAATTACTTTGAAGAAACAGGTATCTATTGATCAGTTAAGAATTAGAAAAATTAAAAAATTATTCTACTTTCATTTATTTTTTGATGTTCTTTTGTTGATGTAAATCAGAATTTGACAATTTCCTTCTGAAGAATGTAACAATTCTTACAAGACAGGTCAGTTGGCCAAAAATTACCTTATATTTTACTTGTCTGAAAAAATATTTCTTCTTCCCTTTTGAAAGTTAATATTGCTAAATATGGAATTCTAAGCTGGTGTGGCTTTTTTCCCCACCAACACATTAAATATTTCACTCCATTCTTTTCTTGTTTGCATGGTATCGGATATAAGTCAGCTATATTTTTTTATTCATTTCTCTCTATAGACAAGTCCTCCACTGCTGCTTTTAAGATTTTTACTTTGTCTTGGGTTTTCTGAACTTTGTGTATTATATGGGCAGATATAGATTTTATTATATTTATCTGGCTTGGTGTTCTCTAACCCTCATAGATAGTAGTTTGGGATCTGCTATTATTTTCAGAAAAAATATTCTCTGATCTTCAAATATTTCTTTCTTTCTGGTATTTCAATTACATTAATGTCACACCTTTTGAAATTGTTCCACAGTTCTGAGATACTGTGTTCTATTTTTTAAATTATCTTTTCTCTTTGCATTTTAGTTTGAAAAGTCTCCTGACATATTTTCAAGCTCACTGATGACTTCCTTGGCTATGCCCACTCTAATGATCACTCCATCAAGGGCATTCTTAATTTCTGTTACAGTATTTTGATTTCTAGCATTTTCTTTGATTTTTTTTTAAGTTTTCAGTTATCTATTATCTGCTTGCTCTAATCATCTATTTTTGCATGTTATCTGCTTTATCTAGCACAGCCAGAATCTGTTAATAATTAGTTTAAATTTTCTATCTAATCTGTATTGTATCAAAGTCTGACTCTGATATTTGCTTTATATCTTCGGACTATGTGTTTTTCTTGCCTTTTAGCATGCTTTGTAATTTCTTGTTGAGAGCTAGACATTATATATCAGGCAAAAGGGTCTTTAGGTAAATAGGTCTTTAGTTTGAAGTTTTATGTTCACTTGGCTAGGGGTTGGGCTATGTTATATTTGCTGTAAACTGAGGTGCCATAGGCTTCAAATTCCTCAAGGGTCCTTATTTTTATCTCTCCTCTCATCCTTGGGCTTGTCTAGGAACTTCTTAAAAAGAGTCTGTACCTTACATTTCCTATAGCTGCAGTCCATTTTTACAACACTGGATCCCCAATAATGTGTTGATTAGGTATGGGAGAGGGAAGGGTTTCTAGAACCTTATGATTAAATCTCAGTTATTTAGTGAGGCTGTGTCCATGGGCTGTGACTTTCACAAAGTGTTTCTTCTCTTCCTGTCCCTTTAGATGAGACAGGAAGGCTAGACAGGATTGGTCAGGGATAAACACTCTTCCCCTAGCAGGATAAGATTCTGTTAAGGTCTTTCCTTTTGGAGAGTAAGTCTCTACTATAGAGAATGCTCTGGGAGTATTTCAGAATTGCTACTTCTACACTCCCACCTCCAGAGACATGTGGGGATTGGGATTTTTCTTGATTCTTCATGATGAGAACCTGGTGGGCACTTGGAAGTAAAGCCTATGAGATGGAGTGGGGGGATCCATCCAAGACTGCAGGTCTCCAGGAATATTTCCTTTTAACACACAGCCTCCAACATTTTATCAAAATTACTAATAAATGTTTCTACCAATTTACAACTCCGGTGGCTTCTACTTCAAATTTGTTCATCTCAGCTATGGTTTTCTGTATTTGCCTGTTCCTTTAGATTTGGGGGAGTCCATTTGCCCCACAACTTCTGCTTTTTGATTAATGCACGGAAAGTCATTGATTTTTAAAATTTTTTAGGTTTTTTGTTGTGGTAAAGATGGGAGTAGCACTTTCTAAGCTCTTTACCTATTGGAGACGAGACTGGAAGAAACAGGTTATCTTGAAAAAAGGAAAGTAAAGGTCTCCTTTTGTTTAGTCCCTGCTAATTATCATGATTTTATTCTTCAGTCTCTTCTTTGTATTAACACTGAATTTTATGAAGATATTTATAAATTCATATTTTGACAATTGAAGAATGGGCCATCCTTAGAAAAAGCAACATGACCCTGTGGGCTTGTGAGGACATTTGCTCAGAGGAAGTTCATACACAGAATTGCTATCCTTGAAAACCCAGAACATCTGAATTGGAAAGGGCTCCAAATTGGAGATACCTCAGAAAATGGAATTATGGAAAGAAAATATGCATTATAACTTAAAACAATTAGCCTTGTATCTTCAATGATTATATTCTCTGAACAAAGACTTAGAACATGCAGCGAATTACCCAAGTAATAGTGTACTTGTCCAGCATTCAAAAGTTCATGTGCCTATAGGGACCAAGGAGGTAAATAACATCAATATGTTACTCACTCAAGTAGTAACAGGAGTATGGGAAGGGTGGGTGGAACTAACAGACAGACATGCCACATTAACACATTTAAATAAAAGAAAAATCAGCCAAAGAAAAAATGCATCTGTGAGCTCTGTGCAGGATAATGCCTACTAGTTTTTCATTTGTTATGTATGCAGCTGATTTATTTATTGGGTTTCTACTATGTAGGCTTAATAAAATGAAATAGTTCATTAGAAGATAGAAAATTTCATCTTTGACAAAGGGATTAT
The DNA here is from genome assembly GCF_963455335.1 of Martes martes. Taxonomy (NCBI): domain Eukaryota; kingdom Metazoa; phylum Chordata; class Mammalia; order Carnivora; family Mustelidae; genus Martes; species Martes martes. The sequence goes on along the minus strand of NC_137896.1, from coordinate 97,801,007 downwards.
TATGCTTTCAGGAAGGAAAGCAGATTTTTCTGTTCTCTTGTATGCAAAGGAATTTGCTACTGAATTGAATTTCTTATACATGTAGGTGAGAAGATGAAAAGAAATGTCATTCTAAAGTACCTGCTTGGTGCCCAGATCCACTTTAAGAATTTCTATTGTATCTGGGCTCTCTACTCTGTTCCACTGGTCTATGTGTCTGTTTTTGTGCCAGTACCATGCTGTCTTGGTGATCACAGCTTTGTAGTGAAGCTTGAAATCAGGCAACGTGATGGCCCCCAGTTTTTTCTTTTTCAACATTTCCTTAGCAATTTGGGGGCTCTTCTGGTTCCATACAAATTTTAGGATTGCTTGTTCCATCTCTTTGAAAAATGCTAGCGGAATTTTGATCAGGATGGCATTGAAAGTATAGATTGTTCTAGGCTGTATAGACATTTTAACAATGTTTACTCTTCCGATCCATGAACATGGAATGCTCATCCATCTTGTGTCTTCTTCAATTTCCTTCATGAATGTTCTGTAGTTCCTCAAGTACAGATCCTTTACCTCTTTGGTTAGGTTTATTCCCAGGTATCTTATGGTTCTTGGTACTATAGTAAATGGAATCAATTCTCTAATTTCCCTTTCTGTATTTTCGTTGTTAGTGTATAAGAAAGCAACTGATTTCCGTACATTGATTTTGTATCCAGCCACATTACTGAATTGCTGTATGAGTTCTAGTAGTTTGGGGTGGAGTCTTTTGGGTTTTCCATATAAAGTATCATGTCATCTGTGAAGAGAGAGAGTTTGACTTCTTCTTTGCCAATTTGATTACCTTTTAATTCTTTTTGTTGTCTGATTGCTGTTGCTAGGACTTCTAGTACTATGTTGAACAACAGTGGTGAGAGTGGACATCCTTGTCGTGTTCCTGATCTCAAAGGGAAGGCTGTCAGCTTTTCCCCACTGAGGAGGATATTCATTGTGGGTTTTTCATAGATAGATTTTATGGAGTTGAGTAATGTTTCCTCTATCCCTATACTTTGAAGGATTTTAATCAGGAACGGATGCTGTATCTTGTCAAATGTTTTTTCTGCATCAATTGAGAGGACCATGTAGTTCTTCTCTCTTCTCTTATTGATTTGTTCTATCACACTGATTGATTTGCAAATGTTGAACCACCCTTGCATCCCATGGATAAATCCCATTTGGTCATGGTGGATAGTCTTTTTAACATACTGTTGGATCCTATTAGCTAGGATCTTGTTGAGAATCTTGGCATCCATATTTATCAGGGATATTGGTCTAAAATTCTCCTTTTTGGTGGGGTCTTTGCCTGGTTTGGGGATCAGGGTAAAGCTGGCTTCATAAAAAGAGTCTGGAAGTTCTCCTTCTGTTTCTATTTTTTGAAACGGCTTCAGGAGAATAGGTACTATTTCCTCTTTGAATGTTTGGTAGAATTCTCTAGGGAATCTGTCAGGTCCTGGGCTTTTGTTTTTCAGGAGGTTTTGATCACTGCTTCAATCTCATTACTAGATATTGGTCTATTCAGGTTGTCAATTTCTTCCTGATTCAGTTTTGGAAGTTTATAGGTTTCCAGGAATGCATCCATTTCATCTAGGTTGCTTAACTTATTGGCATATAACTGTTGATAATAATTTCTGATGATTGTTACTATTTCCTTGGTGTTAGTCATGATCTCTCCCTTTTCACTCATAATTTTATCAATTTGGGTCCTCTCTCTTTTCTTTTGGATGGTCAAATAATCTTCGACAAAGCAGGAATAAATATACCATGGAAAAAAGACAGTCTCTTCAATAAATGGTGTTGGGAAAATTGGACAGCTATGTATGGAGGAATGAAACTCGACCATTCTCGTACACCATACACAAAGATAAACTCGAAATGGATAAAAGACCTCAACGTGAGGCAGGAATCTATCAAAATCTTGGAGGAGAGCATAGGCGATAACCTCTTCGACATCAGCCACAGCAACTTCTTTCAAGACATGTCCCCAAAGGCAAAGGAAACAAAAGCGAAAATGAACTTTTGGGACTTCATCAAGATCAAAAGCTTCTGCAAGGCAAAGGAAACAGTCAACAAAACAAAGAGGCAACCCACAGAATGGGAGAAGATATTACAAATGACACTACAGACAAAGGGCTTATATCTGAGATCTATAAAGAACTCCTCAAACTCTACACACACAGAACAGATAAACATGTCAAAAATGGGCAGAAGACATGAAAAGACACTTCTTCAAAGAAGACATACAAATGGCTAACAGACACATGAAAAAATGTTCATCATCTTTAGCAATCAGGGAGATTCAAGTCAAAACCACATTGAGATACCACCAGTTAGAATGGCCAAAATCAACAAGACAGTCAACAAAAAGTGTTGGAGAGGTTGTGGAGAAAGGGGAACCCTCTTACACTGTTGGTGGGAATGCAAGTTGGTGCAGTCATTCCACAGTGTGGAGATTCCTTAAGAAATTAAAAATAGAGCTACCCTATGACCCAGCAATTGCACTACTGGGTATTTACCCGAAAGATACAGATGTAGTGAAAAAAAGGGCCATCTGTACCCCAATGTTCATAGCACCAATGTCCACAGTTGCCAAACTGTGCAAAGAGCCAAGATACCCTTCAACAGATGAATGGATAAAGAAGATATGGTCCATATATACAATGGAGTATTATGCCTCCATCAGAAATGATGAATACCCATCTTTTGTATCAACATGGATGGGACTAAAGGAGATTATGCTGAGTGAAATAAGTCAAGCAGAGAGAGTCAATTATTTGGTTCACTTACTTGAGGAGCACAAGGAATAACACAGAGGACATTGGGAGATGGAGAGGAGGAGTGAGTTGGGGAAAATCAGGGGTGGGGGAGACAAACCATGAGAGACTATGGACTCTTAGAAACAAACTGAGGGTTTTGGTGGGGGGGTTGGGTGGGTCTGGTAGTGGGTATTAAGGAGGGTACGTATTGCATGGAGCACTGGGTAATGTGCGTAAACAATGAATTTTGGAACACACAAACAAAATAAATAAAATTAAATTAATAAAAAGAATTTCTACTGTAAACTTATTGCCACATTCTTCAATATCTCCTGGAGGCAGCTCAATGCGATTCCAGGAGCAAGAAAAGAATGTTAGAAAACAATTGGGCAATATAATAATTAGAATTAAATTATTCATCATGTTTGACCTGGTAATTCTACTTTTAAATTTATCCTTAGGAGCTAATATAAAATATAAACCAATATTTATGCAAAGATGTTCCTTGCCTATAAAAAAAAGGATATGTCCAAACAAAAACAATCTGAATATAAGTAGATAAAACTATGAAATATTAAAATGATTATATAATTTGATGCAGACATTAAAGTTATGTGAGCCAACAAACAATAACACAGGAAAATACATAAGTATATTTAAAAATGAAAATGTATTTGTGGTACTCTAAAACAAGATGTACCAAAGTTTAAACACTATTACTCTGGGCTCAGTGGTATCTGAATCCTGTCTTATTTTCTACCATATTTCTTATTCTCTTGTCTATATTTTTTAATCATAAACAGAAAGTACTTGCATGACTGGGGGGGAAAAAAAACCCAAATCCTAAATACCAATTCTGGCACATTTCTTCAAAAGATTTCATAACCCCCAGATATTTCCCATGATATTTTGAGACACCACGTTACACCAGTTAGAATGGCCAAAATCAACAAGACAGTAAACAACAAGTGTTGGAGAGGATGTGGAAAAAGGAGAACCTTCTCACACTGTTTTTGGGGATGCAAGGTGGTGTAGCCACTTTGGAAAACAGTGTGGAGGTTCCTCAAAAAATTAAAAATAGGGCTACCTTATGACCCTGCAATTCCACTACTTGGTATTTACCCCAAAGATATAGTTGTAGTGAAAAGAAAGGCCATATGTACCCCAATGTTCATAGCAGCAATGGCCACAATTGCCAAACCATGGAAAGAGCCAAGATATCCTTCAACAGATGAATGGCTAAAGAAGATGTTGTCCCTATATACAATGGAATATTACTTGGGCATCAGAAAGGATGAATACCCAATTTTTGCATCAGCATAGATGCGACTAGAAGAGATTATGCTGAGTGAAATAAGTCAAACAGAGAAAGTCAATTATCATATGGTTTCACTTACTTGTGGAGCATAAGGAATAACATGGAGGCCATCAGGAGAAGGAAAGGAAAAGTGAAATTAGGGGATATTGGAGGGGGAGACAAATCATAAGAGACTGTGGACTCTGAGAAACTGAGGATTTCAGAGGGGAGAGGGGGGTGCAGGGATGGATAAGCCTGGTGGTGGGTATTATGGAGGGCATGTATTGCATGGAGCACTGGGTGTGGTACATAAACAATGAATCTTGGAACACTGAAAAAATAAAATTACATTTTAAAAAACTTGCTAAAATTAACAAAGTCACATCATTAATTAATTGAAATTCCTTTTCACTAAAATGGAAAGCAAAATTCTTATTTAAATGACTATCACTTGGAGGAAAGCCACAATCTGGAAATTGATTGCAGGGATGAGGGCCAGTATAGGTGCAGAACTTAGCAATGGTAGTTGGGGAGGGGCAACTTGAAAACAGGTATGCTTGAAGCCTGGGAGGCTGGAAGTGGCACTGTAGAGAGAGACCACCTGCCTCTCCAGCTGGATGCTTGGGGTGAAGATTCTATCCCTATCTGTGTTCTCTAGGGGAAAGATACAGCTTACGTGGACCATGGTCCAGTCTTTCTGTGGCCAGAGAGTGAGTTTGGTGATGTCTGTGATCAGCAGTGATACTGTCGAAAGGACAGCAGAGTGGGAGGCTTCTAGGTGAGATGCCATAAAACCACACTTCAGCAAAGTAAAAATGCAGCTGGCAATGGGGAGAAACCTATCAGTTCACTCTCAAGGGGAGAGGACTTGGTGATGCCAACGGTGAGGTTAAGTAGAACTGATAAAACTCTTGCTTCTAAATCAGGAAAAGAGATGGCACTGGGGAGAGGGACAGGCACCTCAAAAGTTCTACTGAGGGGGAATTATGCTGTCCTGTGTTTCCTGGACTCCTTAATTTCCCAAGACCCTGAGAGAATTTCAGGAAACTCACATGCAGTGTTACTTTTCCCTTTAATCCCAGAGAAGCTTCATACAACACTGATAAACTTCCCAGTGTTGAGATCAATCAAATTCTCCCCTATGCCTTGAAATAGGTTTTATTTCACAGTGATAATTTTAAGACTGTGTAATATTATATCAGGTTGATGTAACATTATATATGTATATATGTAATATATACATATACATATGTACATATAATACATATATATGTATGTATATAAAATCCTGATGTTGGGCATTTACACTGCTTTCCAATATTTTATCTTTAGAAATAGTACTAAGATTTTTTTTCATCTGTGAACAATTTCCATTTGGTAAGTTCCTAGGAATGAAAATGCAGGATTTCTCTTGATTTGATTTGCAGCTCATTCTCCGAAATGCTTCTAATAATTCATAAAGATAACATAATACGTGTAAGGACCTATTTAGCCAGAGCGACTCCATCTTGGTTAAAAGCCATTTTGTTGTTTATGCAGTAAAACTTAAACTGACCCTGCCCCCTCCCCCCAGAGAAACTTACTTAGAAGCAAGTCTGGGAAACCAGTAAAATATGGTCAGCTAGTTCCTCATAACAGAGCCCAGAATACAAGGCCAGGTCGGCCAGTTCTTGATAACAGAGCCCAGAATACAAGGACGAATCAGGCCAGGTGGAGACATCCAACCAGTAAGAAACACACATACTTTTTCCCTAACCACCAAAGAATGTAAAACCCGCTGTTTGGGCGCCAACCTTGAGCACCAATTCTGACCAGAGTAATAGGTTAGTTCAAACAGCGACTATAGGGTAAATTGTAATTCAATTGGCCACCTGCGTGTGACCTAACGTGACTACAATCTCATTGGCCACCTATGTGTGGCCAGACTTTTGCTCTATAAAAGGTAGTCAGTAAGATGGGGAGGGGTCCCCCTCTTCGGAGGCGGCCCTGACCTGTCAGTCAGTCGATTCTTGAGCCTGTAAGCTGGGGGTGGTCACTCTCTTCGGAGACGGCCCTGGCCGGTCAGTCTGACTTCTAATACTTGGCATAGAATAGAGCTTTGCATAACTTTCACCTTGTCTCAGTCTTTTTCCCCTGACCAATCAGTCTAACTTCTATTACTTATCATAAAACATAGCTTTAAATAACTTTCACTTTGTCTCAGTCTCGTTTCGTTTAATAACTGACCTAACAATGAGGATGTTCCAATTATTATGGATGTTCCATAATAAGGATGTTCAAAATTCTGCCATAACAAAATATCACAACTGGGTGGCTTAAACACCAGAAATTTATTTCTTACAGTTCTGGAGGTCCAAGATCAGGGTGCCAGCAGGATTGGTATCTAGTGAGGTCTCTCTCTTTGAGCTGCAGATGGCCTCCTCCCTGTGTCCTTTTATGGCCTTTCCAAGGTGAGTGTGGGGAGGGAGAGAAATCCAGAGAAAACCTGGGGTGAGTAAGCAAGCTCTCAGGTGTTTCCTCTTATAAGAGCACTAATCCCATCATGAGGGAGCCCCGTATGGAAGACACAAGTGACTTCTACTCATCTTAGGTTATCAGCTGGGACTCTAACAAAATTAAGGATTAACAAGAGAAAAACAGTTTATTAGCAGATGCAGTGCCCATCACCCGGGAGAAACCAAAACCAAAAATGACTTAAAATAGTGACTTATAATTACAGCTTATATGGTACCTTCCGCAAAGAGTAATAAATCTGTAGAGAAATGACAGGAAAAGGAAAGTAGTTGTAGGTCCAGGAGTGGTAAGCTGTGGGAAGGTAAATGTATGGGATGAAAGTAACGGGGTTCAGGTTTGTTTACAAATTCTTGTGAGGCCATCTCCGGGCTGATAAGACTCAGTCTTCAGTAAAAGGAGAATTTATATCATTCCCTCAGGCAGAAAAGGAGGAGCTCTTTCCGCATTAGCTTTTTCTTAGCTGCTTTCAGCATAAAATATTTGTCATGTCCAGAAGGCATATCTGGGGTAACATATTCTGGTTTCCCTCTACCCCATTTTCACGACCTCATCTAAAGCTAATGACCTCCCAAAGGCTCTATCTCTGAATACTATCACACTGGGGATGAGTGTTTCCGCCTACGCATTTTGGGGGGGAAACAATTCAATCCATAGCACCCCCCTTTAGGTATTGTGTTTTCTTATTTTTTGGATGAATTCTGTGCATATGAAATGATGCCACATGAAGACCTTCTGCAGCTTTATCTTCATTCCTTCCTACCATCTTCCTCTCAGTAAATTTGCCTTCACTTATAATCACTTGGCAAATATCTATTGAGCGTCTCTTAGGAACATTTTGTAGAGATGAAGAATCAACATGAATGAATGAAGTCCCTGCCCTCAAAGGAGCTTATATTGTAGAATAGTAGAAAAAACAAAAATATACAAGCCAATAAAGAAGATGATATCAAATAGCGGTAAGTGCTATTAAGAAAAATGAAAGCGGAGTGAACATAAATTATGCCAATGGAAGTTCTAAGTCCGCATTTAAGAGCTCTGGAAGAGTTGGGGAGGATAAGGCAAGGCATTAGCAAGTAGAGGCTCAAGGGAAAGTTATTATTAAGATGACTGTTATTAACGAGGCTGTTCTGTCCAAGTATTTTGTTATTTTATATGGTTATCAAAAATGTGTGGGCGCTGGGTGTAGGGTACAAAACACAATTGAAACAGTCATCTAGTTTTGCTCGATCCTTTGACAAAATGCTTTTTTCCACCACTGAGAACTTAATTTTATCTCCAAGTTTCTGAGACTTTGCTAGACCTCTGAACATCTAAAAATTTTTCCCCCAAAGATAAAGATTTTAAGTTGCTTCTCCTCAAACCCAAGCTACTGTGATTTCAGGAGTCCTACTTCTGAAGTCTAGTAAGATTTCCAGGGTGCCTTTTAGATATTAGACATGCACATCCTATTTTTAAAAACGGCAGTATTAAAAGAAAGACAACAGGCCCCAGATGGAGTCATTTGTGCTAAGGCCCACGTTGCAAAACTAAGACTTAATACTGAGTTAATCACAGTTTTAACCTCTCCTAGGAGTGGAGTATCAGACCAGTTATCTGTGTATCACCGGGTCAGCATCATGAAATCATCTGCCTTCATAGGCCCCTCAGTTCACTAAAGGAAGGTGACCTTGACACAAACAGTTCATTCTGCTACTATCTTCCTTGTCCTGCTCCCTTCTGTCTATGAAAGTCTTTCATTCTGTGCAGCTCTTCAGAGCTTTTTTTTATGTGCTAGCTGGGATGCTGCCCAATTCATTAATCGTTGAATAAAGCCAATAAGAAGATCTTAAACATTTACTCAATTGAATTTTGGTTTTGTTGTTCTTTTCTTTTTAACAGAGAGGAGAAGAAAGTGCTCATTAGGAGATCCTCTGCAGAGATTGTGTTGTCAGGAAAGCACATCCAAAGAGCTTCCAAACAGACCACAATTAAAAAAAAAAAAAAAGTGGAAGGAAAAGAAAATTAAAATCACTACCTCACTTTTTTTTATTGTTTGGCCAGCCCTGCACAAAGAATTAGGATGCGTGCTGCACATTTGAAAGTTGCTCAGAGAATGGATCTTAAAAGTTCTTATCACAAGGAAAAGAAACTTTTATAACTATGTATGGTGACGGATGGTAACTAGACTTACTGTGGCAATCATTTCACATCAGAAACACATAATGAATCATTATGCTATACACCTGAAGCTAATATATATTAATTATCCTTAATTAAAAAGAGAGAACGTGTCTAAGTGTAAACACTTTAGTCTGTATTATTTGTTCTCCTCCGCTCCTTTCTTTTATGTCACTATCACAGTGTTCTTACATTTCCATTTTACCAGGCCAGTTTTAATGGCAAACAAAGGAAGATAAGGTGGAAATGAGAATCTGTATGATATGGTATGATTTCAATGGCCTAAACAAGTTAACCTGGACCAAAACATATATACATACATACATACACACACACACACATATGCACACACACACATACATACATATAGCTATGGATATGGACAGAGATATAAACAAATGGATTACTTTCTCACACCTAGATGTTGTCTGAAATTAATTTAATGTCAGAGAAAGCATTTCAGATCCCCAGGCCTCTGAAGGGTAAACTCCAAGTGAGAATATTTACAGAGATAATGATTTAATGGTTCCCTCTAGAGGTCTTTCCATTTAGAAGGAGAAAGGTAAAAATACAAATAACTTGATGCAAGAACTGCCGCTAATGTTACGGGCAGCCCGTGGGCTGCCTCAGTCCTCTGATTTTGGTGGGCTGTCGCAGTCCTTACCAACGTTATTATTCTCATTTGAATGTCTTACTGACCAGGACCTGTGCTCTTCAGCTGGCTGTGGATACTGCCTATCCATTCTTACATTTGCCTTTTCTACTTTGCTTCTTAGCATTTGAATTTGACTGTGTGATGGAAGAAAAGCAAGCCTTTTGGTACAGAGTCTGAGGCCCCTGGAACAAAACAGATGAACAAAAGAAAAAAAAAAGTAGATACACAGGTGCATCGCATACATGCCAGGGAGCTCTCACAAGAAACACGAAGACCTAAAGAAATTAGAAACTGAACAGCTTTTATACTAAGTTGAACAAAAAGTAATAAATTGTGAAACTGTGACCAAAGGGCAGGAGACTCGGGCCGCTGAAGGCAAAAAACAAAACAAAACTAAACTAAGAAGGCAGGGGTTAGTTTAACTAGTGCTTGTTTGCAGATTCCTCTGGTGCCATCTCTGGGCTGATTTAAGAGTCCAAAATCCTCCCCCATAAGGAGACTTGAAATCTGGTCTTTAGGCAGAAAAAAAAAAGAAGACAGAGCTCTTCCTGCATTGGCGGCTTCTTAACTGTCTACAGCTCAAAATAATATTTGTGAAAGAGGCATATTTTGCGGTGACATATTCTGGTTTCTTTAAAGAGCACTGACACAAATTTATTCATTCATCAGGGAGCAGACATTTCTCAAATGCCTACCAAAGGTGCAAGCGTGATGGTTGGCAAGGTGAGGGACAGAAAGAGAATTCAGATGTAATCACTGCCTATGGTAAGCTCAGACTTCTAGAAGTGTGTTTCAGAGAGAGATGCTGCTTCCCCACTCCTGAGTTTTCTTTGTATGTGAAGAGTCTGCAAATAGTAACTTCTTACCTCCCTCCACTTTTTTATATATTCTACCCTAAGAAAGATAGAGTGGCCACCTGTTTGGATAATTTGGAACCTACAGGAGGAATCTGGGTATGCCTGGCTCGGTTTTACTTTCCTTTTGAAGCAAGCTAACTACAGGGTTTCATTATTTCAAACATACTTGGTTCTCACTTCATTTGCAAACCTGAATAGTTTTTATTAACTAATAGAGGTGTTACTTTGGTATCCCAAGTTTATGTTTTATCTTATTTCTAAATCTCTTAAAAAATTATAAATTTTATGGAGTTCCTTTTATAACTCCAATTGAGCATAACAGATACATTTAAATTATATTTCAAAACAAGCTTGAGATGTGTCATGTAAAGAAAACAAAGGCTGTCTGTTTTCTGTTGATGACATTAGAAAAGGGGGAATTCGAACTTGAATTTAAGTAGGGGTAATATTTGGCTGGTGAGAGAGGGGAAGACCATCCAGGTAAGTGCTATAATACATGCAGAGTCAGAAAATCCCAAATAAATGCAGCATAGAGAACAGAGTAATTCGAATTGGATGCAACATATAGCAAGTCAAGGAGAAATTGCAGTAGTTGCCAATGATGAAAAGCTATAACTTCAGGGTAAAACAATTAGTTTTATTCCGTTGGAATATGAGAACTACTGAAGGAATGTTTAAGAGTAGGGAAGAAGCATGAACAAAACTTTATTCATAAAAATAGTTTGGGAGTTATAATACATGTCATCTGGGCTTCCCTGCTTCCAGGCTATCTGAGTCCCGACTCCTGAATCTTGATTCTACAGGCCCTTGAAAAACCAAATGTCACCCAGTGGTTCCTGAAATTTCAGGGAGCTTATTCCTCATTCTCCGCCTTGTCTCCATAGACCCCCTAGCCACACATATAGCCTTGTCTGCATCAATAATGTGTAGCATAGACCATTATTAACTTCCATGAAAAACGACTGATCATAAGGCTACGTCTTTCATGAGTTTAACAACACTGAAGGGAGAACTCAGTTCAGCAAACGTCTGAGGCTTTCCAGCATCTTTCCAGCACCTCTTCCCTCCCACATGCTTCAGGGAATCTGTATCTCACAAATCGGTTTGGGCCCTGGAGGCTGAAGAGGCCATTTCACCCCAGAATTCAAACTTTATCTATTTATCTACCTAGCATCTGTTTTTTTTAATGAAACCATTCAAAAGTTGATGATATCATGATACTTCATCCTTCACTATTGCCAGCATGTACATCTAAAAATAAAGACATTATTTTATAAAATCCAAAGTTTTCCTGGCTTTGTAAATTGGCATTATTTTAAAAGTATCACCCTGTCCACATTTGCATTTTAAATGGTTTAGGTTTTATCTTTGTTACTGGTTTCTGGCAGTTTGATTCTACTAAGATCATGTTGTGTGGCTTTCTTTGTGTTTGTTTTGCTTAAGTTTCTTTGACTTTATTGGGGTCTGTGGATTTGTCTTTTTCTAGCAGATTGGGAACATTCTCAGCAATTATTTATTTAAATGGTTCTTAATACTTAACAAAGAAATACAAACCTCCTTTCACACTTATGGGATACTGTTTGATGTTTAGGCCACAGGGCACTGAGAGACACATTGAGAAAGTGCTGAGTTAACAGAAGGGAGAAGACAATAATGCTGATTTGATAATAACTGAAAAAGGAGGTCATTTTTCCAAGATTGAGTGATTCTTACACAAGGAGGAAAGCTAATACTAGTCCTAAATATGGCTCATTAAAGATACCAAGTAGACCAAACAGCCAAATGAAATTATTGACCATCCTCTAAAAAATATAGTGTAATTGCATACCAAGAATCTCAAATAGCTTTGAGGCACTGCATGGTATAGATCTCATTCATTTCCTCTAGCTCCAGTTTCTTAAATTAGGAATCAGTTTGTACGTAAAGGTATAATAATATGCCAAAGAGGCTCAAAGAAGGTAGTCAGTTAGAAATAAGCTTGGAAAAAAGGACAAAAATATTATGCTTTAGTAGGAAGAAATGACAGACAATATATGTGGTTTATATCAATTCCCAAGCCAGTGGCATTATGTCTGGAAAATCTATTACATAAATAATTGAATAGTTATTAAGCTTTTAAAGAGTTTATACCATAATCTTAAGAATCTAGTAATTAAGCTTACTAGTCATTACAAGGAGTGTTACATATATGGGTTGTTTGAACTGAAATACCCCTGTACTCATCATGGGTTTTATGTATAGGCCACAAAAACTGAATATGGCTGATACATATAAGAAAATTATTTAAAAGCTAGAGCATGGCTCACAGAGGTGCAAAGAAAGTTGTAGCATCCATGGTCACAAGCATGCCACAGATCACTATGGTAAGGACAATGGCATCTTTACTGCTGAGCCCTGCAAACTGCAGACTGTACCACACGGTTACCTTGAGGAATCTATGCCCGACTCTCACCAACAAAACAGATTTTTTATGCAACTCTCCCCCAACCCCCCACCCCTGGTGATGAGTTCTCACTTTAATTCAAAGCCTGTATGCTGGCTGCAAGAAAGTTCTGGAAAATTTAATAGATGACCCTTTCATCTTCTATATTAGGACTATCTTTGTCTCCCATCAATACAAAAATGTCTGGGAAAACTTTAAAGTAGGATGAAGACAATGTTTGTATGTTCCAGCCATTTAAATATGAGTACTTTGGGTTAAGGCATTATTACCAGTATTCTTTGCTTTAAATGCATGAAAAGTATTATAGTATTATATGTTATCACACTTTTGCCATTAACACTTTTAAGATTTTATTTATTCATTTGAGAGAGAATGAGAGAGAGACAGAGCATAAGCAGGGGGGAGAGGAAGAAGCAGACTCCCTGCTAAGCAGGGAGCCTGACTGGGGCTTGATCTCAGGGCCCTGGGATCATGACCTGAGCCAAAGGCAGATGCTTACCTGACCAAGGTGCCCCTGCCATTAACACTTTTGAATCACAAAACGTTTGTCCAGTTTACATTCTAATCAAGACTGTGCATCTTACTCATTTACTTTTTCTGTCATTCTCATTTACTTTTGATTTATAAGTTCTCAAATGACCTTACAAATATAGAATGTTATGACTTTACAAGTCCTGTATGTTACAATATCAGGAATCAAGAGTCTTTTGTTCTTGAGTAAAATCTGCCCCTAATAGCTATGTGATGTTGGAAAAAGCCATCTTTTTTTACACTAGGTTAGGATATCAGAAAATGAACAGGTAGGGTCTTTAATTTGAATGTTTATTTAGAGCAGGAATAAGCCAGGTAGTCAGACTAATATTGGGATTATATACTTACAGAGAGTCTATATATGCCATTAACTGAATTTCATTCTTATCTCATGGGATCCTATTCAACTTTTTAAAATTAATATTGTCATATTTACTTTTATAAAGAAATATGAAATTCATGTATTCTGACTACCTTCTGTACAAACCTCACACATTTTAAGTGATGTGGACATTATTCGAAACAATGGTTGCCGTGTTCTCAAGCACGTGTGTGTTTACAATACCATTCTGCCTCTTGGACTGCCTACGTCTTAGACCCATTTAATCCATCCCAGTAAAAAAGGATATTGGTCACATCCATCACCACCTTTCACTTGTATCACCTACATCCAGAGAGAAGGGGTTTATCTCTATTTGCTGTTAATCTTTGCAAGTGGGATAGTCTCCTATGGATGTCAGTGCGTGGGTAGACTTGATGGCCCATGCTTTACTGTTTATGCAGGCTCAGAAATACACATTTATTAAGGCTGGAAGAGGAAATGTTAGTTTATGAACCAGAAACTAGAGCTGTGAGGAAATTCTTTCAGTATAATATCTAGGCTTTGAGTTTGCAGGCCCAGATATGTGCCAAAAAGAAAAAGGGGATTTGGGAAGGGAGATATTTAACTTTCTCACTACCAGTAATGGCTTGTCTTTTATGTTGGGAGAATAGAGTTATCAACATGAAGTATGTCACAAGTGCCCTGAATTGTAGCATTTTTTGTTTTGTTTTGTTTTTTTCTTTTCTTTCTTTCTTTCTTTCTTTCTTTCTTTCTTTCTTTTTTTTTTTTTTTGTTCTTGTTTGTTTGCTTTTTTTATTTTCTGCTAGCTTGGTACTCTGCTAGTGCAATCACCTATAGCCATCTGTGATTCAAGGTCAAGTTATGACTTTTCAACATGAAAAAGTCAGGGAAAGAAATTATTCAAATAAAACAAAAGTGGTCAAAATACGTATACATATTACTTGGCCCATTTGATTCATTTCTTTTATAAGTCAATAAAATTATTAGACTTCTTTCTATATTCTGGGTCTCCTATACTCTGTTCTATATTCTACTCTATATTCTATACTATGGTCCAGGGAATAATTTAATGTGTGAAGTAGACACCCAAGCAAATCATTATAATACATGATAGCCTGGGAAGTTTAATATAGGGTGTCCAAAAAGTCTTGAAGCCATTTTAGCTTCAATAACTTCAGAAGGACAAATGATACAAACTTATAAAAATAATCCAAAAATTTAATTATTTCAAGGTCTTACAGATTTATTTATTTTTGTGCATTCTGTGTAATAAATTTTAATTTTTTTTTTTTTGCTTTGGTCCATCTGATTAAAAATAGCACAGGTTGACTAAAAAATTAAAATTAAAGCTTTAATGAATATATACATAATTGAAATGGTAAACTTTCCAGCTGATGTTTATTTTGTAACATTTATGCTTATGAAGTTAATAAAATTTAAAACTGCATAATATGGGGCACCTGGGTGGCTCAGTGGGTTAAACCTCTGCCTTCGGCTCAGGTTATGATCTCGGGGTCCCAGGATCAAGCCCCACATTGGGCTCTCTGCTCAGCGGGGAGCCTGCTTCCCCCCACCCCCCCGCCTGTCTCTCTGGGTACTTGTGATCTCTGTCTGTCAAATAAATAAATAAAATCTTAAAAACACCCTGCATAATACTTGACACAGACTACATTAAAGAGATGCACAAGATACTTTAGAAACATAGAAGGTCAGGCTCTGTAGATGTCATTTTAGAAGACAAGGAATTAGCAGAATGAATTATGGAGAGGATATTATGAATGGAGGAGATGGTATGAGGACGGAAAAATAAGGACACTTTAAGTGTGACACACAGCCCGTCCACATATCCACAATGTTGACTCCTACTTCCTTCTTACTCCCCTTCATTCATTGAAGGCTTCTATCTAGTCCAGCTTTGCTTTCTATCACAGTCCTTGCCATCATTTTCAATGCCTTCAACATCTATGTGGATGATGTAAGCAATACGGAATTTTTCCCCAGTTACCCTTCACTACTTTCTACCTCCACCTCCAAGCTCACACACATTTTGGGTATTTTCACTGCCAGAAAATGTACCCCTCATGAGCCATAATCTCTCATTCTGACCCCTACTTCTTTTTCTCCCCGATTGCTTGCTCAAAAAGACTCAGGAGACTTCTCTGGGTAATCTTCATGACCTCAGTGAGGCTAATCAACTGACTCCTCAAATTTATCTGTTCAGAATGTCCACCATTATACAGAGGAACATAATGGAAAAGGAAAGATCAGTCAGATCATAAGTGCACTTGACATCTTTAATGTGATTTGAGTATCTTGGGATATAAAAAGGCCCCAGCTATGCCTGTGCATAGGCAGAGGAAAGCTTGTAACTCGCAGGGAACATGTTTCCTTTCAAATTAAACCCCTTTGACTCTGAACTCTAAAAATAGGAGGTCATTTATTAGGTCAAAATTATTAGATTAATTAACACTATGCTTTTCTTCCCCTGCTTTCCCTCACTGACACTACCTGCTCAGACAGCGCTCTGCAGGCATATGGGTTCATCTGTTGAAAAGCAACAACAACAAAAACAGATTTTGGGTCCCCCTGATGCAGAAGAGATAAGATCTCTAGGATTAAGGTTAGAAACACAGTGGCATTAGGAGTGAAGATATTGATGCATATGCTATCAGAACATACAGCAAGTTTTCAACATCAATCTCTAGAACAGCCAAAATTTCCCATCTCAATGGTATTACTGGTGGGTATGGTACTTCAGCTTTATATATTTTTAAGTTTTTATTTTAATTCCAGTTAGTTAACATACAGTGTTATATTAGTTTCAGGCATACAATATAGTGACTCAACAATCAGCTTAATTTTCTAACCAGCTAATTTCTTCTTTATATCTGAGAAGTGAGGAACTACTAATTTTATCAGTCCCAATACTATGATAAAATCTTTACATTTAATCAAATCTGTCTAGAGTGTGCTTTGCCTTTTATGTTTGAAACTTCTGTGATTATGGCCAGCTATAGATATAGAAATGTTCTGTACCTTCTAATCAAACATAATTTTCTGGATTTTTCCATGTTTTCCCACCATATACTTTAGACACATTGAAAATGTTAGATATATTTTTAGAAATTTTAACCAACGTTCCACTACTGCTTCTAATTTTGTGAATTTAGGTATCTTATATTTTCATTTAACAGAAAAACAACAATGCAGGCTTTAACTGCAAAAATTCGATTATTGTACATCTATAACGTGAATAGTTTTGAAAATTAGGACACACTGTATATATACCAATATGTATTTGTCTTTAAAAAAAAAATCATGTGCCCTACATAGAAGACTTGTCTAAAATGGAATTTCTCTGTGTATTTTGGTAACAAAAATGTTAAATTGTGAGTGTTATAGAAACCTAAATCTGGAATTTTATATAGTCTCTTTGGGGTCAAAACAGGTAACCGGAAGAGTGGACAACAAACAAGTTACAATCCATAGTGATAATTTGGATCAAAACAAAGAATTAACTCTTGCGATAATGAATTTAACTATTTTAAAAACCAAAAGTCAGTAATGTAAGTTAAAATAGGATCCAAGGAAGAAACAAAGCAACACTGAGTATAAATCCAAGCCCCAAACTGCAGCCCATTAAAGCATCATCAATACTTTCAGCTGTTTCTAACCACCTGAGACTAATTCTCAATGTCTGCAGAGAGTTTATTGTCTTTTGCATGGTAGCCTTTTAAAGCAGTTAGCACTGAGGCATCATTTGCATGACCTTCAAGAAATAACCTTTTACGGCAAGGCCTCCCCTGAAATAAAAGAAAAATGTTCTATTGATAAGATAAATAATCCTACCCTATTTCTGCTGTAAGTTTAATCAATTTTCCTAGTAAGTATGAAAATATTTTGAATTAGTCATAGTGAATTTAAGATCATGTTACCTCTCACTACGTGGCTGTGATCAGTCAGTATCTCTTAGTAACACACATTCTCACATTGAGGAATTCTGATCAGACAGGATAGGTGATGAAGGTCAGCATAGAATTGTATACTTGCTAGATGCTAGCTATCATGTGGTTGCTATCAGGATACATGTCATTTATTTTTATTATTGGACTGTTTTGATGGAATGGCAAGGAAAAGTAAATATTTTGTTTCTTCATTACTATCTCCAAATATTTTTGAATTATTACTTATGTGTATTGGTTATATTTCAAAAAAGTAAATTATTTTAATAAAAGCTTCAAAGTTTTTTTTTAAAGTTTTTTTTTTATTTATTTGACAGAGAGATCACAAGTAGGCAGAGAGGCAGGCAGAGAGAGAGGAGGAAGCAGGCTCCCTGCCGAGCAGAGAGCCCGATGCAGGGCTCGATCCCAGGACCCTGGGATCATGACCCGAGCTGAAGGTAGAGGCTTAACCCACTGAGCCACCCAGGTGCCCCAAAAGCTTCAAAAGTTTTGCATTAGAAATAAATCTGTGGAGTGTCACTTCCAGTAATGGCAGAATATTTCATATCAGATCACCATCTTACCAAAAACAAGTAAAAACACTAAACAAAATATTTTTAAAAAAATCCAAGGACACTGGACATTTTTTCCTGATTTGTCAATGATTAGTTGACCATAGAGGTGAGGTTCCATTTCTAGAGTCTCTATTCTGTTCCATTGGTCTATGTGTGTTTTTGTGTCCATACCATGCTGTCTTGGTGATCACACCTTTGTAATGTATCTTGAAGTCAGGCAACATGATGCCCCAACTTTGTTTTTCTCTTTCATCCTTCCCTTGGTGATTCAGGGTCTTTTCTGGTTCCATAAAAATGTTGGGATATTTTGTTCCAGCTTTGAAAAGTGTAGATAGTTCTGGAGAGGACAGACATTTTAACAAGATTTATTCTTCCAATCCATGAGTATGGAACATTTTTCCATCTTTTTTGTGTCTTCCTCAATTCTTTCATAAGTGTTCTGTAGTTTCTAGAGTTCAGGTCCTTTATGTATTTAGTTAGGAAAAAAATATCCAATGGGAAAAATACAGCTGGGAAATAATTGTGGTGCTGGGAAAATTGGACAGCTACATATAGAAGAATAGAAACTGGACCATTCCCTTACATCATACCCAAAGATAAAGTCAAAATGGATGAAAGGCCTCCTTGTGAGGCAGGAATCCATCAAATTCCTAGAGGAAAACATAGGCATTTACCTCTTCATCACAGGCGACAGTAACTGCTTTCAGGACACATCTCCAAAAGCAAGTGAAACAAAAGCAAAAATGAACTTTTGGGACTACATCAAGAGAAAAAGCTTCTGCACAGCAAAGCAAATAGTCAACAAAACTAAGAGGCAGCCCATGGAATGGGAGAAGATAATTGCAAATGACATCATGGATAAAAGGCTAATATCCAAGATCTACAAAGAACTTTTCAAACTCAACACTCAGAAAACTAATAACCCAGTTAAAAAATGGGCAGAAGACACGAACAGATAATTCTCTAAAAAAGACATACAAATGACTAACAGGCACAAGAAAAAATGCTCAACATCATTGGCCATCAGGGAATACAAATCAAAACCACAATGAGATACCATCTTACACCAGTTAGAATAGCAAAACTAACAAAATAGGAAACTACAAATGTTGGTGAGGATGTGGAGAAAGGGCAACCCTCTTACACTGTTGGTGGGAATGCAAGTTGGTACAGCCACTCTGGAAAACAGTATGGAGGTTCCTCAAGATGTTAAGAATAGAACTACCCTACAACCCAACAATTGCACTACTGGGTATTTACCCCAAAGATACAGATGTAGTGAAAAGAAGGGGCACGTGCACCCCAATATTCACAGCAGCAATGCCCACAATAGCCATATTATAAAAGGAGCTGAGAAGCCCTTCAAATGTGTATGGATGAATGGATAGAGGATGTGGTACATATACACAATGGAATATTATTCAGCCATCAGAAATGATGAATACCTACCAATTCCATTGACATGGATGGAACTGGAGGGGATTATGTTAAGTGAAATAAGTCAAACAGAGAAAGACAATTATAATATGGTTTCACTCATATGTGGAATATGCAATAGCAGGGAGGACCATAGGGGAAGGAAGGGAAATCCAAAGGGGGAGAAATCAGAGAGGGAGATGGAGAGGGAGATGAACCATGAGAAACTATGGATCCCGAGAAACAATCTGGGGGTTTCAGAGGGAAAGAGGGTGGGGGTAGGGGGGTAAGAGGATGATGGGTATTGAGGAGGGCATGTGCTGTGATGAGCACTGGGTATTATACTTAACTAATAAATCACTGAACACTGTATCAAGGACTAATTATGTACTATACAGTGGCTAACTAAACATAATAAAAAAATAAAATCCAAGGATACTGAAGAGTGGCCAAATGTAAGCAAATTCTAGAAGGGAGGCAACATTTGGACTTTTTTCATTTAGTAGCTTTTTGTCAGAGAACATGGGGAAAGTTTCCCTGTTTTGTGAATTTTCATTTGGTGCGGGTCCCAGTTTTTGTCCTGAGGGCTGGAGAAAACTGAGAAAAGGAATATCACATTCCTACTGCTTCAGGAATGCTAGTATAGTGTTCACCATGACCACAACAGCTGCAAAGTGAAACATAAACTCTCTCCAGCGATCTGATGACCTATGCAGTATACATTTATGGGGCAGACTCCAGAAAACACAGCGAAATTTAACAGAACTGAACAGAGATTTTAGCATCTGCCGGCTGCAAGGGAGAAAGAGTTTAGAGGTTGAATTCGACAATGGTAACACCCTGCTGAGAAGAAAAAAAAAAATCAGTACTCTGTAGAGCATACCAAAATTAACAGAGATCACAGATTTTATGACTTATCCAAAGTTGAACTTAAAGGCTGTGATCAATCACAGTGAGTGACTTGACCTTTGGGGAAAAAATACCAGTAGTAAGAACTGACTATATCCTTCATTAGTCACAACTTGTCAACTTGTTTGGTACCACCAGGATATTAATGATGAGGAAACTGAGGCTTTATAATGTTACACAAAAATACTCTTACCCATAAAGTCAATAAGCAATAGAACCACTGTTCTCAGACCGTTAGTTCCAACACTAAAAATTGAAATGTGCCACTCAAGTAATATTACATACATATGTAACCGCTGGCATGATTTCCTGAGGTTGTGCATCCCAAATGTTACATTCATGGGAATTTTCATCAGTGGAAAATCTCTAAACATCACCCACTTTTCTTGTCATTGGAAAGAAGAAATAATAGAATGGGGAAAGGTATTTCTGAAGACATAGCAATAAGAAGCTTTTCTTCTGAGCTACACACTAAACTCATAAGAGAATAACCATAATAATAACTATCACAGGATAAGTGATTTTATTATTTAAATCAAACCCAGGGCCACCTTTAGGCACTTGAACCCAGGTAGACTAACCTTAGGCAACTAATATTTTCAGTGTGCAACCTATGTGCTTTCAAGTATCTTTGGAGCCATCCGTCTCCCCACACTCTACTTTGAGTTCTATTTTATCCAGATTTGTAGGCTAAGTCCCATTTTAGTTATGGAACCATGGAGCCTGAAGCTGAAGGTATTAAAAATAGATACAGCCTATATTTAAGGACAGGACGGCAAGGCACTTCATTCAACGGTGAGAAGATGCTATATTCTAGGATAGTTATCTTGGTCCTCATTTCATTTCTTAGACTTGGCCTTCCCTTTGCATGCCAGTTCTGATGTCCATGTTTTATTTTGCCTTTTTTTCCCCCTAAATTAAAGATATGATGACCTACATAACACCACATTCATGAGGCTCTCCTTTGTTTTTGGCAATCTCTTAGGGTGACAATCAACCTAAGATCTGTCTTTATCTACATACTCCAGAACTATGTTAAATGTACTTTGGGACATCCTTAGACATTCTGGTTCTGAATATCAGGATTGGAATTTATATTGCCAATTCTTTTTCAGATATTACTATAATTTTTGATAGCCAATCAGAGTCTTCTTCTTCTACTACTCTATCTAGCTTACTTCTCTGAAGATCCTATCTTGACTGTATGAGTATGACTTGTTCAATCCTTTTCTCTCCCTGTATAATTTCAAGAATACAAAAAAATAATCTCCCAGGTATCATAATCCCAGATTTCAAGATACACTACAAAGCTGTAGTAATCAAAATAGTATGGTACTGACACAACAACAGATGCAAGATTAATGGAACAGAATAGTAAGCCCAGAAATAAACCCTCAGTTACATGGTCAATTTATCTTTGACAAAGGAGGCAAGAATATGCAATCAGAAGAAGTCTCTTCAACAAATGGTGTTGAAAAAATTGGACAGCTACCTGCAAAAGAAGGAAACTGGACCATTTTCTTACACCACACACACACACACACACACACACAGAAAACCCTCAAACATAATATACATAATATATATATTAACATATATAATGGAATATTACTCAACCATAAAATATGAAATCTTGCCATTTGCAACAACATGGATGGGTCTAGAGGGTATAATGCTAAGTGAAATAGTCAGAGAAAGACAAATACCATAGGATTTCATTCATATGTGGAATTTAAGAAATGAAACAAATGAACAAAGAAAAAAAGGGACACACCAAAAGACTCTTAACTGTAGAAAACAAACTGATAGTTACCAGAGGGGAAATGAGTGCAGCGATGGATGAAATAGGTGAAGGGGATGAAGAGTACACTCATCAGGGGCACGTGGTGGCTCAGTGGGTTAAAGCCTCTGCCCTCGGCTCAGTTCATGATCCCAAGATCCTGGGATCGAGCCCCGCATCGTGTTCTCTGGGATCAAGTCCCACATCAGGCTCTATGGGATCGAGCCCCACATTGGGCTCTCTGCTCAGCAGGGAGCCTGCTTCTCCCTCTCTGCCTGCTTCTTTGCCTACTTGTGATCTCTGTCAAATAAATAAATAAAATCTTTATAAAAAAAAAAGAGTACACTCATCATAATGAGCACTAACATACAGAGTTGGTGAATCACTATACTGTACACCTGAAACTAATATAACACTGCATGTTAATTATACTGGAATGAAAAATTTTTAAAAAAGAAAAAAATAATCTCCCAGAGTTGTGGCAGGATATATACTTCATACTGAAAAAAACACAGGTTGTCAAAAAGGAAGTTTAAAAATAATAACAATAATAATTTTAAAATCCCCCAAATGCACGCTCAATAAATTTTACAAAACAGAATTAAAAAAAATTAGAAAGTCTCAAGTAAAAACCCAGGTTAGTTACAACCAAAAGCAAATCATATTTCTTACCAGCAACACTGAATTCTAAAAGGCATTGGATACACTGCCCTCAAATATACATTTGAGACTGATTTTGAACGAAGACTTCTCTGCAAAATCAAACTATCCATAATGTATGAGAGTAAAATATATTCTTATATTTTTAAGATCTCAGAAATGTTTTCAAAAGTACTAAATCAAAATAAGGAAATCAAGAAAGAGGCAGATAAAATACATCAGAGAATCATATGAAAAAGGATGCAATGAAAGAATTCTTAGAATAACAGCAGTTCCAAATACCTGGAAAATAGTTTATACTCAATAAGCAGCATAATTTAAAAACTAGATGAGGATATTAGTGATATTTAAGAAGACATATTTGTTTTTATGCAGAAAATTCAAACGATAGACAATTTTAAACTTTAAATTTAAGCTTTTAATCTAAAAGCTGCCTATGAAATGAAAGATAAAATATAACAGAGAATTGACTGTGGCATGATTTTTGAGTAGTTAGTGCAATGTAGGAAAATATCTGCCCTGATGATATTTTTTTTTCTTCACATTTCATAAATTTAGAGAGTGGATTATATACTTAATATGTAGTTTTAACAGCCCTATTTGACTATAAATTTAATAGTTATATACCCATAAGTTTTGACTCTATTCTTACTGTTTTTTAGAACTAACTTACAGACAAAACAAGGAAGGGTTATAGTTGCATAACCTGGTGATATAAAATCAATGTGAAGTTAGTAATTATAGAAGGTGGAGAGTAGAAACCCTATGGCTCTCATCTTAAAGAAAGACTCAAAGGGAAATAATGTATAAGGAGCTGAGTTGTATAACTTCATTATTTTGGATACTCACTTCTTATCAAATATATCACTTGCAAATGTCTTGTCCCATTTGGTTGCCTTTTTGTTTTGTTGATGTTTGCCTTCACTGTGTAAAGGTTTTTGACTCTGGTGTAGTCCCAATAGCTTATTTTTGCTTTTGTTTCCCTAGACAGAGCTAGAAAAATGCTGCGAAGGCTGACATCAAAGAAGCTACTGGCTGTATTTTCTTCTATAAGTTTTATGGTTTCATGTCCCACATTGGGTCTTTAATCCATTTTGTGTTTATTTTTGTGTTCGGTGTAAGAAAAAAGTCCAGTTTCATTCTTTTGCATGTAACTGTCCAGTTTTCCCAGGACCATTTATCAAAAAGGCTATATTTTCTCCATTGTATATTCTTGCCTCCTTTGCCATAGATTAATTGACAAAAATCTGATTAAAAATGGACAGAGGACCAGAATAAATGTTTCCTCCTAAAGATGACATGCAGATGGCTGACAGATACATGAAAAGATGTGCAACATCACTCATCATTAGAGAAATACAAATCAAAACCACAATAGGGTATCACCTCACACGTGTCAGAATGGCTAAAATTGAAACCACAAGAGATAACAAGTGCTGGAGAGGAGCTGGAGAAAAAGGACCCTTTTTGCACTGTTGGTAGGTATGCAAACTGATGCAGCCACTGTGGAAAACAGTATGGAGGTTCCTCCCAAAATTAAAATTTCCATATGATTCAGTAATTCCACTACTGGGTATATACCCAAAGAAAATGAAAACACTCCTTTGAAAAGATACAAGTACCCCTATGTTAACTGCAGTATTATTTACAATACCTAAGATACGGAAGTAACCTAAGTGTCCATTCATAGATGAATGGATAAAGATGTAGTCTGTGTATACACACACACACACACACACACACACACATATATGTATATACACACACACACACACACACACACCAATGGGATATTACTCAGCCATAAAAAGAATGAGATCTTGTCATTTGCAACAACAAAAGATATATGCACCCCTATACTGGGATGCCTGGGTGGCCCAGTCGGTTAAGCATCTGCCCTCGGCTCAGGTCATGATCCCAAGGTCCTGGGACTGAGTCTGCATCAGGCCCCTGCTTAGTGGGGAGCCGGCTTCTCCCTCTGCCTGCCGCTCCCCTTGCTTGTGTGCTCACACACATTTTCTCTCTCTCTCTCTCTCTTTGAGACAAATGTATGAGTGGAATCTTTTTAAAAATTTTTTTAAAAATCTTAAAAAAAAGATATGAACCCCTATGTTAACTGCAGCACTATGTACAATACCCAAAACATGGAAGCAACTTAAGTGTCCATTCATAGATGAATGAATAAAGAAGATATGGTGTGTATATATAGAGAGATATACATCAATTTTACAACTTCTGTGTCTCTCTTATCATAGAGGGAACTCTCAGAACTGACCTGGATTTGAATCTCAGTTATGCGACTCACTAGTTAGATGGTCTTTGTAAATTATTTAACTTGATGAAGAGTCAATCATCCATTTGTAAAATGGATATTCTAAAACTGACTTCATTTAGCTACTATCAGAATTAAATGAGATCATGTACATAAAAGGTCTACACAATGCTAGGAACCTGGTAAGCACTTAAAAAAATATGTTTATGTTGTAGTTGAAGACATTAGGGGCGATCAAAACTGCAATGAGACCATACTTCACACCTATTAAGATGGTTAAAATTAGAAAAGCAAAGCAGAACATAACAGAAAGCAGAGACTTGAATAGACACTTATATGCCAATGCACATTGTAGTTATTTACAGCAGCCAAAGGGGGAAAAAAACCCGTGTCCATTATCATATGAACAGATAAATAAAATGCTGCATATACATATAATGGAATATTATTCAGCTATAAAAAGAATGAAGTTTGATACATGCTATGTACATAAACCTTGAAAACATTATATAAGTGAAATAAGCCAGATATGAAAGGAAGAATATTGTATGATTCCTCTTACATGAAATACTTGAAACGGGCTATTTTAGAGACAGGAAGCAGATTAGAGGTTACCAGGAGTCAGGATTTATTGCTTAATGGATACAGAATGTCTGTTTGGTTTGATGAAAAGTTCTAGAAATAGATATGATGGTTGCATAACATTGTGAAGGTAGTTAATGCCACTGAATTGTATACTTAAATAATACTTAAAATGGTAAACTTTGTTAGATGTATTTTATAAGTGAAAAAAATAAAGCAATATATTAAAAATCACTGAACAGTGTATTTTATTTATTTCTATTTTATTTGTGGTATGTAAATTATGTCTCCATAGAATGGTTTAAAAAAATATAACAGGAGGGTTATTCAAAATGTTTAATAATAGCAACCCAATAGGGTCAGCAAATCAGAATACATGCTGGCCATTTGCTGATTATCTGCCTGGATGTGACGTTCTAGTCACCTGCAGACATACAATCCGAAGTATTTTAATTAAATACTATCCTGCTAGCCTTTAAGAGTGGCTGCATTTTTAAAGCTTCTTCTTGAAGTGCGATATAAATAGGAAAAAAAAAATCACTTTTCATTAAGTTTAGAGCTGTGATTCACAAACTATAGGGTTAAATCTGGCCCGCCTTCAGTGTCTACGTGGACTGTGAGCCATATAGAAAAATACCCATCTTTTCAAGTTCTACTGGACAGCCTGCCTACGGGTCAATGGAACAGGGTGATCATGGGAAATCAGGATGTGTGAGGTGTAGGGCAGGAGGTAGGGGCATCTGGAGACACTCTGTCAGGTTGGTGTGCTGGCATAAATTTGGGTGATGACCATGCAGAGTTGGTAATCACAGCAGCAGCACATGAAACATGAGCAGGTGGGAATGAGACTGTTCAAACCAACATGTAAGAGGTGATTCATAAAACAAATTCCAGAAATAATTACTGTAGGTAATTAGAATGATCTTCAAACACTTCCATATTTTTAGAAAATAATAATAAGCAAATCCTCAGATATCTGAACTAGTGGAATATAAAAGTAGTAAGTACCTAGTAGGAAAAAAAAATCAAAAACTTCAAATAAATTGGAATGATTGATTAGATAAGTTATTTTAATTGGATTTTTAGCTCTAATTATTCTCTTTATATTTTTAAAGGTTATATTCAACCATGTGGAGGGTTTGGGGGGTCTGGATCTCCTCAGTTGTTTCCCCACATGAAGACAGAGAAATGAGTTTCATGTTTCACAAGTTGAAAAGAACAACTGGTTATGTGATGGATGGACTGTGTCTTTCCCAAGTCCATAGTATCACTTCCTCCCATTTGTTTCTGTGGTGTGTTTGATTGCCACTTCAATGCCCCCAACTCTATCTGATACCATCTTTTGTATTTGCTCTCTCAAGTGACTGCAGAAATAGAAGCAGCTGGTATTTCCAATTCTGAAAACCGCTGTTAAGCACTAACCTCAGGTTCAGATTGCAAATCTGTCACTGGTTGCTATTTTCCTGGAAAATGACATGTAACTCCTTTTGCTTGCCTTTTACATTTTTGAAAACTTATTTTTATTTCCTTCTAGCTGTGAGATAATAGTTAAACAAAGAATTAGTTGAAGCTAACTGAAGGGCATTTATCTTATTGAAGATGTCTACAAAATGTCCTCAATCAAATGAATTTATTGACTTCAAATAAGAAAAACCTCCATCAGCTCTTTTCTGCAAAGAAATAACATGATAGGCAGATTAAAGAGGTCTGAGAGGAAAGTGTGATGTGTGTGGATTTTAATTTGAAAATTTCAGGAGGTTTGAACACTATGTTCAAGGAAAAGAAAAACTCATGAAAGAATTGACTATTATGTTGAAAGTTATAACAAGTTAAGTACATAACTTTGATGGAGAACTTACTAGAAGCACACACAGTGTTAAGAAATCTATAAACTTTATTTCATTTCATCATTATCTTACCTGTTTAATAAGGTAAATACCATTATTATCTCCCTATAGATGAGAGCCCTTAATGAGACCTCTGGTTTCAAACCAGAAGAAATTTACCTGGAAGATGATGAGTAAATGACATATCCAGAAGCAAAAATGAGGCACATGGTACACTCTTCTTTAAGAAGAAACCTTGTGTTCTAACCTATATTATTCGTGACCTCAATACTTAACAACAGAACTCTGATGTATTAGTTAGCTGTGGCTGCCATAACAAAATAGAGACCTGGTGGCTTAAACCACAGCAAACTCTTTTCTTATAGTTCTGGAATAAGACTAAGATTGAGTTACCAGCAGGGCTGATTTCTTCTTCAGCCTCTCTCCTTGGTTTGCAGATGGTTGCCCTCTTGCAATCTCTTCACCTGGTGTCCCTCTGCACATGACAGCCTAGTGTCTCTGCCTCTTTTCCTAAGGACACCAGTCAGATTGGATTAGGGCCTTACCCTAACTGTTATTTTAATTTAGTCACCTCTTCAAAGTCCTTATCTTCAAATATGGTTACAGGTGAGGTCCATCATGAGTCTTGGGGTTTGGGACTTCAATATGAATTTGGGGGGAGCACAATTCAGCCCAAACATCTGTTTTGTCAGAATATTGGGAGTCCCAGATCAAAACCCACAAACAGCAACAACAACAAAAATCCTCCATTTTCTAAATTCTGTGGTAGATAAGAGTATATGATGTACTTTTTGCTAAGGAGATATAAGCAAAAGTAGTTGAAGAGGATACTCTTATTATTCCATATATCTATATTCCATGTGTATTTATATGAAAACAGAGACTTTAAGTAACCCACCCACATCACCACACACTTTATAAAACTGATAAAAATGGAGTTGGGATAGCATGTGGGATGTGAGGGGCAAAACTCTTACCATACATTAAACATATTCATGATCAACAGCATGAAGTAGCAGAACAGTAGAAGAAAGAAAAAAGACAGAAACAAGCACCTCTGAATCCCCTCACCAAGTTAAGCATTACCTATGGCCTACCTCCTCCCCCAAACAGATTACTTACTTAACTTCTTAATAAAAGCCACATAAAATCCTGTGCCAATGTATGGTGTGTGTGGGTGTGTGTTTATGTATGTGCATCTGGGGATTTTGATTAAATAGAATAAGTATAATGCACCCGATATGATTTTTAGGTATTTTTCAGAATGTCATCAGCTCAAAATATCCTCACCATGTGAACTTTGCAATACTTACAAATTTTGTCATTGGAGAAAAACTTCTTTGGCATAATGCCTTGTGATTCCATTATATTTCAGAAACATATAATTTTGGGATAGATCATCCTACTAATTTTTAATATTTTATAATAGATTAATTTATCAATTAACCAATAAACATTTTTTATATTGGCAAGTAGGACCCTTTGGGAATGAAACAACACATAGAATGTGGAGTTAGGGGTGAGGAGGAAAGTGTGAGAGGCAACACACAGAGAGTGAGCCAGATGGGAGTAGTTGAGCAGCTCAGCTATAGAGACCTCCAAGAAACCACTAAAAAGAGCTTTTAACAGGGAAGTTGAAACGGAACCAAGGAACTTGCCTGCCAATCACTGAGGTTCATGGTTTAAGGAACCAGGTGGAGCAGTAGGAAGAAAATCTCTACCCTTTCATTTAAGTACCCTCACATAATCACTTTTAGAACCCACCCTGAACAAGCTATGCCTTGTGCCACTTCCTGTGGAAGATACTAGGAATAGGTAGTAAGCAAGATAAATTTTGTACTGGTTGCGGTGGTATTTTGGGGGGACTTTAAATTTCTTGAGTTCTTTCTTCACGTACAGATGGAGAAGTCAGTTTTATTTTTTTTCATTAAGTTGGATAAAAACAAAACAATTTGGCTAAATATGTGATAGATAAACTGAGGAAAATGGGTATTTTGTTCAGTACTTAAAAGCACAAAGAGATGTTTTGAAAAGGGAGTGCAGAGTGAGTACTACTTAGTTAGGTACCTGGTGAATACAATCAAATTAGAAGTTTTATGAAAGTTTTGTTGAGCAGAAAATACTTAATCTGAGACTGGACATATGTAAAGGGGTTAACTAAAGAGGTGGTGGTGGTAACAGGGTAGTGGTCGTTACAAAGACCAAAGTATCTAAAGATCATGAAATTATTAAAAGACTATAGCATTGAACAGGAACAGAAGGAAGTGAAGTAGTATTATAGTGAAAACTAAATGATGTTAAGAGGAATTGTAGAGGTAGGCAAGGATACAATTATAAAGTAATTTATGTTTAATATTATAAATGTTTGTCTTAATACAAATGGTCAATAGACACATGAAAAGATGCTCAACATCAGCATCATCAGGGAAATGCAAATCAAAACCACAATGAGATATCACCTCACAGGGGTCAGAATGGCTAAAATCAAAACCACAACAAGTAACAAGTGCTGGAGAGGATGTAGAGAAAAAGGAACCCTCTTGCACTCTTTGTAGGAATGCAAACTGACCCAAACACTGTGTAAGATAACATGGGGGCTCCTCAAAAGCTAACAATAGAATATTGTATGATTCAATAATTCCACTACTGGGTATTTACCCAAAGAAAGTGAAAATACTAACTTGAAAAGACATATGCACCCCTATGTTTATTGCAGCATTATTTATAATAGCCAAGATATGGAAGAAAACCAAGTGTCCATCCTTAAATAATGGATAAAGATGTGGTATGTACATATATGTAGTGGAATATTATTTAGCCATAAAAATACTGAGATCTTGCCATTCACAACAAAGATGGACCAAGAAGGTATAATGTTAAATAAAGTGAGAAAGACAAATACCATATAATTTCACTCATTTATGGAATTTAAGAAACAAAACAAATGAACAAAGAAAAAAGAGACAAGCAAACAAAAAGTTTCTTAAGTACAAAGAACAAAGTGTTAGTAGCCGGAGGGGAGATGGGTGGGGGGTTGGATGAAATAAATGAAGGGGATTAAGATTAGACTTTCCATGATCACTGAGCCTCAGTAATGTACAGTATCACTGAATCATTATATTGTATACCTGAAATTAATATAACACATAGTATGTTAGTCAGACTTCAAAAAAACCCACAAATGTATGTCTTTATCTTAAAGGCAATAGGAAGCCATTAGAGGATTTTAATCAAGGGAGTTCGACAATCAGTTTGCATTAAAAAATGATTATTCTGGTTTCAATATTAAAAAATGAATTTTTAAAAATATGGAGTTTAAGAAAGAAAACCAGTTAGGAGGCAATGACAGTAGCCTAATTAGAGATGATGACAGCTTCTTGACTAACAATGATAGCAGAGAAAAATACAAATTTAAGGGCTGTTTTATACTCAGTGAATTTGACATTTGATCGTATGTGGGAGATGAGAAATAGATAAGAGTATAGGATGATATTTTTGTTTCTTATTTGAGCAACTGGATTGGTGTTTCAGATTTGGGCAAAATAACACATTTATTTTTACATGTGTTGAGTTTGAATTTCCGTAGAATTCTTTTGAGGTAAGATGTTGAGTAAGGATTTGGATATAGTGATTTGGAACTCTACAGACATACTGACTCAGATATATACATTTGGAAGACATTGGCATATAGAAAATAAAGCATTAGAGAAGAGATTTTCCAGGAAAAGTATACAGAGTTCAAAAAATAAGGGGCTAGGATATGGTCATATGAAATTTCTCATGTAATAACTAATATAAAGGTGGTTATCTCAGGAACCCCAAGATAGAAGGAACCTGACATTGTATAGAAACAAAAGAATAAAAGTGTTCTGGTAATCAAAAAAATGGTCAATTTTGTTAAATAGTTTTCTGATATCAAATATGATAACTGGAGAACGTCGAGGCTTACAGATCTGGGATTTGTTTTAAATTTGGTTGCAGGGCCAGGGACAGAATCAGGATATATGCTGATTAAAAAGTGAGTATGTGGGAAATACTGTAGGCTGTCTTACCGAAAGCTAATCCATATACCAACCCCGCATGCATGCATATACACACACATCCTTACTTCCTTCCTGACTAACACTTCTCCCATAATAGAGGCTGCACTTGTCAAATAATTGTCTTCCCTACCTTCCTTGCACAACATGGGCTTGTGACAAAGTTCTGGCCATAGTGTCAAGGGTGAGTGGTGCTGGAGAGATTTTGTCCCTAACAGAAAGGAAAAGCTGAGGCAAAACTTTTATTCTTCTCTGGATAAATCATGTTTGCTTGTGAAACACAGAAAATCTATGACCATCCAAGGAGCAAGACAGAAAGTGCCTGAGTTCCTGATGACACTGTTAAGCAACTGAGTTAGCCTCCCCCCCACCACCAGTGAGCCCTATCTTTGCATGTCCTACCCATGACATGAGATGTAAGACCCTACAGGGTAAAGTCATCCATAGAAGGTGTCCTAAAATGGGCAAGGGAAAACATCCTACATGATACAGAAGGTTGAAAATGGAGATACGGATTCTTCCAGGAAGTTTTTTTTTGTTAACATGAAAGACTGGAGAGAACCAAGAGAGACCAGGAATGTCAGTTGGAGACTGTTTTTCCTTTATTTCCTTACTCTTTTTTTTTTTCCTTTTCTCCTTTCTTTCCCATCCAATTATTTCTTCATCTTTTCTTTCCTTCCCTCTTTCTGTCATTCTTATTTTTCAAGAAAGTGAGAATTAACTATGTTTGAGTATTAACACCATTAGGAAGGCATTGGGGAGAGAAGTACTGAGAGAGGAAGCGATGGGGGTTATCAAGAATGAAGTGTAAGGGAGAACAGAGCTAAAGCAATGAAATGGCAGTAGGGAAGGTGGAACACTAACAGAGGAGATGGGATGGTGCTGGAGGAGAAGTGGTGGGGAATGGTGTCATTCTTGAGAAGTTGCTTGGAGGCTTAGCTCTAGAGCACATGTGAATAGTCGGTATCAGGGAGAACAAGGGAAAACCACCTATTATAGCAGGAGGGAGGAGGGACGGGTGGGTTTAGAATCTGGTAATGGTAGACTTTGGGAGTGGGGACTGATGGTAATTCCAATCTGATTATATATTCCTGTTAAGCAGGAAGTAAAGTTACTGGCTTTAACTGATGCAGGATTGGAGAAATTACAGTGATGAGTAAGGAGAATGGAGCTGAAAGGTAGTTCGGACTTCCAGGTGACAGTTTATTTAAGACTTGAGTCATAACCCAGTTTTTTTTTTTTTTAAAGATTTTATTTTATTTATTTGACAGGGAGAGATCACAAGCAGACAGAGAGGCAGGCAGAGAGAGAGAGGAGGAAGCAGGCTCCCCGCTGAGTGGAGAGCCCGATGCAGGGCTCGATCCCAGGACCCTGAGATCATGACCTGAGCCGAAGGCAGAGGCTTTAACCCACTGAGCCACCCAGGCGCCCCTTGAGTCATAACCCAGTTTAACTGTAGCTTGGAATGGAGGCTGACTTGTGGGGAAGGAAAGTCAGTTTCTCCATCTGTGGATGGAGATGTGCTTCTCCATCTGTGAGGATGGGGAACAATAACAGGCTTCTTAGAGTTGGCCTTTCCTTTCTTATTCCTATTAGTTGAGGAATGGCATTCACCAGATGTCTCCAGCAAATAACAATAAGAAAATACATGTTCTTTGGAATTTAGAGTAAAAGATGTAAAGGGTAAAGAGAAAGCTATATCGTATAAAAATTAAAGATATATTGATTTAAAATGATATACAGCATGAGATTAATTATCAGGTAAATACAGCATTAAATATACTTTAAAGAGTAGAGTCTCCCTGACTTATATAGAATAGCACTTTATACCGGATATTTCAGAAGGTCGTATTATTTGAAGCTAGGTTTTCCTTCATCCCAAAGGAATATCTTTAATTTTATGTATTAGGTAACTGTGATTAATTGATTATAAAATAATGAAAGGTTGTCTTTTTTTGGTTTTAAGAAGTAGAATAAAAGTGATTTTAGCAAAGAATTATCATGACATTTAGCAAACCAAACCAAAACTTTTGAAATGAACTGAGGTTTTTTTTTCTTTTCCTTCTGAACAGATATTTATACTAGATGTGGGCAGTGTTCTGTGTTGGTATAAAATTGACTAACAATTTTATAGAACAAAAACCAAATATAAATTTTTGTGTGAAGCCAAGTAAGTGTGCCCATAAATTCAGCAATTAGATGGGAATAAAAAATGTCAAGAGGGACGCCTGGGTGGCTCGGTTGGTTAAGCGGCTGCCTTCGGCTCAGGTCATGATCCCAGCGTCCTGGGATTGAGTCCTACATCGGGCTTCTTGCTCTGCAGGCAGCCTGCTTCTCCCTCTGCCTCTGCCTGCCACTCTGCCTGCCTGTGCTCTATCTTTCTGACAAATAAATATATAAAATGTTTTTAAAAAAATGTCAAGAGACTATGTATCTGAATTTAGTCCAAACATATAAATAAAGAAGAAAGGGTATAAATTTATGGTACATCGATATGGGTAGATAATTTCCCACAATTTCGATAAAATAACAAAAAGTTCAGGGATCTAGTTCATTCAAATAGACAATTTACTGTGAGTATATCTGAGGAATAAGCAGATAAAACAATCTTTCTGGAAAAAACTGGAAAAGCTGTTATATTCATGGTTATGATTAATTACAGAGAAAGATTCAAGATCAAAATCAGCAAAGGAGAAAGATGCTTGAGTCAAGCAAAGGAAAAACTACAAAAAACAGACAAACAAACAAAAAACTTCTTTAGGAGTCCCCTTTCTGTGGAGTTTCTTGAGGCCTTGCCTAATTTTCCCAGCAACAACCCGGGACAACTGGTGTCAAGTGTTGCCTAACAGGAGAGATTGCCCAAATCCCCGGGTCTGGCTCTTTACTGAGGGTCAGTAACAGGCATGTAGCACCCAGGTGACTGACCTGAGCTAATCAGCTCCACCTCTGTCCTCAGAACAACAACAAGCATTCCCCATATGTCACACTGTTAGGATAAACTCATTGATCAAGTAACAAAACCCAAGCCTGGGGCATACAAAAACACTCTTATGCAGAATATTCTAAGGGATCAGAGGTTAGTACCCAGGAACCAGCCAAGGTCTAGCCTGAAAATAAACTTCCCTTAGAATGTGCAGGATTTGAGCAACAAAGGCCCACCTTGTTAACGTTTTCTTGCCCAGTAAGATACCCTTCTATTTTATTTTTAGGGGTATTGTGATCAGTTGGACATTGCAAAAAGCCCCATAGTTCAAAATAACCCAACTCTTGTTGCCTAATACAGTAATCAGATCCACCATGTCTGGACCTTCATAGCTGGCATTTACCCCCTGCCACTCCAGTGTCCCATTAGCCCAATCAAGGTCAGGGAGCCAGTCTCTGTGATGGCACCTGCCACTGTCATTCCCAACCCACAAAGGACAGCTACCAGAGATGTCTTTGAGGATGTGATACCTCTCACTAATGTTTTTCTCAATGTTTTCGTTTAAAAAAAAAGTGTCCACTGAGCTTTCTCTGGGGATAGAGTGTGTGTGTGTGGGGGGGGGGTAGGGGATGGGGGGTAGTGTGGGAGGATGTTTGCCATTCATACATGAAACCTCAACTCTACCATTTCCATTTCCCTAAACTCTTACTTTGTCCCCTGGATTAGGGTAGGGAACTCTTGGCACATTTCAACCTTATTGCATGTAAGTTGTTATTGAGTTCAATTTCCAATCAACCAAAGCAAATGCTTGAGGTGTTTCCCTATTGTGTGAGATAACATAATTCTGAATTCTGGCAAACATAGTCACATTGATATACTCACAAAGTTCTAATATATACATACTTTCCTCTTTAGATTGATTCCTTTGACATTCATTCCCACCCATATTCCATAAGTTTCTACTGAAATGAATTAGTAATCTCTTGCACCTTTTTGGAGGATAAGTTATTTCATCTCAGGTCAGGCTTGACACTTGTTCCCCTGGAACATAAGATCTCATCATAGTCATAGGTTGAGAAGCAGTTGAGCTGTTGGAGTGTGTCCTGAGAAAAACAGACATCCCTTTATAAACTAACATACTTATGTGATGTTACATGTTTGCCAAATTAGGATAACTAAGGTATGAGACCCTGGCAATATCTCAGAGAGACTTATGGATTCAGGATCCTCAAGTTTGTTTTACTACAGGCAGATGTCCCTCTTCTAAACTTCTGGATCTCACCCTGTGCTAAAATATGCCCTTATTTTCACTTAAGCAGCATGGTAAAGTAGTGAACTCAACTTCCATTAAAACTCTGCCACTAGTAAAATTACCTTTGGGCCTGATTTTTATTTAGGAAGGGCTGCTACTACAATAACTAAGAGATCAGTGCAATCACTCTGGAAAACAGCATGGAGGTTCCTCAAAAAGTTGAAAATAGAGCTACACTATGACCCAGCAATCACACTACTGGGTATTCACCCTAAAGATACAAATGTAGTTATCTGAAGGGGCACGTGCACCCAATGTTTATATCCACATTAGCCAATGTCCACAATAGCCAAACTATGGAAAGAACCTAGATGTCCACAATAGCCAAACTATGGAAAGAACCTAGATGTCCATGATGTCCATCAACAGAAGAATGGATAAAGAAGATGTGGTACACACACACACACACACACACACACACACACACACACAATGGAATACTATGCAGCCATCAAAAGAAATGAAATCTTGTCTTTTGCAATGACATGGATGGAACTGGAGGGTATTATGCTGAGCGAAATAAGTCAATCAGAGAAAGAAAATTATCATATGATCTCCCTGATATGAAGAATTTGAGAGGCAACATGGGGGGTTTGGGGGGTAGGGAAGGAAAAAATGAAACAAGATGGGATTGGGAGGGAGACAAACCATAAGAGACTCTTAATCTCACAAAACAAATTGAGGATTGCTGTGGGGAGGGGGGTAGGAAGAGAGTGGTTGGGTTATGGACATTGGGGAAGGTATATGCTATGGTGAGTGCTGTGAAGTGTGTAAACCTGGTGATTCACAGACCTGTACCCCGGGGCTAATAATATATGTTTATAAAAAACTAAAAATTAAAAAAAAAAAAGAACTAAGAGATCATTTTAGGCCCACCATGGAACATTTCAGCTTCTGACCATGATTTGAAATGAGAGTTTAAAATTCTGAGCTTACCCGTTGTTTCCTTCTTTTATCTCTTGAGTGCATTCAGAAATAACAATCCCACTCAGTCTTTGCAGTCCTCGTCATTGCCATAGATTAACATAGATGCACAAACTACATGGTCTGTAGAGGTATTTCCTTTTTAATAGGCACTTGGTTTCAACAAACTACAGGTGATTTTCCAATTAGCCATGATGCCATGTGTTATCAGAGCACCATTTTCCATTGCATTTGAAACCAAGAATACAGCTAAAGTAATCATGGAACTCCACCTTTTTGAGTTTGTTTTCCTACAGCCATTCCTGGTACCAGGTATGCATCAGCCATATAATAAATACTGTTTATATACCCTATACCTCTCAAATCTTGTTGTTGTAGTACAGGGTGGCTCTGACCTCTAATTGCTTGAGGGCTTTCTCCAGAACCTAAAAATCTCTCTATCTCCCAGCACAGCTGGTCAGAAAGGCTGGGAAATTGTTTCCTAGCAATAGCCATCAACAAGTGACTGACAAGAGGCGCTGTGTAAATATTCCAGCTCACTTGTCCTTTTCTGAGCTAATGCTGAAACATGTGTTCTACACGGATTTGCAGAGTTCCCCAGGCACGTTTAGCTCCTACAGTAGTGACTGACTAGATACATAACCATTTTTGGTTGGTTCCATTCTTTGTCTTATTTCCTACTACTTTTATTTTCTTAGAGCATCCCTAATGCCCCCATTGGCATAAACTAACAGGAAGACAGCAGGCAACACGCAAAGTAGTTTAAATAACTTTTACCCTCTAATGCAAGGAAATCATTTTCTTTTCTTTATGTAATTATAAATGATAATAATCTTTGAACACATGGCCCTGGCTTTTTTGCTTTCCTGCAGATGGAATTACACAAAAAGCTTGTATGCCAAGGCTGGGTTACAAGAATGAGTATATAGGTTAAGTGTAAATTCATTATAGAAGTAAAACAAAAATAGAAAGAAATGTATCCCTGGAGCAATTTGGTAATATGAGAACCCTTTCAGAAATGTAAAAGAATTGTCAAAGAAAAAGCATAAATTTCAAAAACATCTTAAATAGCATTTGTATGCATTTAAGTAATATTTGTATTTTTATTTATGATTTACATTTAACACTTCCTCTTTCTGAACCATTACCTCACTTACTAAGATATAAAGTGGTTAAGCTACATAGCAAAGTTTGAATTCACATTTTTAACTACATTTTTTCTTTCTTTATATCTAAATTTGTTACAAAGCAATTTGTGTTTTATTTATTCAAGTACCTTTAACAACTTTAGTTAATCAAACCAAGTATTTTCTCAAGAAGGATTCCCATGGCATTTGTTTAATCACAGAAATGATCGTGATTATTCACATAGCTACCATTACATGCACAAACATACAAACATGGTATATAAATAAAATAAATGCTTATTGTCAACATGTATGGTAATTTATAAATATAAGATATGTATGGTAAATTTATAAATATAGAATTGTTAATATAAAAAAGCCTCCTTCATAATTGCTTAACACAACTTATCTCCTATTATGGTTTCCAAATCAGGGCTTCTATAAACCACTTAGTCCTACTAAATCAGATTGCTTTGTATGCAATAATTAGGCTATTGCAAATTTAGGAAATATGCCCCACACCAAATGAACCTAAATTTTGATATTTCACTAGAAGGACTCATAGAACTCATTGAAAGCTATTATAATCATAGTATGGTTCATTACAGAAAAAGTGTATACACCAAAACCAGCCAAGGGAAGAGATACATGGGTCACAGCCTAGAAGAGCTCCAAACATGGAACTTCCAGACGTCCTGCCTGCATGGAATCACAGACAGCATTAATTATTGTTGGCATGAGGTGTGAGAATACATATAGACTTGTCAACCAGGTAAATTCACTTGAATCTTGGTGTCCAGCATCTTTATTGGAGCTCCATCAAATAGGTAAGGCTGATTGCCCACAAGGCTGATCTCTCAGTTTCCCAGACCCTAAGGAGGTCAAGATGATAACTGACACTTAGAGTCCTCACCCCAAATCACATTATTATTATTATCAGATGATCTCAAGCTCTACAGACAAAGAAAAATTCCTATCAGGCATGACATTCCAAGGGCACAGACATTATCTCCCAGAAGTCAAGAGCAAAAACCTAGAACTCTCTGAGCAAAGTTAAATTCTTTACTTCACTGGGAGGTAGGGGGATGGGACTATAAAGTTTCCCAAGTGAATCAAATATAGCTTAATTAGCACCGATATTTAAATCAGCATTTTGGAACTCCTGCTTCAAATTTCACATCTCTGCCCTATCCGGTCTTCAGTACAATTTGCTGAAGAAATAATGTTTGATTGCCTAAAAGTAAATTTTAAACTGCCCCTTTTAGTCTTTGCATGGATACTTAATTACCATAATTTAAATTAATGGCATGTTGATACTTAAAAAATGCAGGGAAAATATGGAAAATGGGGGAAATGTATAACATATGGATTTAAAAAGGAAATATTGTTAATTAAGCCATCTGGCACATTGTCTTATACATAGTTATTAAAAAACTCACATATCACATTGATTTTCAGAACTAAAGGAGCAATTTAAATTCAAAGATATGTCAATGTTTGGATAATTTATATTTTTACTTTAAGGGAAAAAAATCTATGTTAGAAACACTGAGCTTAGAATTTGTCTAATTCAATGACAAAATAATTAAATTAGGTCCTTTAGATATGAAGTGACTTTCCTAAAATCATATTTGAATTGAGATTGTATGCAACAGAAATGTCACTATAACGGCTTAAGCAAGTAAAGGTTGACTTTTCTTATTTATGAAGAACTCCAGAGGCAGAGCCCAAGCCTTGAGTGCTCAAGGAAGCCATTAAGGACTTACTGCTCTGTGAGCTTTTTGCTCTATTATTTGTAGCGTGTGGCTTTTTCACCATGCTCTTATGATGGTTTCACCTCTTTGAGAAATTATATCCACGTTCCAGTGGATATATAGCAGGCAAAAGAGAAATACAATACCCTTTGCAGTATATTTTGACTTACATGAATTGCATAAAACCGAGCACTGTAATTCTCATATAAGGGAGTACTGAGAACTAAGAACAGAAATGTGCATATAATAAATAGTAGGATTAAAAAACTTATATTAGTAAGAGAGACGGGGATATGGGATATTGGATATATCTATGTTTGTTGTATGTTTTTTCATCAAATATCTATTAATCATCCATTTGTCCTAGGCTCAGATTATAAACTACAGAACTAGACTAACAGAGTCCCTAGCCTCTAACCTCAGAGAACTTGTGGTAATAGGAAAAAAAAAAAAAAGTGTAAACTATCAAGTATATAAACTATAGGAGTTAAAATTGTAATAAATGTTATATAAGAAGAAAAAAATGCTATGAAAAAGAATGAGAAACAGGAAGGCGTGATCCACTTCGAGTTCTGTAACCTGGAAAGATTTTTTTTTAAAGGGATGGAATCACAGCTAAAGCTTGGAAAAGAAGTATCAGCTTCATTGGGGGAGGGAAGAGTGGTCTATGAAGCAAGAAAAGAACGTGTACAGATGCTGAGTTCTAAGGGACTGAAATATTTAAGAACAGGAAGATAGGCTGGTGTGGCTAGAGTATGACGAATAAGTGAGATAATCTGTGAGAGAAGGCAAGGCAAGTGTTCCATTTCTTTTTACTCTGATCCCCACCCCCTACTCTCCCTAAAATAGGCAGGTTCTAAAATACTAGATAGCATGGAGAAAAAATGATAAAGCAGAAATACAGAGAACAAGTTTTAGTTTCAAAAGCCAAGGCTGCAAGGTGATAAAATCTTGATAGGTAAGAACTGTCACCTCAACCTAGACAGCAGAAGATTTCCAAGTAATGGGAAAAAGAAAAAAAAAAAACAAACAGAAAGAAATGGATGGTGAGTGTCAGTGGGTCTCAAGATGGCAAGGCCATACCCACAGAGATCTCATGGAGAGGAACACTGGTGTTAGTAGCCAGAAGTTGTCCATGGTCCCCTCTGTGACCATCAGGTAAACATTGCTTCAGACCTAGAGCAACGGAAGATGTAAATCGGTCCCTTTGTCTATCCAGACTCCATCTGAGAATGCAGCTGAGAAGGTCTGTGCTCACCATATTTATCCTTGTCATTGGAAAGGGCTGTTTCTTTCCCTTTAGTAAACATTGCTCATTGATTACCTAGAAGTGATGTCTACTTATGCCCTCTGGCTTTGCTCTACCTAAAAGGCACAAGTCTTTGTACTGAGGACATAGTCACTAAAACATGGCCTCTTTTCTCCTTTATAGTCTAGTAAACAAGGACAATAAACCAAAGAGGGGAAAAAGAAGGAAGAGGGAAAAAGAGAGAAGGGGCAGGGGAGAAAGAAAAATAATCATAAATTCTATTATTGCTACATAATTTCACATAACTATATTTCCTTTAAAGACCAGCTTTTTAAATTCAACACATGATTACTTTGGGTTTACTGTAAGGCCCTAAGCCAGCCAGCCATGAAGACACATCTTGAACAGGTGTGCAGAATTCATGGCATTCATTGAATTTCTTTACTTGTATCTTATTTCCTGTCAACTCTTTGCTGACATGTGTCAAGACCTTTATTTCTAACTAACCTGCTTCTCTAGCTCCGACACTCAGTCTTTTTGATGCTACTCCTATATATTGGCCCCGATGCCATTAACACCTTCTACCAACTACCCATCTTCTCTTCTGGTAGGGTCTGGAATTTCTGCCTTTCAATACTGCTTGTCTGTGTCTGCAGGCCATGACAGCCTCTGCTGGTTTGAGGGTGGGATCATGGACCGCTATAGCTGATGTTTATACCATTTTGTGCAGTCCCAGACAGAGGATTTTGGCATAACAATCTTTTTAGTCACTTGTTATTCTTGTCACCATTTTATCAGCATCTGTCAAGCAGGGACACATGCTGTCTCTGTTTTGTATGACATGACTGTCCCCGGTATCTAGTGATGATGCCACAATCCCCACAGGCAAGCACTTAACATTGATCATGATGCTGGTGCTGAGACCTGCTCATCAACCTTTCATGAATTACAAACATTTCAAGTTTGACTCACATTTTATTTTTAATATGATTTCAAAATGCCTTGAGATTCCTCAGCATGATAAAATCCTATTGGAGTTAGAGCTGCTTTTGTTGCAATTCTGAACAATCAGAAGTGTGGAGTCACCCTTGAGTGACTATGATAACCGTGGCATTTCTAAAGAAAATGTTAAAGCTCTTTAGAATGATGGCTTAGGGGCTAGTCACATCACACAAATATATGTAGATATATATTTTTTAAAGAGCAGACTTTTCAATAAAAAAAAATCTAATGAAATCAGACATATTTTAAAATCTCTGTAGTTTACTATTTGGTATCTAATCTTATGTTCTCATCCAAAACACAAAGATATTTGGGAGTTTATTTCCTTGAAATTTCAGTTATTTCCAAAATAGTAGTCTGTAATTTTAGTTGTGTTTTGGCTCAAGGGAAATGTAAAGATTAACCATATGGGCTATTTAATTGGTCCCAGGGGGGCTATTTTCAGAATATGCATTATGTAAAAATGGACAAAGCACAGAAGAGGAGAAGGCATGAGGGAATAGTGGAAAATGCACTGGCCTGGGTTAGAAAATTCCAAACTCAGTCCTATGCATAGCACTCCCCCTTATGTTTGTTTTCTTATTTCTTAAATAAAGGTAAATGATAATTCCTACTCCATAACTTCATCATGACATTTTTTTTTGTTCTGAGAAACCAAAAAAAAGCATAATATACATAATAAGTATAAAGCACATGGAAGAAATTATAATAATTATTATCTTCATTATTGGTGAACAATTACTAAACTCACTCAAGTAAATATATCAGCCAACCAAGCCAAGCCCACATCCAAATTCTGCTTATTTCTTAACCTGAAAAATTCAAGTTAAGAAACACTATTTTTTACCCAGCTATCCATCCATCGCCATGTGCTGTAAGAGAATATTTAAATCTGAACTTCATAACTTGTGGCATACGTTTGTTCATATTCTATAGCAATTCACAAATTCACTCACTCTGTCCTTGCAAATAGCACCGATTCCGTTTGAGTGGACACAGCCTTGGCCTGGAGGAATATATGAGGATAGGTGGGTCCAGGCTAATGATGGCAATCTAGCTCACCTGTGGTGATGACTGGTTGCAACCCAGCCTTGAAGGGAGAGAGGAAGGGAGTGAGAGAGAGAGAGAAGAGAGAGAAGAGAGTAGATGACAGTAAAGGAGTAAATTATGGTATATATATATAGATATCTTCTCTATAGATATCTATAGATATAGATATAGATATATAGATATGATATCTATACATATCTATAGATATGTATAGATATATAGATATGTATATATATATATAGAGAGAGAGAAGAGAAAGGTATGTAGAGATATAGATATAAAGAGTCCTGGGTTCCTTTTTTTTTTTAAGATTTTATTTATTTATTTGACAGACAGAGGTTACAAGTAGGCAGAAAGGCAGGCAGAGAGAGAGAGGGGGAAGGAGGCTCCCCACGGAGCAGAGAGCCCGATGTGGGGCTTGATCCCAGGACTCTGGGATCATGACCTGTGCCAAAGGCAGAGGCTTTAACCCACTGAACCACCCAGGTGCCCCTGGGTTCTTGATCAATAAAGTGAACAAGTCAATCTCATGACTTCTAATCACTGAAAAGCTTGCTAAGTAATAAAAAAAGACCTTGAGATTTAAGCCAGTATTAGCTATGTTTTCTGTTCCTTTTGGCTGAAAACATCTGACATTAGTGGTGTTCCCATCCTACTGCCTCTGGCCAGATGGTGGTACTACACTCCTGGCTCCCTTGGGCTGATGAATATTCAAGAACCAATCGTGAAACCCTGCCAGGCTCTTTTTTCCTCTGGAACAGTGACGGGCAACTTTTGAGATGATTACTACCCATTACCCTGGAACCCTAAGTGACTATGATAAGAAGAATATCATCACCTAGCAGGAACAAGATATGTCTGTTACTGTAAGCCACATATATCTTGGACTTAGTTACTACAATATAAGCTAGCCTGATCAGAAATGAGACCAGGGTTATGGGTTGATAAGCGATCCTTAAAATGATATGTGGAAGTCCCAACCCCCATACCTTGGAATGTGACTTTACTGTGAACAAGTTCATTACAAA
Source organism: Martes martes (assembly GCF_963455335.1). NCBI lineage: Eukaryota > Metazoa > Chordata > Mammalia > Carnivora > Mustelidae > Martes > Martes martes. The sequence goes on along the minus strand of NC_137896.1, from coordinate 97,757,060 downwards.
TTAATCAGTAAAGATGAAGTCATCTGGAGCTCCTGTTAATCTAAGATGACTAGTGTTCTTGTTAAGAAGAGAAAACAAACGGACATTGACATACAGAAGAATGCCATGTAATGATGAGTAAGGAACCGGCAGAGCTAGGTAGGGAGAGCTAGGTAGGGGGCTACCAGAGCAGGCTCACAAAAATTCCAAAAACAGCAGAAGTGAAAGGAAATCAGAGATAAGGAAACAAATGGTACCACCTGCCCCTAGGTGTCAGAGGTGGGGGTCTTTTTAAAACAGCTACCTGTGACCAACAAAGAATTGCTACAATTACCCACTCTAAAGAAGGAAGTAAGCAATTGAAGGTGTTATCACTAGCCCTTGCTCAATGGTGCTATCAGTACAGATGTTAAAAGGATTTAAGTTCCTTGGTTAGCCCTCAATAAAAGACCAATTCTAAAAGCCCTCAGTAGCAACCCTGTCATTCTTGAGAGCTTCTTCTGTATCTTTGCTTGATAAAACTCTATTGCTTTATTCACTCCCCTTTGTCTCCAAGATTCATTCTTCCACTCCACGAGACAAGAACCGTGTTCTCCAGCTTCAGTGACACAGGCAGAGGTTGAATTATTGCAAATGCAAGCTAAGCAACATCAAGGACTGCCAAAAAATTACCAGTAACTAGAAGGAAGCAAAGAAGGATTCTCCCCAATGGGTTTCAAATGGATCTTAGCCTGGGTAATACCTTGATTAAAGACTTTCAGCCTCCAAAAAAAATTCTATGGTTTTAAGCTAACCAGTTTGTGATACCTTGTTAAGAAAATCTTAGGAAACTAATCTGATCAAATAAAGTTGTGATTGTGTTATTTTATGTTATTGTGTTATTTTGTTTTCATTCTTTGTAAAAATGATATAAATTATGTTCAAAGGCATAGTAGACATGGCCTTCCATACTTGGTAGTACTTTCAGTAGGACTTTGAAAATGTATTCACGTGCATAATCCTTAAAGGAAGCTAAAATTTTAAAATATCCTAAGTAAATTTTAAGAGCAGTAACTGACTGAGGGTTCACATAATACTTCTGCACAATCTAGATAGCCTCAGAAGTTAAATACACACACACACACACACACAGATATCTCCTCTGTATGTATATGTAAGTATGTAGGTGTGCATGTGTGTATATAGTTATGAATGTAGCTAAAAAGTCTTCTAGAGTCATTCCTGTGAAGAAGGGTTCAAAGAAGTAGTACGATCAGAAATCTTAGCCTGAATTTCTCAAATATACAGAATCCAAAGTGTCCAGCTTCCTCCAGGCACACACACTAGAGAATACCTAACCACAGACAGCACTTGCACTCTACATAGTTTGGCCTAGGATGGCTCTCTTGCTACTCTGATTTATTGCTGCTGAAGTCCTATATATCCTGTCTCTCTGAGCTCCAGAATCACCTCCAAACTCCTTCTTTGGGCTTGACTCTGAGTCATATTGCCGTTAATTAGAACCTTCTTTGGTCTTAAGTCTCCATTTCATTCTTACATCTAATTGTTTCCTTTTCTTGAGAACCCATTTTGCCACTATCCTGAAATTGCCTCAAAATCATGACTTGTCCCTCAGTCTTTCCACTGCAGAAGGGAAATTCTAGTACAAAGAAATCCATGGAAGTATCTCTGGGCTGCATGAAGAATGAAGGCCTTTTTTTAATTCATAGAATTATATTCTAAGAGGCTCAGAGATGGTTTATGCTAGATGACTTTTCTGTTACAAAAATATAGCAAGAAATAGAATAAACAACAAACTAGAGAATTTTCAGAAATCCAGGACCAGATGACAAAGGTTTGGACATTATGTTCCATAGTCACTATTTTATGGTATTTTAGCCCAAGGCCAAGTTCTAATTAATTGGTTCTCTTTAGATACAAGAGAGAACAAATTCTGACTCATCTAGAGCCAGGATCTATGGACATGGCCTCTCCCTACTTCCCCAAGACTCAGACAACCTGGTCCAGATGAATAAGGATGGTATGTATTTATATCTTTCTTAATTTTGGACCCTGAAAAAAGTGGGCTTTCTCTATTTAAGACTATGATAACTACAAAATAGCAATTATATATAATTTATCTGGACAGAAATCAGGATCTAAGAGCTTGGCAAAACACGATGCTTCTATTTCCTTCCTTTATTTGTCTTAATTTTGATAAATTACTTTTACATTATTTGATAAAACTCCTGTTTTTGAGGTGAAGGAAAGATTGTTACTTGGCAAATGACTAATACACCCTCTAGCCTGAACAGAAGATTCCCTAGTGTTCTTCTGGCACAGGAGTAGTTTGAGAGATTAAACATGTTTAACACAGAAAAGAAATGATTTAGGCACTGCTGAATGTTTTACAGGTTATGTACAAGAAAGATTGATTTTTTTTCCCTAAATAGTGCCACAAAGCAGAACGAGGGAAAGAGGGTGATAGTTAACAAAATAATGATTTCTGCTTAGTAAATGCTGTCTTTTGAAATATTATAGTTCCTGTTATGTAGCATGCTTAGATAAAAAATTGAAGAATATTCTCCAGGTAAAATAAAGATGTTATTCTTTTTTTTTTTTTTTTTAATTTGACAGATAGAGATCACAAGTAGGCAGAGAGGCAGGCAGAGAGAGAGAAGGAAGCAGGCTCCATGCCAAGCAGAGAGCCCGATGCGGGATGGATCCCAGCACCCTGGGATCATGACCTGAGCTGAAGGCAGAGGCTTTAACCCACTGAGCCACCCAGGTGCCCCTAAAGATGTTATTCTTGCATCGGATGGGTTTTTGATGCCACCGAACTTCAAAATTATATTGTTTCTAGAAGAGACTTGACCCAATTATTTAAGTTGCTAATCACTCAAAGTGAAAGGAACTATGCAGGTAAAAGAGGCTTCAAGACAGCAAGTATGGTCCCATGGAAAGAGCAGGATGTTTGGAATCAGATCCACCAGCCAAGTTTCTGCATGTTAAAGATAAGATTTCATCATTACTAAAACCAGTAATACCCACCATTCTAAGTTTCATAAGTGACAAAATGACAGTTGTCAATTATAGTCAAATGACAACAGATTTAAATAAATCTTTCGTTTCAAAAACCAAATGTCAGGATAGTATAAAGAAAAACAATGGAACAACAGCTTGGAACAACTTCTTCAGAACCCTGCTGATTAGGCAAGAGGCTTATTAATGACAGTGACATCCACAACTTCTCTGCCCCTTTTAGGCACAGAAACAAAGGGGAACTTATTCGTTTGTTTGTTTGTTTGTTAAACATATTTTTACTATTGTTCTATTCTCCCATGACAATCAATTATGTAGGAGCAATGTTATAGTGAAACCAGACCAAAAAATATTTATAAGTAACATATGGACAACTCCTTCTTCCAAATGACCCATAGATGCATACAAATAACTCTACTTCCCAATTTTCTGAAGTCCCTGTCTGCCTCTCAATCACCCTGTAGACAGTGGGGAATAGATCAAAGAAGTGACATCAACCTGCTCAATACCCACGGACTGTCTACCAGAACACAAACCTTGCTTCTTCGTCCCCTCTATTTTCAGTTTTCCTCCCTAAAAGAATCATTGATATCTGTATAACTTTTGTGATACATTTCTCTCTGACATACCTTCAAGTTTTTACTTTTACTTGGTATTAAACAATTCCAACCCAGGCTAGGCAATATTCTTATTCTTAAACTTGGCATCTCAAATGTCATCTCTGACCTTGATCAATGTATCTCAAGAATCTGGCTCCATGGGGAACAGAGTATCTTTCTGATTTATGCTGACATCTCTGTATAGGCAGCAGAGCTGAGACATGATTGAGGATTCCTTAAAGCAGAGGGTTAAGACTTTCTTGTGATCAGAAGAACTGGTAGTAGCTGCACAGTGGGTAGGGTTATGTATTTATTTGAGATTGGAAAGAAGGTAAAGAGATGACCAGATCTTGACTCTCAGAATTCTTGATCTGTTGAAGCTGATTCTTAAGGCAGAAGCAAAAAAGGAACATTCTAGGAAAAATCATTCTCTATTGTTCTAATGGGAAAAAAATGAATAGAATTAGTATTCTAATTACTGATGGAGGATTTCTGGCAACAGATACCTTTCCAGAATCCTTAGAATGAATCTTTGCATTTAAATAATCTGAAGATGGAAAGACCCCTATTTCTAGCTTCCAGAGAGTCAATGTTGTATGAATATGATAATACCAGTCTCAAACATCTACATTTTAGAAAGCAAATCACCTCCTCTCCAATTCTATCACTAAATATGAAAATTAAAATAGCTTTAATATATTGATATAGAACTATGCTTCATATAAATTCTACCCATCAGCAGAGCAAAATGATCTCCAGAAAAGGATCTCCACTCCTAGCAAAAACTAATTACCTTAGATACAAAATTCAATACCCTTTCTCAAAGCATAAATTTGCTCATGAGAAGTGTGGCTGCCATTGTAATTTGAGATTTCATACAAGTCTACTTTAACTCTGAAACTGGACATCCACCTTTTAAAACCTAGATTTTTTTTTTCCAGACTAAGAATTTTGCATGGGATTTTGCCCATAGTAAATGCAACTATGACAACCTTTGGGGAGTAAACCTACCTTAAAAAACACAAGACTTTGTACATTTCTCACCCTGGTGTGCAAATCTATACATTTCTCACTTACTAACTCATAATTTTTGTGGTTAATACGGGAAAAATACAGCAGATACAACTCTAGAATAGTACAAAGTGGGAGGTATATGAACAAAGAAAGAGTCTAGATGAAGTTACTCTGTAAATTATTATATTTTTTTATTCCATACCCCTATCTGCAAATCATTAACTCTGGTTCGATGTCCAAACTTATTTGGAACCCTTCTGACTAAATATTGAATCTTATACTTGGGTTAATTCTCCTATAGGCCCATACTCTATTTACATGGCTCTTAAGAACTTACTATTGTACTGAAAAGAGACAAAGATGAGGCTCAGGAATAGTAGAAAAAAGTAAGATATTTACTCCTTGAAGAGTTTAGCACACCTACCCCATACTGCTACTTTCACAGCCATTTCCTTCTGCCTAAGTCACAAGTAAATGTAACTAAGTTCCTGATAGGACTTCCCTACAGCCAGATCAACAATCTTCCCTAACTCCCAGGGTCCTTCCTCTTATACAGTCAACCCCTTAGGTAAGACCCCCATGGAGTTTACCAAACACCCCACTCTTTTTGTTTGGCATTAACCATTCTGGCCTTAGGCTGGGAACCCCAAAACACTGTACCCTTTGTTTCATCCTACATCTCTCTCTGCCTGTACCCTAACTTTACCTACCCTTGTGGATCCTGGAAGCACATCTTGTACTTCTTCTACGACCTGTGAGGAATAAATTTCTTTATTTCAACTTTTCTTGTGGTCTTTTATTGAACCATGGCTCATCATCCATCAGTCTGTGTTCACTTAACAAATGTTAATTTAACAAATTCATCACAGCCTCCTATAAAGTAAAAGGTAAGCCATTTACTCATGTATATTTCCTCTGGGGCTTACCTAAATTTTTGCCTGGATCTTTTAAGCTTCATGCCTACCCTGAAAGGGAGTCCCCTGGCAAATCTTTAACAAACATCCACAGGGAAAAATAAGTCTTTAAAGCTGGAGGATCTACAGGTATGTGGCAATGTAGTATGAGAATCAACAATTTTACCCCTTAGTAAAGTCATACCCTCACCAGGGAGTAAAACAGAGTCCATCCCCATCCCCCACCCCCCTAACCCCCACAATGGTTGAAGACAGAAAACAGAGCAAGTTTATGTTTTCCCTAAAGGCCAACAGATATCACCTTGGGCTAACAGAACTAGAAAATTCTACAACTTTCTACATGATTTGAAATCCATAAATAAAGATTGGGGGAATTTGGAAAGCCGAATATCTCTTTCAAACCATTAGTTTGGAGAATATGATAAAAATCAAATCATTATCAATCAGGAACAAATATTAATATTAAATATCAATCAGGAACAAAAATAATTTCATGTTCTCTTTGGGTAAGTTTTTAAAATACCCTACAAATACTGTAAAAAAATTTTTTTAAGTGTCCTATTTATAGTCTGTCCTAGAGAAGTTTTATAATCACATTCACATACACTACACAATAAAGAAATTGCCCTTGGTCATCATTATTTTTGGATGTCAAGATAGCACACAGTTGTAAGCACAGCATGTCTTTTTTATTTAATATTGTTTTTAACCAAAAAGCTAGGGGCAATTGTCAGGCCACTCTGTGGTTCCCTTTCTTAGAACTCCCCTGAGTACTGAAGTGTTAGGAGATGATAATATCCAGGATTCCTTCACCTGGAGGTGATATCAGACACACTAAAATCAGGTAGAGTATGATTCTATGTTTCAAAATCATTGTGTCAGTACATTGTTTAGCTCATCCCCTCGGGTAGGCTTATGACAATGGATGTGCAGATTCAATGTTTCAAATACAACCAGCCTGGCATAATGGGTGAAACCTGAAATTCAAAATCAGCTCAACAGTATTTCGGTCTAGTGCTTACTTAAAATCTCTATTTATCAAGCCTTCAGTTGCATTTTAAAAATTTGTTAAATGAACACATTAGGAGCTGCCTTGCATGGATTATTCTGTGCATCAATTTCATTAATGTTGTGGTATGGAATATTAACTGTATATCATTCTGCAGATGTTAATTATTATTTAGAGGAGCTGAAAACCTTCCTCTCACACACACTGAGGAGTCTACCAATCATCCTCTTATAATACCTATATTTCCCCATTACTTACTCTTTTAGCAAATATATGAAGAGGTTAATTTTAAAATATAATCTTACTGTTTAGAAGCCATAATTTAATAGTTATTCAACTCAACCAAAGATTAGGACTTTTAATCGTGCAATGTTCATTGACTATGGCTAGTTTGTCTCACAATTTGAAAAATATACTATAAAATTATCATGCATGGAAATAAGGTGACACAAACCAATTAGAGCTAAGGCTGCAAAGTAGAAACTAGTGTCAGGGTAACAAGTACCAATTTTCTTTCTTGGTTATAGAGAGTGGTTTTAAAACATTTCAGTCAATAATTAAAACTAAGGAGAATTTGAAAGGCAAACTGACATCTAGCTTCTTTACTAATTAGATTAGAAAATATGTAAGAGGAGGAGTCAAGATGGCGGAGAACTAGCAGGCTGAGACGACATCACGTAGCAGGAGATCAGCTAGATAGCTTATCTAACCATTGTGAACACCTACAGATCCAACGGGAAATCAAAGAGAAGAAGAGAAACAATTCTAGAAACAGAAAATCAATCACTTTCTGAAAGGTAGGACCTGCGGAGAAGTGAATCCAAAGCGACGGGAAGATAGACCCCGGGGGGAGGGGCCGGCTCCCGGCAAGCGGCAGAGCAACGGAGCACAAAATTGGGACTTTTAAAAGTCTGCTCCACGGAGGGACATTGCTCCAGAGGCGAAACCGGGGGGAAGCCCACGCAGGGTCAGCGTAACCCCAGGTCCCGCGGGGTCACAGAAGGACCGGGGGTGTCTGAGTGCCACAGAACTCGCAGATATTAGAGCTGGGAAGCCGGCTACAGAGACAAAGCTGAGGAGTGAGCTCTCAGCTCTGGGTTACCTTGAGCCGGTCGCAGGCTGGGTGGGCTCAGAGCGCGTCCAGAGGCCACGGACACGGAAGGGACCGGGCGCTATTCTCCAAGTGCCTGCAATTGATTGCTTTCCTCCAGGGGCGACTGGAGGCCAGGGAGGCAGGGGCGGTTGGGCGCTTTTCTCTGAGGGCGCACTGAGGAGAGGGACCCCAAGCTCTCGGCTCCTCCGGGCCGGAGATTGGGAGGCCACTATCTTCATTCCCATCCTCCGGAACTCTATGGAAAGCACTCAGGGAACAAAAGCTCCTGAAAGCAAATCTGAGTGCATTATTTAGCCCGGCCCCTGGCAAGCAGATTACTTATCCCGGTCCAATTCCGCCTGCGGCAAAGACACTTGAGATTCACTACAACAGGCCCCTCCCCCAGAAGATCAACAAGAAACGCAGCCAAGACCAACTTCACTCACCAAGAACAGCGGAATTCCAGAGGAGGAGAAAGCAAATCTTATCTGGACAAAATGACAAGGTGGAAAATCTCACCACAAAAAAAAAGAACAAGAGGCAGTACCGAAGGCTGGGGACCTAATCAATACGGAAATTGGTAATATGACAGATCCACAGTTCAAAATGACGATTCTCAAGGTTCTAGCCGGGCTCGAAAAAGGCATAGAAGATATTAGAGAAACCCTCTCCAGAGAGATAAAAGCCCTTTCTGGAGAAATAAAAGAACTAAAATCTAACCAAGTTGCAATAAAAAAAGCTATTAATGAGGTGCAATAAAAAATGGAAGCTCTCACTGCTAGGATAAATGAGGCAGAAGAAAGAATTAGTGACATAGAAGACCAAATGACAGAGAATAAAGAAGCTGAGCAAAAGAGAGACAAACAAATACTGGACCATGAGGAGAGAATTCGAGAGATAAGCGACACCATAAGACGACACAACATTAGAATAATGGGGATTCCAGAAGAAGAAAGAGGAGAGCAGAAGGTATATTGGAGACAATTATTGGAGAGAATTTCCCTCATATAGCAAAGGGAACAAACATCAAAATGCAGGAGATGCTAAGAACGCCTCTCAAAATCAATAAGAATAGGTCCACACCTCGTCACCTGAGAGTAAAATTTACAAGTCTTAGCGACAAAGAGAAAATCCTGAAAGCAGCCCGGGAAAAGAAGTCTGTAACATACAAGGGTAAAAACATTAGATTGGCAGCGGACCTATCCACAGAGACCTGGCAGGCCAGAAAGAACTGGCATGATGTATACAGAGCACTAAACGAGAAAAACATGCAGCCAAGAATACTATATCCGGCTAGGCTATCATTGAAAATAGAAGGAGAGATAAAGAGCTTCCAGGACAAACAAAAGCTGAAAGAATTTGCAAACACCAAACCAGCTCTACAGGAAATATTGAAGGGGTCCTCTAAGCAAAGAGAGACCCTAAAAGTAGTAGATCAGAAAGAAACAAAGACAATATACAGTAACAGTCACCTTACAGGCAATACAATGGCACTAAAGTCATATCTCTCAATAGTTACCCTGAATGTTAATGGGCTAAATGCCCCAATCAAAAGACACAGGGTATCGGAATGGATAAAAAAACAAAACCCATCAAATATGCTGCCTACAAGAAACTCATTTTAGACCTGAAAACACCTCCAGATTTGAAGTGAGGGGGTGGAAAACAATGTACCATGCTAATGGACATCAGAAGAAAGCTGGGGGGGCAATCCTTATATCAGATCAATTAGATTTTAAGCCAAAGACTATAATAAGAGATGAGGAAGGACACTATATCATACTCAAAGGGTCTGTCCAACAAGAAGACCTAACAATCTTAAATATCTATGCCCCTAACGTGGGAGCAGCCAACTATATAAACCAATTAATAACAAAATCAAAGAAATACATCGACAGTAATACAATAATAGCAGGGGACTTTAACACTCCCCTCACTGAAATGGACAGATCATCTAAGCAAAAGATCAACAAGGAAATATAGGCCTTAAATGACACACTGGACCAGATGGACATCACAGATATATTCAGAACATTCCATCCCAAAGCAACAGAATATACATTCTTCTCTAGTGCACATGGAACATTCTCCAGAACAGATCACATCCTGGGTCATAAATCAGGTCTCAACCGGTATCAAAAGATTGGGATCATTCCCTGCATATTTACAGACCACAATGCTCTGAAGCAAGAACTCAATCATAAGAGGAAATTTGGAAAGAACGCAAATACATGGAGACTAAACAACATCCTTCTAAAAAATGAATGGGTCAACCAGGAAATTAAAGAAGAATTGAAAAAATTCATGGAAACAAATGATAATGAAAACACAATGGTTCAAAATCTGTGGGACACAACAAAGGCATTCCTGAGAGGAAAACATATAGCGGTACAAGTCTTTCTCAAGAAACAAGAAAGGTCTCAAATACACAACCTAACCCTACACCTAAAGGAGCTGGAGAAAGAACAACAAAGAAAGCCTAAACCCAGCAGGAGAAGAGAAATCATAAAGACCATAGCAGAAATCAATGAAATAGAAACTAAAAAAACAATAGAATAAATCAACAAATCTAGGAGATGGTTCTTTGAAAGAATTAATAAGATTCATAAACCCCAGGCCATACTTATCAAAAAGAAAAGAGAAAGGACCCAAATCAATAAAATCATGAATGAAAGAGGAGAGATCACAACTAACACCAAAGAAATACAAACAAAATACAAAATACTATGAGCAACTCTACGCCAACAAATTCGACAACCTGGAAGAAATGGATACATTTCTAGAGACATATAAACTACCACAACTGAACCAGGAAGAAATAGAAAACCTGAACAGACCCATAACCAGTAAGGAGATTGAATCAGTCATCAAAAAATCTCCAAACAAACAAAAGTCCAGGACCAGACGGCTTCCCAGGGGAATTCTACCAAACATTTAAAGAAGAATTAATTCCTATACTCCTGAAACTGTTCCAAAAAATAGAAATGAAAGGAAAACTTCCAAACTCATTCTATGAGGCCAGCATCACCTTGATCCCAAAACCAGACAAGGATCCCATCAAAAAAGAGAGTTACAGACCAATATCCTTGATGAACACAGATGCGAAAATTCTCACCAAAATACTAGCCAATAGGATCCAACAGTACATTAAAAGGATTATTCACCACGACCAAGTGGGATTTATTCCAGGGCTGCAAGGTTAGTTCAACATCTGCAAATCCATCAATGTAATACAATACATTAATAAAAGAAAGAGTAAGAACCATATGATACTCTCAATAGATGCTGAAAAAGCATTTGACAAAGTGCAGCATCCCTTCCTGATTAAAACTCTTCAAAGGGTAGGGATAGAGGGCACGTACCTCAATATTATCAAAGCCATCTATGAAAAACCCACCGCAAATATCATTCTCAATGGAGAAAAACTGAAAGCTTTTCTGCTAAGGTCAGGAACACGGCAGGGATGTCCGTTATCACCACTGCTGTTCAACATAGTACTAGAAGTCCTAGCCTCAGCAATCAGACAACAAAAATAAACAAAAGGCATCTGTCAGCAAAGAAGAAGTCAAACTATCACTCTTCACAGATGATATGATACTATATGTGGAAAACCCAAAAGGCTCCACTCCAAAACTGCTAGAACTTATACAGGAATTCAGTAAAATCTCACGATATAAAGTCAATGCACAGAAATCAATTGCATTTCTTTACACTAACAACAAGACAGAAGAAAGAGAAATTGAGGAGTCAGTCCCATTTACAATCGCACCCCAAACCATAAGATACCTAGGAATAAATCTAACCGAAGAGGCAAAGAATCTGTACTCAGAAAACTATAAAGTACCCATGAAAGAAATTGAGGAAGACACAAAGAAATGGAAAAATGTTCCATGCTCATGGATTGGAAGAACAAATATTGTGAAAATGTCTATTCTACCTAAAGCAATCTACGCATTTAATGCAATCCCTATCAAAATCCCATCCATTTTTTTTAAAGAAATAGAGCAAATAATCCTAAAATTTATATGGAACCAGAAAAGACCTCGAATAGCAAAAGGAATATTGAAAAAGAAAGTCAAAGTCGGTGGCATCACAATTCCAGACTTAAAGCTCTATTACAAAGCTGTCATCATCAAGACAGTATGGTACTGGCACAAAAACAGACATATAGATCAATGGAACAGAATAGAGAGCCCAGAAATAGACCCTCAACTCCATGGTCAACTAATTTTCGAAAAAACAGGAAGGAATGTCCAATGGAAAAAAGACAGCCTCTTCAACAAACGGTCCTGGGAAAATTGGACAGCCACATGCAGAAAAATGAAATTGGACTATTTCCTTACACCACACACGAAAATAGACTCAAAATGGATGAAGGACCTCAATGTGAGAAAGGAATCCATCAAAATCCTTGAGGAGAACGCAGGCAGCAACCTCTTTGACCTCAACCACAGCAACTTCTTCTTAGGAACATCGCCAAAGGCAACAGAAGCAAAGCCAAAATGAACTATTGGGATTTCATCAAGATCAAAAGCTTTTGCACAGCAAAGGAAACAGTTAACAAAACCAAAAGACAACTGACAGAATGGGAGAAGATATTTGCAAACGACATATCAGATAAAGGGCTAGTATCCAAAATCTATAAAGAGCTTAGCAAACTCAACACCCAAAGAACAAATAATCCAATCAAGGAATGGGCAGAGGACATGAACAGACATTTCTGCAAAGAAGACATCCAGATGGCCAACAGGCACATGAAAAAATGCTCCACATCACTCGGCATCAGGGAAATACAAATCAAAACCACAATGAGATACCACCTCACACCAGTCAGAATGGCTAAAATTAACAAGTCAAGAAATGACAGATGCTGGCGAGGATGCGGAGAGAGGGGAAGCCTCCTACACTGCTGGTGGGAATGCAAGCTGGTGCAACCACTCTGGAAAACAGTGTGGAGGTTCCTCAAAAAACTGAAAATAGAGCTACCCCATGACCCAGCAATTGCACTACTGGGTATATATCCTGAAGATACAAACATGGTGCTCCAAAGGGGCACGTGCACGCAAATGTTTATAGTAGCAATGTCCACAATAGCCAAACTATGGAAAGAACCTAGATGTCCATCAACAGATGAATGGATAAAGAAGATGTGGTAAATATACACAATGGAATACTATGCAGCCATCAAAAGAAATGAAATCTTGCCATTTGCGATGACATGGATGGAACTAAAGGGTATTATGCTTAGCACAATAGGTCAATTGGAGAAAGACAACTATCATATGATCTCTTTGATATGAGGAAGTGGAGATGCAATGTGGGGGGCTTGGGGGGAGGTAGGAAAAGAAAAAATGAAAGAAGATGGGATTGGGAGGGAGACAAACCATAAAAGACTCAATCTCAAAAAACAGACTGAGGGTTGCTGGGGGGAGGGGGGATGGGAGAGGGTGGTGGGGATATGGACATTGGGGAGGGTATGTGCTATGATGAGTGCTGTGAAATGTGTAAACCTGGCGATTCACAGACTTGTACCCCTGGGGATAAAAATACATTATATGTTTATTAAAATAAATAAATAAATAAATAAATATTGCTAAAAAAAAAAAAAGAAAAGAAAATATGTAAGAACTTGACACAGTTTTCAGAGAGCAACCACACACAGAAGCTTAATAGCAGGTACCACTAGATATAAACTCTCTAATTTGGACTTTTCTCACTGCCCCTTCTTGCCTTTTCATGAAGGTTACTTACCTATCTGGTTTCTGGACTAGAGTCTCTTAACTACAGTTTGAAATTACTAAGAAGAGATTCTAACTGATCCACGTAGGCCAGGTATTAATTGCTATTATAATGTTTTATGACTAAGGCCATGGGAGCAAATGACTTAGCAGTATTTATGTGGTCTGAGAATTGCTTGTTTAAGTATTGTAGCAAAATTTTTCTCTATGTTGACTACATATTAAAATATCCAGTGATGGGGTGCCTGGGTGGCTCAGTGGGTTAAGCCTCTGCTTTCGGCTCAGGTCATGATCCCAGGGTCCTGGGATCGAGCCCCACATCGGGCTCTCTGCTCAGCAGGGAGCCTGCCTCCCTTCCTCTCTCTCTGCCTGCCTCTCAGCCTACCTGTGATCTCTGTCTGTCAAATAAATAAATAAATAAAATCTTTTTTTTTAAAAAATCCAATGATAATGTGCAACCCATGATATTAAATAAGTGTGTGTGTGTGTGTGTGTGTATACATATCTATTCCACACTTTTAATTCTAGGCCTTCCTTTCCCTTCTCTTCCACTCCCCTGCCCTCCCCTCGCCTTCCCCCCCTTCTCTTTTTCCTTTTTCCTTTCCTTCCCTTCCCTTCCCTTTCCTTTCATCTGGAGGAGTAGAGGTGGTTATTGCCCCTGGTTTCTCTTTAATAAAAAATGCTTACTTAAACTAAAAACCCCTCAAAACAACAATAAAAATGTTTACCCATTTTTCTCACCCCTATCCTTTGCCTTTGGCAACCACCAATCTGTTCTACCTATGAGCTTCGTTTTTTGGGGGGTGTAATTTCCTTTTTTCTTTTTGTATTCTACATATAAGAGGATTATAGGTTATTTGCTTTTCTCTGTTTGACTTATTTCACTTAGCACAATGCCCTTAAGTTCCTCCATGTTGTCATAAATGGCAAGATTCCATTCTTTTTTCCAGTTGAAGAATATTCTACTTTATATATAAAATTATTTCTTTGTCCTTTCACACATCAGTGGACACTTAGATTGTTTCCTTATCAAGCCCTGTGTCAGGCTCTGCACTGAGCATGAAGCCTTCTTGAGATTCTCTCTCTCCCTTTACCTCTACCTCCCACCCCTGCTCACATACTCTCTTTCCCTTTCTCTTAAAAAAGAAAATATATATATTTGTGCGTATATATACCTAGGCATTTTATTCTTTTTGATGTAATGAAATCTCAGGAACTGAACAATATCCAGAAATCATGTCACCTGAGACGGGAACCCAGAAGATTATGGGTATGAGAACACCAGGGGTGGCACATACAATGGGAGACCAACCACATACCCTCTAGGTCTGTAATAGTCAGTGATATGACAAATAAACAGAGAAAAACAAATCTGGACTTATTAAGGAGATATTTAATTCAAAAGAATTATTGTAAAAAGGTAAAAGGGACTATTGTTATAGGGAAAATGCTATGAACATTAGATCTGCAAGCATCTCACTCATTAGACAAAACAGGGTTTTCTTGGAGTGCCTGGGTGCCTCAGTTGGTTAAGCATCTGCTTTTGGCTCAGGTCATGATCCCAGAGTCCTGGGATCAAGCCCCACATCGGGCTTCCTGCTGGCCAGGGAGCCTGCTTCTCCGTCTCTCTCTGCTACTTCCCCCACTTGTGCTCTCTCTCTCAAATAAATAAATTCTTAAACAAGCAAACAAACAAAACCCCAAGGGTTTTCTCTTATATGGAGGAATAAACAAGGATACAAAGAACCAGATGTATAGAAAATATAGCATGGTCAGACAGTTGATGAAAAAAGTTTTATCTTGAGGCCATCCTATTTTCTTTTTTTTTTTTTTTTATTTCTTTTCAGCTTAACAGTATTCATTGTTTTTGCACTACACCCAGTGCTCCATGCAATCCCTGCCCTCCCTAATACCCACCACCTGGTTCCCCCAACCTCCCACCCCCTGCCCCTTCAAAACCCTCAGGTTGTTTTTCAGAGTCCATAGTCTCTCATGGCTCACCTCCCCTTCCAATTTCCCTCAACTCTCTTCTCCTCTCCATCTCCCCATGTCCTCCATGTTATTTGTTATGCTCCACAAATAAGTGAAACCATATGATAATTGACTCTCTCTGCTTGACTTATTTCACTCAGCATAATCTCTTCCAGTCCCGACCATGTTGCTACAAAAGTTGGGTATTCATCCTTTCTGATGGAGGCACAATACTCCATAGTGTATATGGACCACATCTTCCTTATCCATTTGTTCCATTGAAGGGCATCTTGGTTCTTTCCACACTTTGGTGACCGTGGCCATTGCTGCTACAATAATTGCTACATGGCCCTTCTTTTCACTACATCTGTATCTTTGGGGTAAATACCCAGTAGTGCAATTGCAGGGTCATAGGGAAGCTCTACTTTTAATTTCATGAGGAAACTCCACACTGTTCTCCAAAGTGGCTGCACCAACTTGCATTCCCACCAACAGTGTAAGAGGGGTTCCCCTTTCTCCACATCCTCTCTAACACATGTTGTTTCCTGTCTTGCTAATTTTGGCCATTCTAACTGGTGTAAGGTGGTATCTCAATGTGGTTTTAATTTGAATCTCCCTGATGGCTAGTAATGATGAACATTTTTTCATGTGTCTGTTAGCCATTTCTATGTCTTCATTGGAGAAGTGTCTATTCATATCTTCTGCCCATTTTTTGATAAGATTATCTGTTTTGTGTGTAGAGTTTGAGGAGTTCTTTATAGATCCTGGATATCAACCTTTTGTCTGTACTGTCATTTGCAAATATCTTCTCCCATTCCGTGGGTTGCCTCTTTGTTTTGTTGACTGTTTCCTTTGCTGTGCAGAAGCGTTTGATCTTGATGAAGTCCCAAAAGTTCATTTTCGCTTTTGTTTCCATCGCCTTTGGAGACATATCTTGAAAGAAGTTGCTGTGGCTGATGTCGAAGAGGTTACTGCCTATGTTCTCCTCGAGGATTCTGATGGATTCCTGTCTCACGTTGAGGTCTTTTATCCATTTTGAGTATGGCATAAGAGAATCGTCGAGTTTCATTCTTCTACATATAGCTGTCCAGTTTGCCCAGCACCATTTATTGAAGAGACTGTTTTTTTCCCACTGTATATTTTTTCCTGTTTTGTCGAAGATTATTTGACCATAGAGTTGAGGGTCCATATCTGGGCTCTCTACTCTGTTCCACTGGTCCATGTGTCTGTTTTTATGCCAGTACCATGCTGTCTTGGTGATCACAGCTTTGTAGTAAAGCTTGAAATCAGGTAATGTGATGCCACCAATTTTATTTTTGTTTTTCAACATTTCCGTAGCAATTTGGGGTCTCTTCTGATTCCATCCAAATTTTAGGATTATTTGTTCCAGCTCTTTGAAAAATACTGGTGGAATTTTGATCGGAATGGCATTAAAAGTATAGATTGCTCTAGGCAGTATAGACATTTTGACAATGTTTATTCTTCTCATCTAAGAGCAAGGAATGGTCTTCCATCTTTTTGTGTCTTCTTCAATTTCTTTCATGAGTGTTCTGTAGTTCCTCGAGCACAGATCCTTTACCTCTTTGCTTAGGTTTATTTCCAGGTATCTTATGGTTCTTGGTGCTATAGTAAATGGAATTGATTCTCTAATTTCCCTTTCTATATTTTCATTGTTAGTGTATAAGAAAGCCACTGATTTCTGTACATTGACTTTGGATCCTGCCACGTTACTGAATTGCTGTATGAGTTCTAGTAGTTTGGGGGTAGAGTCTTTTGGTTTTTCCATATAAAGAATCATGTCAACAGCGAAGAGAGAGAGTTTGACTTCTTCATTGCCAATTTGGATACCTTTTATTTCTCTTTGTTGTCTGATTGCTGTTGTTAGGACTTCTAATACTATGTTGAACCAGAGTGGTGATAGTGGGCATCCTTGTAATGTTCCTGATCTCAACGGGAAGGCTGCAAGTTTTTTCCCATTGAGGATGATATTTGCTGTGGGTCTTTCATAGATAGATTTGATTAAGTTCAGGAATGTTCCCTCTATCCCTATACTTTGAAGCGTTTTAATCAGGAACGGATGCTGGATTTTGTCAAATGCTTTTTCTGCATCAATTGAGAGGACCATGTGGTTCTTCTCTGTTCTCTTATTGATTTGTTCTATCACATTGATTGATTTGCGAATGTTGAACCATCCTTGTAACCCAGGGATGAATCCCACGTGGTCATGGTGGATAATCTTTTTAATGTGCTGTTGGATCCTGTTTGCTAGGATCTTGTTGAGAATCTTAGCATCCATATTCCTCAGTGATATTGGTCTGAAATTCTCCTTTTTGGTAGGGTCTTCGCCTGCTTTGGGGATCAGGGTAATGCTGGCTTCATAAAAAGAGTCTGGAAGTTTTCCTTCTGCTTCAATTTTTTGAAACAGCTTCAGGAGAATAGGTGTTATTTCTTCTTTGAAAGTTTGGTAGAATTCCCCAGGGAATCCGTCAGGTCCTGGGCTCTTGTTTTTTGGGAGGTTTTTGATCACTGCTTCAATCTCGTTACTAGATATCAGTCTGTTCAGGTTGTCAATTTCTTCCTGGTTCAATTTTGGGAGTTTATAGTTTTCCAGGAATGCATCCATTTCATCTAGGTTGCTTAGCTTCTTGGCATATAACTGTTGATAATAACTTCTGATGATTGTTACTATTTCCTTGGTGTTAGTTGTGATCTCTCCCTTTTCATTCATAATTTTATTAATTTGGACTTTCTCTCTTTTCTTTTGGATTAGTGTGGCCAATGGTTTATCAATCTTATTGATTCTTTCAAAAAACCGGCTTCTAGTTTCATTGATACGTTCTACTGTATCTCTGGTTTCTACCTTATTGATCTCTGCTCTAATATTGATTATTTCCCTTCTTTGTGTGGATTTGGTTTGATTTGTTTTTGATTCTCCAGTTCTTTAAGGTGTAGAGACAGCTGTTGTGTTCTGGATTTTTCAATTTTTTGGAGGGAGGCTTGGATGGCTATGTATTTCCCCCTAAGGACCACCTTTGCTGTATCCCATAGGTTTTGGACCGAAGTGTCTTCATTCTCATTGGTTTCCATGAATTGCTTAAGTTATTCTTTGATCTCCTGGTTGATCCAAGCATTGTTAAGCAAGGTGGTCTTTAGCTTCCAGGTGTTTGAGTTCCTTCCAAACTTTTCCTTGTGATTGAGCTCCAGTTTCAAAGCATTGTGATCTGAGAATATGTAGGGAATAATGTCAGTCTTTTGGTATCGGTTGAGCCCTGATTTGTGACCCAGTATGTGGTCTATTCTGGAGAAGGTTTCATGTGCACTTAAGAAGAATGAGTATTCTGTTGTTTTAGGGTGGAATGTTCTGTATATATCTATGAGGTCCATCTGGTCCAATGTGTCATTCAATGATCTTGTTTCTTTATTGATTTTCTGCTTCGATGATCTGTCTATTACTGAGAGAGGTGTGTTAAGATCTTCTACTATTAATGTATTCATATCAATATGACTCTTTATCTTGATTAATAGTTTTCTTATGTAATTGGCTGCTCCCATATTGGGGGCATAGATATTTACAATTGTTAGATCATCTTGGTGGATAGTCCCTTTGAGAATTATGTAGTGTCCTTCTGTATCTCTGACTACAGTCTTTAGTTTAAAATCTAATTTTTCTGATATGAGAATCACTACCCTGGACTTCTTTTGAGGCCCATTGGCATGAAAGATGCTTCTCCATCCCTTCACTTTGAGTCTGGGTGTATCTTTAGGTTCAAAATGGGTCTCTTGTAGACAACATATGGATGGGTCCTGTCGTTTTATCCAATCTGCAACCCTGTGTCATTTTATGGGCACATTTAGGCCATTCACATTGAGAGTGATTATTGATAGATACGTTTTTATTGACATTGTGTTACCTTTGAAGTCTTTCTTTCTGTAGATTGTCTTTATATTTCTGTTCAATGATATTTTTAGGATTTTTTATCTTTTATAGAACCCCCCTTAATATTTCCTGCAGTGTCAGCTTGGTGGTTGCATAGTCTTTTAAGCCTTGCCGGTCTTGGAAACTCTTTATCTCTCCATCCATTTTGAATGTCAGTCTTGCTGGATAAAGTATTCTTGGCTGCATGTTCTTCTCATTTAGTGCCCTGAATATATCTTGCCAGCCCTTTCTGGCTTGCCAGGTCTCTGTGGACAGGTCTGATGTTATTCTGATGGGCTTTCCTCTGTATGTAAGGAGCTTCTTTGTCCTAGCTGCTTTCAAGAGGGTCTGTCTACAATTATAATTCTTCATTCTTACTATTAGGTGTCTCAAGGCCTTTCAAGAATCTATAATCTTGGGGGAAAACCGTTCTGCCTCTAGTACATGAACACTGGCTCCATTCGTGAGATTGGGAAAATTTTCATGGACAACTTGTTCCAGTATATCTTCTAGACTTCTTTCTTTCTCCTCCCCTTCAGGGATTCCAATAATTCTGACATTGGAAAGTTTCATGGCATCATTTATTTCCCTGATTCTGTTTTCGTGGCTTCTAAGCTGTTTCTTCCAGGCTTCCTCCTGACCCTTTCTCTCTATCTGTTTGTCCTCCAGATCACTAATTCTATCTTCTGTCTCAGTTACCCTAACTTTTAGAGAATTTAGATTAGATTGGAACTCATTGAGAGCATTTTGAACATCATCCCTGGTGGCTTTCAGTTCTGCCCTAACATTGTGAACATCATCCCTGGTGGCTTTCAGTTCTGCCCTAATCAATTCTGTTTGGTCATCCATGGCTTTCTCCAACCTAGCTATTGCCTGGATAATTGTTAGCCTGAATTCCCTTTCTGACATATTGTCTATGTTGCTAGCCATTAGTTCTGTTGTAGAAGGCCCATCCTCTGTATTTTTCTTCTTTTGGGCATTCCTCCTCCTAGTCATTTTGGTGATAGATGACTGAACTGATGTAGCTGGATGTATCGACCATGGTGCAGTCAAGGTGCACCTTGGAACGCTTCTGAGCAATCAGGATTCCCCACCCAAATGAGAGAAAAAAGAGAAGAAAAAGATAAAAGAGAGAGAGAGAAAGAGACAGGAAAAAGAGGGAAGATAAAAGAGAAGGCTCAGCCCAAATGGGCCCCAAGGTAAGATTTATGAAGAATACAAAGACAGACAAACAAAAAGACCGATAAAAGTACATGACAAGAGAAAAAAAAAAATATATATATATATATACATATGAAAGCAAAAAAAAGAAGAACCTCGTCAAAAAGAACCCCAAGTATAAGATTTATATACTATCAGGACAAACACAAATACACAGAAACACTGGTGGAAGAAAAAGATGGGAGAGTGGTTATAAATTCTCAGTGTGGGCGAGGAAGGTTATTTTGATTCTTCCTGGATGTATCTTGATATCTTTGTTAAAGGACTCAACTTTCCTAAGATAAAGGGGGATTAAAAATTGGTTTACCTATGGGGGTAGCATTGATTGGGGAAAGGGGATTACCTTGAAGTTTAACTCTATATGAATATTAGAAAATAAAAATAAAAAAAGAATAAATTAGACTAAACCAAACTAAAATTTAAAAAATTAAAAAAATAGAAAAGCAAAAGAAAAACACGGGTGTATGTATCAAAAAGTTCAGGTTAGAAAGTTATTATGGAATTTGATGTACTGGACATCTCACTGTGATGGTAAATAGGTTAAAACATTACCTATATATAAAAAAAAAATGAACCAGAATAGTGGGAATGAGTTAAAAATAAAAGTTGTTTCTATGAAGTAGTGGTGGTGGTTCTCTTGTCATCTTTGTTTTGTTTTGTTTTTTTCTTTTCTGGTTGGTTTTCTGGGGGAGGGGCCTGCTGCATGGATTTTCAGTCAATGATGTTCCCTGAGTTAAGTCCTCCCATCCCCCTCAAAGGGGTGGGCTCTGAGGAAACCGGTTTTTCAGGCTTTTGTTCTCTGGAGGTTTTTATGTTTGTTCATTTGTTTTCTCTTGCCTTGACAGTTTTTGATGGTTTTTGGAGGTTTAGAGGAAAGCAAACTGCACCCTGACCTCCCTCTCAGAGAGAAGCCTCAGTCTGCTCCCCTGTGGGTGCTGCAGAGCACATAAGTTCCCCCTTGGCAGCTGGCAGAGCAGGTTCCGAGTCGCAGTTCCTGGGGATGCAGGATCTCCTGCTTGTACCCCAAACCATGACAGCGGTGACTTTCTGGGCAGCCCTAGACTGCTAGAGAGGTTCCAAGCAGCGATCACACACTGAGATTTTCCCGCTGGCCTGGTCTTTCCAGGTCCGAGAGCACCGGGCTGGCGCCTGGGCACACCTCTCCCAGGGGAGGGTGTGGAGCACGCGAGTCTCAGGCTCTGATAGCACGGTGCGGCGTTCTGCCGTCTGGCAAGGCTCCCAGCCCCTCACGGGAGCCACGCGCTGGTGGCTCAGGGACCAAGACCTGGTTTCTATGCCACACTCCCTCTGGCTCAGCGTCAGGGGAGGCTGTCCTGGGTCCGGGGACTTAAGCCCCTGTCCCTAACCACCCCGATTCCCACAATTTCCCCCCTCGATCTTTTGCTCTTTTTGAGTGTTTTCAACCAGACTCCAAGTTAATGCTGGTCCCCAGATGCAGGACACTCTCGTATTGGGGTATTACTTTCCAATCGGTCGCCTCTGGTGCCTCCCTCCCCCTTTTGTTTATCTTCCAACATCAGTCCAATGTTCCCACTCCGCTTTACCTGCCCACTGGCGTCTTCTGCCCCTGTAGAGATCCAGTTGTGTATAATTCTGATCTCAGGCTGATTTCATGGGTGATCGGAGTTCTTTGGTAGGTAATCAGCTCACTTTAGGGTACAGGTTGAAACAGTGCCTCCTCCTACTTCCCTGCCATCTTGTCTACCCCCGAGGCCATCCTATTTTCATTTTAAATATTATTTTTATTTATTTATTTTTTTGGGGGGTGAGAGCACGAGTAGGGTGGAGGAGCAGAGGGAGAGGGAGAGAATCTTAAGCAGGCTCCATGCCCAGCATGTAGCCCAACATGGGGCTCAATCTCACAACCTTGAGATCACAACCTGACCCAAAAGCAAGAGTTGAACGCTTAACCAACTGAGCCACCTAGGTACCCCAAGCCCAGCCTATTTTCAAGAGAGACTGTATGATGTCTCAGTCTGAAAGTGGGTCAAAATTCAGGGGCTGGGAAAAGGAGAGACTCTTAATCAAAGTCTGGTTAACAAGAATTTTATTTCTTTTGATCAGCGGGGACAAGTAGTTCAGCTAATCACTGATGAGACAAGAAATGGGAATTTGACGGGTTTGTGTCTGTCCTTGTAATAGGTAGACAAGGGAAGTATCCATGAATCTTATCAAAGTCCTCCAGGGAAGGACAGTTCTTTGAAATGAGTCATTTTTGGAAAATGAAAGAGTGGAAGATTTCTTAATCCTTTTTTTTTTTTTTTAAAGATTTTATTTATTTATTTATCAGAGAGAGAGTGTGTGTGCATGCACAAGCAGGGGGAGCAGCAGGCAGAGCAGGCAGAGAGAGAAGCAGGCTCCCTGCCAAGTGAGGAGCCTGATGCAGGACTCGATCTCAGGACCCTAGGATTATGACCTGAGCTGAAGGCAGCTGCTTAACCAACTGAGCCACCCAGGCATCCCAATTTCTTAATCTTGTCTGTTTCCTAGGATCATATGGCTCCAATAAAGTTAGACATTGTCAAATATATTTTATTCATCCAATTGCGCATCTACATGCCAGAGAATGGTATCTTTGAAACAGTACTGGGAGCCTTCAGGGAAATACTGTTAAATTGTAGATAATAAGACCAACACTTGCTGTGAATGTTGCCTACATGTAATTTGTTGATAATGGAGTCTTTATAACAAGTACATATGGTATTTAGCACTGCCAGTGATGTGTTAATTAGCCAGAGTACCTAAATTTTTAGTACCTAAAAAATTACTATTTTTCCTGCTAACAATTACCTTGATGGTTTCTAGTTTCTAAAATACATGCTAAATATGCAACTAGGCATACTATTTTCAAGGATAGATATAGGTGGGTGAAATCGAGAATTTTCAAAACATCCTCTGAGAATATAGACCAAAGAAAATGATAAGTTGCTGTAAGAACAGTAAAAACCATTATAATATTGGTGAAATTGTGTAGGAAAACTGGAAGTGAATACAGTAATATTTCACTAAGCCTTTACCTTCTATATTCAAATTCAGTTATTAAAAATGAAGTCCATTGACCTTAAGACCTGAATGTATTCTCAAAAATAACAAAATTGGGGCACCTGGGTGGCTCAGTGGGTTAAACCTCTGCCTTTGGCTCAGGTCATGATCCCAGGGTCCTGGGATCAAGCCCCATGTCAGGCTCTTTGCTCAGTGGGGAGCCTGCTTCCTCCTCTCTCTCTCTGCCTGCTTCTCTGCCTACTTGTGATCTCTGCCTGTCAAATAAATAAAAAAAAATCTTTAAAAAAAATAACAAAATTAATTTCAACAATGGCAAATCACAATTGGATATACCCACCTTCTAGCATAACCTGTATCACTAAGAAAATATTAATTTCTAAATAATTGTCAAAATTTGAAAGCACAAAATAAATAATAAAGATTAATGAGTGGTATAAATGATCCTGGTTATAAATAATGGCTTAGGCCTCATCATGCTAAATGTAATGCATATCAGATAACAGACCACAGCTTGAAGTTCAACTATCG
This sequence comes from Martes martes, assembly GCF_963455335.1. NCBI lineage: Eukaryota > Metazoa > Chordata > Mammalia > Carnivora > Mustelidae > Martes > Martes martes. The sequence continues at coordinate 97,733,033 of NC_137896.1, read as the reverse complement.
GTGAACAAAAGATCCAATCGCATCACTTTAATTCTCACAGACCTCAAAAATTTCTTCTGAAATAAGAAAAAAAGAAGCTTAAATAATCTTGAACTTTTGTGAACATGCAATAATTCTACAGTACTATTTTTAGGGTATAGCTTAAGGGATAATAAAATATTTGATTTGAATAGCAATATGAAATTTCAATTGTGTTGTCATATATATTAGGAAAGAGAAGGAATTTCCTGTTAATTGGGTTTCGGCTAAGTAGCAGTCACTACCCGTGCATTACCTCAATATCAAGTTCATGTGAGAAATCCACAATTTGCTGATGAGGAAGGAGAGGCACAAATAGATAAAAGAACTTGCTTTTAAGTCACCTTCAGGAAAAAATGATGCATTTCAGTGGAAAACTTTATAATTTAGAGGAAATCCCTCCAGGATATCTGATATTAGCCTTTCATTGTCTTTGAGGTACTCTGCAGAGCTTTGTAAGTTGTAGGTAACTAATAGATGTCATTTCAAGTGTTCTTGTCCTATAAAGCAATAAATTTCTTCCTTCCTACCCTTTGGAAAAACCAGCTTTGCTTCCATTTACATAATCATTTAGTATTCCTGGTACACACACACTACATATATACAACAATCTTCCTCATTAACAAAAAGGATAAAATCTGCAAACTATGTTCACTTTTATATCTGTTTGACCATTATTACCGAAAAATACCTTTCTGAAAAAACCTAAATTTTGCACGATGAGACGGGGCATTGAAATTTGGATTATTTGGTTCAAAATTCCACAGTTTTTCTGGTGCCCTATGGTATCTTTCCTCCCAAGAATCCCAAGGAGCCAGAAGAAGAGTTAACATGTATTCTCACTAAGCAGAAAAGAAACAGAGAGCATTTTCTTGACAGAGTCAGCATGGCTGTCTAAATGGCATATTCAGCCCCAGATCTCGAGTATTTGGACTCTTTGTCTGTTAGCCTTTTTTGCCAAATAATTGCACTGGGATGATGTTTTCCTGTAGAGGGGGAAATGGTCAAAACTTTGAAGTGGCACTGGAAAGTAAAGGAAGAAATAACAAGAAGACTGTCAAAGAGACAAAGCAGTAGAAGAGACTGAAGTATCATGTGCACCAGCCAGAGGACGGCAGGGCCAGGATGAAGAGATTTGATTAGCTAGCTCAGGGGAGAAAGAAATCGATATGGATGGTAAGCCATCTGAAATCACGAATTGAGGGAAGCCCAAGTTCAATCTGGGGCAGGGATTACTTTTTCTGAGCCTCATACATACTATTTTCAGCTAGATAGGTTTAGCAAAAAATCCTACTTGTCTGGTTACCAATGAACTCACAGATATCTACTACTAAAAATAAAAATATTTTGTGATTAAAATGAAATAATAACCAAGTAAAATAAAAACTCCAAAAATAGGACATGTATACATTTTAACTTTTATAAAACCTTGTATTGATAAGCTGATCCAAAAGATAAATTTGGGGCCAGAAGAATGATTTAGCTGAATATTGATTAAATAAAAAAAGCAAATCAAGGTCAAGGATAATTAAGGAAAATTGAATTATAATGGTTTATTTCATTTCTGAGGAGAAAAGACCAGACAGAGTGGCTCTCAAAAATCCTTATTTATTGATTTTGTTTCATTTGACCATTTGAAGAGCTAATCTGACACAGGCTATTAATTCATCCTGTTAGTGCAAGTATCATAATGGCCAATTGAATCAAGTATTCTAGATAAATGGTTGACAAATGCCTGGAAAAAATGTTTGATCACTGAATATTGAAATTTTCCACACAATTAATTGTATCTTTGTAGGAGGAAGATGAGCTTAGAAATGGAATTAGGCTATTTTGGAAAATGGCTCTCCAACTATATACCTGAACAGTCTCCAGGATAATTATCAAATTAATTCATTGAGTTGATGCTTTCACATAGTCCTTCCTAGTGCAAAAATACCTATGTCTACAGTTTTGTAAGTGTTGAAGGAACAGCTTTGATACGATGTAAAATATTAAAAATGTTTATTCAATTGGTTTTCATGCAATTTCTTTCAAAATGCAAACTGTCAGTGATGAAGGAAAGAAGTAGAAAAGACGTAATTGTTGATGCTTTCTCTTTTCTACCAGTTTGTACTTAAAAATATATTTTAGGGATAATTTCAGACTCCCATGCATTTTACACTCACATGGAAGAAACCATAACATGTTTTAAGTAAACATGAATTATCTATAAATGTGTTTTAGTATCTCTGGATGGTTCTATATAATGGAAGGATTGAGATAACCTTTAGTTTCTAGAAAAAAAAATCCCTTTGGTAAATATTAAACTACATTTGCATGAAGCTTCTGGAATACTTGATTTTCATTGAGAAACATTTCATCTTAAGCATGAACTCACATGTTCAGCAGACATTTATTGAGGACTTACTATGTGTCCTGATCAGTATTCTGGATGCAGCTCTAAATGATACAGAGGGGAATTGACCTGATATTCACTGATAGTAATTAGGATAATCAAAGATCTAGATATTAAATAGAGAATGTTACTTATGTTTAATAATGCTATAAAAGAGAGAAAACAGATATAATAAAACTGTAAGAGGTGACTTTACCCTGTAGTTGTGATTAGAACACCCCTACATTATTTGGAATCACTCAGTTAAAAAAAAAAAAGAAAAATATTGTTAGATTATATGGCTGTTCTTAGGTTAAATTTATTTTAGTTCTGTTTCATGGTTATGATGAGCACTTTATCTAGAAAATAAAAATATGAATCTGAACTGAAACATATGGAAATAGCTTTGATAACAAACCTTTCCTAATACTGTCACTTGAAGAAATATGTAGGAAGAGTTATTTACACAGTTTGGTAGGTGATAATAAAACTAAAACGCTTCACAAGCTAACAAAACTACATTTTCCTCCCAAATGCACAGTAAAACAAACAAAAAGCAAAATCAAGTGTCTGAGAAATTTACTAACACTTAGAAGCATAAATAAAACACTAATCTGAGAAGTTCTGGGAAAAGAAGTTGCACATGTGGGAATTCATTTTGAAGATACATTCACTAAAACTTTAAGGTCCTAATGTAAGGTAGACCCCCTACATCATATTATATGACAAAATATATCACACATGGATCAATAATGTAATTTTAAAGTATAAAATTGTATGCTACTTAAGTAAAAATTTTAGTCTATTTTTCTAACACTGTGGTGAAAAATAATTTCATTTGTATACTTGGGTCAGAAAAGTCAAGGTTAAAGATAATTTAGATACAGAAGACACAAAGTATTTGTATGACAAACTATTAAATTAGAGAAATCAAGTGAAAACTCTGTAACACATGTGGGAGATGAAAACTAAACATTCTTGATATGTAATTAGCCTTCAACAATAAATAAGACTCTATGAATAAGAAACGCAAGAGAAAAAAAATGATACTACTTGGATGTCCACATACAGAAGATTTGCCAACTGCAAATGAACGTTTAAAATTCAGTATTTCAGTATTTTGTATTCTGCATTCAGTATTCTGTATTCAGTATTCAGTATTTTGATTAATAAAATTGATACAAATGAAAATGATAATTTGTCTTTCTACAAATATTTTTCGCCTGTACTGGCCAAATTCTGCCTTTCTGTTTTGAGACTTATTTCTGCAAATATAGGTTTCATCATCATAAGGGTTAGGAAGAAGTTAAGAAAATATATTTGACAGTAACTGTGTGTGTGTGTGTGTGTGTGTGTGTGTGTGTGTGTGTATGGAAAGGTGAGAACTGAGGAGTATTTACTTCAAGTATGATAATTAGAAAAATAATTTTCAGGGAGACGACATTTGAAATGAAACTTAAAAGATAAGGCACCTGGGTGGCACAGTCTGTTAAGCAACCGACTCTTGGTTTCAGTTTAGGTCATGATCTCAGGGTCATGAGATGGAGCCCCATGTCAGGCTCTGCACTCAGTGTGGATCTCCTTAAGATTCTTTTCTCTCTCTGTCCCGCCCCCCAAACCCCTAGGCATGCCCTCTCTCTCTCTAAAATAAATAATCTTTTTTTTTTTTTTTTCTAAAAGAAAGATAAGGAGTCTATAAAAAGTTAGAGGAAAATAATCTGGCTTAGAGTAAAAACAATTGGAATATGATAAAGACTTTAGAATGACTCAAACCCAGAAAGGAGACCAATGTGCCAGAGACGAAGTAAAGAGAGGAAAAAAGGTGGAAAGAAATAGGATTGAGTAGGCAGATTCTTAGATTAAGGGGTGGGGGCAAAAATTTGGAGCACAGGCAAGGATTCTGGATTTCATTCTAAGTGTTAAGGAAAACCATTGATGGATTTGAAGCTGGGGCAAGGATGCTGTGTAGAATCCATCATGCTGATGGGATGGGATGGATAGGATGACACAAAATTTGGATAAAAAGACATGTCCTTAGTTGAAATATGATCACAACTTGGAATCAAGTGCTAACTATGGAGCTAGGGAGAGAAAGATTCAAAATGTATGCTAAGAGTAGTAACAATAGAACCTGATGACCAGTTAGATATAGTTAGAGAGAAGACAGGAATCAAAATTAAGACTTCTTCTGTTTCCTAAGCAATTAGATGGAAGGTTGTATCATTTATTGAGATGGTTCTGGCCATATTTCCTCCTTCAGCTTCACTGAATCCTGGGTGTTTAGCTCTAAAGGGCACCAGTGTCTCTTGAAAGTCTGAGCACTGAGACTGGAGGAGGTAAGAGTCATCTGGGAGTTAAGGTTTGTCTTCATGGGTCCCAGTGGTCCTCAAGTATTCTCTGCCCTTGCTCTTGTCCGTATGAAGCTTTCTTTCCCAGCTGTTCATCTCATTGACCTGAAGTGATGTTAATTTAAATACCAAACACAAGATAACAGCATGCACAGTCTTCTCCACCAGATCCATTAATTGCATAAAGCCTAGTCTTATTAATAAATTCTTTATTTATCACTTATAGTTGTTCTGCTTCTTGATCACACCCTAATACAGAAGCTTTTCAACAATTGTGGACTCTGAGAAACAAACGGAGGGTTTTGGAGGGGAGGGGGTCGGGGGACGGGTGAGCCTGGTGATGGGTATTAAGGAAGGCATGTATTGCATGGAGCACTGGGTATTGTATATAAACAATGAATCTTTGAACACTGCATCAAAAGAAAAAAAAAAAGAAGATAGGAGAAAAATATGGTGAAAGTTGAAGTAGATTGTGGGTGTAGTGCAGGAAAAAAAAAAAAAAAAGATTTTCTGTCTGCTCCCTTTTTCTCATTGAATTATGTGGCAAGTCCTTGAGCTGGCCTCAGCCAAGAGTGAGAAGATGGGATTTAACAGAAAGGAGAACATACTAATTAGGGAAACATTAGGATATCTGAATCACTGCTGAGAGGCTGGATTATATGATTTTCCACGAGTATTTTCAGTAACTGAAGAGTCACTGACTAAAAATAGGTAACAGAACTTTCAGCCTCAGTTTAGCTAATGCTGAAGGGATTTGCAGTAATCAGTGTAAGTTGGGGTTTCAAATATTGGTACTTACTAGTCCTGATTTTTATTTTGAATTCATATAACTTTCTTAAAGAACATTACATAATTACATATACTAATAACTGATTTAATAATTTATATGGTCTTAAGAAAGACTAATCTGATCAGGGAAATAGTAGGTTATTGATTTTTGTAATTTTAATTTGCAAAAACCACTTGTACTGGAAGGATCTACTGAGCTCTCTAATGACAAAATATGATGGCAGTGTTTATGGAATTTAGATGACCAGCTGAGGATTTAAATTTTCATATATAAGTTTCACAGCACAATGTAATAACAAACTGAAAAACAAAATCTGCATGTGCACGTTATGCAATAAACTTTATCTCCAGAGTGTTTATGATCCTGTGGCAAGAGGAACTTTTTATGTTAATGAGCAGAATTACATTTTGAAAATATATGGTGACATCTTTTACTTTTATACTTAGGCTTGTGGTCCCCATTTATTTTCATATAAGATATTATGGAACAGTTATATTCCCTCCTATTGCTTTTATAAACATTTCCTCTAGGGGATAAAAATATGTTTATTCCAAATCCTTTTACAATTCATCTCTGCTGAATATGTACCTTAGATAAGACCATCCTCAATTTGAAAATAATAATACAAAATTAGGTACACAATAAAAGTTACTATAAAATTCTCAAAGATCTTATTTAACTCTTCTGCTAACTTATTTTAATTATATGATTTGAAAACACATTTATAGACAAGTATACAGATGTTTAATAGTTGGAATGTCAAAGGAAGGAGATAATGTGTGAATTTGTGCTTATCAATCAAACATTATAATCAGGGTACTTTTGAGCTATAATTTCAGAGACATAAAAATCCCTAAAAAGAAGATAATTTTAGGTTTCTGCACTGGTTATACTGGGCATAGGTCTGCATCCTAAGAATTAAATCACTTTTTACCTTAAACACTTAATTTTCGTTGATTTTCTTGGCAAAATATAAAACGCTTTGTTGTTGTTGTTGTTCTGCACAAGTTATCCTTTTATTTGGTCAATGGCAGCATTAGGAAAAACATTAGAAGCCACCCAGGATCAATTTTCTTAAGAACAAAACAAGTAATTCAAGGATATTTAATGGAAAAAATACCCAAACTTATCAATGGTAATTTTGGGCAGTAAGTATCACTATGAACTTTTACTATGGGTCTTTTACTTGTCTTACATTTTTTTTAAAAAAGACATCAGGGGTGCCTGGGTGGTTCAGTGGGTTAAGCCTCTGCCTTCAGCTCAGGTCATGATCTCAGGGTCCTAGGATCGAGCCCCGCATCGGGCTCTCTGTTCAGTGGGGAGCCTGCTACCCCCCCACCCTCTCTGCCTGCCTCTCTGTCTACTTGTGATCTCTCTCTGTCAAATAAATAAATAAAATCTTTAAAATAAAATAAAATAAAAAGACATCAAAAGTACGGAAAAATAAAGTTGTGAGGTTAAGATTCTAAGAATAGATTCTAAGCTAGGATTTATCCTTAGGCAAGTAGAAAACAGACCAAGAGGATTAAACTTCATGCTAGTCAAATTAGAAAAAAAAGCTAGGTTAATGGAATAATACTGTACAGCAAAGATTGTTATAGAAGGTGAATGGATAGCTTCAGGTTACACAGAATATTGTTTTAATAAGTCAATGTCACCTGAGATTTCACTAGAAGATGAAAAGTGGAAAGCTAGTGTTTTTTAAATTTTTAAATTGCTCTTTCTTTTATTAATATTATAGCAAATTCAAATTTTCTAGTAAAAAAAGTTATTCTTTTTGAAACTTTCATTTTTTTCTAGTTTTCAAAGATATGATGACTTTATTGTTCTCTTACCAGAAGACATTCTGATTTCTTACGAGCTATGTATCTGAGCTAATGTCAGGGATGTTTCAAAGACAGTTGACTGCAGAAAAATTTTAAAGCTATTTGATAGACCTTTCTAAAGTGATGTAGATTTTTTTTATTGTTATATTTTATTGGCCATTTATCTTTTCTGTGAAATACCACTGATGTCTTTTATGTACTTTTTAAATAGGTCTTAAAGATTTCTTTATATATTTTGGACACAAATCTTTTGTCATTTCTATGTGGAAAATTTTTTCCTATACTTTTCCCAAGTTCTACAAATACTTCATGGTATCTTTTTCCTTTTAGCAAAATTAAATTTGAATATAAATTATACTTGCTAAGCTTTTCTTATGTCAATTATAACTTCTGTATATTGTTTTAAAAATCTTCCATAAACAGAACTTATTAAGACACCTAGTTTGGCTAAGGTTTCTTCACAGGCAGACTTCTAATCAAGGCACAAAGGCAAAGGTAAATGGGAGAGAAAGGGGAGCAAGAAAAGAAAAAAAGGAGACAGTGGTGAAATGTACAGAACTGAAGAAAGAAAGCAACATAGATGGGAGAAAATGAACCCACTCCAAGAGCTGTGGCTATGAGTTCTACACCTTAACTTTCTTAGCTCATCTATCTTGTCCATCAGTCATTGTAACTTCAGCCACTTTACTTTTTCACAGCTAGAGTACATGTGCACCAGGCTACATGTGAATTCAGTGAAAGACTGCAGGGCACGCCCCTAATGGCTGTAGCCTAATTCTTGTTAGGAAAATGTAACAGAACTATAAACAAAATCATCTTCAAACACCTTCTCAAAATAACTCTGTATGTTTGGAAACTCACTTCATTTTCTCTTCTTTCTGGGCCCCTGGTGCCCATTACAAAACCAGGGGATCCAAACAAACAAACAAACATTAAAGACATTTAGTAATGTGAGAGCCATATGGTAACCCAGAGCTCATCTTAGTAAACACAGAGATGAAGATTCTGAAGTATAGAGAAGTGTGTGAACTTGGATGTGAATTTACTGAAAAAGTGTATACTGAGGGCCTGACAGTGCCTTGGACTCTAATGTGCCTTAGATATATTAATAACTGAAGAGGAAATATAGGGATCCTGTCACGGTGGACCATGTAAGTTAGTTGTGGAAACATACAACAAAGAAGTAAACCATATATATGTGTGTGTGTGTGCGTGTATAGTTTAGTTTATATATAGTTTATATATTTATATAAACACACAATCTCTATATAATAAAACATACAATTAAAAAGTAAATTTTCTCTCTCTCTCTATAGATATGTATATATAGAGATTATATATTTATACATAAATTAGTCCTACTGGGTTTTGAGTCTAGTCTCAGTTCCCAGATCCTGCTGATGCACATTCACCTGTTGCTAGCTGAATCCTCATTAGACTATATACATACTACATTTCACTTACAACAAAGCGTGAGAATTGGAAGATCCTTAAGCACAAAGAATACTGAAGCTTTGCACCACTGTATCTAGCTCAGTATCCTAGATGTTTGGTAAATATATCAGAGTTTAAATTTTTTAAAAAAGTCCTCAATGCATAAAGGCCGCTGGAATAAAAGTTTTTAAGTATATAAAAGCAGCTAGTCTACAAATCTCTACTTTTCAGAATGAACAACGATGTTCATGAATAAGCATAACTGAGAAATAAGCCCAAATATTGCAGAAGGTAGGGAAGACTCTATAACTGATGACTTCATGACTTAATTCTGAAAAGTCAGCACCAGAAGTGACTTGTTTGTATTTTAGATGAGAGGTTTGTGAGTTTATGCTCTGTGCTTTTTTTTTTTTTTTTTAAGATTTTATTATTTGAGAGAGAGAGAGAGTACAAACAGGGTGAGTAACAGGCAGAGGGAGACGCAGGGAGCCCAATGTAGGACTCGATCCCAGAACCCTGAGATCATGATCTGAACCCAAGGCAGATGCTTAACCAACAGCCATCCAGGCGCCCCTATGGTCTATACTTTTGATCTAAAAATGCTCTTTTTTAGAATGTCAGTCATAAGATTCATTTATAAATGTATACATTATATAAACATATAAATATGTATTAAATATGTACAAGATTTATATAAATATATATCAATTATGTATGTATATTCTTCAGGAGAAGAGAAAGGGCATGGAATTTTAATTTCCATTGCCCAATTTTACTGTATTAATAAAAAGTTCAAAAAAACAAATCGCATTTTAGATATTTTCTAATTTATTTATTTCATCAATGATTTTTTTCATTTTTTTAGTAAAAAGTCAAAGAATGCTCATCATCATTTTATAAGAAATATGAATACTCACTTCTTTCTCTATTAAACCCTTGACTCCAGTGCCCACAAGAACATTTCTTGTTAGGCACCAAGAATTCTCCATAGAAATATTAGAAGGGAAAGAGGCCACATGGAAACATGACATGTTATCACAATTGCAAGTGAGAAAAGACTGAGAATTCCTGGGATAACCTTACACATGAAGGAAGACAGAGCACAAAGGTCAGTCTCCTTGTGCCCCCTCTGTAGGTATAGGCCCTGCCTGGCCTTTCAAAGATTTGGGCCTGTAGGGTATCTTGCAAATCTCAGGCCTGCCTGTCACATTCCTCTGACTTTTGGGTACAGTTACTTAAAAACTAGGAATGTTGTTGTTCCTGCTCAAGCTCATTTAGAAGAGTGTAAAGGTGTTTTTGGTTGTATCACTTGTGACATTTCCTGGCTGGGGGGGAGGCCAGGTACGCATCCTGCACAGTGAAGAATTTTATCTCGCCCAAAGGGCCAATGGTGAGTGCACTGAGAAAAAATGTATTGGGTCCCAGGACAGAGGAGTCAGGGAGCCAGATATTTACTATTGCTCTGGTTACAGCAACACACACCCAGTACAGCTCAGCAGGTAGGAAGGAGAAAGGGATTTAAGGAAATAACTTTTGTCCCAATTAAAAAGACTGTCCTCAGAAGTTCCCTCGTGCTGCATCTTTCAGAAATGTACATTAATATGGATACCTTATTAAAGAAATTACACTAGAAAAAGCAGTAGGAAGCTAGGTATCAATGCATATGTTGCTGTATCAATTTAGTCACACCTATTAAGAAATTACAGAAAGTTCACCCTAGGCATGCATTTCCCTCATTTTATAGAGAAGAAACCATGGAACTGGGGCACCTAGCTCAGTCAGTTAAGCATCTGCTTTCGACTCAGGTCATGATCTCAGGGTCCTGGGATCAAGCCCCATATCAGTCTCTCTGCTAAGCAGGGAGTCTGCTTCTCCCTCTCGTTCTCCCCCTATGTTCCCCACTCCCCAAATAAACAAATAAAATCTTTAAAAAAGGAAATCATAGGACTAATACGTTCAATTACTTGTCTATATTTAATTACTAAGCAGATAGATACATTTATTATAACCCATAAGATACATGATTATTAGCCACATAGTAATGACTGAGCAACATTTGAGGTCATGCTATTCTAAGATTATTTGCGGATTAAAGATCAGTTGCAAGTGTGAGGGTATGCATGGGGTGGCATGGTGGGAGTACATGGCAAACTGGTTTTTATGAAATAATTATTATTTTAACTTCAATTCATGGTTCTTATGACTTATTTTCACTGCTAAATATACTGCTCCTTTAAAAAAATTTGTACTATTAACCTGACTTTCATTGAGGTGAACTACTCAAATCTTTCTAAGAAATAACAAACAGAAATTGCCATTATTTTTGGAATGGTATTTGTGAAATTAGGACCTCCTTGCATCCTCTCTGAATGAGCACTTTGGAAAAACAATATTCCAAGAGACATTTGAGCCTTTGGTATTCTTCCTTTGTGAAGCTATTTTGTGATATTTGTTATGTCATGTTTGTGATTTCTGATATGTTAAATTTTAAAAACAGAAATAGTTTTCTTGCTATTACCCCTAGAGGAAGGGGTAAAAGTAGACAGCATGAAGAGCAAATTAGAACCATGAGTGCTTCCCCTCAGCATGCAAAATCCTAACAATATAAACACCTATGCCTAAAAATTCATTTTAGAAAATCAATAGAGAGATCTTCAGGTAGTCAATAAGGGTGATGAATTTCTCTGGAGCTGAATCTAGACTGTGAAGGTAAGCCACAGGGCAGTAGGAATGTTTGTCTCCTGAAAAGAATCATCAGAATTTGTGAAATCCAATGCTAGTTTCTTTACCACATGTGGAAAACTGTGATGATTTAATATCACTAAAATAAAATTATTTGAAAAATAAATACAGGATTAAGAGAAAGTAGCTATTAGTGTCATCCATTCAACCGCATTTTGTTGCAGTGAACTACAGTATTACAGCTATAAATGGTGATTCTGAGTTTATTTCCCTTATGAGGTTTTGGAAGATGCAAAGCTTCAATTGCATACTTCCTGAGCTTTCTGCACTGCCCTAGGTGGGCACCTGGAGGTTTTCCCATTGTCATCATTTTCAGTGTTTCTTAAACATCAGTGTATCCAGGAGTCTACCATGCAATGATGCTACTAAGGCTTATTTCTGAGAACCTCCGTCAACTAAAAAGGTCCATTTATGTCAAATAATGAATACCAAAATAAGTACAGTGCTAAGCATCAGGTATGGGTCACAGATCAGAGTTCTCCAGAGGTTCAGAGAAGGGGAGAACAATTAAACATACTCTCTATAATATACATTCTTTATAGCTATGGGAGAGGATGGTGTGAGCCAAGAGCTCCCTGTTGGATTAAATGGGTGTTATAAGTGGTTTTCTCCAGGAGAAAAGTCAATAGAGTATGGTGACACCAGATTAAAGAATTAAGTTAGCATCCCCTGGGTTCCTTCAACTTTTCAATTATAGTAACAAGAGGCTCTTATGTGGAAATAGGCTAAACTGAAAATAATCACTTTCAGCCAAGTAGTTCCCAGAAGATGGACTCAAAGAATTCAAAGCCAGCCGAAATCAGGTGGTATGATCAGTGGAGACAAAAAATAGCACTAGAAATGGGGGCGGGAGGGACCTGAATGGGACTTAATGCCAAATATTAAGTCGATGAGATGAATGGTGGTGGTTTTCAGTGAAATTTACATAATTTGGTCAACTTTTAAAATTTACATTTAAATAATAACTAAAATCAATTAAATGATTTTAAAATGCATTGAAATTCAGAATTCACTAACAAAAAGACTGGTATTTGTACTTCAAAACTCATGAAATTTCCAACAGTAGCCATGAAACTATCCATCTTGAGATCAGAATGGGCAAATCCAGCAGACCAAAATGAAGTGGAAGTTAGTTTATGCAGGTCTGTTGTGGGAGGAGATCTGGAGCAGGGCCTGGCTGGAAGGAGTGTGTGCAGAAGAACTTGGTGGGGCCTGGGTGAGCAGTTAGCAAGCTAGGTGGAGAGTGTCGGGGCTGTGCTGGTTCCTGCAGGTGTCAGTGTATACAGGCTGTGGCTCCTGTTTTTGGAGGAGTCTCCTACTGATTCCTGCCCCTCCAGCACAGCCTCTGAGGTTAGTAAGCAAATCTCCCGCCCATATAGCCCAGGCATTTTTCTCAAACCGCTGCTTCGATGCTCATTCTCCACAGGGTTGTTTGTTGTGCTCTGTTTAAGGACTAGAACTCATTTTCCTCTTGCCCCCAAACCCAGCCCACTAATTTTAAAGTTCCTTGTGTTAACCCCTGTCAATTTTAAGAACTGGCAAAAGTATGCCAGTGTGGGTCTTCTATGCCCAGGGTGCCTGCTGTGAGGCTCTCTTTCTGTCTTCATGCCCAAGTCGTTTCTCCCCACTATGGACAATCCTGAAGGTCATTTAACTCAGACTGCTTTTCTGCTCTTTCCTACCTTCTTTGATGTGGCCTCTTCTCTACAGTTAGCTGTGGAGAGTCTGTTCTGCCAGTCTGCTGGTCGTTTTCTGGGTTATTTACACTGATGCGGGTGTTATCTAGATGTATTGTTGGAACATGGTGAGCTTTGGGTCCTCCTCCTTCTACTCCCATCCTCCACGAAAGTCCCACTGTGGTTTCATTTGCATTTATTGTTTGCACTTGTGGTAATGATTTGCATAGTGTTATTTAAGCCTTATAATGTAATGATTATTTCACCTGACAAACATCCCTACCTCCCTGCAGTTTATCTTCCCAATTTCTATTGAGCCATTTATTGTATGTTTCATACTTCTACTTTGTCTTGAATTTCAAGACCACATGAATTAGTAATTTTCATTCTTTAAAGAAGGTGCTAATTTTAGGGAAAGACAAATGTCCAGTCCAATGGCAATTAAAATAATAAACTCCCAACAAAAAGTATAAGCCACCAGTGTTACTGACATCTTGGAGTCCAAATTTTTTTTTTTTCAGATCCTCACAATATATCATTAAGTAAAAGAGATTCTATATTCTGACAGCAACTCTCGTACTAAAATACAATTCAATTCTGATGCCTACCACCTGGAGCTGGTGTTAGAATCCACAAGTTTAAGGGCATGGTCTCCAACAAGACTGCTCCTACTTCAGATGTCAGTTCTATGTACGGTCCCTAGTCTCCTTGCACTTTGATCAGCTGGCCGCAAATCTGGGGGCTTCCGTAATGCCGCTCATGTTTGATAACCCACTAGAAGAACTCACAGAACTCTCTACTTACAACACCCTCTTGTCACTATATACTCTATCTAAGAATGCTTTTTTATATTCAACCCAATGTATGTCTCCTTTTAATGATCCTTTCCCTTGACTTCAGGCAGGGTTCATCACTTAGTGCTACTTTTCAACATAGTCATGAGGACTTAATTAGGCATTTGGTTGTGATTTTAGTTTAATTGCACATGTCCCTTAGTAAATTCTTACTTCCTTGAAAACAGGGCTTATGTCGTTTTTTGCTCTTCATCCTCTGCGAACCAGCACTATGTCTTTCACACACAGACACAGACACACACAAACACACACATGTATGTATGCATATATGTTTGGATATATATGTGTATATCTGTGTACATGTGTATGCATAATGTATATGGTCTCGAAGTTAAGTTTTCTAGCAAATTATGAAGCCCAACTGTATGTCTAGTTTCTTACTTGCTGTTTTCCTAATTTCTCTTTCTCTTGCTATTGATCACTCACATGAAATACAGAAGAGGGATGTTTCTCTGCTCAAATGTCTTGGAACACTTACAATGCCTACTGATTAAAAGCTTAGTCTCCACAACCAAGAATAGCAATATCTAATAGGTTCCAAACTCTGAGAGAGGCTTCGCTGATTTTTTGTGACACTGTGGGAAAAGAAAATATTCCTAGGATGATTACAATATAGAAACATTCTCATTACTCCTGAAATGACTTCTCTTTTTTCCTTTGGACCCATACTCTTTTCTCTTCAAAACAAATGAAGACACAGGAACATTTCACTATGTTCTTTGAATCTCAGTTTCCTAATCTAATAAAACTGCCTTATTTCTATTGATACTAGTGTACAAAGACTGAAAGAGATACAATCCCTAGCTGTTGTATTAAGTTTATCCAACTTAAGTTGAGCCCTCCTGCTGCAGTTGTTTTTTAAAACACAAATTTGTTGCACAGGTAATTAATTTTGTTTCTCTGCATATCCTTTAACAATCTCAAACAGATTCGGGAACCCAAGAAACAAAAGTATGATCAGCTGATTGATTTTCAACTAATTAAATTAAGACCTTTCAAGGAAAGTCATATACTCGTTAAAGTTACGAAGTTTGCTAAAAAAAAAAAAAAATTGTGAAAACATGCTTCTTTTGGAGAACAAAGGGAAAAAGAGAAACAAAAACATTATCCTCAGTTTGAAAATTGCTTGACCTACATCAGAGGTGACAGACTTTAAACTGAGACCAAACAATGGCAACCCCAATTGTGATATTAGTCACCCAACTCTAATGGCCTGTGATACTTACCACCTCCTGAGAATGTAGGTGCTCACTTTAAAGTGTTAGAAAACAGTCAGTGAGGCAGGGTCATGATTTCTCAAAAATGACCAACTTTTTTTTTCCCTAGGTGCACTAAAACTGAGTAGGAAATTTACATGAAAAATTACTTTTGGTAGATAAGAATGTGTAGCATTAGATTTAATGTTGAAAAATTCAAGGAATCACTTCTTTACCTACTGGGACTATTTAATAGGATACCTGATTCTGTTGTAGCATATCATTAATGGGTCTGTAAGGAACAGAACATGGGATTATCTTTCCTTGAAGTAATTAAAGTACCAATGTAGGTAAGGCACAAGAGAAGCTTTTATAATTTGGGTGATCTTATCAAGCTTGGTACTATATCTCTCCCTTAGAATATTTTTTTCTTAAATTAACCAACCATGAAATTTCAAACCTTGATAAGACTCTACAAATAAAGAAAACTCAACTATATCAATAAATTTGTAAAGATAGTGATAACGTACCTTATGTTGAAGTGACTGCTACATGCTATATGGTGTATCTATTCAAGGAAAGTAGCAAAGGGAGGAGAAGAATGTATTGAACAAAGTCAGATATACTAAGATCTAGAATTCCTTATATAGAATATGATTACTATAAAGCATAAAACATCATTAAATATTTTTAAAAAATGACTGAATGGGTTTGGGACCAGAATTCTGAAATCGCTGGTACTATGATACTCACTGAATATTCTAAATTCATATGTAAATTCATATGGAAGCATTAAAATTAATGTATCTAATCAACTGCCATGTAACTTTATTTCTTTAATTTAGTCTCTATTTCAGAAGATTAATATCAATCAGAGAATATTTTAAAAAATTAATGTACTTTATCTTAAAAGACAGTTTTAGGTTTACAAAACAATTGAGCAGGTAGTATAGAGTTCCCATATACCTGCTTTCCTTCTACATCTTGCATTACGTCTTGCATTAGTGTGGTAGATTTGTTATAATCAACATAACAACACTGATACATTATTATTAACTAAAGTCTATAGTTAACATTCTGGTTTTCCCTGTGTTATACAGTTTCATGGATTGTGACAAATACATAATGTAATTTATGTATCATTACAGTATCACACAGAATAGTCTCACTACCCCCAAAAAGGTCCCGTGCTGTACCTATTCCCGCATCCCCACCAACATCTCTGGCTACCACTAAATGATTTACGCTCTCTTACAGTTTCTCTTTTCCATTATGTAATATAGCTGGACTCATGGTATGTTACTTTTTCAAACTGGCCTCCTGCACTTAGCAATATGAATTTAGGATTCCTCTTCTTTATGTAACTTGATAGCTCATTTCTTTTTATTGCCAAACAACATGCCATCATAGGCATGTACCACAGTTGTTTTTATATATTCATCTACTGAAAAAGATATCGTCATTCCTTAAAGTTTGGGGAGTAATATAAAAGGCTGTTACAAACATTTGTGTGCAGGCTTTTGTGTAGGCATAATTCTCAACTAATTTTAATGAGGACACAATTGCTGGATCCTATGCTAGAACCGTGTTTAGCTTTCTAACACAATGCTGAACTGCCCAAAGTGGCTAGATCTTTTTTCACGTTCGCCACCAATATGTAAGAGTCGCTGTTTGGGATTTCAGCCATTCTGAAAGGTGTGCAGTATCCCACTGTTGTTTTAATTTGCAATTTTCTAATGTTATATGATATTGATCATCTTTCTATGTTAATTTGTCATTTGAGATCTTCTTTGATGATCTTTTCCCCATTCTAAAAATTGGGTTGTTTTCCTCTTATTGAGTTTAAAGAGTTATACATATTATTGAATGATATTCCCCAGTCTGAGTCTTGCCTTCACTCTCAACAGTGTATTTTACAGAATGAAAGCTTTTATTTTTAATGGAATTTAACATCTCAATTTTTCCTCTGAATTATGCTTTATGGTATTTTATCAAAAAACTCATCACCAAACCAATGGTCATCTACTCTTATCTCCTATACTATACCTAGAACTACCAAAAGTTTGCATTTTACTTTTAGGTCTAAGATCCATTTTGATTTAATTTTTAATGTATAATTTCTGTGTCTAAATTTATTTCCTGACATGTGGATGTCCAATTGTTATGGCGCCTTTGTTGAAAGACTATTTTTCCTCCTTTGAATTAAATGGCTTTGCTCCCTTATCAAAGATCAGCTAACTGTATATGCGTGGGTCTATTTCTGGGCACTCTCTTTGGGTCCATTGATCTAACCATCAGACAGAGTTATACCCATTTCACTGGTCTTTTTGAAGAGCCAGACTTTGTTTGCACTGATTTTCTTTATGGGTTTTTTTTTCCTGTTTTTATTTTATTTGTGTGTGCTCTTTATTATTTTTTTATTTTACATGCCTCTAAAAAATGTTCTCCTCTTTCAAGTTTTCTAAATTCTTGAAAATGGAAGATGATATTGTTGACTTGAAGTCTGTCATTTGTTTTAATATTAGCTTTAATGTGAGGAAAAGGAAAAATATGCTTAAAAAGCCAGTAGTAGATACTCTTAAGAAAGCCATTTTCCTCTACATCAATCTGTAGTTGTTGTTATTTTAAGATTTTTAAAATTTATTTATTTGGCAGAGCACAAGCATAAGCAGGGGAGTGTTAGAGGGGGAAGCAGGGAGCCTAACTTGGGACTCGATCCCAGGACCCTGGGATCATGATCTGAGCCAAAGGCAGACACTTAAACAACTGAGCCACCCAGGCATCCTCTGTAGTTGTTTTTAAAAAAACTTTCCCCCTTTCCTTTTGTTGTCTTTACCCCATCAATTTCCCTTATCTCTGGGCTCAGCCCCCTGATTTTACCCTGGAGAATCACTCCCCTCTTGTTCTCAGTGTTTATAAGACTGCCAGTCAAGGCACTCTTTCCCTAGTTAAGAGGATGGAGCATTTTCCTTAGTTTACGAGGCCAGTCCTTATTAAGTTGAAACTATATTCCACATCTAGGCACTGGAATTCCAGTAGTAAGCTGAACAGAAGATTCCTCCCTGTTGCACTTACATTCTAATGTGGGATTCAGATATAAAACAGATAAACAGTTTATGATAAAAGAACTCCAGGTGGAGAAGAGCAATTAAGATTTGAGTTAGGAAATTTGGACTAACTCTCCCAGAATGGTAGATATTAAGTAAGGTAAGGTGAGGACAGAAGATAATTGGGGATATTAGTCCTTTCTGTATGGTCAGAGATCCTTTGATTTTTGTCCTCTGTGATGGCTGAATTATTCTCCAATATCTTTGATTTTATGAACTACATAATATCCTTCCTATCAATTTCTTTTAGTTAGCATTATCTAGAGTTGGTTTCTGTTGCTTATGTCCAAAGCACTCTAATTGACACAATGTTGAAAAATCATTCTAAGTGCAATAGACCAATGGAACATTGGAGGGTGAGATGCTCTTAAATTTTCCCTTGCTGTTTCAAATATAAAATTAGGATATAGGCTTAACATGTTTTCCCAAAGAGTCATTTCAATGAGCCAAAGATAAGTTACAGGAAATCTACACACTAAGTTATTTACCAAGTCCCCCATTCTAAATTCTGAATGTAGCTCACACAGACCACTATTAGAGTCATCACCATCTTATATGATACTTAATATTTTGTGCAACTGTCTTACCTAGACTTAGTTTTCTTGACTGTACACAAAGTGAATCATTTTTTTATATGCCAATTTCTCTAGGACTACATGCAAATAAAGGATTGATGCTCAATACATTTTTTTAAATAATGAACAGAAAACAATGGGATCTCTTCAATAAAATTTTTCTAATTTCCTTTGTTAAAATATTTCCTCTCCCGTATGTTCACTGCTAGTGCCCTAGCTTTTTGTGCATATTAAGATTTTGTATATCCCTGGGATGCCTGGGTGGCTCAGTCAGTTAAGCGTCTACCTTCGGCTCAGGTCATGATCCCAGGGTCCTGGGACTGAGTCCTTCATCAGGCTCTTTGCTCAGCAAGGAGTCTGCTTCTCACTCTGCCTGTTGCTCCCCCTGCTTGTGCTCTCTCCCTCTCTCTCTCTGACAAGTAAATAAATAAATAAATCTTAAAAAAAAAAAAAGTCATATATCTTTCTGTCTCTCACCTAAATCAAAATGAAGTAATCTTGAGACTTAACTAGGGCTGCGTGTGTGTTTTTTCATTGCAATGACATAAACAAACCTAAGTATACTCAGATTATTTGGATGGCCAACTTATAACCAAGCAACTCCATGCTCTTTCAGAATCAGCATTTTTGTTTGTATTTAAAATGATGCTGGCACCAAAAGTATGACTTTAATTGTCTTAGGGTAATTAGAAAAGAAAAGAAGTAAACTTAATAAGTAAAAGATGACTTTGTGCCAAGTGAAAGCCAATTGATTCACAGCATGCTTTACAAATAAAGTTTCCAGTCCTCTGAATAGAGAAATGTGGTGGGAAATTGAGTCCTCAAAGGGCCCAGGAAAGTAGAAAAATGCTGACACAAAAGAATCTGAACTGTGGTCGTCAATAGCGTATTCCTACAGTGAGTGGCAATTTAGTTCAGAGAAACCCTCAACTGACATTTTAAATAAATGTTGTTAATTTGAATTTTATTGGTTTTGTAGTTTTTTTCCTTGTATTTAAGATATACATTTGTTTCAGCTTTATGGTTGTGTAAAAGCTATTACATTAGGAGTTTACACTTTGCTTGATGTTTATACATATTTAAGTAACACTATAATCAAAATAATTTAACTCAACAATGGAAGACTGAGACTATTTCCCTTTTAATAGGGTTTTATATATTAAATCAAACTGGAGAAACAGCATCTTAGACCAATATCTTTATTTCCAAAGTCAAATGCTTCAACAGCATCAGAACTCTGAAAGACCAGTTATGTCCCCTGCCAGCAATGGGTAGGAAAGAGTATAGCTGAAGCTTCTGTATACTGTGTTCTATTTAATTATGCTTTTATCACCTTTTTAATTTCTATTTAATCCCTCAGCTAATAGTCTAGATAAAAATATAACATTAGTCACATTGCTTTAAATATTTATGACTCATTTGGTATATCATTATTAATATTTTATATCAAAGTCACTACTGTTTTTCACTTTATGAGACATCAAAATGTTTGCTACTTTCTAAAAACAAACAAAAATAAAACATTAAAAAAACCCTCTATGGTTGGGGTGCCTGGGTGGCTCAGTGGGTTAAGCCTCTGCCTTCAGCTCAGGTCATCCGGCTCTCTGCTCAGCGGGGAGCCTGCTTCCCCCTCTCTCTCTGCCTGCTTCTCTGACTATTTGTGATCTCTGTCTGTCAAATAAATAAAAAAATAAAAATCTTAAAAAAAAAAAACCTCTATGCCTTCTGAAGAAGAATTTTATCTGTACCTCTTCTATAAGACTTATTAATTTTTACCTTTTCTAGCAAAGGCCCTGGCCTGAGAAACAGTTCTGTGTGCTCTCTTAACCAGGTCCACTTTGGAATTCATCAGCTCCAGAACTAGTTATATTATAAAACAGAGAGCCTGGTGGGAATTCTCTTATCCTGGGGGACCCAAGGAACTTGCAAAACAAGTTTATTTCCAGAGCAAATTAATATTGAATACATTAAAAATGTATACTCAAACAGCCTCTTAGCTTGGGAAATACAATTAAAACATACATTTATAAACTAATTATAAAATTAAAAATAAAATTAATTATACAACTAATAAACTAAAATATCCTCCTATGAATTCTGGGGAGGATTAGGTTTTTCAGTGATCAGGTGACAGGTGACTAGAGCACAGGCTGCAGCATCTGCAGAGGCAGGAGCGAAGGACGTGCTGCTGGGCATCAGTGGTGGGATTGATACTGGTGGTAACATTGTTTGGACAGCAGGAGCACTGGCTGTGAGCACTGTTGTTACAGTGGAAGGACAGGCCATGCAGCCACAGTGCCGGATGCACAGGTCATCGCCCTGATTGGTATTCAAAAGCCATGTTTCTGCCAGAAGCACTGGCAGGGGTACTGTGGATGACAACAGCAACACTGGCCCCCTCTGTACCCTTAGATGTGGGTACTGATGCCTGATTTAGGCATAAAATTGGCAATTGCCATATAAAATAATTGGGAGAGACAAAGGGGATGGATATTTATAGCTTTAGCATTTGTCTCTCTTCACTGAACTCTTCCCCCTTGCCCTTTTGAAAGCTCAGTGTTAAGTCTCTGCTTTTCAGTTTCACATGGTTGAAAGCATTGACACACGCTATTGAAAGTCAATATGGAATTCATAAGATGATGCAGTCATTAGATATGTTTCAAACAGCTCTTTAACAGTGCATGTTTCTGCAGTTTATACTCACCAAAAAGGCAAAAGTGGAGAAGAATGTAATAGCACACGGTGGCTTTAGAGAGGCTTGCATTTTAGAGCACACTGGTGCCAGAATTCGGGAAAGCAAGTTATCCATACTCAGCACAATTAAATATGTTAGGTCATACGCAAAGTGATCCTGTATATATTTCCACATGGATAATTAAGAAGATGTCCATGGGGCATCGGTTGTGGAGGTGGGGAGGTAGAGGCAGCCTATGCTGCCGTTCTAAGGGGTCAGTGAAAATAAGATGCACTGATGTGTCCCACAGGACGCTTCACAACAGACAGAAGCCAGGAACTGAGTATATTTTCAGAGTACAAAATATATCATGGACTGTGAAAGAAACGACGAAGCAAAGAAGGAATGGTCAAAAATATTAGAGTGGGTGTCTGGCCTATAGGAGGGAGGTGGATGAACGAGGGTAGAGAATGAAAAGAAGAACAAAATGGACCAAGGGAAAAGTCTTACATGTGCAGGTTATGATAATGTATTGTGAGCTGAGGAGTACTATTCACTTCATTGTCTACAGTGGAGATAAATACTTTTTAAAAGGAAAAAAAAAATGTGGGCTCCTCTCTGCTTTGTGTGTCTGTGGTTTTTGTTTGTTTTTTTTTTTTTTTTTTTTACTTTACTACCTAGAGAAAGTAAAGTGTCTGAAAGAATACACCTACTAAGAAAGGAAAATAACAATTTCATGGATAATGTAAAAGTAACTTTAAGAAAAAGATGAGCTTCAGTGTATGACCCACCCCAGAAATATCTTAGCTCCCCACCAGTTCAGTTGTTGGCAGAAAATTGTTGTGCAGCCAAGCAAGAAATTACAGTAGGCAAGGAATTGTTTTCTGAGTGTTACTTTAGACTAACCTTTTTAAAAATATTTAAGCTTTCTTAGACTTATTGTTGATCCAAATTGATTTTATTATCACAAGTAACAAAGGCCAAGACTTAGAGTTAAACAAGAGAAAGATGGACAGGAATGAATGGTAGTCGCAACAAGCTTTTAACAAGTGTGTCTGTTCCCTACTAGATAATTATAACATTTTTTTACAAGATTAAACGTGTACCAAATGAGAAAAGGTATTCTCGCTTCATAATTCTTTAGTGACTTCATTGGTCTGAAAGGTGCAGGAAGTACAATTCCTTTAAGTCAATGATTTTGTAATATTGTATTAAGCTACTAATCTTAACACGTTTCTGAAGGTCTGAGTGAGCGAGTATCTGTGTGTATGTGTGTATGTATGTATGAGTACCACGAAGGGTGAACGACAGAGGAAGATGTAAACACAGATAAACCTGAAATACTTCATTTCTCCAGTTTCATTATATTGTTGTTGTTATTATTATTGCTATGAATATTATACTGGAGAAAAAGGAGATTATTAGGCATATGGGTATGTGGGTACACTTCATTCTGAGCAGTTTGGGAACTTCCTTTTGTGCTTCCATGGTAATATATTGGGAAATAATTTAAACTTCAGGAGCGGGATAGACCGGACATGATGGATGGCTCACCAAGAGCCAGTCTATCCCGCTGCCAAGTGGGTAAGGGGATGGTGGAGAACAGAGGCAATCTGGTTGCAGGGTTGGAAGGATGGCTACAGATGGCTTTGACATTTGCAGCAACAGCCATCAGATGATGGCATATTTGTTGTGATTTGGGGACCAGCGGAATCAGCAGCTTACTTTTCTGAAACGAGCTCCAGAGATGGGTCCTAATTAGACTTAGCTACTCATTGTATTCTCTTCTTCTTTCATCAGTAAAAGTAAAGTTAATGTGAGTCACTGAGACATGAGAAGAGTTTGACCAGAAGCATCTAAAACTAAAGATGTTTTGTTCTTGGGTTAAAAAAAAAAGTCAGTTGTTTTCTGTCTCCCCACACAAGATACATCCTTAGACATGACCACAGAAACACTCACATTATGTTTACTGGCAGTCATCTTACAACTACAAGAGAAACCATGTGTAGCATCAACATACAGAGACCTGCAGACATACAGAGCCAATGACTTGAAACCTTAAAGGAACACCGTGTTTCCAATTATGTGGATGAAAATAAAAGCTTTACTAGTGTTAAACATGTTTAAACTGAATTTTTATTACCTTAGATCAGTAGCAATCTATTTGTTACAAAACAACAAGGCTAAATATACTGTTATATATTGTAACATCAGGGAGAATAAGAAAGAAAGAGGAAGGGAGAAAGATAACTTGAAATGTGATAGATTTCTCACTTATTAAGCAGGTACAATGTGTCATGAATGTAGCAGGTGAATGCTAATAAATATTCCCAATCTTTATCATCATCTTTCAGTGTAGGTATTACTACATGGCAGCATTCAAATGAGGAAACTGGAGTGTGCTTAACACAAGATCAGCTATCCAGGAACAGAGAGAGTTTTTAAAAAGAAGACTTAGTGAACAGAAAGAAAAAAATAGAACATAAAGACAGAAAAAGAGATGACAGGGGGAGCCACGTTGGAATGGTAAACTAAGACATTTTGGAAAAGGAGGGGATAGCCTGTAATCCTCAAAGTAAAGTCATTTAGAGCAAGAGCTTTGAAGTGTTCCTTTAAGTGGATCATTCATATATAATTGGTAATTTTTTTTTTTAAGATCAGTTTTAGAAGTAGAGACAGTAAGGGGAAAACTTTAGAGTGGAAACAAATGGTGGAAATACAGCAATATTTTAACAAGGTGGACAGTTTCAGAAAAGGAGATAGCAGTCTTCTGGATAGCTTAAAAGTACATTAAATCTAGGTTGAAGAGTCATTATAGGAGTAGGCATTGAAAATCCAAGAAAAGTGCTAGCTAGAGAAGCTAGGTTTGGGCATTTAATTATAGAAGACAGAGATGACTAGTTCAGTAAAAAGGCCTTTATTAAAGAATATTAGGTAAGCCAAACATTCATCTGAAGTGATGGAGAAACTAGTTACATCTGAGCTTATATGCGCAATCATCAGAAACATACTGGTGAACTAGCCACATAAGGAAGCTGTTGCTTCCACTCATCTTCAAACCAAAGCAAATTTGCCATGATCCCAAAGCTGCTGCTATAAAACTCAGACCCACAACCAGTCCCCAAACCACCATGCTGCCTCTGCCTCCACTCCACCAACACAAAATAAATAGCTGTCACGTCACCGGTAGCACACAAGGGGCAAGGCGGCGTGTGTGTGTGTGTGTGTGTGTGTGTGTGTCCTTCCACATGGAAAAACAGACTGACAATGGCTGCTCTTTTCAAAATATGGAGAGTTTTAGAAAATGGTGGGCAGCCACAGATGTTACATGCTCACCACAAAAATCCTAAAGAATGTGGAAAGAGAGGTCACTAAAGCCCAGCAGAATTAAAAACAAAAGGTATAGTGAAATTGATGACTTATATAATTCTTTATATTTTCAATAGTACTTATTTTATTGTTTCTGATACATTAGTGACATGCATCACATGCCCCAAGCTCTAAAGTTTAAGTTGTTGCTAGCTTTTGGCATCCTATATTGGCCAAGCTTTTTGGCTTTCCAAGCATTTCATAATCGAGAATGAAAACAGGATGGTGGGAAGGGGTGGTCCTCTGCACCTTTCTGAGGATGTGTAGCAGCTATGTGGTTCAGGACCTGGGAAATGAGGTTCCCAGGTGTGAGGGTACATCCTGATTAGACTAAGTTAATCATAGTAGTCTCACCCCCAACATCAGTTGCTTTAACCAAGAAATAAATACAGGTAATCCCTTCTGGGTTTAGTTCACATATGCACAAATTTCAGTTACTACTATTTAGTAAAGTAACACCAGCTCCCCACCATTATGGCTCAAATTCCAGTTTCCTGGTATAACAATTATGAATTAATTACATGAAGTACAAATTCTTTTGTTTCCTTTTCATCACACAAATCACTACGTAAATAACAAATAGGCATCATGATCAATGACCAACCACATCTCTTCTTTCAAAGTCTGTTGGCAACTGGTTGGTCCCTGCATATATGTTATTCAATTTGTGCACAAGTAGTAAAGGATATATTTGTGTTACCTCCTTATCTTTCAGTGACGAACTCTCATAACATGTCATAAAAATTGGAAAATTAAGAGAGAGGACTGGCTAACAAAAATCAAAGTCAGCAAAGAAACAAAAAGTGATAACATCAGAGGTGAAATTCAAACAGAATATAAGTGGAGTTCTAACAAAATGACCTGGGAATGTTGACACCACTGCCACTGGGGAGATTCTAGATAGGCAGCAGGGTAATTTAGTGAAGGTGAACTTATTACTGTAAATGAAGAAAGTGTTAGTAATGAAAAGATAAAGATGTCCCAGAAGAAATGATACCAGCAAAAAATCATCCCACTAAAGGAACTCTTAAAATTAAAAGTGCAAAGGATAAAATGCTAGAAGCTGATCCAATCTTAGAAAGGAACAGAACAATTCACCAAGGCATTAAAAAGTATTCTTTTCATCCTCTAAGTTATACTATGAGAAGAATGGAAAACCAGCACTGTTCAAATTACCCTTGACACATTTTTTAAAAAAGAAATAAAACATTTCTGTTGTCAATGTTTCTAATATTTTAAATTACAGTATACTGTACTATGATATACTAAATACAGGATGGTATACTGTTTTAAAATATTATATACCACAGTATAGTAAATTAATTTTACTATTTTTATTGCTCTATATATTTATAATTAACTGCAAGGTAGTTTTTAGTATTATGACAAAAAAATTAAAGGCCATGGAGCAATCGTCAAATTTCCCATTGATTATTAGTATTTCTTTACGTGGTTTCAGTTTGCAGGGAGCACCACTATAATCCCATCTGTAGAAGCAAGAGCTCCCTGCAATTGCCATTCCTCCCCAAACAGATATATGGTCACCACTTATCCAGATTACAGGAAGAAATAAGGAGAGGACAATTCTACAGCACAACACACCTGGATTTAAGCCACATTAAAAGAAACAGGGAAGAGATTCACTAACTCCATACAGACACAAGATGGACTGCAGAGAAAAAATTTCTTTGTGCATCTAAAAGGTAGAGTTCGAAGGGTTTTTTTGGAGGGTTAAAAACAGTTTATGACCAAAAAAAAAAATGCTATAGGAAATATGGATAGGTGAAAAATAAAGGTCCTGTCTGCGTGCAGATGAGACCAAAGAAATATAAGCAAAACTTAGATCTGCTCTGATAGAAACTCATGGGAAGAAACAGATTAACGGAGAATACCACCTCATCTAAGAAGGTTGAGTGAAGGTGTGATGTTATCCTTAACATGTGAGTGTTTCAGTGGACTATCAGAAGGAACTGGAGAGAGATCCCCTCTAGGTAGCGATTTCTAGGAGCAGATAAGAACACATCAAATTTGGGGCAACTGGATGGCTCTGTAAGTTAAGCATCTGACTCATGATTTTGGCTCAGGTGGTGATCTCAGGGTTGTGAGATGGAGCCCTACGTCAGGCTCTGTGCTCGGCGTGGAGTCTGCCTGAGATTTTCTCTGTCCCTCTGCCTCTGCCTCTGTTCATGCTCTCTCTCTCAAATTAAATAAACAAAATCTAAAAAAAAAAAAAAAAAAAAAAAAGACCACCTCAAAACTGAAAAAAGTTATCCTGGGCCAAGACATGATCCTAAGGGCATTTACAATTAGAAAATCTAAAAAAGCATATTTAAAATTTTGATCACAGTGAACGCTACATGAAGAAAATAAACAACCTGGGTCTTGTGCATGTAATTTCTAAGCCTCCCAAACCTGCATTACCCACCCTCTTTAAAAGCACCCAGTCAGTGGTATTTTTGTCACCACGGCAGCCAGAACAGACTAAGATGACCAGAGGACAGTCTGGCCTTGAGGCTGGGGTTGGTCCACCTGGCTTTTATAGGTTCTTAAAAACCCCAGAACTCTATGCCAGCCCTAATGGGAAGAGATTTAAGGCTTCAATTGAAAAAGAAATCCTTCTAAAGTAAGGTGGGCAAAAGAAAATGTGCAGCTTCTCCTGTCTCTCTGCAGTTCTACAGAGAAACTTCTGGTACCTGCTGCCTTGGGAAGAGATTAGAGAGATTTTTCTCCCGAAGGAATTGAGGATGGGAAATTTCAACAGGTTCTTGCTCTGTAACCATGATTGCTGTATCACTGAACTGAATGCAGAGGCCACGGGATGAGTTTTGTGTTCTGGCGTGGCTTTGTCTTTTGAGGATCTCATGTAAGTCACTCACTGCCCTTCTCCATCCATGTGGTGGGAAGTCGGTAATGGCTAGTTGCTAATAAACCTACCTCAGTAACGTGCTGTGAAGATTCTGTGGGACACTATGTATGAAATAAAAGTACTACCACCACCAAAAAAAAAAAAAAAAAAAAAGGAGGCATCCATTTCTGATAGGATTATTTTTCTTTCTTCCTTTATTTATTCTGTGTGTGTGTGTGTGTGTGTGTGTGTGTGTGTGTGTGTTAAGTAATTTTGAAAAATACTAACATTCTTGACTGGAAAATGAGGAAACTGAGGTCTTTCACAAGTTGAACAGGAAACATGGGCTCATCAATTTACTTCAAGTGTGGAACTGGGAAAGGATAGGGTTCTACATTCATAGTAAAAGCTGTACCAAAAAGTCAGGGAAAGTAAGAAAACTTAAAATGATTATTATAAGGGGTGCCTGGGTGGCTCAGTCAGTTAGGCATCTGCCTTTGGCTCAGGTCATGATCCCAGAGTCCTGGGATTGAGCCCCATGTTGGGCTCCCTGCTCAGCAGAGCCTGCTGCTCCCCCTGCTTGTGCTCTCCCAATCTCTCTGCCAGATGAATAAATAAAATCTTAAAAAAAAAAAATGAAGGATTACCTCACCACTTCTACAAAAAGAAGTCTTACTTTCCACTGGTTTTTTACTATTTCTATTTTAAGACGATTCTGTCAGTAAGTCAGTCAGAGTTGGGGGCAAAGTTTGGGGTTTTACTCTAAGGGTTTTATTAGTGAAAATTGGTGTTAGTTCTGAGATGATCACATTGTACTAATGCTTAAAAAGTTATTATTCATTTAATAAATCATTAATCAACATTTATTCTATTTAAGTCATATTTTGAACATCTTATAACTAAAACATTAAAAGAATAAGAGTTTCACATCACATTCATAGGTACTTACACTGATGGGGTATTTACAGATGTTGAAAATGTAATGAAGTGCCCTGTAGGCAAAATTAAATAATTTAGAGAGAGAACTTTTCTGTGATTTCAGAACTTTCAGAGAAAGTTTCACTTTTAATCAGGTTTTTTGTTTTGTTTCGTTTTGGGAATGGATTCTTAGTTATATTAACAGAAGAAAAAACTCCATTACTTTTGAGTTAAAGAATTCTAGACTCTAGATCTTGTTTCAAAAAACATTCACAGATTTTGGGTTAATTTATCATAAGTAAAACTTCAGCATGATGCTAAGGAAATCCAACAGATAAAGTGTTTCTCTTAACAAATATCATTAATTGATTTCCCAGGAATTTAGGAAATAAGAACAGGCCACCTTTCTTTCCAGATATATACCCAGAAGAATGTAAAACCTTGTACACAAATGTTTGTTGCAGAACTATTTACAATACCCAAATGATAGAAACAATCAAATGTCCATTATCTGATGAATGGATAAACAAAATTTGACATATCCACACAATGGAACACTATTCATGCATAAAAGGAATGAAATACTGGGGCATGGACCAACTTGGATGAAACTCCAAAATAAGTGTGCTAAGTGAAAGATACCAGACATAGAAGGTCATATACTATATAATTCCATTTATAAGAAATATCTAGATTAGGTAAATCCATAGGGACAGAAAGCAGATTGGTGATTGCTAGCAATGGGAAGTGGAAAATAGAGGGTGACTGCTTAATAGGCATGTAGGTTTCTTTTGGGATAATGAAAATATTTTGGAACTTGATAGAGGTAATGGCTATCCAACGTTGCAAATGTAGTAAATGCTACTGAATTTCATATTTTAAAATGATTAATTATGTTATGTGCATTTCACTTGAATAAGGACTATTAGATATTCACAGACATATGCAGTTATATACATACACACACAAACTAGATTTTCCATACATTTAATGCATGGCTTTCCTTCATACACCTGCTGTTTCTCTTCCTGAAGTCCATCTACATTAAAATATTGTCTATCACACATTCTAGAGGACGTGAGGTAATTCTTTCCTAAGGTTCTTTTCCACTCTGAGACACTGGGATTTTGTAATTTGTACCTAAAGACAACATCTGACCTGCAAGTAATAGCAGGACTTTCACTTAACCCTTCTTCAATTTTCTCACCATGTATCCAATTGTCTTATTCCCCCTGAACCTCTGCATCCTGTCAATCACTACATTCTCTTATTTATACTGACACAGTGTTTTTCCAGTCATCCCCGTATTCACGTATCCCAAACCATCTGGTTAGTTCAAGTCCTCACCTACATCATTGCCACCACTCCCAACATGGAGTCACTTGCACCAGTTTCTACTTCACATTCAGGGTTCTGTCTCCTATTTTGTTTTTAAGAAAATTAAACTACCGAATTTACAGAGAAAATTATAGTGAAGGGCTGTGTGGGCACCATCCAGCATAAGGCTGTTTTATTGTATTTGCATAATTTTTGTAAAGAAAGGTGGTTAAGATTGAATGCCTTTTTATAAACCTCTCCAGTTCTTTCCATCCCTCCCTACACACAGACCATGCAGGAATATTTTGAATATAGTTCTAATCTATATGTTTATATTTTTAGCACAAATATGAAACCATTATGAAAATATTAGGGCCTTGGGAATTAAAAAAAAGTACTAGAAGTTAAAACACTAAATGCATGACTTTACAATGTAGTTTTTTTGTTGATGCAAGTTTTTGAGATTTATCATAGTCTTTCAAGTTCATTGCTTTTGACAGCTCTAAGATCTGCCACAATGTGAAATAGCACAATGTGTTTTTCTTTTCTTATGAAAAGAATTTAGATTATTTTTATTATATGCAACGGTGAAAAGAAGAACAGGAATTATACAGATTAATATTTAACTTGATGTTTCACTGAAACATGATAGAATAAATATACACCCAACTTTATGGATTTTGGAAAAGTTCTCCACAAAATAGTTTCCATCTATGCAGATGTGTTCCTGGGTCAATGTCATGTTGCATTTCTCTGGTTCTCCTTTTCAAAAGATTCTATGTTTTCTGAATTTTTAAACCTTAATAATTATTGACATCTCCTGGGTAACTTTGTATGTTTCCCAGTTTCTTTGTATTTCTGAGATGAACCCTACCTTGCCATGGTTTTTAATATATCTCTAGGTAAAATTAATAATATTTTCATAGTACCCATGCATGCATGTCTTTGTATTAGTGAGATTAGCTCTATTTAGCTTGTCTTTTACTATCCTATTTTTATTTTGCTATCATGGTTAGAGTAGTCTCATAGAATGATTTGGGCAGTGTTGCTTCTTTTGATTTCTCTGGATTGTAAATTACCACTTACCTTAAAAGTTTTATGTAACTTGCCTCTAACTTTCTGGGCCTACTATCTATTCTGAAGGAAGATTTTTAAAAGACTTTCAAATTTTTTTTTAAGCAAACCTTATACCCAGCGTGGGGCTCAAACGTAACAACTCTGAGATCAAGAGTCACACGCTCCAGCTACTGAGCCGGCCAGGCGCTCCTGAAGGAAGATGGTTTTGCTATAAATTTTATATGTTTTAGTCATTTTTGTAATTTCCAGTTTTCCATTTCTTCTTAAAGTCATTTTCTTCACTGTAATTGTCCACTTCATCTAGATTTGCACAAATGTTAACTCGATCTTATATTAATTTATTAGCATCTGAGTTCCTGTGGTGTAGTTCATAAAGTTTGCTGCTGTATGAGTTTGTTGTGTTACATGTATTAGTTTGTTGTGTTTATTCTCTGACATTTATGTGTGTGCTTATCTATTCGCTTACATAAATGGCCGCATTCAGCCGTCCTGTGTAATCCCTGGGTTGTAGAGGTAATGCAAGGGATGCTGGCAGGGTACTACTCAGTTTCTGACTTTTCTGGGCTCTATGATATTCACTGTTCTGGTAACAATTTGAACTTTACTGTTTACTTGAATAACAATCTAAGACTTCCTATTTTTCTAAGTCCTATAAAAATTTAGCTCATACAATTTTAAATTCTGTAACTGAGACTCTGATCTCTTGGCTTGGTTTCCTGCCTCGTCCCATCCTATACTGCGCTGACCCTTGTGCCTCCTACATGCTGTTATACACGTTTTTCAGATGCAAACTATTATTTCCCAGGTTCCAAGTTCAGGCAGGATGTCAAATTCCAAGAGAGCATCTGCAGCTTCTGTTTCTGTCCTAGGAGGGCATGAACACTCCCACTTTTTAAAAAAAAATTTTTAAATTAACATATAATGTATTATTAGCCCCGGGGTACATGTCTGTGAATCGTCAGGCTTACACACTTCACAGCACTCACCATAGCACATACCCTCCCCAATGTCCATAACCCAACCACCCTTTCCCTACCACCCTTCCCCCTGCAACCCTCAGTTTGTTTTGTGAGATTAAGAGTCTCTTATGGTTTGTCTCCCTCCCGATCCCATCTTGTTTCATTTATTCCTTTCCAAGCCCCCAAGCCCCCTATGTTGCCTCTCAACTTCCTCATATCAGGGAACACTCCCACTTTTAAGTTACATGTTCCTTTTCTATTTTTGCCGCTTGCACATAACCTTTCCTTGCTTTCATGCTTGGCTAGGTCTTTATAATTAATTTATCTCCCACTTAAGTAGGACACTTACATCTTGACAAGACTTGATAGGACTTACAAAATCAAGATACTCTACCATTTCCTTTTTTAGACGTTTCCTCAAATATCCCGATCAATGCACTTTTCTTTGATATTTTATTTATTTGCAACTTACATATTATCACACATGACATTCTTCCTGATCAGGTTCCAACCCAATTGTCCTGCCAAGGCTTCCCTCTTCTTCAGGCATTCCATATCCTGGTCATAGAAATTGCTCACTGAGAACACCTCTAAACATTTGCATATGCTCTTTTCTTATCCTGAAATGATTTCTTCTCTGCTTTGTTATGATGTACCCCTTTAATATTCATTTCTAATTCCTTATCTTTTATAAAACCATAACTTATTTAATCCTGTCGTGTTATTTCATGTATCAGTTTCCTCATATCTAATTTATAGCGGTTAATGTATTTATTGTAATCTTTGCTTATATGTGTTTCCTTCACAAGCTTCGTTTTCTCTGAAAGGGGTAATTTTTTAATGTTCATGTATATATTTATATATTGCCCAAGACACAGAATATTTGAGAAATAAATGTAAAAATAACAATTCTATGCAAAAATAACAATTCTATGCTTTGTTGAACTTTTTTTTTTTTTTAATCAAGTTTTTCTTTCCCTTCATTAGCCAGCTCTTTAACACTTTCTTAATCAGTCCTTACACTTTGAGGTCCCTTCATTTGCTTTTCAGGTTTATTTCCTAGCCAATAGATTCAAGGTTATTTTTGCATGTGGGTTTTTAATCTCCCAGCTCAGCATTACAAGTCAACCACAGCTGATAGCCTGCTCTAATTTATAGCCTTGGATTTACTCCAAAAAAGGGTAATGATTAGCACTCCATTCAATGAAAGTCAATATCTCTACTCTGAAGTTTTGAGAAATTGTCAGTAAAGAAGAAAAATGTATATACTCCAAGTGTAAAGGGAGAAAATGGAAGCTTGTCCAAGAGGTATTTATTTTCTATTTGGGAGGCAACGGTCAGTCATAATGTAGAACAAAGTATATGTTGTTATATTTGCATATGGCCCATTTTGTTATTTTTACAATGCCCTGATATATGATTAAGAAAATACTCCTGCTCTCAGTATTTCATGAACTCATTTAGATGCAAGGACTTCCTCTCAAGGCTGACTTGTCTTCTTCTGTCCAATTCTGAAAATGTGAAGTGCGTTATTTATTAAAGGTCAGGAAATGCTGGCATATTTTTAGGTTATTCTCCATGCTTTGGTCTAGAAAATATGTATTTTGGCCCATGCAGAATTTATTTTTTACTATATATTATTTCAATACAATTTCCACACCCTGGATAAATTCCCTCATACTGGCAAAACTGTATCAAATGCTGAAGACCACTTGGCGGGGATGTTACAGAGGTGACTGACTGCAGGGCTGTCCTGTGTTGTAACTGAAGCCTTTCACAAGGAGGGTGAATGAAAGGAATAATAAAGAACAGTAACAATGACAACAAAACTAATGTGGAGTGTTTGCTTTGTGACAGGTACTTGCTAGGAACTTCACACATATGATCATATTTACTTCTCATCATAACTGTTGAAAGTTGATATTATAATTCCTGTGTTATCTTTGAGACAAATTAGGTCTTATGGTATAGAAGTAATATTTTCAAGGTTCACATGGACTTGAAGAGCTCAAACCAATAGATGAATCTGGAGCTGTTAGATTCCCAAAACTGTCCTTATTATAGAATACATTGCTTTTTCAAACTTGAGTTTCTATCCTTCCATGATATTTTTAGAACACAGAGTCAATTCTAAGACATATTTGAGGTTTGTGAAAAATTCTTCCTTACATTATTACCAAGGATCAGTTACAACTGACAAGTTCACTATTTCTTATGCATAAGCATAAACACTAATTAATGATGGATCTTGAATACCACCATTAAAGAAAAGAGTACCCTCTTTGAGGAGGCTTAGGACTCCCAATGAAAAAAAACAAGGGCAATACTTTAGCAATCAACATTTGAATAAAATTTACCTGAATCTTCCACAATGCACACTTACGAAATAATTCTACTTTGACA
The DNA here is from genome assembly GCF_963455335.1 of Martes martes. Taxonomy (NCBI): domain Eukaryota; kingdom Metazoa; phylum Chordata; class Mammalia; order Carnivora; family Mustelidae; genus Martes; species Martes martes. The sequence continues at coordinate 97,698,528 of NC_137896.1, read as the reverse complement.
AAGATATTGAGAACTCATTGTGAACAACAGATTCAACCAGCCCATTGATTGAAGTACTTCTATACCCTCATCTTATACTGCTTGAAAACATTTAAGGGAAGCTGTCAAAAGCGATTACATTTAGAACTCAGAAACAAATTTGGTACAAATAATTTTTTTAGTAATAAATGTTCAACTATTTGAACGCTTAAGTGACAATAAAATGAGCAGATAGATCAGATTTAGACATATGTTCCATGCTAACTACTGTCAAGTCTAACTGAGTGATCTGAATTTCCCTCGTCACTGTCTTACACATGTTTCCATTAGACTAAAATCCCAGGTTGCATATAACCTATTATTCATGCCCTAGTTGATTCCTTGAATCATAAAGCTGTATAATATTTGGAGGCCTTAATTAGATGCTACTGCTTACTAGAAGAACAATTTTACTGTTTAAAATAGGAGGTTAAAAAGTAAGCAAAATACCTACACCAAAATGAACAGGTTGGGGAATTTGGTCTTTGTGTTAAAATGAAAGAAAAAAACCCTTTTCTGCTGTAAAGTCAAGTCAACAAATCAACAAATCGATAACCTCCTCCTGGGGCTGGCAGTTCCTGCATGTGGGAATGATTCTGTCTGTGAATTTATTGTAAACTATAGATTCAATCAGTCCTATTAATTTCAGCTCTTTCTTTGGTATCCTCATTTATCACTGCATAAAAACATTTAAGGAGAACTTTCAAAAGCTGTCAAGTTTGGAGCTCTGAAATTAGGTGTGGCACATGTAATATTTTCCGTATGTCCAAACATTTGGATACAAAATAAGAGGATAAAAATGTAAAAGCACTAATCTCAAAAGTAATCATTAGATAATGAGTGTATGTGTGTGTGTTTTCATCTTTCTTCCCTAGTATCACTTGCAGCCATCCACCTGACAGATTAATCCCATTACAAAAATATTATATTTAAGGAAAATAGTATAAAACCTTTAACGGCAATATTTCAATAATTGTATTGGATGCTCTTTGAGGTTCTTCCAATTTTTAAGCTTAATTTGTCAGATTCTGAAGGTTCTTTCATAGTCTAAAGTGAGAAAGATAGAACAACCTATAGAATAGTTTTGTTAAGAGTAAGAATTGGTCAATATGTACTTATCTTTTCAACATTTGTTTTCAACTTAATTAGATTAAATCTGTCCACTCATAAGTTATAATTATAGTTATAGCTATGGTTATACTTATATTTATAAATGAGCTGAGATCTTTATATTTATAAATGAGCTGAGATTTATAAATGAGCCCCGTGATGGATAGTTGAAAGGTTTTGGGGATGGGCATAAAATGCTTTCAAATATGTTGCACTTATTTTTCAATATAAGAGATCCCTTAACTATATACAGGCTTAACTTAGGGATACTAACTAAGCAAATCCTCATACCTAAGAGCAATTATATATCCAACATCTTGTACATCTCTATCACAAAACCTTGATAGACAGTAAGATAATTTCCCTGATGCACATGCAATTCCTTTTGCTTCTCCTGCAAACAAATCTAGGGTTGGAGTCTTCCAATAATGCACAAAGGTCAGGGTAAGAACTAAATTTTGAGAGGACTGCAGAAATGATAAAATTCTCTTTTACTCTTTCCCTCTTACCTTCTCTCTTTGGGGTCTGAAGGCCTAGTTGGATATATCTTCTACTTCTGAGTTTTTTGTTTTTGTTTTTGGTACCAGAGACCTAAGAAGGGACAGAGTATGAGCTCGGGACAAGGAAAGAGAAGCTGACTTACTACTGCTTCTGGAATTGAAAGAACTAAAGGGAAGTCTTTGAAGTTCCTTATCACTCAAGCTCACATCAACAGGATACATCTTAAAGACAGTTTTTGAACAGGAGACAGTCAGGTATAATTAATATTTATTTGGTTAAGGTACCATGCATCGTGTTTCTTAGAAATTCCCTCAGAGGAGGAAGTGGAAAAAAAAAAGGTAGAGGATGATGGTTGGTGACAGTAGTCTTTTGTCATGGTATATCACGTTTGAGTAAGGCTCTTTCTGAGAAGATCATATATGAATCACAACCTGAAAGGAATCAAAAAGAGGGTAAAGGAACAACCAGGGAGAATATATCACAGGGCAAACACAGTAGGCTACAAGGGAGGTAGCTATAGACTAAACAAAGATGGCAGAGGAAAAGGGGTCAGATTTTGGATTTAGTGCTACTGGAGTAGCACTGATGGGATTTTCTAAATAAATGAGATGCATGCCACAAAACACTAGTTGAGTGATGCTGCATTTGCTGGGCTGAGGAAGACAGAAAGTAGCAGCTTTATTATTATTATTATTATTATGGGAAGGTCTGGATAAGAGAAATGGAACTCACCTTTGGTTGTAGGCATGTTTAGTTTGAGATACTTCTTAGATCTATTTTAGCAGAGTGGTCAGATGTGAATCTAAAATTTTGTGTATCCTTTGCATTGCATTTAACAATGGTGCTGGATACGATCTCATGAGACATGACCACAGAGTGAATGCTGTCCAAGGACAGAATCCTGGGGCACTCTGATGTTGGGAGAGGAAGCAAGTGGAGAAGGAAGCAGCAAAAGGCACTATGAAAAGGTATCTGGGGAGGAATTAGAACAGAGAATAGGGGGAAGAAAGAGGTAGACAGATGGATGATAGGTGGATAGATGGATCACTCAATCAGTACATAGATCAAATGATCCTGATGTTCAAGTAAAGAACATATTTAAAGGAAGAGAAAATAATAAATTGGTCAAATGCTACTAACAGATTGAGTAAGGTGAAAATGTGAAAAGAACTCATTGGATTTGGCAACGCGGAAGTCATTGGTAAAACTGGTAAGAACATTAACAGCATGGAGGATAAGAGTCTGATTAGAATAGGGAGAAAAGGAAATGAAAATAGAGGGTATCAATGACTCCACAAAATTTTATTGTAAACTGGAGCAAACTAATTGGATGGTTATTGTCTACACTGAATATATATACACACATACATATATTACATAAACAGGAGTAAATATAGTATGTGATATACATTAAATATGAAAATTATGTATATATATTTACATATATTTACACATCTATATTTGGACATGAATATTTATTCAATAAAAGAAGACTGTGCTGGATTTGATTTTGACTAAGTCACTTCATTCTTCTCCTTTCCTATCCCGTAGCAGAGCATGATCTCCTCAGCCCCACACTCCACCCAAGGGCCTACTATGCACATTTCTGCACTCGGATTTCATTAGTTGATTCGGAGCATGTTTAGAAGAGAGGAAGAGAACAGAGAAACAATTAAGGAACTGAATCCTGCCACTGAATTCTTTCACTGAATCCCAGTGAAATGTGAACCTTCTGGCACATTCTGATGTAAATACAGACCTTGGGGAATGTCTATTTTGTTTCTTCATTATGTTATTAAAATATACAGTGATTGTAATTGTAAGCAGCAGTTGGTAAACAATTTTAAGACTGCGCCTGAGGGAACTAAGAGAGAAGAGCTAAGAAATAAAACCAAATTGGGAAGTCCAGGGCTGCACAGTAACATTCACAGATGAAATGTTTTCTCTGCAGCTGGAAGACCTAGTCTCGTCCCATTGTCCTGAATTTGGATAGAAAGGAATTCCGCATTCCAAACTGAAGATCATCAGTTTTGCAATATGTTGCTAATAAAAAATAAACAAACCAAACCATTCTAAATCTTTTGTGTAATATTTCCATATGGAATGGGAGAAACTGGCACTCTATTCAGAATGGTCCTGTAAAGGAAGGATTCAAACACAGAAACTCCTACACTAAAGAGCCCCGAAAGTGAGTTATATTTGAAAATGGTAAATGTATCTTGCAGATTTATGCTTCCTATACTGCACTTCAGGCAGCATTATCAGTATGTAGCTTTACATTTAGGGAATACTGGATTCAGTAAGACTGTATTCTCAGTGCTTTATCTGACTTGATTGCTGTACTTAACATTTGAATAGAGAATTCAGAGAGGAAAATTAAAAAAAAAAAAAATACCCATCGCTAAGCTAGGGAGTGCGGGCTGGAGAATAAGGTTGAGCCCCAATGAATTTAGAAATTCTAGTGAGGGTTTTGTATGCCAACTCAACTTTCAGTATTAAAATAACTGGACTGCCAATAACTCTTCTTTCCAAGTTAGAAAAGGAACAATATAAAATTTTTTTTCTACCCAATATATGCATTCACTTAAAGCAAAATATGGTTGTTGCAAATTGACTTCAATAAAGGTCATAAATATGTCCCTGAAAGAACAGTATCTATAGAAACTCTTACATCTTATCACATACCATGCAATGGAGATACTATGGGTTCTTACTAGTTTGAAGGAACAGAATACCACATACCCCCTATTTTGTAGATCTCCATATGGAGAAAGTGATCATAGCAATCTAGTTAAGTTTCCCTTTTTTAAATACAAAATCTGGGTCCAAAGAAGGGATATGGCTGTCTAAAATCACAGAAATTATGAAAGATCTGAAGCTCATTCCAGAAGTTCTAGAAGTTTTCTGACTACCTTTTCCCTGTGTTGTACGTAGTGTCTACTCAGTTTTCCCATTTGACTCTGACATTCTTTTTTTTTTTTTTTTTTTGAGATTTTATTTATTTATTTGACAGAGAGAGGGAACACAAGGAGGGGGAGTGGGAAAGGGAGAAGCAGGCTTCCTGCTGACCAGGGAGCCCCCATGCTAGGCTCCATCCCAGCACCCTGGGATCATAACCTGAGCAGAAGGCAGATGCCCAACTACTGAGCCACCCAGGCCCCCTGACTCTGACACTCTTAAGGTTGCATAAGCTATTTAAATGTGAAGGCGCCACTCCTTAAATATATTGCCATGGGCTTTCAAGCAGACTCCTTCCACTCTTCTCCTGACCCTTCCTTACATCAGCTCCTCGGGCTTTTTTTAGAGAAAAACCTTGGATTCCCACAATATTGATCATTTATAACAACTCTTCTGTCCAAGCACCCTGTGTGGCAGGAAGATGGAGTGTACATTCCTCCCAGCTGTCCTCCTGAAGGCTTTGGACTAAGTTTTCTAATTATAGCTTCTCACTGTAGATGTCTTTCCACCCATCTCACCTTCAGTAATGTTGAAATAAACAAAATCCACTCAAATGAGAACAAGCAGAAGCTATTTATTGAGAGCTTGCTATGGCAAAAGATTTGGGCAACATCACTTTCATTTGGCAGAGATTCAGAGACAAGCAATGAGGTGGTGAAAACAAGGTAAATATTCAAGTATGTTATGATTTGAGGGTGTTGGCATCTGATGTGATTGGTTTGGAGAGCTTATATGACTTTCTTTGGTTCTGGTCCAATTACTATTCTTACGTCAGGAGAATTTTTAAAGCATAGAGTGTCAGAGTGTTAAGATCTTTATCAGAGGTATGCATCAAATATAGCAGAGAAGGCAAAAGTATATCCAGAGAAGATACAGCTTGATTAGGAATAAAGGAGTCCTCTGGAACCTCAGGAAATAAGTCCATCTGATGTGCATCTAATAGTAACATTCCATTTTCAGAATAAGTCTCTTCCTATTAAATGTGCAGAGGTATTAAAAAGGAAAAATATTATTTTATTTTTTTTTAGCAAGTGTGCAAGGATTACATTTAAGGAATGGGAGTTCGAGAAAAACTTCTGTGTTACAATTGTTGGAGGAAGAGATTTAGCAAAGAGTGAAGGTGTCAGGGTTTAATGTATAAAGAGTAGCACGTGTAACTACCAGGAATTGATGAGACCAATCAACGACCTTTATAGTTAATTTACCTTGAAGGTTTAGAGTGAGGCAGGATACTGGGTCTTTTTTTCCTTCCCCAGAGTACCTTCAATTGATCTGGATTGAGAGATTTCTCTTTATCTTGGGTTTTCTTTCATAAGATGGGTCAATCTTTCCTCCAGTTCCCCTTCCATTTATATATCTGTAAGAGTCGATAAGGGGGCTAATTTCTTGTTCTAATTTCTGCCTTGAATTAGGTCTAAACAACTTCAGTTTTAATCTCATTGACTACGTGACATGAAATAACTTTTTAAATCAGCACCTTCTTTAACTTCCAAACGTTGAAGGCATTTTTTAGCCTATCCCCCAAATTTCCCACAGTTTCATATTTTCTATGTTTGCATGAGTAATTTATGATCTAATCAATTTTGGGGGGAAATCTTTCAGGTTTATCTTTGAGGAGAATCTGCCCTTCATTTCTGGCATTTTTTGATGCTTTCGGAAAGAGTAATTATGTGTAATATTAATGGTAAATTAATAGTAATTAATAGTAAATTAATAGTAATATTCAGTGTCAGTCCAATCAGCTTTTGCCATCCTGAATTAAGCAGCTGAGTTTCCAACCACATATGCCTAAATTGGAATAAGGCAGGAAATCCCGGGGTTCTTTGCATTCAAAAGGATTACAAATTTTTCCGTGCTGGTCTTGCCTGGATTTACAGAATTCCTGAAGCATAGCACTTTATTCACCTCAGGCTTGGGGTTTAGTTGCCTGCACACCTGGGTCATATGAAAGATGAATATTTAGAAGCAACTGGCATTTGAAGGTCTTAAAACATCTGAGTGAATGTAGGGGGTCTGGAAAAACGGAAGAGGAGGAAGAAATGGGAGGATATACAGAAGGAGAGAGAGTAGAAGGACAGGGGTAAGATGGAGAACTCTATATACGAAGATAACTGGAGGCTGAAAAGAGGAAGGTTTTACTACTAGGTAGATGGGTCACGTCTGCTGTTGCTTAATTCTGTCAAATTGCTCATTAGCTTTGGACAAAGACTCTTTTACTGAAGCAATTTTTGATTCAGAATTTGGTTTGGAGGCTTCTGCATACCAAACAGGAAAAAAAATGCTGTTCATTTGTGTTTGAGAAATCTTATTCCATTTCTTTTCCAAGTTTCCGCTCAAGTGAATAATTTTGGTCAAGCCAAATGTCCTCTAGAGTGACCACTGAAGACCCAAATCATTCTTGGTGAAGTTCTATCATTTAGAGAGAGAGACACAAAAATTTATATACTAATGAGAATACATATAAGAAGCATGAGAGATGGTAATGTTTTGGTAGAATGTAATGCTTGTTCAGTTTGTGACTCAGGCCCCCAACATGACTGTTACCTACTTTCAAAAGCAGACCAACAAAGTGTGCCCTCTGGCAGACAGAAAACCAGAAATGCTTTCTCTGGATAAAAGCCAACCTGACTCATGGCTTGCTAAAATCACAGGAGACTCTCTATTTCCCTAAACCAGCCTCCTCGTACTGTAAAAGACAAGACAAGACTAGAACCCACAGAAGTAAAATAAAAATAAAAAAAGTAAAATTATCTTTTTAAGATTTTGGAGTCAGGATAAATTCACTTCAACTACTAAATTATTTTCGATAAAAAAGAATCCTAATGTAGGTCACACTACACTGCCTTTGCTAAAATACAATTTTTGAAAAACTAAAAATTGGCTCTCAAATATATCATATAAATACATGTTAAATATTTTATTAAACTGATTATTTTGAAGGGACCAGTAAGATGGAAAGGCTGGCTCAAAGGGCAATTGAAATGTTGCAACTGTGTAAATAATGTTAGAAAGATTGCTAAGTTATACACAAACTTGTTAATGTCTTGTAGGAAACAAAACCATGAGCTATAGGGTCATTATTTTTTCTTGGATGGAACAGAAAAAAATGTGTCTCTAACAGAAAAAAATCTACAAGTTAACATATAATACTAATTCTTTGCTATTCAATCAATAGTTACACTAATTCTTAGGTAGGATTATTAAGGAACATCCCTTATGATATTAAAAGGACACCTTGCTTAACTTTTTTTTCTTTTTTGATAAGATCTGTCCTTAACAATTTGTAAACAGACTCCCCCACCAGGCAGTTTAATTGTATGCTGTTATCTTATTTATAACAGCTGTTCCAAGCTATTGCTACACTGTTATTCAGGACCTACTGAAACAAAGTTGTTTGCTTCTGGTAGTGGCTCCAAGAATCATGCTTCTGGTTACTACCATTCTTTTTTTTTTTTTTTTTTTTAAGATTTTATTTTTTATTTATTTGACAGACAGAGATCACAAGTAGGCAGAGAGACAGAGGAGGAAGCAGGCTCCCCGCCGAGCAGAGAGCCCAATGCGGGGCTCCATCCCAGGACCCTAGGACCATGACCCAAGCCAAAGGCAGAGGCTTTAACCCACTGAGCCGCCCAGGTGCCCCACTAGTATTCTTTTTAATTTCAGGAATTCTTTGCTCTCCAGCCATCATCAATCATTCTGATCTTTCCTACTTTATAACTAAATTTTGACTTCAAATCATGATTCGATCCAATTTAGAGTTTAGAGAAACAAACAAACAAACAAACAAGAAGCTTGCCATAGACTGAGTTTCTGTGTCCCCCTGCAAAATTTGTATGTTAGAACCTGATTTCTATTGTTATGGAATTTGGAGGTAAGGCCTTTGGGAGGTGTTTAGTTTATGAGGGAGGTACCCTCATGAATGGGACTAGTGCCCTTATAAAATAGATCCCAGAAAGTTCCCTTGCCCCATTCTGCTTTGTGACATTATGGTGAGAAGATGTTCATCTGTGAACAAGGAAGTGGGTCCTTTCCAGACACCGTATCTACTGATGCCTTGATCTTGGCCTTCCTAGCCTCCAGGACAGTCAGAAATAAATTTCTATTGCTTACAAGCCACCTAGTCTATGATATGCTGTTAGAGCAGTTCAAACAGACTAAGACGGGGCTATTTGGAAGATTGAAGTTCTAACCAATGCATACGTTCTGTAGATAACTTCTCAGTCCACAATTTGTCTCTGGAATCACCTCCTGTGAATCCTGGGGACAACTATCACCACTACTCACCCTCAAAATCCCCACGTTGTTAGACAAGCGTACATATGTTTTTAAATTTTTCTAAGTGTTTTGAAATGAGAGCAACTACAAGGAGGGGGGGGAAACCCAGAGCCATAATGATCTTTGAGTTTATAACATTAAAACATCTAAAATTGTGCTGGTCAATAGTCAGCCATACAGCAATTGTGTTAGGCAATTGAGATGTGGCAAGTAAAAACAGATGTGCTGTAAGCATAGAATACCTCCTTGATTTTGAAGACCTACTATGAGAAAATAATGTAACATATTCACAATGTTACATTAATTAGATGGTGAAATAATATTTCTATATATTAGATTAATAAATATACTATTAAAATTATTTTTTCTTATTTCTCCTTAGTTTTTAAGTTTGGCTAGTAAATTTTTTCAAATTACACATGTGGCTCACATTTGTAATTTGTATTTAATTCTATTAACAAGGTGACCTATAGCATATTTATTAAGGATGTAAAATGCCTAACATAAGGCACAATAATACAATGTGGGAGGGCATATAAATTGACTCGAATTCTCTATAGATAAATTTTGTAATGTACAGCTAGAACCTTAAAATATTCCTATCTTTAACTTATTACTATGACTTATAAAAACAATTCTAGGAAATAATTTGAAGTGTAGGCAGAGGATCATGTACATGAATGTGCACTGAAGCTTCATATGTATTATCCACAAACTGAAAAAAAAATCATATTTGTCCAATCAAAAAGAAAAGTAAAAGCTAAATAAATATACTATGTTTTCTCTTATGTTAGGATATTAGGGATCCATTAGAATTGATACATAAAAAATGCTCAAACTTTGTTGTGATTGGCAAGATATATATATATATATATATATTTACAATAGTTAAACAACTTAAAAAATTGTAGAAATCAATAAAAATTGATGAAAAGATCCAAAACAACATAAAAAATTTATAGCATTTTTTTCTAAAATTTAAATAAGTTACTTTTTAAAACTTTTTTTAATACTTTCTAGTATAGAAATATATGCATTTCTATCCATATACAAGCTTTTAAATTTGATAAAAATATAATAGTACATATTATTTTCAAAGGCAAACATCTCATATGTAAATATATTTCATGGAAAGGGCTGTGGATTTTGGATCACAAGAATCTGCCTGGAGGCCTCAAGTTGCATTACTTCTTCTACCTTTCCTCATCTATAAAACGAACACAGGTAATGGGATTGATCTGAAACTACAGTGGATCAGCAGGTCTAGGAGTTGCAACACTCTGTCATCTGGCCTTTACTGATCAGTTGGTGCCATATAGTTACCAATGTTAAATATTTTAAATCTCATCAGTGATAATGCCTACTGTATTTGAATGTTGTGAAGATAAAATAATTATTCTTCCTTCAAAGTGCTTTGGACATTCACTATAATAATAAAAATAATGAGGATGAAGATGATAGTATTAGATAGTACATGTTAAGAAACCGATCTGTCTTAAATGTTGCAGGATTTAAAAAAAACAGAGTAACATTCAACCTCCTTGGAAGTCTGGAACCTAGTCTGGGGCATGAAGGAAAAATATGCTGGATCTCGGCCTCTATCGTTTCTACCAGATTTGGAGAAAAAGATTAAAGAGAGAACGTGGATATTTTACCAAGTTCAAAATATCACTTTGGGAGTTCAAGAAATCTTTTAAACGTCTCCTAAAATAATACCCATTGCTTTTACAAAATGCAGCAAAATCAAAACAGAACAACTTTTTGCTTTAGAATATCACACTCTAGTTAAAGACATCACTATTTACACAAAACAATTTGTGAGAAAAGGCATTAGTCTGTAGTAAAAAATAATGGATTTGGGTATACTGAGAAGGAGAAAAACTGGGGGTTGGGAAACTGGAGAAGGGGTTTCCAGGAGTATTGGTGGAGTTTCTGACTACATATGTTCTAAACATCCTTTGATGAAACTTAGAGTCATTATACTGTGGTGCTGGACATGGATGCTGAGTAATCACGATCTTATTCCACACAAATCTTTCTAGGTATCTCAGTTTAGGGTCTCTAATGCCCAGTGTTAAGAGGCAACAATATCACTGGTTAGCTCATCTTTTAAGTGTGCAAGCACTGAATTTTTATTAGTTTCAGTAAGCTTCAGTCATCAAGGCTGTGGACTAATCATGATTCCAGGATTAGTTCTAGGGGCCATGACTTAAACAAATCAAGAACTGGAGCACAAAATCCGGAACAGCATTTAAACATCACCCATTCCAAACCCGATTTTAAACATTTTTCATATTAGAAAACGTATGTTTTAATAGGCAAGATGGATTTTTCCAAAATAAGTGTTAGAATGAACCTTTCTGGCTCCCTGAGGCCATTCTTGGTGAGAGTAGATCAGAGGATACAAACTTGGAGTCAGAAGATGAAGAGGTTCTGGAAAGCTAATGTGCAGCACTGTGATTGTATTAACAGTACCGTCTTATATGTCAAAGATGCTATGAGACTAGATCTTAAGTTTTCCCATTATAGAAAAGAAATGATAATTATGGGATATGATAGAAATGTATATGACATGATGGAAATGTTATCCAATGTCATGGTGGTAATCATACTGAAGTAAATCAATGTATCAAGACAACAGGTTTTACACCTTAAACTTAACACAATGTGATATGTCAACTGTATCTCAATAAAAAAGAAGGGGATTGGTCATTAGATTGATTTAAGTATCTATGACAGTAAACAGAAAAACAAAAAATCACTAGGGGAAGAACCTAGAAACTACCTTCCCTTATATATACAACTATTAATGAGTTTTTATCCTCATGCTTTCACATAGTAATTAGTTCATTTTTTTATATGCATTCAAAAGTTCTGAGTTCTTCCCATTGCACACAGATATTAGGGACATAGACCTCAATATGGCAGATGGCTCACTCAGAGAAAATCACCTTGTGGAAACAAACATATGAATGAATAGTAGTAATAAAAACTACTGTTTTTTTTTTCAATAATACTGTTAGCATTATAACAAAAACACACATCAAATATTATGATTACAGAAAGGGCAGTGGGAAAAGACTACAGGATAGAAACATCTTATATAATTTAAAGGATGTTTGTAAGTAAGCCAGGGAAAGGATGGAGACTCAAGCATTCAGTGGGAAATGGACGCCATTTCTGACAGAATACAAGATGAGAAAGCACTTGAAGATAAGAAACAATATGTTTCTGGGAAAAGCAGGTGATTTAATCACACACTTATTCAATAAATATTTTTGACCACCAGATGCCAAGAACTCTTTCAGATGCTGGACTTTAAAGATTATAAGATTATGTTTCCATTTCTTCAGAATTTACCATCTATCCCTTTTATCAGATTATCACAATTTGTAGCATTTCCCAGATGCTAAGGTATCTCTGCCAGCTTTCACTTACTTTTTACAGCACAGTGTTGGAAACATATATCAACTCAGACAAGCTCTATAATTGCTAAACTTGGATTTGATCCTGCTCTATAGCTCAGCAGAAAAAGAAAGATATCCCAAAATAATCACCCATTTTAAACTCTTCATTCAGAGATTCTGGGAAATCCAAGAGCCTTTATAACAGCAAAGAAATAACAACCACAAAACCTGTCGCAATGCAAAACACAATAAAATTGTTTATATTAGTTTGCTATTGCTGCTGTAACAAATTATCATCAATTCGGTGGATTAGAACAATACAAATTTATCATCTTATGATTCTATAAGTTTTAAGTCCAAAATAGGTTTCACTGGGCTTTAATCAGGTGTCAACAGGGGTATGCTCTTTTCTCAAGGACCTGATGGAAGAATCTATTTATCATATTTTTTCAGTTTTTAGACGTTGCTTACATTCCTTGGTTCATGTTCTCTTCCTGGTTTTACTCCAACCTCATGCTTTCAACATCACCTCTATTACTACTCTGATCCTTTTATCTCCCTCTTATAAGGACTCTTTTAATTATACTTATTTTTTGTTGTTTTATTTTTTAAGATTTTACTTATTTATTTATTAGAGAGAGAGGGAGAGAGAATGAGCACAGGGTGGGTGGTGGGCAGAGGGAGAGGGAGAGGGAGGCAGACTCCCCGCAGAGCAAGGATCCCAATGCCGAGCTCAATCCCAGGACCCTGAGATCATAACTTAAGCCAAAGGCAGATGCTTGACTGACTGAGTCACCCAGTACCCCAGGACTCTTTTAATTATAACGGACCCAACCAATAAATCCAAAATAATTTTCCATTTCAAGATGCAAAGTCATATCTTCAAAGTCCATTTTCCTATGTAGGTAGTATATTCACAGGATCCAAAAATGAGGACAAGGGAACTTTGGGTAGCCATAATTCAGCCTAGCACAGTTTGCCATCTGGGCCACAAATATTCACATCCATCTCACATACAAAATATATTTACCACATCGTGAAAGTCTTATCTCATTGTAGCACCAGCTCCAGACTTAAAAAAGCTCATTTTAATAACATCAGCTCAAAACGCTCAAATCTCATCATCTAAATAATCTATATCAGGTTTGGATGAGACTCAGGGTAGGAGTCATCCTGGGTCAAAATTCCTTCCCATCTGTGAACCTATGAAACTAAAACAATATTATCAATATCAAAAATAAAAATGTAACTGACATAGGATATAAGTTACAGACATTCCCATTCAAAAGGGAGGAAAAGGAGGGAAAAAGGAGTCACCAATCATGGGCAATTTTTTAAATCCAACAGGGCAAACTCCATTATGTTTCAAGGCCTGGTAAAAAATTCTTGGTGACTCAAGACTCCACCTTCTGGACCCAAAGTTCTGTTCTGTGGCTCTGACCTCCTGCAAATCCTTTCTTTTTCAAGAAGATATAAAGAGTGTGTGTTTTCAGCTGAGTAGTTCAATCAGCCTGTTTCCTGCCTGTAGGATTTTGGGAGTCAACAAACCGCATTCCTTCATTTCCTTCTCTCTTCTACCCTTTCAATCCAAGCTGCCAGTGTTCCTGTTGGTTTAACATTATCAAAACATTGTGAGTCTTTTGTGTATGTTATGAGGATTTACTCTACTAGTCAAGAGGCTCCTCAATTGGTCTTTCCTAAATAATACCACATCTATCTTGGCTTCTACTAAAATGGTTAAAGGGATCCAAGATTTGTGAACCTAATCTCTTCAAAGAGCCCTCTCTATGACTGAACTGTGACTTTTTTTTTTTTTTTCCCTTCTGAGGCATTAGCAAAAGGTTACCCAGTTACAGCCTTGTTTCTTCTCCAGAGCACACCTTTTTGACAATGAATCTCCTAATTTAAGTGTCTTCTGTCCCCCAGGTAGGCTGAGAATTCCATAAATTATCAAGTCCTGGTTCTTTCTTGTTTAACAGTTCTTCCTTCGATTCTATCTCTTTCTTCTCGAATTTTACTAGAAACCACAAGAAGAAAACCAGACCTTACTTTCAACACTTGCTTAGAAATTTCCTCAATTAAATACCCAATTTCATCACTTTCTTTTTCCCCACATAGCAAAAAATACAATCCAGCTACATATTCTGCCATTAGGTAACCAGAATCATCTTCCCTCAAGTCTCCAATAACACATTACTCCTTTCCTTCTGAGCCCTTGAAAGTGGTAGGCTAATCATTTATACCGCTATCCAGTTTAGGATGCAGATTATTCTCAAAGGTAATATAGATCTTCTCTACTGTGCTCTCTTTTCCACTAGATTCTACCAATTATCCAAATCCACAGTCATTTCCACATTTTTAGGTATTTCTTACAGCATCATTATACTTCCAAGTTCCACAATATCAGTTTCCTATTGCTGCCATAACAAACAGACATGAAGTTTTTTACTTAAAATAACACAGGTCTAATACGTTATACTTCTGGAGGTCCAAAATCATTCAATCTTTTGACTAAGGTTGATGTGTGAGCAGGGCTGGTTCCCACAGGAGGCTCCAATGGAGAATCTATGTTTCTACCTTTTTCACCTTCCAGAGTCTACTTACATTCTTTAGTTCATGATTCCCTCCTCATATCGCCCCCAAATCTTGCTTTCATCATCACATCTCCTACTACTGCCCTTATCCTTCTGCCACTCTTTGTTAAGGACTCTTGTGTTTACACTGTGCCCACCCAGATAATCCAGGATAATCTCCCCATCTCAAAATGCTTAATCACATCAGCAAAGTTCTTTCTACCATGGAAGGTAACATATTCATAGATTTCAGGGATTTAGACATGAATATTTGAGGGGGCGAGTATTCAGCCTACAACACAGAATAGTTTTCTTGACTTTTCAGGCTCCCAGTGACAGATTTTATTCCTTGGCTCCTGACACTCTATCTTCAAAGTCAGCAATGGCCAGTTAAATTGTTCCTACATGGCATCACTCTGACACAGATCCTATCACTACATTACCTTCTTTGACTCTGACTCTTCTGCCTTCCTTGTCCACGTTTAAGTACCCTTGT
This sequence comes from Martes martes, assembly GCF_963455335.1. Classification (NCBI taxonomy): domain Eukaryota; kingdom Metazoa; phylum Chordata; class Mammalia; order Carnivora; family Mustelidae; genus Martes; species Martes martes. The sequence continues at coordinate 97,683,190 of NC_137896.1, read as the reverse complement.
GATTACACTGGGATTACACCCGGATAATCTACAATACTATCCATGATTTAAATCAGTTGACTAACAATCTTAATTCCAATAGAAAATTTAATCCTCACTTGTTATATAACATATTTATAGTTTCCTAGAACTAGGACATGGACATCTTTGGGGGGCTATTATTCCACCTGTCACATTATCAAACTTAAAACTCTTAAGCAAGTAACAAAACACAGCTTCAATTGCTATACTGGAAAGGTCTGGTTACAATAATTTATTCACATATTAAATATTTTATGTACCACACACTAGTGATGTAAAAATTTAAAAAGTAAGAGAAAAACTGCAAGTTTGTCAAAACTATAAACTGAGAACTTAGCAATGAACTATGGCTACACCTCAACACAAAGCAATATAACTAGTGCTTCATGCTTACTCTAGAAAGTAATCCTTGGGTTCTGGGGATCTTCAGACACTGCTGATGGGAGTGTACACCAGTGTAGTTATTGCTGAGACTAATTTGGTGGTACCCGAACAAATTTAGTATATGCATATTCTATGATAACAAAATTTCTGCTTTGAGGACAGAAACCAAATAAATTCTTACTTTGACCCCTAAAGGGCACGTTCCTTGCATCTTTGCAGGGCTATCTGCATGGCTGGGAGCTGGAAACAGTCTATGCTGGTACCCATCTAGTGTGAGAACGCATAGATAAAAAATGTCTAATATGAGAAAAACATGAAGAAATTCAGAGCAAGACAAAAACTGATTAAAAAACAAACTGCTATGTGAAAACTTATTGCCATAAATTATCATTTACACAATATAAAAATACAAATAAAATAAAATGTCTTTTAGAAGAACACATAGAAAGGATATACATTAAACACATTAAACACATTAACATGATGATCTATTGAATAAGGTGTATGATTAACATATTCATCAGCATCTGAGGTGCCCACCCCCCACAAAAAAAATAACAAAAAGAGGGAAGAAAAAGAAAGGAAGTGAGAACAGAGAAAGAAGACAAAGTAAAATACAGAAAGAATTCTTGAGTAGAACAGACTTGAGGATTGTGGCAAATGAAAAGAACTTCAGGCAAAGAGAAATGGATTAGCAAAGATGGATATAGAATAGGGGCCAGCAAACTTTTCCTATAAATGCCTAGATAACAAATATTTTAGACTTTGTGGGCCATGTGTTCTCTATTATAAGTATCATATAGTGTGAAAATAGCCATAGATAATATATGAGCATGACTGTGTCCCAATAAAACTTCATTTATGGATAATGGGACTTGAATTTCATATAGTTTTCATATGTCATTAAATATTATTCTTTTGACTTATTTTTACATAAAAAAATGTAAACGTCTCAGCAGGTGAGCCATCCCAAAACAGAAGGCTGTGTCCCAATCCTAGTACAGAAGCTAGAAGGTACTAAGAATCCATCACTTTGACTAGAACATCAACTTCTTCTTCTTCTTTTTTTTTTTTTTAGAATGCATGCATCAAATTTATTTATGTACACACATACACACACGGACAAAAAACATGAATGGGTGCTAATTAGGAAGAGGAAAATGTGATTAATGTTTTATTCTTTCAGATATTTAATAGAATTATTGTAAGAAGTATAGATAATAACATCAATGAATACAACATATATTTTCTGTAAATGAAATAAGAACATCAACTTCTTATTGAATAAAATTTTACTCAGTAATTATTGATACTTTTATTTCAGATATCCTGAGAAATTTATTTACTTATTCATTTTTTTGAAATAAGTTTTTTTAAAAAGATGTTATTTATTTATTTGTGACAGAGAGAGAGAGGCACAGGCAGAGGGAGAAGCAGGCTCCCCCCTGAGCAGGGAGCCTGATGCAGGACTTGATCTCAGGACCCTGAGATCATGACCTGAGCTGCAGGCAGATGCCCAACCAGCTGAGCCACCCAAGTGCCCCAATCCTGAGAATTTTAAATGAAAACAATTCTTGTGGTTAATTTTGAATTATTATACTCAATACTACCAAAAATATTTGCTAGTATATGTAAATTAATGAACTGTAACTTTCTCCTACTCTTTCCTAGGTGGGTTCTAAAAATTAAGCAAAGGCAACTGCTTTGATAGTATACCCTGGGATTTGGAAATCTTTTGTCTTCTCTACTGTGTTTGCATATCGCAAATGTATCTTTTATACCTCTAGGTTCTGGGCTCTGGAAATGTGTTATAAATCAATAGCAACAAAACCAGCAACAATGAAACCACAAAACTTCAGACTAAAAATTTGCCTTAACTCATAACAAAGCTGAAGAACACTGTGAACATTAATGGAATGGGCTCTGGAATTTTACACGCCTCCTTGGATGAAACACATACTTGAGACAATAGGAGTGGCAGTACCTGTGGAATTTTACTAGTCCCCATGCCTAAGTCCCAGTCCAATCACATTAGGTCCTCTAAGGGAGGATCCATTTGTTAAAGCTTTTCAGGTAATTCTAGTCTGTAGGCTGTTTGAGAAGCATCTTGGCTGGGTCCCAAACTACCAAGTAGAAAAATTTATCCATAAACTGTAGTCTGAGGAGACTGAAGAGAAGTAATTGGCACATCCTGCAAGTGAATGGATTTTGAAAACTTTGACCTTTCCACAACTGTGTGAGGAATGAGAAATGGTACCAATAAGCCCATGGAGGAGTTCCTTCTTATTTTAATTGAAGAGAACTAAGTCAGCATGTAGTTCATATTCTTGAGAAGGCAGTTTACCTTCTATTTCTTCCTAGGTCCTGCTTTTTTCATTAGGGCCTCCCACAGCCTTGACTAGCTATCAATGCTTGAAGCTGCACATTTGTATTCAGATCATGGCTGAAGTAGACAACATAGTAAGCATTTGTGACACACTCAGTATTTGTGACAGACAGTAATCTAGAACTCACTGAAAACCAGTACTTCCACAACCCCAACTAAAAGATGGAAGTTTGTATATAAAAATATTTGAAGAATACGCTATACATGTCATCATTTGGGTTTATGGCCTTCTTGAGGTTTCATAGATAAATTTCAGAGCTTTCTGAATTCCCTTAAACTGTATTTTAAAAAGCCTTTATTTTATATGAGTTTTATACATATGAGTTTTCTACATATGATGATACATATGAGATATATTTTATATTGTTATATATAATTATATAATACATATTTAATATAATATATATTTACATTCATATAGATAGGAAGAGAGAAGAGGGCTCATAGTTTTTATTAAATGCTAAAATGTCCATGAGTCCTCACCACTCTTGTCTCCTACCTACTCCCCCCAAAAAAAAACACCAAACCAGAAGCAGTAAGGAAAGAAAAAAAAGGAAGCTGCTATGTGAGATACTCTTAATTCTAAAATCCAAGTATGGATTAAGCTAGACCATAAGAAAACTGCACCATGATCATATAATTGTGGTTCCATATATCCTTGCTTAAACTGAATTTTGCTTTGACCCTGATGCTTTAAAGCACCTCTATGAAATTTTTTGAATCCTGTTTACTAATGATGATTTTCACTCCATTAAATCATGTACATTCTTATTTTAGTTGCTGTGGAAATTTTGTCTTTGATCTGAGTGTTAGGAATTGTACTATTTCTTGGTCCTCCTAAGGATCTGACTTGTTTATTTTTCTAGAGTATTATAAATTTTTCAAGTGATCATTTTTGTTTTCGTTTCAGCATTCAGAAAGGACTCCCTGCGAAGAAGAGAGCTTATCCCTAGATATAAAACTGGAGTAGAAGATCAGAGTTGACACATGAGAAAGACTGATGATAGTGAGTCATCCTGGTCTCCAGTAATCATTTTTGAAGTTGCTTCTACTCATAACTGTGTGAGCTGGAACTCCCTGCTGAATGACAGAATGGGTTCTAAGGCCCATAGGTTAGCTAATTCTACCTATAACAGTAAAGTAGTCCCATACTTAGCATCCCAGATACAGTGATGCTAAGAAGAAATTCATTAAACAGCAAGCTCCTCAGAGAGGAGACAAAGAGAAGCAATTTTAAAGGCTCCAACTGTTTTCCTCCCACTGAACTCTTCAGACTTCAGTATTTGAAGACCAATTTTCTTTCTTTACTTTTAAAAAAAATCCTGGTAGCACAGGAACAAGGAATGGAAAATTAGCTTTACAGTTTCAGTGAGAAATTATTATAGTCCCATTTCCTAAAAGGTTTTGTTAAGTATATAGTATATGCAGTACTGAGTTACATGTTTGTTTTACTAAAGAGTCTGATCTCACTATCTTTTCAACAGATCTTACCAATGCTACCAAGCTCTGAAAGTGTGTAACTTCAGTGACCATCACAACACTGTCAAGATATGATTGACACATAATGTTTGTATTCAATTTGTGTGCAATCCTATTTGAAAAGAGGGGAAATTGGCTGATGACTCTCTTGAGTGCTTTCCTCTTAAGGATTACACTATTGTTGGGAATAAGATCTTGTTAAATGGAAAATAAACTTGTTTTTCTTGTCTTTCTTTTTTTTTTTCTTTCTTTCTTTTTTTTTCCCCATAAAGTACTGTTAGCTCTAGAAAAGATCACCATCCAGACAGCCTGAGTAAACACAGCTGGGCTGTTGAGGAAACAATTAGTGAGAGTGGATCATGAAGATAAATATGACCTGAAGAGAAAAAAGTCTCAGCTTTCAGCTTTTAATATTTGAAGTGTGCTTTCTATCTAATGATCAGGATGCCTTGGAGGGATTGCCTTTAATTTTCTTTTAGAGGTAGAAGAAACACAGCTTCATGGAGTCGTAGGCACTGGGTTACTGCATTTTAGGAAGATTTTCAAAGTCGGAGATTATCTTCTGTGGTAATTATAAAACCTTTGAATGATTTTTTGGTAGACCTCCTTCCCTGAAATAGTTACAAGGCATCAGATTCAGTATTTTACACAAATGTATTTCATTTATTCCTCAAAAAACTACAGAGTAGGCTTATTTTTTAGAATTTAAAAAAAGAAATGTTTTATTTTTCAGTAAATTTAGGTTTATCGAAAAATCGCATAGTAAGTACAGAGAGTTCCCCTACATTTCCTTTTTATGGTACTCTCAAAGTCCCTCCTATGATTAATAACTTGCATTAGTTCAGTACATTTGCTATAATTTGATGAATCTCTATAGTACATTATTATTTACTAAGGTCCATAGTTTACCTTAGCGTTAATACTTGGTGTTGTACATTCTGTGGGTTTTGACAAAAGCATAATGTCATCTGTCCACCATTACAGTATCATACAGAACAATTTCACTCCTCTAAAAATGCTCTGTGCTCTGCCAATTCTTCTCTCTACCTGTTCCCTTAGGCCCCGAACAACCTCTCATCTTTCCACTTTCTCCATAATTGTGCCTTTCTTCAGTATTTCACATAGTTGGAATCATACAATAGGTAGCCTTTTTTTCTGGCTTCTTTTGCTTAACAACATGCAGCTCCCCTTTCCCGTGTTTTTTCATGGTTTGATAGCTCATTTCCTTTTATCACTGAATAACACTTCATTGAATGGATGTACCAGAGTTTGTTCATCCATCCACTTACTGAAGGCTATTTTAATTTCTTCCAGTCTTTGGCAACTAGCTTTGTAAGAAACTCCCAAACTGTCTTCCATAGTGGCCGTACCATTTTGCATTTGCCTTAAGAATGAGTGAAAGTTCTTGATGCTTCACATCCTCGTCAATATTTGTTGGTGTTAACTGTTTTGGATTTTAGCCATTCTAGTACATGTATTTTATTAGTGTTGGGGTAGATTTTATAACTACTGAAGTGATTAAAAATATGGGCTTTCCAGTAGCCGGGGTTACTAGTATTACATTTAGTCTCTGATACTTCCTAATTGTATGATCTTCAGTGAGTTCCTTAAAATACTGTGACTCAGTTTCCTTATCTTTAAAATAGAGTTAATGATAATACTTACAGAAAAGAATAAATTGATATGTCTGAAGGGCTTAGAACAGTGTCTGGCATGTCATAAACTTCCATGAATGATAGCTGTTAAAACTGGCATGATGTAGCTAATTGAAATGAGAAAAATGTGTTTTGCCAGTTTGGAAGGTAGAACATCCAGGAAATAATTTCAGGTTTGTCTCCTGAGCTCATGCTCTTTTCAACACTCTATGAGGCCTCTAAAGTTGATACATACATAGAAAGATAGTTCCCCTATTTAAAAAATTCCTTGCATTTCTATTCAAGTGTGAAGCAATTAAGTCACAGCTGTACATTAATCCAGAGCTCAAGTTGCCTTAAAAAAAAATGAAGCCATCAGAGTGTATCTTGAGGGCCTTCCACTCTTCTCTTTTTGCTAATTCATATCCCTTGTCTGTTTCATTTCTCACGGCTCTCATCCTTCTTCTCTGGCTACCCAGAGAGCCCTGCTGGCCCTTTCATCCAGTGTTACATAATATACCTATTACAGAATCACCGAAGATTTTCTATTCGGGTGTTTTATTGTTACTATTATTACATTAATTTTATTTTATGAAGGTTTGTGATAGAAAACAATGTCATCTATCTTCACATATTTCAAGCTTGTTAATTATAGGAGTGGTTTCAGTAAGTTTAAATGAGTACATTTGCCCTACACAGGAGACTTAGCTAAATTTCTAGCTTCCTAGATAAATAAGATAAATCTTATTTATCTTTTTATCACACTGCACCTGCCATGTCCCTCAGTATACATTCATCACTTGGAACATATGTGGATGACCAAAATGACACACAGTTTGGGCCCACAAACTCAGAAGGGATAGGCAAAATCAATCATATACAACAAAGGTGGGGGCCTTTCCTCCTGAAAGAGAACATCGGGATGGAGGGGGCCCACTGGATTGCCGAGACCTGGCAGGGCAGTGTTCTCTCCTCCCAGCGGGACAGTCTGAGGAGCTGTTCCGTTGTGCAGCTGCAATGGGAACTTTACCGACTGCTCACACTACTCTGCAAACAGAGGTGACATCTTCGTTACATTCCTAAAGTTCATTATTTTTGTAGAAAATTGATAAGCTAGTTTCAGTATATGTTCATAATTCATTTTGCTGGCTCTTAAGACATTAATTTAAAATCAATTGCATATCATTTACTTGTCATATTAGTACTTTTCCCAAAGAACTGCAGCTCATCCCATCAGAAGTGGAATTATTTAGCTGTTGTGCTATTCCTGTTCTAGCTCAGATGAAAATCTCAACTATGTAATACAATTACCTGCTTTTTTTTAAGGTGGAATGCTACAAGCTCAATTTCAATTTTTATCAGTGCCTTGGGGTCATCGTTTTGAACAAGGCATATTCAATGTGTGGTGAGACGATGGGCATATATTACTACAGTATGTAAAACAGCTTGTTTACAACCTCAAAAGACATAGTATCTCCTCTTTGTAGTATATACATTTACATGTGTGGGTGCACAAGTGTCTGATCTCTTAATTTACCCTTCTTCACTCACAGCTATGGCTTTTTATTGCTTCTAGTGTCTTGCTTATACCAATTACCTTTATCTTATCTTTTAATTATTTTAGTATGTTAAAGTTTGAGAAGAAGTCTTGAAATGTTCACAAACCCTAGAGTAAATAGACCAAATGAACAATTTCTTTGCTGTAATCTTCTATCCTACTTGACCATTAGTTTTCTCAGAAGCATACTTTTGGAATACGCAGTTTCGAATCTTGGGCATTCTAAGAGATTAAGTCTTTACAAGATACTCTAAATTTAGATTGAAAGATGCTGGTTTGAATTGCGGCCCTATCGTTTACATGGCCTGATAGAGTGGGTAGAGAATTTGCCAAACAGTAGCTGATATTACTATCCCAATGACTATATTTGTCTTAGCTTTCTTCTGAGGAGAAAGCATGTGTTAACAATCTAATAGTTTCCCATCATTGCTGTGACTCTCAAGGAACACAAGGTATGTGTTGATAATCCGTAAACTACAATAAGCCACAAAAATGTCAAGTTTGTCTCTTCTACCCTTTCATGTAGTTGGCCCTCTTCCAGACCTTTGAGGTTGCCAGAAATTAGAAATAAAATTAAGTTGGTTGTCAAAGGGCTATGCGTTTCATTGGCATACATAATTTGACTTCTATTTGTGGGGTTTTTTTCCCCCCAAAATATGCACTTTCTTTGGACCCTGGGAGCCTAGAAAGAAAAAAAAAAAATGACAACATCTCTCTTACCTCCCATTTCTTCCTACTTGATTAGGGTTTAATGGGGTCATGGATATTGGATGCTGGCCAGGGCTGTGGCCTGCTAAGTGGCTGACACTGCTGAATAAATCATATTAAATTAGGCCAGTGCAGGTGTTCAGGAAGGGATAGAGAAAACACATTCCTCCCTGACTAACATCTTTTTCCACTTGGCCCCAGGCCAACATCACAGTTTGTCAGTCCTGTGGCAGCTGCCATAAGTCGTTCTTGCTGGTTAAGCTCTGTGGGATTCCGGCTCCAATTCTGCTCCTGCTGGGAATTCCACCCTTTTGAGGGGCCCGGCACCAACGGGACTTTGCAAGAGTTCATTATAGACCTGATCACAAACTTCAAAATCATGAAGTCTCACCCATTGTGTATCTGGAGCTTTGTCTTGTTCTAAGCGCTAAGCAGGTTATGGAGTAAGTTGTCCCTCCATACACACTCAGTGGCATGCTCGGGAGAAAGATAAAGACATATAGGTAGAAAAATATAATGCATAATGATGCAATATGGACAAAAGATTTTTGTTTCATCTAGTTTGAGCTGGATTAAAGTTTTGGTAGAAAAAGCAATATTGGAGCTGGAATTTGGACAAATACAAAGAAACAATGAGTCCTAAACCCTCTATATACCACTGAAGGCCTATCTCCCAATTCTCATCATTTTATAAGAATGCATTGTTTGTTGCCTGACATCTTCAGACCTTTTCTCCCTAATCCCCTTCAGCAATCTTTCTTACTCATCCAAATTGTCACACATCTGCCTTCACATACACAGATGACTCCAGAGCCCAGCTTTTTAAAAAGATTTTTAGCTAATTGGATAGGACATAAAGGTCAATGGTTCAATTATTATCCCAGGACTCTTACAGGCCTTGACTGTAGTGAGCCTTGGCTTTCAAGTGTCTTGGCCTAAAATCATCACTGAAGCTGAGATTTCATTCATTTTATCAAGTCCCTTTAGCATGATTCACTTGAAAAAATTTATCTGTTGCCCTTGAAAGTCCCAATCTTCTTGCAAATATTCCACTGAAATATTTCCTATTTTACTTTAAATCTCTTTTGCTTGTTCCCCCCTAATAGCCTGAGGGTTTAAAGCTTTTCCTTAATCACTTAACCTGGCATTGTATTATGGCAATCAGTGATCTGTGTCCTGAATTTCTTTCCACTGCTTAAGTTCACATACTCCAAATAATAACCAATGTTCCTTTACCCCTGTGTGGGCCACATCCACTCTGTGCTTTCCTGCATGCTGAGAGCTCTGTTCTATCCTGACTATATTTTGCAACTGAACACAAGCTGGAGTTCAATACTTTATCTACCTATCAGGGCTGTGTATGACAGAATTTCACCTGGGTTTTTGAGTCCGGGGGTAAGTGAAGCAATTTAAGAGACAACAGTATGAGTGGACATAAAAATGAAAGATGTAACACCATTGATGTCAGAGGATGGGAACCCCATGAAGAAAGGGACTATGTTTCTTTCATCTCTTACCTGAGTTCCTATTCCAGTGAATTACTCATCTTACTTCATTAATTACTTCTTTTAATTTAATATTCATTTAATTAAATAAACTAAAACAAAGCTGACTATTCAACAAGTTATTTATCCAAATGAGCTAATTATAGATAGAAAGATCAAATAATAGGCAGATAGTTTTTTTAAAAGAAGGAAAATAAGAAGAAAGTAAGCAGTCTTAAGGGAGCAGACCGGGAAGAAATGACTGGACAAATCCTTTAGGTTTCAGAGCCAAGCTAAAGCTGTTATTTTTAGGCTTTCCAGGAGGTTAAAGGTGGAGAGGGATTTATTAAAACTGCCAACCCAGCAAGCATGCTATTCCAAAATCCAAATTATATTTATTTTTTAAAGTGCTGCCCAAATGAAATTGGCTTTTTCTCTCCTCTCACATAGATATAATCTCATCTTCCTTTAATTTTCATATCCCAGAGATCAACATACCTATCTTATCTCATCTCCTAAACTATAACATCTTTGAAGGCAAGCTTCATGGCTAATTGATATCTACTTTTTGCCTCTTCCTCTCCTCTCTAATGAATGGTTCAGTGCCTGCCCATCAATGTGAGCACAGTGAGTGCTGCTGAAACTGATGGCAGAGGAAAGGCTGTAGCCATTCCCTGGGGAGTGCGGCAGAGAGCTCTCAGACAAAGCATGATTAGGAATGCACGAGAACAAGACCAGGTTCCTAAGGAGACATGCAGTCTGCCTGCCGACTGACCTTCGTTTATGCCAATCTTCTTCTCCCAACATTTTGAACCTAAAAGGAAATATACTACCTTTGATTAGTTTTTAAGGAGGAGCCCCATAAAAGAGCCTGCTATGGTGCCAAAACTTTTCCATGAAATACAGTGTAACTGATGGCTCTTCTTAGTATTTTATTGGTGCACTTTAAAACACTTACTGGACAAAACATTGCAGAGGTTCACTCTTTCCGGTGTATATTACTGCTGTTAGACACCTAGATATTTTACTAAATTAAATATAGGATTTTAAAAAATGTACTCTTCTGGTGTAGGTGTTAACATCAATGGACTTGAATTTCTGATCCATTCAAAATTTTAAGTTTGTACTTTAATGTACTAAGGATCCAATTATAAAGAGTAATTTTTGATGGATTATTTATTCATAAAATGTATCCTGCATAACTGAATAAACTATAAATACTCTCTTTAGTAAATGTTGACCTATTGGTTTAGTTATTTTTTTTTTTTTTTAAGATTTATTTATTTGAAAGAGAGAGTGCACAAAGAGGAGGAGCAGAGGGAGAGGGAGAGAGCGAATCTCAAGCAGATTCTGCACTGGGCATGGAGCCAGACACAGAGCTTGATCTCAAGACCCTGAGATCAGGACCTGAGCCAAAACCAAGAGCTGGATGCTTAACGGACTGAACCACCCAGGCACCCCTCGTTATTGTCTTTCTTACAGTATCATTATTACATTAAGGTTGAGGGTCATTGATGAGTTTGAACACCCAATGAGTATGAGCTTATCCTTATGTTCCAAAGGGAGAGAGTATAATACTGACTGGGCAGTTACACTGCCTAAGCCCCAGTACTTCTAAAATATATAACTTGAGGGACGCCTGGGTGGCTCAGTCGGTTAAGTGACTGCATTCAGCTTAGGTCATGGTCCAGGGTCCTGGGATCAGGCACCACATTGGGCTCCTTGCTCAGTGGGAAGCCTCTCTTCACTTGCCTCTCCCTTGCCTGCTGTTCCCCCCTGCTTGTGCTCTCTTTCTGACAAATAAGTAAGTAAAACTTAAAAAAAAATGTAACTTGTACATATAGTAAGTTTACTTGGCCTCTTTGGCTTCAGTTTCTTTATCTACAAAATAGGGATCATGGTACCTTATTTCATAGAACTAAATGAATCCAAGAAAAGCTCCAGACTTCAGGGAATAGCAGCACTCCAGTTCACTTCCCTTTCTTAACAGTTTATGTTGTATTGGCTACAAAGTCATTATGACTGATGTATTGGACTCGAATTTCTGTGTTCTTGTTCTGGTTTCCTCATCCTAGAACTTTAATTTCAGTCTCCCCCCTCCCTGCCTTGAATCTGGGATTTTTGATCATGACTTTGATTAGAAAGGTTATAGAAAAGCTGTGACTCATCTGTGAAAGAGTATATATCCATTATTATATATGTAATACTATAATATAATATGTAGTAAATATATAAATACATAGCAATTTTTAAAAGATTTTGTATTTATTTATTTGACAGAGGGAGAGAGAACACAAGCAGGGCGGGGGCAGCAGAGGGAGAAGAAGGAGCAGGCTCCCCGCTAAGCAGGGAGCCTGATGCAGGGCTCAATCCCAGGACCCTGAGATCATGACCTGAGCCAAAGGCAGATGCTTAACTGATCCCAATACACAGCAATTCAAATATAATTTTAAAAACCTTATTCTGGAATGGGAGATGGATCAACAGAATCTGAATTTCCTTTCACCTATGGGGTTCTATGATCCTTGATTAATCTGTAGAAATTAATCAAATATTTATTTAGTAAATTATTCAGTGGTTACAGTTACACATACCTCAAATAATAATTTAAAGTCACTAATACTATTTGGAAAGGGCATCAATTACTTTGAATTGCTATTTCAAAACCAAACCTTGCAGTCTACAGGAACTAAAACATAGCACCCCATTATAAACCAGTAGAAATGTCCCTGCATTGATATTTTAACCTGAATGCTCCCCATAGCAATGGCTAACCTAATTATAAGAAAATAAATACCTATATTTTGGTTAGAAAATGGGAATACTAATTTTCACTGTTCCTATTTTACTGGTTGGGAAAATCATCAGATAAGATAATTTCTATAAATTCCCTGTACATATGAAAAAGACTGTAATCAATAGAATATAATAGAACAGACAGTATAATTAACAGAAGATACAGTTGGAGGAAGGATATTATAATTATAAGATAGGCAGTGGGTATTTAAGTAAATCAATCTCATATTTCAAATTATAATAATTTGATAATTTATTATCCTTTGTAGTTTCTACTCAGACTTTCCATTGCAGAGCTGAACCAACAAGAAAATGGAATCATAAATTAAGTCTCACAAACTACGTCACAATTTTGCAAAGACCTCTAATGGGCGATTTGTCAGACTTCTGCTATTCTGTTTGGCTCACTGTCAAAGTAACAATAGCCACCCCCTTTTGAAAATGTCAAGCAATAGATCCACAGTGAATTCTTACCTTCAGAAAACTAGAGATTTTGTTTTGGAAAACATTGCAGTTTTACCATATATCTATCTCTCAACAAACACCATTTGATATTTAACCACAGTGCTATTCTGCATTATTGTTTACTAATTATAAATATATATTATCCATATCTTCTACATTACATACATATGTATTATATTCTCTTCTGCTTTCCATGTACTGTAGTATTTCTAGTTTGAATTCCAGCAGAATTAATAACAAGAGTCTGACCACACTTGACTTCTCAGCAGTTCTTTGAATTGGATGGAAAATAGTCACCCAAAGCTCATTTTTGTAAATGTTCACTACCTTGGCAACACAAAGGGTAAGAAGGGTTTGTACATTCTCCCATTCAAACTGAAGTGTCTGACAATAAGTTGATACTAAGATTAATTTTAATTCACAGTATGCAATTATTTTTATGCAAGGGCCAATGGGATGCTTCACATGTTCAAAGTGCTAAGGAAATTTTTAGTCACTGAGCAGGGTCATGTTGTGGAAATGGGAGTGTGAATACCAGAATCTGGGACTCTTTTTTTTTCCTCTAGGGAGGGCTATTAAGTATGTTAGCTGGATGTTCATTCTCACAATAGTAGCTGGAATGAGGCTTTTCTCCTTTTTGTGCACAATGTAGCCAGGAGATATTTAGGTTTGAAATAAAAGATTTTGCATATCTGAACAAATTTTTAAAATAGTTCAGAGTTACAGTCTTATGTAGAGTGATGCCCCCCTAATGGTTTATAATCACTGAAAAACAAGTCTTTCAAGAAGGCATATTGAATAGCATCACCCTTTTCTTTCCATGGTAATGATCTAATTTGAGAACCTAAGACCCATAATAAAACCTATTTCTCTGAACACACCTGCTTTAATCTTATTTCAAAATTGTACAGTGGTCAGCCTGGTTAGAAGTGCAGGTATGTGATAATTCTCCATATTAAATATTACATTTCACCAAATTGCCTTGACAGAAAAGTTTAGAGTAGTTTGGAATAGGAGTATGTGTGTGTGTGTGTGAGAGAGAGAGAGAGAGAGAGAGAGAGAAAGAGAGAGAGAGAAAGTGTGTGTGTAAAAGAGAATCTGGTGGTATCAGAGACTATAACATAGTTGAGTTTGAGTATATTAGTGCAGGTATGAAAGCATATTGGTCATGGCAGTAAAAGCAAGAATGAAGACGAGGGAATGTAAAGGATGGTGTGGAGTTGGCAATGAGACATAAAGAAATATGTTTTATATAATATATTCTTTTATGTTTAAAAGAATACAACACCAAGCCAAAACCATAATATTCTCTATGGACCATTTTCTCTTAATAAAAAGTAACTATAGGATTACATACACACACACATATTTATGTGCACTTCCGATTATAATATACAGTAAAACCTGTGATGATGAGGTATGATGATTATCATTGTTTATTAACACTATGTGATGAAATGATTAGGCTAGTCTAAGTAACTAGCCACAAAGAGTTCTCGGGTCAGCACGTGTGATGCAACAATATTCTGATCCAGCCACAGTCTGCCATCACTTGATAGTAGTTTTGCACTCATTTTAAAATATGAAAATCAACATTTCTAGGGTCTGCAGCTGCCTGGGAATCTAAATCAATTTTCTTTTTCTTTTTTTAAAGATTTTATTTATTTATTTAACAGACAAAGATCACAAGTAGGCGGAGAGGCAGGCAGAGAGAGAGAGGAGGAAGCAGGCTCCCTGCTAAGCAGAGAGCCTGATGCGGGGCTCAATCCCAGGACCCTGGGATCATGACCTGAGCTGAAGGCAGAGGCTTTAACCCGCTGAGCCACCCAGGCGCCCTCTCGATCAATTTTCATCAGCACAAGTTGGGAAAATTTGATCCAGAGGCTATGAATGATGTGGAGACCCAGTCTATATCTCTATTCATCTTAGGAGCTGGGGTGGCCTATCAACTATCCCTCCCATCCCAACCAACACTTCGAGTCACTGAGAACCAGATGAGGCAGAGAAGAGAAGATAATTATCAAATCCATTTATATCTGTCCTAAAGTTATCAAGGAATGTGTTATTCTGGGGTTTTACCATATCACTAAAGTCACCAAATGGACAATATTAAAATCAAGGAGGATGCAGAGAAACTGTAACACTTATATCCCACTGGTGGGAATGTAAATTGGTAAAACCATGTTGGAGAGGGATGCGACTATATCTCATAAAACTCGTCTCATAATTCTGTATCAAATTACATAACAGGGACAAATGATTAACTGTCCTAGTTCACTTGGGACTAAGGGGTTTCCCAGGTATGAGATTTTCAGTGCTTAAAAATAAAAAAAAAAAAGAAAGAAAAGTGGGACAAGTTGACTTCTCTAAGAGCTGTGAGAATTGTGGTCTATGAGCATAAGAAGGCATGAATATGTGTGTCCACTGTAGATAATTAACCAATACTGCTAACAACTTTAACATTCATTAATAAAATAAGAATGTATAAACCAACAGTTTTGTTCAGAAAATGAAATAATATAGAGGAGCAAAAATATAAATGACATAAAAACACGCTGAATTTTAAAAACAAAATATCAAATAAAAACATTAGAGAATGTTGCAATTAGAAAAATCTACATAACATTTTTAAAATTGTAAAGGAATAGAATGTTGTTTAAGGACACTAAAATATTAAATAAATGTATAAATAATTATTAACCATTAGGAAGGTGAAAATAAAAGCCACAATGAGATATCACTTCACACAAACTAAGATGGATCGTCTCAAAAAGACAGACAATTAGAAGTGTTGACAGAGATATGGAGAAAATGGAATTCTCATACATTTCTGGTAGGAATGTAAAATTATTTAACTTCATTGGAAAATAGTTTAGAAGTTCTTCAAATGGCGAAATGTAGAGTTATCGTATGATCCAACAGTTCCATTCCCAGGTATATACCCAAGAACAATGAAAATATGTCCATGCGAAAAACTGTTCATGAATCTTCATAACGGCAATATTTATATTAGCTAAAAAGTGGAAATAACCTAAAATGTCCACAAACTGATGAATGAATAAGGTATGATATATCCATACACTGAAATACTGCAATACAAAGAAACAAAGTCCTGATACATGTTACAACATGATGGAACCCTGAAAACATACTAAATGAAACAAGTTAGTCTCATATAACCACATATAGTATGAATCCACTTATATGAAATATCCACAAATCTTTAAACACTGATTCATGGTTGCTTGGGGTGAGAGGATGATGGAGACTTGGGAGTTATGGTTAAAGAGTAAGAGTTTCTTGTTAAGGTAACAAAAAAAGTGTTCCAAAATTGACTGTGGTGATGGATACACAACTTACATTAATATACTAAAAACCACTGAATTATACACTCCAGATTTTGGAGGTATATGATATGTGCATTATGTCTCAGAGAAGTTGTTTAAAAAAATACAAAGTGGCTTTTGGGGATAAAAATCACTAATCCAGAATAATGACCTCTGAGGCAGAAGGAAGAGAATGTGGGGAGTGGGTCTGACAGACTTTCTAATATGTTGACAGTTCTTTGTTTTCCAATTTGGTTTATGTATACATGTATATTTGTTATATTATTCTTTGTAGTGTTTTGTATGTTTCAAATGTTCAAATGGACATTCTAATGTCCATCAGATTTTTTTCATGCTGGGTGATTAGAACACCGCTTCTTACTAAATTTTTTCATTCTGTGCCATTTTCTATGGATACCGTTTTGGCGATCTTTCTGAAATTAACCTTCATTCTAAACCTTTCATATTTGTAGTTCTTGTCTTTACTACTAGAGTATAAATTTTTTAAGGGGAAGACTAGATATTATGCATGGCCATCGAAAAACATAGGTAAAAGATATGAGTGAAACTGGTTTCTGTGTTTCAACAGACCATGTGAACTTATGACTCTACTGAAGTCCTTCAACTTTTATTGCAAAGTGATTGCCAATCTTCTTTCCCTTGCTTTTGGAATTTCCTTTCACTTTAACTCAAATATTATGGCTCATAGTGACAAATTCAGGGGGAAAAAAAGCCCAAAAAAGTATTAGAATTAGTGGATGAATTAATCCTATTAAGAGTGAGATAATGTAGCATAATACTTCAAGGAATTTGTTCTTAGAACAAATTTATAGTAGTATATAATAGATGTATTTTAATAAAAGTTTTGTAGAAATTGCTTTAATATTTCTAAAATAATAACATAAAAGTGTTGAGCTGGAAAAGCAAAGATGAAGATAGTGAAGGGTAGCAAAAATGTCACCCTAAAATATACTACTTTGTCACAAGGATTATTTTGAGCCAAAGGCATTTGAGAAGAAGCAAATATAAGAAAACCTCTCAGCTCTCTCCCTATTTGTTTAACAGCAGGACATTAATTTGTAAAAGTATCTCTTCTTTCCTCTCTAACAGGAAGGACAGAAGTTAATCTCCAGGGACACTTCTAGATCCTCAATAGCCCAGAGACAGCACCAGAATAATGTACATAATAAACCCTGCTAAAACTAGCACTTATCCACCATTAGTTTTCCTATATATTTTTCTTCCCAGAGTTTTCCCACCTGGAAGCTCAAAGACCTTTTCCTTCATTTTTTCTTTTTCTTTTTTAAATTTTTAAAATAATTTTATTTATTTACTTGAGGGAGAGAAAAAGAGAGAGAGATAGAATGGGGAGAGGGGCACAGAGCAAGGAGTTAGACACAGGATTCCATCCCAGGGCCCCGGGATCATGACCTGAGCTAAAGACAGGCACTTAAACAACTGAGCCACCTAGATGTCCCAAAATATATTGTTCTTTTGTTAAGATGGTATATAAGCCCAAATTCTAACCACTCCTCTGCTTTACTCATCACTGGGTGCTCCCACGTGTGTGCACAATGCACATATTAATGGACTTCTGTTTCTTTTTGTCTCATTCATCTATTTTGTTACTCTAATTTATAGGACCCCAGCCAATAAACCCAAGACGAATAGAGGGAAGATAATATTTCCTCTTCTACAATAGTCTATAGTTGCAGGGAGGTTGGCTATAATGTTTAAAAACGGAGAGTGATATTAAATCATGTCAAGAACATATATATATATATGGCATGTAGAATTTAATTTTCCCCTATCCTATATATGAAAAGAAATAACAATTTTGAAAGCATATTTTCCTACATTTTATCTTATTTTTATAATCCCTAATATCCTTCTCTACAGATTCCTGGAGGAACCTACATCATCGATTGGGAAATAGAGAGAAGGGATGCACTTTGAACCAAGATCTGAGGCCTAGTCATGGATACTTGGAACCTGCTTCAGTCCAATCAGACCACTAACTGACAGCCCATTGGGATCCTTATTGCCACCAGTCATTAATATCTCATCGTTCTTTTGGAACAGTCGCATTGCCTGTCCCTGTCTTCTTCCTAAGTTATGAGGCAATGTGCAAAGGAGAAAAAAACATTCTTATTGGCATTAAGAAGTCCTAGATTTAATTTCCTTTGCTTCTAACTAGCTATAAGACCCTGACTAAGTAGCACTATCTCCCTTAACCTTAGTGTCCTCCTCCATAAAAGAGCTTAAATGATATTGACTGGAGGCTTCAACAACACTTAAGCTGATGACTTGGGTTCTAGCTCTTATTTTTAGTTGTCCCACCTGCCTATCTGCCTTCCTTTTAATATTTGACTTCTATTCAACTTATTTATATACTCTAATTTTGACTTCCTCGAGATTTCTGATTGAAACCATTGAACTCATTGTAGCTGTTCATATCCTATTCAAGCATAATTTTATTATTTTAGATTTCTTCTTTATCCTTCTACCAACATAAGATCAAACAAAAGTATCAGACCTTTTTGACAGTGTTTCATATCTCTGTGAAGATCTCTCTATCTCTTTTCTTAGTTAGATTTCCCATGACAAGGTCTCAATATTGCTCCTAACATACACATACACCCACAAAACTAAGAAAAAATATTATTCAGAGTATTACTCATAATATTAATATTACTCATAATATTACTCATAACATTATTCAGAGTATTACTCATAGGCAAAAAAAAAAAAAAAAAAGTTGGTTAAAATCACTTTGCTCTTTACAAAGGGATAATGACCATTCACCCAATCTCAAAATAATGGAGTATATTTTATTTATTTTTTTAAAGATTTTATTTGTTTATTTGACAGAGAGAGACACACAGCGGGAGAGGGAACACAAGCAGGAGGAGTGGGAAAGGGAGAAGCAGGCTTCCCGCCGAGCAGGGAGCCCAATATGGGGCTGGATCCTAGGACCCTGGGACCACGACCTGAGCCGAAGGCAGAAGCTTAACAAATAAGCCACCCAGGCACCCCTGGAGTGTATTTTAATATCTTATAATATTTATTATATACAAATAATGGAAGGCAAAGCCCATACTCCTTCTGAGCTTCAGGTCTTCTATCATCTCCTACTTCTAGAAAACTCCACAATATAGTTGTATAAGTAAGTGAGAATTTATTTACATTCTTTTATCTGCAGAAGACAGTTTTTAAAATGCTCTTTAGTAAAAGAAACACAGCGGCAAGGTCCAGGAAAATAATAAAAATGACAATTCTTGAATTTCTTCAGATGTTTGTCACAAGGGTATTGCCATGCAAATAGTGTTTGGTTCATTTTATCTTAATCACAGATCCAAATGCAAAATCCTCAAGGGCATCCTGTGCATTTGCATATATCTCTTGAGAATATAAGTGTAAATATGCAAGAAAGGGTTGTTTTACCTCTTCAGTAAAATGGCTGTGGATTCCCTACAGACTGAGGTAGAAAGCTGGGGTAATGAGGCCTCGAGAATTAATACAGGTTCATGCCAGCAAAGGAAAGGAAACATGTAAAATTTAGGTTCTGGAAGTACATATTGAGTATTTACTCTGTTTCAGGATCTCTGCTGGAAAATTCCACAGGTTAATCACATGCCACTCCCACAACAATATTGTAAAAATCTCTTAACTTGTCCAAAGTTCTCCATGTCTTAAGCAGCTGACGCAGACTCTCAATTTCAAAGCCCATACCACTGCCCTTTAAACACATGCTGTTCCAGGTTTTATTTTTTAAAAGCTTATTTTAGGTAGATTCTCAACATTCTAAATAAAAAAAGATCAATTTCAATCAGATTTTTTTTCCAGTATCACATTTGATCCTAGTCAAAATATGAAATGTGAAGTATGAACATACTTCAGTTTTTTTATTGTCTGGAAAATTACTTGAATGAACTCAAATGATGGGCTTTCTTATTTCTGCAGATCTAGGTCTTTGAATTTATTAATATTTTGAAGTCTAATATATGACATAATGTATAATAATACTACTATATCATCTGCTGGTATTTACACCTAGCTAATGGGTTGTCCAACCAGATGTACACAGGACAGAGCAGTGATTCTCAAAAATTTTGTATGCATCAGAATCACTTAAAGGTCTTGATGGAACATAAATGGCTAGGCTAGGCCATACACCACTATTTCTATTCATTAGGTCAGAAAAGGAACCAGAGAATTTGCATTTAAATGAGTTTAGGGGTAACAAGTTTGGTGGCTTGGATGTTGCTGATCCAAGGGACCAGAGTTGATAACAACTGGAATAGGATATTAAAGGAATGGCCTCGAGAGAACTGGTTTTTGTTTTTGTTTTTGTTTTTATTAGTGTGGGAGGTCAGACAGATTCAAGAGTTAACTGCACAAGATAATCAAAAGGGCCAGATTTCTTAGGGACATGTAGAAGTTGTACTGTGTGCTGGGACATTGCCGAGGCCAAAGGGAAGAAGTTAGAATATGACAGACTAAAGTGATCTGTATTTACCTTCTGTGATGGACCTCTGAGTGACAGCCAGTTATGGCAATATGTGTTTGGTGGATTGCACAAAGGTTTAATGGTATCTGAGAGATGCTTTAATTTAGGGAATGGTGTTAAGTTAAACTGCTGGACCAAGAGGCTGCTCAGAACAAGACGTTCAGTTGTGCTAATGCCTGAATGGCCTGTGTTACTGAAACAAGGTCTAAGCAAACTAGTCCCACAGGTAATTAAGTCGATAAGATCTTGGCAGAGTATTTGAGCTATACTAAGATTCTTTCATCCTATCAACACTTATGGGTCAAGACAGGACAAAACACTGAGATCAGGATAAAACACTATAAAATCATGTCTCTTAATATACACTGTCCTTATAGCTTCCTCTAAAATAAGCATAAGAATAAAATACAAAATGTGGACAAAATTAGAGGACTTCCATTGCTCGATTAAGTCATATTCATTTAAATTCTGGACTTCAAACAAAATGTTTGAGATATTTCTCCCTATACTTTATGGCTCACTCCCCAACTCTGCCTGCCTGAGAAAAACACCTTTCCAAGAAAGCTTGTCATCACCAGGTTACAGGTCCTCTGTTTCATTTCTCCCCATGTGAGGATAAAAATAATAAGAAAACAATTGCCAATTTTCAAATACACAATGTGAACATGATTATCCCTAGAAAGTGATAGAAATGGAACTATAATCTATGCCATTAGAGTATTTTCCAGTGATTTTCCTAAGTGAAATTCTCCAGGGTTTCATGTTTAACAGAAAAAGAAGCAATTCATTCAGGTCTTCATTTTCTTTATTATTTTTTCCACCTTTATTTGTTGATTTTCTACTATGTTTTTACCAAGGCATTATACCAGATGATCAGACTACCTGGGATATGTAAGACAAAATAGCCAAGGGGAAAGTATATGGAATCTACTACTTCCCCTTCCTGCTATCTCTTCCTGCTACATTTCAAAATAAGAAAATAAGATGTTCCTCCAAGTATTAACCTATAAAATAGCCATTAGAAAGAGCAGATCATCCATATTCAAAGCTCTTTTTAAAGGCAGAATGCATCCCAGGATAATATTTGGCATTATTCTTATGTAAGGTATCAATAAATACAGAGAAAATGTGCTATTCTGGTGGGAACATAAGAACAGGATACATAAAATACACAGACATTGTGAGATATCTTAATGGCTAGGGGCATTCATATGTGTTTTGATATAGAAATTCCTTATACTATTTATCGGATTACTGATTGTAAGTTGACCTTCCAACTGCACTTAATTGCACCAAAAAGAATGCCTTAATCAGTCAGTAAAAATACATATTTCATCTCTTAAATGTTATATTTAGCTATTATAAACTAATTTTTCATTTTTGCATTTCTATCTTTTATCAATTTTATAAGACTGAAGCATACCATGGGGTGGAGGACAACCAACTCACACTGTACCAAAATCAGATTGTCTAAGCATATAAGTGTCAGACCTTAACATATGATGGTTGCCTAAAGGTGTGTTTTCCTTTGTGTACATGTATGAGTGCCCAGTTAGCAGGTCCAAGATGACACACCACTACACATGTATGTACCTTGTTCACATGTAAAGCCTTGCAAACAAATGGTTGTAATATATTGTGAATATGCCATAAAACGCTGCATATAAAGTCTTTTACAACAGGAAGGTCCAGGAGAGCTTCATTGGAAAGAAACAATTAGTAATAAGCCCTAAAGAAGTAATGACATCCAAGAGAAATTCAAGTAAGTTCAGTGATTGAAGACAAAGTTTGGGACCCAAACACACACAGAATTTATGATGTTTTGAGACTAGGTAATGACCATGATTAAAGATAGCACAGAACTGAGGACTGAACCTTTGGATATCTCCATATCTGAGAAAATGAGGAAAATTATATAAGTTAGTGAAAGACACACAAATGTGGCCAGAAAGGTAAATGTGAAAGCATACCCTGTGGTGTTAAGAAAGATAAGAGGAGACTGAAGTCCAAGAAGGGGCTACCTTATATTACAACTGCAGAGAGATCTAGATCAAGCAAACCAAAAATGAAAAAAAAAAAAAATCTTAAAAACTAAAAAAGCAACTCTCGTGGCGGGGGGTAGGGGAAGGGTATATATGGGAAATCTCTGCAGCTTCCTCCCAATTTTGCTTAACCTTAAGCTGGTCTAGGAAAAATAAAGTCTTTAAAAACAAACAAACGAACAAAAACAAGAAACCCAGAACCAATGGGTACATGACTACAAACATCCATGCTCAGTTGTCAAAAACAAATCACTATCACAGTATCTAGTACTAGACACATCTGTCCAGAGGGAAGATAATCAGACCATGAAAATGTCTTGGGAGATACTTTGTGGAGAAGGAATATAGACAGCGATGTGGAGAGTAGGCTATTTTTATCTTGTCCACAGTATGTGTATTAAAAACATTTCTTTTTTTTTTTTTTAAAGGATTTTATTTATTTGGCAGAGAGAGGTCACAAGTAGGCAGAGAGGCAGGCAGAGAGAGGGGGGAAAGCAGGCTCCCTGCCGAGCAGAGAGCCCGATGCGGGGCTCGATCCCAAGACCCTGGGATCATGACCTGAGCTGAAGGCAGAGGCCCAACCCACTGAGCCACCCAGGTGCCCCTGTATTAAAAACATTTCTAAGATTTTAAAAAAGGCAACTACATATGGGAGCTGTAGATAACTGCTAGCATTAGAAAGGAAAAGTTTCAGGATTTGTTTTTTAAACTATAACATGGAGCGGGCAGGGCCTTCATATTCTTTACATTCTTATTACGCTTCCAATCTTAATTGAGAACTGTTGCACTTCCCTTTATTCACTTTACGGTGTTGGAATCATCACCATCTTGAAAGCTTTCCAAAAATAATTACATAATATAGGATCAAGTGGGAAAAAAGATCTATAGGGAATATTTCACAGCTTCTCTTGGCAACTGTATTCTCATTATCTCAAGACAGAACTTCATTTACTTTCATGAAGTATGCCTCTCACCCAGCAACTGCACGAAAAAAATCAATTTCTCACATATGATTGATTCCCACTTATAAACCTTTTGAATCCAAATGTGGAATCTTCCTTGCCAGAGATTAGTATTTTACTCTCCAAATAAACAGAAAGTCATATTCAGAAAATATCTCCTATTCATATTTGTTTTTCCTATGAGTGCAGAAAAATAGCCTCACCATATCTTTGATTTGCATCCTTGCTTTCTGTCAGTAATAGGACTGGATTTGGTGTTTCCAAGTTGTTAAATGTTTATTTTCTAAAAGCTGCAGAACATACTACAATTGTTTCCTGCGGAGAATGAGAGCAATCTGTAGGACTGGAACACAATCTCAAGCTGTTCTTGTTCTAAGACCAGCCTCCAAGTATTTGAAAAATCCCCCTGAGAATTTCAGTTCCAAATACAGTAGCCTTGTTCCATTTTAGGATTTGTCCCCTGTTTTCTGCACAGTTTTGCCTGTGACTTTAAGCCCCACTCTGAGAATGTTATAGCTCTAGATGCTTACAGGCAGGCAGAGAAGAAAGTTACAGGGTGGGAGGCAGCAATGAAATTGCCTTGATATCCATTAAGGGTGAGCAGAGTAGGTGGGTGGGTGGTAAGTGGAGCCACAGACTTGGGTAGGAGGATACGGGCTGCTAGTGAAACATGCGGTCAAACTGATGGTTAGGAGAATTTCCAGGTCACCTTTCCTCCAAAAGGAATCTGGTAACAAGAAAGAAAGTCAGATACAAATCCAGAGTAAAAAAAAAAAAAAAAAGAAAGAAAGAAAAGAAAAAAAGAAAGGACTGCAATAAAACGATGAACAAATACCCTAGTAGTTCTGACCTACTGAAGTGCAATATAGATGCAAGAAGTGGTCTTCACTGAGACTAAAGTTGATGCAGGTCTGTCTGGGATGATTCTACTGAGTAACCGTGCAGGCAACATCAGGTATTCATGTCCTATGAGTTTGTTTGCATGGAGAACAGATGTGAGAAGATTATTGGAGAGGGAGGAGACTCTGAATGGGAAGGGGGAAGAGAAAGTGCAGAATATTCTCTTTCCTTGCCATAATGGGTGGTATGTATGTCCCGCTGTGAGAGGAACTACAGGCAGAATCTGAAGGGTCTCTATTTGTGAACTACTCTTTGAGAACCAGGTACACAAGTGGCACTGCTTTGCTTCCCAAGCAACAAAGTGTGGCACAGTAGGATATGAACAAGTCATCTGTCCATGTTTTCAAGGATGTCTCTGAACACTCAAGTGTTCAAATACTTGAGAGAGCAGCCCTGTCATTTCACATGGGTCTTCACAGTAATGGAAATAGTCAAGTACATCCAAGAAGTTCTGAGGCCAAGAACAAGAAAAACAGATGATTAAGGGTGGGTATAATGTTTACTGCATGATAGCAATCTCTGATGGACTAATTCAATGGTACTTGTAAGATGCCCTCTGCAGATTCCTGGAAATACTTTGCAGTCAGGGTAGAGATTCTGCATCAAGATGTGATAGAAAGTGCTTGTGAAGTAACAAGTATTAGGTTATTTTTGTTAGTTAGGGTAATAGCCACTATTAACATCTCCTTCCAATTTTAGACCATCTTTGGCAATCTGAGACAAATGGCATATCAGTAAAAGTCACACGTAGGGTAAATAACATAAACTAAATTATCCTTGATCATGAGGTATTTGTTATACACACTCATAGTTTCTACCTATTTTATCTTATAGATTTTTCTATACCTTATAACAACTTGCTTGAAGTGCAACACCTATATTCTTTTTGTCTTTTTAATTAGTGTCACGTGTACAAAACAGTGACTCCACACGTCCATACAGAAGTTCAACACTTGTGTTCTTGTAAAATGGCAGTACTAATAGATCTAATAAGACCTGACGAGGAACGGGAATTATATATTCCACATGTAATACTAAGGAGCAGTAAACACTTCTGAGTAAAGGAATTGAAAGATATTGTTAATATGATTGAGATCTGCAGTTTTCACTTGGTCTTATTTTGTGATCTCTATTATGCAAACTGTGTAAAGTATCTCTAGGCTTTCAGAGCCATCCAAGTCAATCTTACAGACAAAAACTGTCTTTGAGGGGAAAAAGGGAAAACAGTTTCAAGTAAATCAGCAAGGTGGTAGAACACGTGGAGGGGAGACGTGGTGGTTGAGGGAAGCCTGGTGCTTCAAGTCAGGCTACTGGCAAAGTTATAGTCAGGACAAGTATTCAATCATATAGGAGAATTCCTTCTCGGTAAGGAACAGAAAGGCCACCAACAAATATGGAAGGTAAAATCTACACACTTCTGTGTATTTATCAAGGTTACCAACACCTAGAGGCTTAAAAAGTCATCATTCAGAAGAGACCCTGTTCTTCCCACAGCAGCATCCCATTGACTTGAGAGAACGAGAGCTCAGGCTCAGCTGCGTGGCATTGTCTTGAGGGGAGAGACTGGGTGTTATAGGAGTGGATAGGATAGTTCACAGTCTATGATCACAAAACGAATTTGGTTTGGGTTTTGACATGTTTTTTGTGCAGGACTAGTGTGGTATCTTCTTTTTTTTTTTTTTTTTTTTTTTTTTTTTAAAGATTTTTTTTTTTATTTATTTGACAGAGAGAAATCAGAGCTAGGCAGAGAGGCAGACAGAGAGAGGGGGAAGCAGGCTCCCGCCGAGCAGAGAGCCCGATGCGGGGCTCGATCCCAGGACCTTGAGATCATGACCTGAGCTGAAGGCAGAGGCTTAAACCACTGAGCCACCCAGGCGCCCCTAGTGTGGTATCTTCTTAATGTTTTCCTACAAACTCTTAACAATGCTACTTGCCATTTTGTCAGATAAAATCCATAAAGTAGTAACATGTTCTTCTTGTAAGCCATCCAAGATATTTTGTGAAGTTGGACATAAATCAATCAATCAATCCTAAATTTTGCTTCTTTTTTTACAAATATTGAATACATTATTAAATTGGTGTGGTATTAAATTTAAGAAGACTGCATCCAGTAACTTGAAAGGCATTCAGAGAAAATACATATTGATTAGAACAAAACAAGTAGTTCTATTTGGTGAATAAAACAATTTATAAAGAACTGATAACAAAAGAAGAACAAATGACTTTAGACAGTTCAATGTACAGAACTTCTAAGTTCACATTTCACGAATATTAGAAACCAATAGATCTATTTAAGAATGTCAGGGAGGAATTAGAATTGAAAAATAAAGAACAATTCAATAGAGGTAAAGAGCAACAGTGCTGGAGAATTTTGCTGTGGTTAACGAAGACACATTACAACATGGAAGACTGGTTTAGATAAGACAGAAGAATGTATACGATATGCATTATAGTGTTACTCTTTCATTAAAGATAATTAGATATTCCATGAGTTAAACTTTCCCAACACCAACACACACATTTTCTCCACTCTTTTAAAAGTCTTTTTTTTTTCTTTTTCAGGTGTAACTAAGAAATGAATAATTTACTCAAGGACTTCTTTTATTTGGATTTTCTGCATATTAGAACTGCTCTCCTTTTTTCCTGTAAAATCTGGGAATTATAGAATATAAAATGGCTTAAGTAAGCAGATGAAATTTTTCCTCCAAACAAAGAAATGCTGTCATATATGTGAGGAAAGAATCTCCTTTTGAGTGATTTTTTTAATTAAATTTTTTATTTATTTTCAGCGTAACAGTATTCATTGTTTTTTCACCACACCCAGTGCTCCATGCAATCTGTGCCCTCCCCAATACCCACCACGTGGTTCCCCCACCCTCCCACTCCCCGCCCCTTCAAAACCCTCAGGTTGTTTTTCAGAGTCCAGAGTCTCTCATGGTTCACCTCCCCTTCCAATTTCCCTCAACTCCCTTCTCCTCTCCATCTACCCTTGTCCTCTATATTATTTGTTATGCTCCACAAATAAGTGAAACCATACGATATTTGACTCTCTCTGTTTGACTTATTTCACTCAGCATAATCTCTTCCAGTCCCGTCCATGTTGCTACAAAAGTTGGGTATTCGTCCTTTCTGATGGAGGCATAATATTTCATAGTGTATATGGACCACATCTTCCTTATCCATTCATCCGTTGAAGGGCATCTTGGTTCTTTCCACAGTTTGGCGACCGTGGCCATTGCTGCTATAAACATTGGGGTACAGATGGCCCTTCTTTTCACTACATCTGTATCTTTGGGGTAAATACCCAGCAGTGCAATTGCAGGGTCATAGGG
This sequence comes from Martes martes, assembly GCF_963455335.1. Lineage (NCBI taxonomy): Eukaryota > Metazoa > Chordata > Mammalia > Carnivora > Mustelidae > Martes > Martes martes. Next base: position 97,655,203 of record NC_137896.1, on the reverse strand, counting down.
AAGCTCTATTTTTAATTTCCTGAGGAATCTCCACACTGTTCTCCAAAGTGGCTGCACCAGTTTGCATTCCCACCAACAGTGTAAGAGGGTTCCCCTTTCTCCACATCCTCTCCAACACACGTTGAAAGAGAGAAAGCCCAAATTAATAAAATTATGAATGAAAAGGGAGAGATCACAACTAACACCAAGGAAGTAGAAACAATCATCAGAAGTTATTATCAACAGTTATATGCCAATAAGCTAAGCAACCTAGATGAAATGGATGCATTCCTGGAAAACTATAAACTCCCAAAATTGAACCAGGAAGAAATTGACAACCAGAATAGACCGATAATCTAGTAACGAGATTGAAGCAGTGATCAAAAACCTCCCAAAAAACAAGAGCCCAGGACCTGACGGATTCCCTGGGGAATTCTATCAAACTTTCAAAGAAGAAATAATACCTATTCTCCTGAAGCTGTTTTAAAAAATTGAAGCAGAAGGAAAACTTCCAGACTCTTTTTACGAAGCCAGCATTACCCTGATCCCCAAACCAGGCAAAGACCCTACCAATAAGGAGAATTTCAGACCAATATCACTGATGAATACGGATGCTAAGATTCTCAACAAGATCCTAGCAAACAGGATCCAACAGCACATTAAAAAGATTATCCACCATGACCACGTGGGATTCATCCCTGGGTTACAAGGATGGTTCAACATTCGCAAATCAATCAATGTGATAGAACAAATCAATAAGAGAAGAGAGAAGAACCACATGATCCTCTCAATTGATGCAGAAAAAGCTTTTGACAAAATCCAGCATCCGTTCCTGATTAAAACGCTTCAAAGTATAGGGATAGAGGGAACATTCCTGAACTTCATCGAATCTATCTATGAAAAACCCACAGCAAATATCATCCTCAATGGGAAAAAGCTTGCAGCCTTCCCGTTGAGATCAGGAACACGACAAGGATGCCCACTCTCCTTTTCAGTGATCTTAAAGATAACCAATCACCAAAAGTCTTCACAACATATTAGAAATGTAGTTTTGGTTTCCTCCTTTAAAAAATAGCGTTCCTGTTTTTAGCAACATGATATACTCTCATTAGTAAACACAATCAGAAGAAACAAGTTTAAAGAAATAATCAACAGATAACTTCATTCTTTGTCATCCTGTTCAGCGGTACCTTAGCAAACTGGTTTGCGGTGGACTAGGACTTATTCTGTAGAGTTTTTCAATTTCTGTGGTAGAGATATTGCCAACATGGCTGCTTTCTAGTTCTTAATAGTTTAACAACTAGCTTACAAAACTCCTGAAAATTTAGCAGTTAGTTCATTTGAGCTGACATAATCCACCTCCAGCACACCACTGTGTACGTAAACACTGTGTTGAACATCACTTCAGAAACCTTACAATGCTTTCACAAAAATGAAAATGGATAGACAGCTATATTGATACAGTTTTTAAAGCAAGTAATTTTATCACAAAGGTGCTGAATTTATTATTGTTTGGATTTTTTATTTTTATTTTTATTTATTTATTTTTTTTTAAAGATTTTATTTTATTTATTTGACAGAGAGAGACACAGCGAGAGAGGGAACACAGCAGAGGGAGTGGGAGACGGAGAAGCAGGCTCCCTGCGGAGCAGTGAGCCGGATGTGGGGCTCGATCCCAGGACCCTGGGATCATGACCTGAGAGCTGAAGGCAGACGCTTAACGACTGAGCCACCCAGGCGCCCCTTGTTTGGATTTTTTAAAGAGAAATGGAAGAATTAGTAAAAATCAGATTACTGTTAACTGATGATGAGAAAAATGCTACCGGAAACATTGGAATTAAGAAAAGACCTTCTGAAAATCATTAAGCTTTTTGAGTCACTATTTAAATTTTTTTTTTTTTGTCCAAACTACTAAACAAAATAGATTGCTTTTCTTAAAGAAGCAAAGCTTTTAGAATTCTTAAAATTCCAAGCTTTTATACCATGATTTTTGCTGGGCCATCATTTAAAGAAACATTTATGTTTTGGGGGCATTAAAGTGGCTCAGTCGGTTAAGCTCTGGGACTCTTGATTTCGGCTCAGGTCACAATCTCAGGGTCCAGGGATCAAGCCTTGACTCGGACTCCACACTCAGTGCAGGGTCTTCTTGAGATTCTCTCTCTCCCTCTCCTTCTGCCCCTACCCCTGCTCATGCTCTCTATTTCTCTCTAAAATAAACAAAATGTTAAAAAAAATAACATTTATATATTTTTCTAATCATAATTCCTTAAATTGCTGAATCTAGTTGCTATAATTATACAACATTTATTCTCATTTACAAGAATTTTATCATAAGTTCTCCATTCCTGGGTTTTTTTCTTTGAAAATCTATTTCAATTATTCTATTAGTTTCTTGAATTTTATTGAAAAAAAAAGTTAATTTTTCAAAAATAGGACGATGTAGAATAGTTGTTCTTATACTTGCATGGTACTTAAGGGGAATTAATATTTTTTCTTCATATTTTCATTCTCTAGAGTTTTGTAGACAATGTACATGGGCTCTTCTAACACTTCAAATTCCTATGATATATAGACATTTAAATTGAAGGAAATTTTCAGTTTTCTCTTCTTCTGTATTCAGTTAAATTTCTGACATGGAAAGCATTCCACAAAAACAGTGTATTTTCCATCCCCTGAAATTTGGCTTATACTCCCACTCATCAATATGCCTGGGTGGGTAACAAGTCCAGTCAGCCTTACTCATTATACAGCATGGATAGGCTTTATTTCAAAACGTATCCCTTGGTCTTACGAAGGTCATCTTCAATATATAACATTTTTTAAGTCAAAAAATTTTAGCATTTTCGTCATTCAGCCCTTTCCTCAGTGCATCTAGTAGCACTCCTGTGGGACTGTTGCTTATGGGCAATGTTTTACCACACCACGATCCTCTCTTTCTTTTCAGCTACCACTTTTCAAGTGCCCAAGACTTCTTCCATTTCCAGTCTGCCCGATGCCAGTTAATTTTTGGATAATTTTAAACTTATTTTATTCTGGTAACTTTTCAAATGTTTTTTAAACAAACAAAATGGTCCTCCAATATGATCAGATCACAGAGAATGATGGGCATACATAGTGCTCTATGGGCATGCTGCACTGTGTCCCTAAGCTTCACTTAACAATACAACTTCTAGGATAAAATTATTGACAATCTCAAGATGGTAACAGCATAGTGTTAAACTTAATGTGAGGCCTTCTGATCAGAGGGCCTGGTCCAACTGCACTTGTTACACACCCGTGAAGCTGGACCTACTAACCACCTGGAAAAAATGAGGGTATGGGAAAGGTGAATTCTGACAGAATTTGAGTTATGAAATAATAATTTTCAGGTATGGAATCAGTAACAATAGGAGAGGCCTTCAAGATCACCAAGTCCAAAGTAGGTATCAACACAGTGGCAAAACAAATGCTTAATTCCAGAGATGCTGATGACTATAAGGTTCATATGCATCTTCTGCTCCCCATTCCTCCTCCTCTCCCAGAACCTTAAAAAATGGGTTTGTAAAAATGGGTTTGGGTGGAGTTCCACATGGTTGTCCATGGTAGCTCTTTAAGTGGAAAGAGGCCACAGATTCTAAGCAGAGACTTAGAAGAGTCGTGCTCAGGGTAAGCAGGGCACAGAATACATTTAATGTACTTCAAATGTGTTATTGTTGTAGGCTTCTTTCCCTGAAGCATTATTCTAACTGTAAATCATTAGGAAAATAAATGGCAGGTTACACAAAGAGCTGAGTTTGTATGATGAAAAAAAAAGTCATTAACATTAATAATTGAATATAGGAGGAGAGAGTAGAATGAACAGCCGAAGAGAGGTCACAGATTTCAGGCAATTACATGAAATTCTACTCAGAGCTGTATAAAGACATAAAGTGTGAAAGAGAATTTAAAATATATGGAGTTCAGATTGAGAAGACACATGACAAATCTAATAGGAGTTTCAGAAAAGAAGAAAATAAATAAAAGAGAGAAGAAGAAATAGTCAACATTCAAAGATAAAGCATTATTATCAAAAATAGAACAGGAAAATGTGTCTTTTGTCTTGGGAAACCAAAAGACTCCACTGCAAGATAAGAAAAAAAAAAAAAAGAAAAACAATAAACTTGTATTCAGGGAGATCACAGAAAAATTATGTGGCATCAGAGACAAAGGGAAATCTAATTAGCAAGAAAGAGAAAGATTACCTAGATAAGCTTAAAACTGTATAAACAGCAGGTATATCATCAACAATATAGATGCTAATAAGGAATATATTCAACTCTGGAATTAATTAGAATAATTTTAAGAAATAAATGTTAAGAATTCTAGTACTCAAATTCTAAGTTGAAAAAATCATTAGTGCCTAGATTTCAGTAGGGAGTTTATTGAAAATAGAAAAAAATGGGCTATAGGAAGCAAAGCTGAAATAAGAAATGAGTTAACATTTTAGTAAATCTAAGAATGACTGAAATGTAAAAAAAGTTAATGACTAAAGAGTTAATGATATTTTTTTTTTAATTTTTTTTTATTTACTTATTTGACAGACAGATCACAAGTAGGCAGAGAGGCAGGCAGAGAGAGAGGAGGAAGCAGGCTCCCCGCTGAGCAGAGAGCCTGACGTGGGGCTCGATCCCAGGACGCTGGGATCATGACCCGAGCTGAAGGCAGAGGCTCAAACCACTGAGCCACCCAGGCGCCCCGAGTTAATGATATTTTTAAAAAGAGTGAAGATTTGATTACATGAACAACAACCAAACAGGATAATGGTGGAAACAAAGATAAAAGATAAGTCAAAGTCTTCAAGGAGAGACGTGCAATGCACATAATTGACAAAGGATTAGTAACTAGAACACATATGGAATTCCTATGTCATCAATAAAAAGCAAAGAACTGAAAAGGAAACTAAATAACTGACATGAGGGCCTTCAAAGAAGTAGATGGCCAATAAATCTCTGAAGAAATGGCCATCCTCACTAATAAGTAGAGAAGTGCACCTTATCTGTGTCCCCATTGATCATCATCAGGCTGACCACGAAAATTAAAAATCTGATATATAGATATTTTGGCAAGAAGTGAAAATGGAAGCTCTCATGCCTTCAAGTATGAATTGCTGTAATTTTAAAAGTAATTTATCAATATATATTAGATTCAATGAATACCTGTACTTTGACACTGCAATTCCATTTTTAGGTTTACTTAACCTAACAATACTATGACAGAAAGGCTTAAAAGGAAACATGCTTAAAGCCCTTTATTGAAGTACTAATAGCAGTAGCAAACTAAAGAAATGGAACCCATTGTGTATTAATATAGTAATGGATATACACAGCATTACACTATGTAATAGAAGTCCATAATTTTAACACTCAAAATTAATGATCTAGTCCCGTAAATATTTATAAGAATAAATCTCAAAATGAAAATATTGACAGAAAAAGCAAGGTGCAATGGCATTTATGGTGCTCTATTAACAGAGAATTCTGTTAGATCCACAATGCATGGAAGATCAGTGAGACTCAGGGCAAACACAAGATAAACACGTAACATTTCGTGCTTTCCATTCCAATCGGAACTTTATTCAAACACATAAAGAAGGCAAAGCATTCTAAGGTACATAAATGATCAAGAAATCCTAATGTATTTTCTCTCGAACTCATGTTACTTTATGTACTAGCCAACTATTTACATAGGAAATGATGACATAAAAGGAAAGAGAAAATTAGGGGAATCTACATTTCCTTCTCCTTTCAGCTCATCCTTACCTACCAACCAGCTCAAAGCGGAGAGGATTGGTAGAGTGTGTTTATCAAGAAGTGAAATGAAAACAACTGAATTAGTTTTGTGCAGAGTTTTCGGTATTCTGGGAAAAATGAAAAACATATGCATGTGTAAACTATGAAATATAAATGATATAATTTTAGTGAATCCTCATGTGAGTGTGCTCATATTTGCATTGAAACTCAACACTGTACAATATAAAACGAAATTAAAATTCACTAACAATTAAATGTTTGACTTTTCTTAGAATGACATCAAATAGCATATTTAAAAAAATGAGAAGTCCTGAAAGAGACTGTGGAACAAAAGAAAATGCACTATATTTTAGAACTTTTTTTTTTAAGATTTTATTTATTTGGTGGAGAGAGAGAGATCACAAGTAGGCAGAGAGACAGGCAGAGAGAGAGGAGGAAGCAGGCTCCCTGCTGAGCAGAGAGCCAGATGTGGGGTTCGATCCCAGAACCCTGGGATCATGACCTGAGCCGAAGGGAGAGGCTTAACCCACTGAGCAACCCAGGCGCCCCCTATTTTAGAACTTTTAATCAAACATTTTTTTCTGTTTGTTGAACAAGGGGACCCATGTTTTCACTTTGCACTGGTTCCTGCCATTTATTTATTTATTTAATTTTTTAAAAAGGATTTTATTTATTTAATTGACAGAGAGAGAGAGAGATCGCAAGTAGGCACAGCAACAGGTGGAGAGAGAGGGGGAAGCAGGCTCCCTGGCGGAGCAGAGAGCCCGATGTGGGACTCAACTCCAGGACCCCAAGACCATGACCTGAGCTGAAGGCAGAGGCTTAACCCACTGAGCCACCCAGGCACCCTTTGTCAGTTATTTAGATGACACTGGTTATCAGAAAATAGATTAGGCTAGACAAAAAGTTAACACAGTAGTAGCTTTTAAGTTTCTTCTCCATGGACTGTCCATGTCTCCAATTTGCTGACACATTATCTGAATGCTTTCTCTCAGTTTTTCAATGAGGAATAACAAAACTAGACCAAGCCCAACCCTGCTAGCCTCTTCTTGACTAGAAATTGAGCTAGTGAGGAAACCTTTGATTTTGCTGTATTCTACTCTAATAACATTGTTAAAATCTATAAAGCACATTGAAAAGTAAATATTAACATTAATTATGGAAAATGTTAAGCAATATTGTTTAGGCAATTTAACCTTTCAGAGGCCTCGCCAATGACCTCTTTTGCATATCTGTCTTCTGCTATTCCCTGTTGATTTTTGTGCATAATACTAGAAACTGGACATAGACTCTGCCAATTTTTTTGTAGAACCTACCAATTTTTTTTAGACAAGGCCCTATCAAAGTGTATTTTGAAGTTACAATATTTATAGCATACAAATCCTCTTTACTGCCATTATTTTTTAAGGGTAGTTATGTAAAAATTTTAAATCCTATAAAGTATCAATATTTCCTGTCCACCCCAACCTCATGTTTATCCCCCTCCTGCATCCTGATCAAAATAGTTTTTGAATGTGTTTATTTTCTATTAAATGCTGTTCAGCACTTGGGATGGACCATCTGCGCATTTTCCTCTAGGACTGCCAAGTTCACATGTGGATCATGAATAGGCACAAACAGGAGAATTGATTTCTTGTTTTCAAAGACATCTACTCAGATGCTTTTTGTGCATAAATCTACTCGGTTCAGTCCATGATTAAATAACATTTGAATATCAAAATTATAATAAAATAGTCTTTATTTGAAATTGCATAAAGGAATTGTTAAACTACTTTCTGGAATTATTTCATTCTATGTTTCCAATATTTCCAGGTTGACTAAGGATAACAGCATCTTTATGGGAGACTGAATGATTGATTACACATCATGACTTTACCTCTAATAAAAGTATCAGTAATGGTAATAAGGATCATTGTAGTAAGCTAGCAATTTCCTTAATAGTAATGATATTCTCTTTGAAGCAATACTTTTACAGGAATATTGAAAAAATAGTATTTATTACGTAATTTTTTTGCCAATCCATTGTTTCAAAGTCTTTCACAAATTATTTTCATAAGAAATGTAATTATTTTAGCTATCTTTATCCTTTTCCTTACTTTGACCTTATAGTCAGTCTTAATTACAAGATCAAGGATAAATAAGAAGTCTAAATACAAAGTATCATGTTATTATACACTGGACCACAGACTGCAATAATTTAACTAATACCAACTGCTAGATCACTTTACATAGTAAAATAAGTTTACCCATAGTTTCATACTTGCAGTAATATATCAAGTTCAGGTACAGTCACTGAAACACAACTTGTAAGAGCAAAACAATAGGTACAAATTATAATTACATTAATGAAGGCTATTTTCTGGTAGACCTCCCAGAATAACAAAGGACTTTCATTCGGAGAATTCCGGAGAAATCCTTATCTCAAGCCTATTGATAAAAATGGGAGCATGGAACAATTCATTAACCAATCATTTTAATCAAAGGAATTCTGTGGGCTATTTTTAAATAAGTTACCTGAACTAATTACTAAAGTATGAGCAATTGGACAATTCTAAGGGAATTTGACAAGTGAAGAGACTGCTTTATTGCTGGGAATGAGATCAATACCCCAACACCCTTTCCCACAATATGACAGTGGGAAAAAGACATGACATATTCTACTACATTTGCTCTGCTATAATTATTTCTCTTTCAGTAAAAATCTATTGCACATATGTAAATGAAATCACACAGATATACATGCACAAACTCACACACACACCACAAATAAAACCAATATGAGAACCACATTCCCTATTTAAACCTGTAATTGGTTCTCTATTAACAGTGTGATAGGGGAACTTATTGCTTCAATGTACAATTTCCTCACAATTTGATTCCATGCTATCACCCCTGTCTTACTTCCTACCAGTTAAGAGGTTAAGGATGTGAGATCTCTCACCATGAGGAATGTTCTTGAAATGTCATACCCTTTCATGACTCCATGCTTCTGCACATGCTCTTTCTACTGTTCTAACGTCCATTCTAAAATAATTCTATTCACAGAAGACTTCTATTTATTACTCAAAACTCGTAGCATCTGTCTGAACTTACTTGATTCATCCAGTAAAAAGCAGGCACATTTTTCCACTAAGTCTGTATTGAATTGCAAATACGTTTGTTATTATACTTGACAAATTTTATTTATAGATTATTTGGTCTTATATATGTCTCTTTGATTATATTGTAACTTTTTTTTTTTCACTAATTTATCACCAGAGCTCAGCATAGTTTCTGGAACAACAGATAATCAAAACATTTATAAACTAAACAAAAAAAATAAATATCTCATATTTCAAAGCAATGGTTTTATCTCTTTAATACTTATAATATTAGTAAAATGCATAGTCTCCCCAAATATAAAATGGTTATAGAGAAACTCAAGAGAGTTTCTTACTTAAATAGACTTACGTAACTTACATAGCAAATACTAGATCACAGGTTTTACCACTTGAGTAAAGATTAGACTAAAATTAAATTTGTCATATATTCTGCATTTTTTGTTACTTAATATATTTATGAAGTTATAGATTTATTGTTAGTGATTGAGCTCATTTGGAGAATTAACCTTAATGTTTGAGTTGTTGCATATGTCTTTGCTCATCAATTGGAGTAATTTAAATATGCTTAATCTCTTTTATAATTTAAAGTATTTCTTGAAATTCAATCTGATATATTTAAGAAGCTATCTGATTTTTCCAGTTTCTCTACATTGTCTAGCAATTAAAAGGACCAGTATGCATCAAATATATATCTAGTGAAAACATTCTATGTTTCTACAACATGTTAGGGGTCATAAATGATAGTCATAATGTAAGCATAAAACTAGTTAGTAACTTCTAACATGACATACGCAACATCAAGTAACAATAGAAAACTGTATATACTACTTTTATAAGAGTGACAAAATCAATAAGTGAAGTGAGAATTCAAAGACATTTGATAGGGATACAAGTAATTAAGGACATTAAATCCAGTGATTTGAATTTATAATACACCTTGGGTTTTCTGATTTAATGAAGTTGCACTGTGGCAATTTTTTAAGAGTGGGAAATTGAGATCACTTTTATGATTGCAACTTTGTTAACTCTTCTAAATACACTGACAGCCCCTTTAAAACAATAAATTTATTAAGACTGGATAAGAAAAAGGCACTTTGGGTAAGCAATGAGGGTTGGATCAGTTCATAGACAGCAGGACTAAGAATCCAGGCATTGTAAAGTTTCAAGTTAAGTTTATATATTGGGAGGTAGGGTCTATATTAGGAGTTGAAAATCCTATCCCAGGCATGAGAACATGAATGCAAAATTAGCTCTTAATTCCCATAATCAGTTTATAAGACAAGAGAACATGTGAAGAGTATTAACAAAAGATTGTAGTCATGTTAGAGGCTCCGATATCCTTATACAACAGAGATAGGGAAACCAAATAATGAATACACAGTAGCTCAGTCACACCACACTGGTATTTAGTGCCAAATGTAGTTAGAGAAAGGGAGGTGCGTGAGGGGGAGAGACAGGATCAAAGCTAGATTAGAGTCCCCTAATTAGCAGGTTGGGGAGGATGGGCAGCCTCTGCATTAGAGGGCAGGAAAATTAACTATTTGGATAACTCATCATAAATTTGGGGTATTTGTTATCTTCATGTGCCTGAATCCAAGTTACAAGGCAGGATCAAGAGCCAGGGTTATAATTAGCTCAATTTTGCAACGACTGGTATGAGACATGAGAATAAAAATTGAATTGGCATTGTGAAGAAACTAAGATGCCTTTAGACTGCAACTACCCAGAGAGTTGTGAGACTGATTTCCGGATATACTTGAAGATTAATTATGAGGACCTTCATGATGAATCATAAGAGAGGCTTGGAAATTTGGCAGGCTTTGCAAGTCAATAAAGTGGTATCTAATATATAGAATACATAATGTCTTGGAGAGCTCTTAGAGGTGAGTCGTGAGTACAAACTTTATCTGCTTCTACAGCAATCCAGTGGAACCAATCACAGTGTTTAGAGAGGGCCGGACTTAAGGTTGGGATGGACATTTTATAGGATTTTAAAAATGTTTATTACTATCCATATGTGAAAGATTTGTCAGATTTTGTCTGCCATTAAACTTTTCCTTCTCCAGCCATTTCTGAGAATGTCTGAAGTTTGGGCAAGTCATCTATGCAGTATGTTATGTGATCTTCCAATGATGAGTAAAGGCTTATAGTAAGTGAAGTGTGATGTCATCCATTACCAGAATATCGGTTCCATTTAGCATGTAAAACAATTCACATATTCAGTGGAAAGGACATGCTTGACACAAAGATTAATTTTTTATGGCCATGATATCTTTGTATTTCTCACCAAAGCATTACCTAGCCCTGACCTACAAATTAAAAACCAAACTGGTTAAAAAGGTTTTAGATCCTCTAAAATAGAATGAGTAATTTATATATAATCTTAGTGCCCAGTATCACCTAGGATTCTCAAAACAAAACTAGTTGGTACACCAGCAAAAAACCTGGCCTTTGGATGTCATGTCATTTTTTTTTTTAAGATTTTATTTATTTATTTGACAGACAGAGATCACAGGCAGACAGAGAGCCAGGCAGAGAGAAAGGGGGAAGCAGGCTCCCCGCTGAGCAGAGAGCCTGATGCGGGGCTTGATCCCAGGACCCCAAGATCATGACCTGAGCCGAAGGCAGAGGCTTAACCCACTGAGCCACCCAAGTGCCCCTGGGTGTTATGTTTTAAGCAGCCTTTGCATGAATCCAGTTGATCATAATGTAGTATGTTAGCCAGACTTCGAAATGTGTGTTGATTTCAGGGAGAGAAAAAATGAGAAACAATATATTCAATCCAAACTGTACAATTTAGAAAGAGAATTACTCATGGATATCACATTTGCTTTTAATCAAATTTAAAGAAAATAAGAGTTATGTTTTACTTATGTCTTTAACAGTTAGGCAATAATAAAATTGTTTTTAACAGGCTGGGTAGGTCAGTTGCAGGTTCCCAGGGTGTGACTAAAATATTTTGTAGCTCCTTAATGGATGGGATTGGCCTGTCAATAAAATTGACAAGGTCTTCAATGACCTCCTGCAAATGTACTATTGTTGACAATGAAGATAACCCAAGTCAATATTCTTCAAAGGGCTTAAATAGTATATACCCTGCAGACATTTGGGTTGGCACTGGCAATACTGAATGTTCCAATCACATCTTATGAAAAGCATATCCTACTCTGAAGTTTGATTTCATATCTTTTTCTACTTGAGACTGAAAATAATAAAGAGATTGTCAGGAACCCTAGCTGCAAGCATAATCAGTTTTCGAAAGCCTCAGAGGCAGACTTTCTGAAAAGAACCACTGTTATCAAGAGAGTGATTTTAGAAAATGTGGGCTTAAGTACAATAAGCACAAAGGTGTCAGATCAATGTGAGCAGAATATCTACATGTAAACTGGTACTTTTTAATTGACTTGCTACTCCATAATTATAATTTTTATAGTAGTAGTAGGTGCAAATTATGTGATTTTGCATTATATGATTTAAGAGACATGTATGGATGTGAAATTGACAAGGGGTGGACTTGTCAAGATTAATATTTTGTGTCAGCTTGGCTGGGCCACAGTGCCCAGATGGGGTTAAACACTGTTCTGGATGTTTTCCTGTAAGAGTTTTTGGGTGAGACTGACATGCAAAATGATGGACTTTGAGTAAAGTATATTGCCCTCCATAATGTGAGTGAGCCTCAGCCTATCAGTTGGAGGTCTGGATAGAAAAAAAGACTGATATCCCCCGAATGAAAGAAAAGTCTATCAGCAGACAGCTTGTGGACTTGTACTGTAGAGAGTGGTCTTTTCCTGGGTCTCCAGTCTGCTGGCCCACCCTGTAGATTTTGGATTTGCCAGATTCTATAATCATGTGAGGCTATCTTCACACACATACATAGATACACCTCCTGTGGGTTCTGCTTCTCTTGAGAACCCTGACAAATAAAGGTGGGCACTTGGACAAGGAATAGGTATGCCAAGCAGAAGAAGCAAATGTTTGAAAGATTTGGAATCTTGTAAAATTTGGGTAATTAGAACGTGACTGATCACAGTAGTTTGTAATACTTGAAATTCTGAATTATTCAAGCAGCCAACACTAGGAATTTGTCCTACTAAAATATAGTATGTTCATAAAATTTAAACTAAGCAACAGTCAAGAAATGATGTTAGAGGTACATTAATAGTGACCTGGTGATAAATTTACAATTTGTGTGAGTTGAGGTGATTTAAATTTTTAGATTCATCATTACCTTATTTTTTCTTATGCAGTGATTTTGTATTACTGGTTTAAATAACTTTAATTAAATAAAAACAAAAATGAAGTCCTGTAAAATGATCCTTTGTATTTATATGATGCTTTCAAAATTCCCATAATTATTGGCAACATTGGGCTTTTTGTCACCATTTTTTCCTTCCTATATTTCCAGCACTAAAAGAAAGCAGTATGAAAGTAATAAAGTCAATTCTGTCTTAATTGTCTATGCAATTATGAAAAACCAAAGAAATTGTCAACAGTTTTAAAAGAAAAAAATTTTACAAATTTTTAACTAACAATCTGTTTTCATCAAGATCAAATTTTTTACCCAGGAAATTTGACAAAATTAGCTTGTTAACTGTCACATATAATGGCCATATTTAATTTTGGCATGAAGTATTTTTTAGTAAAAGACTTCAGTGTAATTCAATGTAAAATAAACAAAAAAGCTAGCATGCAAACATTTACATTAAACCTTTTAAACTACAATCAGAAAAAAATACATACACAAGTCAGGGTAAGAATGACAGGTTTATTTCCTGCTATGATACTTATATTATTTGTGACAAAACAGATTCCTTCACTATGTCTTTCCCACTATATTTGAGTAGAACCCCTGGGAAATGTACACCACTATAGAAGCTACCTTTGTATTTGAACATTACGTAGGTAGTTTACCTAACTCCTTAGGCTGACATTCAGGCTCCTCTCCATAACGTATTTTCAACAAGTTCTTTTCTTTTTTTAAGATTTTATTTATTTATTTGAGAGAGGGAGAGAGAGAAAGAGAGAGAGAGAGCGAGCAAGAGCACACAAGCAGGGGGAAGGTCAGAGCGAGAGGAAGAAGCAGACTCCCTGCTGAGCGGGAAGCCCCACACAGGACTCCACCCCAGGACCCTGAGATCATGAGCTGAGCAGAAGGCAGATGCTCTAGCGACTGAACCACTCAGGCGTCCCCTCAACAAGTTCTTTGTCAACTCTTCCTACATCCCAAGTAGGAATTTGGACTTCCTCTTCCACCACCCTTCCTGTATTTCCCACCCTCCTATTCAGTGTTCATGCCCTCCACTGAGACATGCGATATATAATCTAGATAAAGCCAGGAAATCTCTGCCATTCAAAGCTACACAGTAATAAAACCCTTCCTGGTCCCACTACTGTTCAATTTTCCACTTTCCATAATCGCCATTTCACTTAATTTATTTATTTATTTTTTGGTTTCTAGGCAAATTCTTGGTTCCTCCCAGCTCAAAAGTAGTATCCATCGTTCTATTTTCTATCTAGTTAAGCATTTTCTTATACTATTTTCTCATTTTCTGAAGTGGCTAATAATTTGGGCATGCATACTGTCATGCGGCCAAACATTTCCTGAGCAGCAGGTTGGTGGCAGGCAGCAGGTTGGTGGCAGCTAGCAGCTCAGCAGGCTCTACTTCCACAGATTCAGGCAGTAAGAAGACAATGACCCCAAATGACTGCAAGTAGCTTATTACTTGCACACACAGAACCAAGAAAAATCACTGTGGTATAGCACCCTGTGCACTAGTCTTACAGGAAGACACTGAATCAAAGGAGCCAGATGGCAAGCTACAGGCTACAGTGAAAGGGGGCGGGGACACCTGCTCTGTCAAGGAGGAGTCAACTCTAAACTATGGACAAACAGTTTTAGAGTCTGCAGCTGTACCTAGTAATGGTCATTCTTCATTTGGCTTAAAAATATGTAAGAGAAAATACCATGGCTTTTATTTAGGTGTGTTCTGTACACAAAGCCTTGCTGAATCTGATAATGTAACTCTGGACTAAATCTAGACCTGCTATTTCTGAAAATTTCCATTTGTTGGAGCTTTCACTGAAGATGGCCAACTATTAGGTTATTGATAGGACACAAGAGGTGGTCAGGATCACAGCTGACTGACCATAGCACAATAATCACATTTTCTTCTCACTCTATGTCCACGGCCTTTCAGGACAGACTGTTACTTGTTACATATACTCACCCTGTACTCTAACTCATGGTCATGTTTTATTGTTTGTTTCCTTTTGTCTTTTTAATTACATAATGTAAAATACTGAATGGAAAAGAGAACTTGGAAAGAATGAGAGAATACCCTAAAAGGACCTGTATTCCTTCCTCAAAAATCATTTCTAGAGAATAGCAATGCTATAAAAGTATTTTACTAGGCAAAGTATTTTGAAGACTTGTTTTTTCCAAATTTATTTTGTGTAAAAATAGTGGAAAATTTAATTCAATTTTATAATCAAATAAAAGTCTACTTGAGACTTCAGAGATGGTCTAGTTATCGCCGTTAGACAGTAGTCTGGAGTATATTGCAAGTCTGATCTGACCATAACTCTTTCCTCACTTTTTTTGGTATAGCCTTGAACCAGAAAAGGTGGATTTAATGCACAAGCAAAAAATGGAATGGGATATAGACTCCTTGATAGATGTTTTCGTTTCCTAAAACTGCCAGGGCAAAGTACAACAAATTGGGTGGCTTAAAAAAGAAATTTATTCTCTCACAGTTCTGAAAGCAAGAAGCCCTAAATCAAGGTGCTGGCACAACCATGTTCCCCCTGAAGGCTCTGAGGGACGATGTTTCCTCACTTCTTCCTAGACTTTGGTGGCTCTTTTTAATCCTTGGCATTCCTTGACTTATAGCTACATCACCATCTTTACATGGCCTTCTTCCCTAGAAGTGTATGTAACTCTATGTGCTCTCTTCTTATAAAAATCCCAGTCAATGGCTTTTGGGCCTACCCTAATCCAGTATGAACTTGTCTTAGCTTGAGTATATCTGTAAATATCCTATTCCCAAAAAAGTTCACATAACTTAGGCATTGAACATATCTTTTTCGATACTGAATTGGGAGATGATTCAATCCATTATAACAAATACACAATTTTTGATGAACATTTTAAATGAGAGGTAGAAAAATAAGAATAAAATCTTCTAAACTAATGGATTTATAGCAATATAAAACAATTAGATACTTCTGTCCAATTCATTAAACACCAGAGAAAAAGCCTCTTGATAAAGATCCCACAGATACTGTAAAGTCATGTCTGGGTCAGATAGGGAGAGTTGAAATATCCCAGTGAAAAGTGAAAGGCAAGGAAGTCTTGAAGACTAACTCAAAATCTGACTTGAGGTTTGAAAGTGCCCCTAAAACCGACGGATCTTTCAACAGAGGGTGGAAGCCTCACAGGTTTGGCTGCCAAACATATAATGACAAAAACTCAGCCAATAGAGGACTCCATTAGATAAACAGAAACTGTAAAATGGGCAACGTTTAGTTAGAAGATATAACTGAATCAGATATTCAGCCTAATAGCATATTTAAGGTGACTGAAGAATCAATAAATCTTAAGAGAGACCAGCAGAAATTAACCAGTTGAAAGAATTGAGAGAAAAACAAATTGAAGAATAATAATAGGCAGAGACTCAGAGACCTATTAAGCTCTGTCAAGAATACCAATAAATGTGTAACAGAAGAAGAAACAAAGTTGACAAAACATTAGCTAGACTTACCCAGAAAGAAAGATAAAAGAATGAAATAAATAAAAATGAAAGAGGAGACATTATAACTGGTACCACAGAAATACAAGAAAAGAAAATCAAAAGACTACTATGAACAATTATACAAAACAAATCATACAAGCTAGAGTAAACAAAAAAAAAATTCTTGGACACATACAACCTCACAAGACTGAATCACAAAGAAAGAGAAAAACTGAACAGAAAAATAACAAACATATCAATTTAGTAATGAAAAAACCTCTTGACACAGAAAAGCCCTGAGCCTAATGGTTTCACAGGTGAATTCTACCACAAAGGAAGCCATCAAAAAAATAAAAAGGCAACAAGACAACTTAGGGAATGGCAGAAATTATTTTCAAACTATATATCTGAGATGGGGCTAATATCCAAAAAAATAGAATGAATTCACACAACTCAGAAGCAAAAAGATAAATAAAATTGGATTTAAAAATGATGAGAGGATTTGGATAGACATTTTTCCAAAGAAGACATACACATGTCTAATATGTAGGTGTAAAGATGATTAATGTCACTAAAAATCAGGGAAATTCAAATCAAAACTACCATGGGATATCCTCCATACCTGTTAGAATGGCTATTATTAAAAAGATAAGATATATCAAATGTTGGTGAGAATGTGGATAAAGAGGACGCCAGGTACACTGTTGGTGGCAATGTAAATTGGTACAGCCACTGTGGAAAGTAGTATGAAGGCTCCTCAAAAAATTAAAAACAGAACTACCATAAAATCCAACAATCCCACTGCAGGATACACATACACACACACATGCACACACACAAACACACACATATACAGAAGATGAAATCACTACCTCAAAGGGACATCTGCACTCCCACTTGTGACATGAACAGACCTTTGGGCTATTTCACTAAATGAAATAAGTCAGACAAGTAAAGAAGAATATTGTACGACCTCATTTACATGTGGAATCTAAAAATATTGAATTCATAGAAACTGAGAGCAGAACAGTGGTTGCCAGGGTCTGAGGAGTGAGGGATATGCAGAGATGATTGTGAAAGGATACAAACTTTCATTTATAAGATGAATAAGCTCCGGGAATCTCATGTACTGCATGAAGACCATAGTGACTAACATCGTATTGTATACTTTAAAACTGCTGTGAGGGTAGAGTTTCAGCGTTCTTACTGCAACAACAAAATGGTAATTGTGTGAGGTAAAGGATGTCTTTAACCTTATTGTGGTAAATAAACATTTTGCTATATGTGTGTTGGATTATCACA
Source organism: Martes martes (assembly GCF_963455335.1). NCBI lineage: Eukaryota > Metazoa > Chordata > Mammalia > Carnivora > Mustelidae > Martes > Martes martes. Next base: position 97,637,323 of record NC_137896.1, on the reverse strand, counting down.
TTGAATACCTTAAACTTACACAATGTTATATGTCGATTACATATCAATAAACCTGAAAAAGAAAAGCTAGATCATTCAGTGGCCCCTAACATCTAATATTATGTTTGAAGTAAAAAAGCCTACATTTACCACTACAGGCAAATTATATGGGGTTCTGTTCTTTCACTAAATTTTTGCCTGCCTTTATTACAATTCCTTTTATTTCTAAGGTATATTTTGGCCTAACATTTTCCTATAAAGAAATCACTGGATCATTGGAGAAGTTAATTCTAATGGGAAGAAAACTGTCTCAATCTGTTCAAAAGCCTATACAACCAAAGCAGAATTTTTGACAGTTCTCTGCTACCCCCATATCTCTTCATTACTTATTTTAGAAGAGACACCCACAGTTGGGAGAGCTGTAATTGTTCTAGCTTCTAGCTAAGATGAACACTAAGGCCATACAACTAAGGCCTTAGAAACTTCTTGCTTGAGGGTTTCATGACAATATGGACAAGTTTTAGTTCAAGTCAAAGCAGACTTGCTTTAGATATAATGCTGGACCCTCAAAGAGGAATTTTTGCTGGCTTAGAAGATAAATGTTGCCACAAAACTCTCTGGGACCTTTTATGTTACAGAAATGAAGGGAAAACAAATCATGAAATTAGGATACTTTGGCTAATATCCTTATATCTATTTCTGTGCATGCCTCACATTGGGTCTCTCTGTTTACTTTGGGCACTCTGGACTTTAGCTTCAGTGGGAACTCTACGCTTTCACTATAATCTTTCTCTTAGTATTTGTCTGGCTTGAGGTACTCCTGTGTGTGATAGCCAGAGTCTGAAATGCTACTGTGCAACTGCCGTTCTGCCCAAACAAACAACGAGAAAATGTGACACTTATGATGGTTTAGTCTGGTTTATTCTGGACCTAAACACTGAAGCCAACATATGTTCCTGCCCCTGTGTTAAAGAACACTGAAGTCCCGTCTCCATGATGAACAATACCAAGAGTAAGACTACAGGCCAAGACTACAGAGCATGGTTTCTCAACCTTAGTACTACTGACCTTTGAGCGATGTTATTCTTTGTTTTAGAGACTGTTTTTTGCTGGATATTTGCCAGCATTCATGCCCTTGCCAGTGAGAGCTCATGATACCCCCTTCCTCAGCTGTGACAACTGGCAGATCAAACTCTGTACATGATTCAACTTTAGGCTGTCTCAGCCTCCCGAGCTTTGTGTGAAACTCCTCACAGTAACTTGTTTGCTCTGTCTCAGATCCAGACTCAGGCCCCATGTGTCTAATCAGCCATGAAGAGTAATTATTTTGCCTTTCCTTACTTCATTCTTGTGCTTTTACTTTCTTTCCATTTCAAAATCTCCAGATTTTGGGTCTCTCTCCTTCCCACATCAGCCAGGGCTGCCTCTAGAGGCATCTTCAACAAAGGCAAAAAAGAAGAGGCGGCAGACGTGGACTAGACAGATGCCCTAGAAAGCCAGTGCTACACCATTGGACCATGAGTCCAAATACTTTGGGGAGAGTTGCCAATCTGCCCCAAAGCCCTAAGTCACAATGGCTTTGCCCTGTGCAAGAAGTCAGTGAGGGGGCAGAAACAGCATGGGACCTAACTTAGCTTAGGACTTTCTTTGAATCATTGCTCCCTTCCTCTGTGCAACTTGGGGCAACTTAACTACCTCCCAAGACCTCAAGTTTTGCTCATATATAAAATGAGAGTGTGCTGATGTTAGTTGATAAGATTGAGCTGGAGAGTAGTAACGTAGGTGCTTAGTAAACTGTGGTTTCCTACCTACACAGCAGTTGATCACTTTCTGTGGCCACTGTCCTAGGAAGATGGGCTGCTCCTGTGTTCTGAGTATCCCTAGCATCTGCGTCCGGATATTGCAAGGCCTTGGAACTGGCAAGATGTAGGCTGGATGTCCAGGTTAGCCACCAGCAACAGAGTTGCTGTATACTCAGCTAGGTTGCTCAGTAATGCTTTCCAAGCCTACACCCTTGTCCCCAAAATCATTTGGGGACTGTATCTCATGACTGTACCTTGTCATGGCCCTATCCTCTCCCCTCTGGACCCTGGAGTGAAGACCAATTACTGGGCCTTCCAGGAGTGCATGTGGCCCAAAAAAGCCCCTGAGCAGAGGTGTCCTGGAGGACTCATAGCCAAGAAAGTGAGTGGGCTTCCTGCAAGTGGCTGCAAATGACCAAATATTCCCAAATTGAGAACTACTCCTACAGGCCAACTATCATAACTTACTTATTAAAACTAATAACTTTCTTAACAAGACTTACTCCAAGACTCTTGCCTTGCTATGCCTACCAATCCAAAGTTGTTATTATACTGTCATAAACTCCACCAAATCACAACCAGTTCCCTGCTCTCAGGAACTATCTTAAAATCACCTGTAAATTTTTATAACTGTCTTCTCCTGAATTTTATTCTTCCACACTGCTATAAATCAACTAAACTTAGATCTGATTTTCTGGTATTTTGGAGAAGTACTGAGCCAAAAACTCCAAGAACCTGGCCTTAAAATCCAAGAACCTGGCCTTAAAATCTGTGTGGGCTAGAACAAAAATTGAAATGGAGGCTCATATATCATTTGTCTTAAAAGTTAAATGTTATAAATTGAGCCACATCCATTATCCACCCACATCCCATAGAGCAGCTCCTTGTCTCCTTCCTGCGGTTGCTGACCTGACCCAGAGATTCAACCATATTGGCTTTCCCCTAAAATATCATGTAGTCAATCTACCCAAGGAGTAGCAGAGCTCTTCCAAGGGAGGACAGAAACTGGGTTCGCACCCATGACTCTTGAGTCATGACTGACTCTTTCTAAGACTAGGATGGGGATTATTAACTCATCTAGCTACTAGAGATCCAGAACAAGTAAGTTACCTTCTTGGGGTCTTACCCTAGTAACTCAGGATTTCCATGCAGTTTTAACCACTTCTCAAATTTATACAACCCAAATTAAAGAACAAAAAGGTGCTGTTGTCTGAGGAAGTTTGTCTGTCTAGACCTCCACTTACGGTGATTTGGAGCACACGACTTTAAACAAAAGCAACTCTTTCTCTGATTTCCCAGAGGGCAATGTGTCTTATCTTTGGCTACTTGTTAAATGCAAATAACCCTAATTCCTTTCTGTTCAAAGTGTGCTTCACAGACTAGATACATCTGCTTCCCCCGGAGCTCTGTACAAATGTAGAACTTCAGGTCAGATCTAATAAACCAGAACTTCTATTTTAACAAGATGCATAGGTGATCTGTATTCACACTCAAATCTAAGAAATCTGCTCTAAAGCAAGAAGACTACCTATGAGAAGTGTCTCCCTCCTAAGAGTCTAAATGCAGTACCCACTCTTATTACTCCATTCTACCTCTTACCAGATTACGAAAATCTACAAATTGCTTCACCCACCACAGCATTTATATCCCTGCCTCATACTCTGTTGTGGGTGAAGCAATTATGGTACACTTATTAAACCTTAAAAGGTTTTCCTTTATTTGGTAGTCTTGAATGCTTTTAAATCCTGGGGCAAACAACCATGGTGAGATTTCTGAGGAAAGAGTGGTATGGGATCTTATCATAGTGTGGGAAAAAGGCTATTATGAAAACTTATTTTTAGGCAGTTTTGTCTCAGATAAAGAGTATGTATCAAGCCTGAGATGATAAGAAATGAGGCAGTAGCCATCCATCAACCTGACAGGGAATTTAAACAGGTCAAGTATTTCAATAATCCCATAAACCTTGATTAATCCCACTGTATCAACTTGGGCTGCCATTAAAAGAATACCACAGACTAGATGGTTTTAAAAATAGAAATTTATTTTCTCACAGTTCTAGAGGCTAGATAGAAGTCCAAGATCAGGGTGCCAGAGTGCTCAGGTTCTGGGGAGAGCTTGTTCTCTGGCTAGCAGACAGCTGCCTTCTCATCCAGTCCTCATGTGGTCTTTCCTGGCTGCATGTGCATGAACAGAAAGAGAGAGATCCCTCTCTTTTCCACTTCTTATAAGGCTGTCAATTCTATGGGATTAGGACCCTATTCTAAGTAACCTCATTTAACCTTAACCACCTTCTAAAAGACTCTATTTCCAATAAAGTCATGTGAAGGGTAAGGGCTTCAAACTCACATGGGAATTTGTGGGAGGAAAGGGTAAAATTCAGTCTAGAGCACCAACAAAGTTCTTTATAAAAATCAGTCTCCATTTAGTCATAAAAATATGTTGGAAAATCACATTAATAATTTTTTAACTCTGTCTCAAAAATAATTTCATAAAATACAGTCTCATATTTCCTCTTGAACTTGACAAATAAGATAATTTTGCTTTAAACAAGGTGGTGAGTTGTTATGTTTTTCTTCTCTTTTCCTTACTAATTGATATAGTCTGGTTTGTAATTTCTCTAGTTCAATTAATTTTCTTCCAGCAAAATGCTCACTGTTTTATATATTTTTGAATTTTATAGATTTTAAAAAAGAATATAGAAAGAACAGATCATGACAACAAAATCAAACAGATTTTTAAAAAGTATGCAAGATGCTAAAGGAAAAAAGAAAGCAATGTTTTCCCCTTTATACCTTAAAACATTTCTTAGATGAAAACAATGAACCAAGTCAGAATGTACCCAGCTGCTTGCCTATAATTATAATTTTGTTGTCATAAGGAATTACACCTGTGTAATAGTTCATTATAAGGTATTATAATTTTGATTTTACAAGCAAAATGTCTCATTTCCTCGTGGGGAAATAGAAGTTTTCTCATATGTATTTACTAAACTTCCTGAGAGGGTTTCTTGCCTATCTTAGCAACAACATCATTACTTGGGGAATAAAGCTCAAATGGGCTTGTTAAATATCCATTTTGCCTTTTGTTTTTTTCTCTGCTCATTTCCTTGATAAAGTTATCCCATGGGAATTCCCAAGACTTAAATGAAAGATATAACAATCATCAAATCCTTCCTCCTCATTTAAATGTATAATTTTTATCATGCATGCCATTGGCAAAGTGGCAAATGAGAATGATATGACAATGCAATTCAGCAGCCATAGGAAGGGGAATCTCTGTTTTTGTTTTTGTTTTAATTTTTTTTAATTCATTTGACAGACAGAGATCACAAGTAGGCAGAGAGGCAGGCAGAGAGAGGGGGGAAGCAGGCTCCCTGCGGAGCAGAGAGCCTGATGTGGGGCTCAATCCCAGGACCCTGGGATCATGACCTGAGCCGAAGGCAGAGTCTTAACCCACTGAGCCACTCAGGTGCCCTGAATCTCTGTTTTCTTAAAATAGCAAAGGCCACAAAGACATTTTGGGGAAAAAATGAGAGGCTGTAATACCCATGAAAACCAGGGATAACGAACATCAAAACTAAAGTACCATTTCCTTTATAGATTTCTCAGTTTTACCTGTAATCGGTACCATGACCAACTTATGGACAATTTAGATATCCTGATAAGCACTGAATTGCATCCTTGCTCTACCCACTCTGATGGCAAATAACAAGTTCAGTCCAAAAAAATTCCCATATTTTTCACATTAACTAAAGGACATTCAGGGAATTAAAAATTTCGTAGCTGTTGAAAAAAACCATGATTGACAGAAAGACAAATTGTTTAATACTCAGATACTATTGATTCTAAAGTAAAGACCTCAAGAAAAGAGGTTAAAAAAAACTTTCTTTAGTAGCAGAAAGCTCAGTTTGAAAATGAGACTAGTCTTGCTTTTTTGTAGTTGACAAAGGCTTTATATGTTACCAGTACTTTAGGTGTCCATGAGATAAGGGAAAGAAAAACAGAAATATGAAGTATGGGACAAGATAAAGATTAGTTAGTGGTTCCCAGTTCTTGGAAGAAGATGGCTCGGTATTTCTTTCTTTCTTTTTTTTTTTTTTATTTATTCACTTGACAGAGATCATGAGTAGGCAGAGAGGCAGGCAGAGAGAGAGGAGGAAGCAGGCTCCCCACAGAGCAGAGAGCCCAATGTGGGGCTCGATCCCAGGACCCCGAGATCACGACCTGAGCCGAAGGCAGAGGCTTAACCCACTGAGCCACCCAGGTGCCCCATATGGCTCGGTATTTCATTTCTACCACCCATTTATCAAACAGTAACAAAGAGTTAGGTCCAATGACTGCAACTCTTTGTTATGCAAAGGTTTCCTAAGGATCTTAACTCTTCACAGAAAGTAGCAAATACAGCCACTATTAATTATTAATTGGCCAACATTTCACTATTCACAGAAATCATTCTCTCCAAAAAAAAAAAAAATGAAAGGGTATTGGAATATTTTGCAAGAAATATAAAAGTTTTATATTATATACTCCAAAACATAGTTATCATATACAACCATCTCCAATATGACTTTCTTCCAAAACTCTGTAGCTTAGCTCTTCATCAACAGAAGTTACATTTTCTTTGCTCTTTTTCTTTCAACCAGCATCACTGGCTCCTTTTTTCTTTCTAGCTTTCTAATGTCCTCATAACCCCAATTTTCCCTTTCTATAAAGTACTGCCTCAATCACACAATTGGTTTGACCACTGCTCCACTGAGCTATAGTGACACAACAAATCACCCCAAAATTTGTGGTGGGAAAACTACAATTTTTTATGTTCATTGGACAGGACTATGTTCCACAATGTCTGAGTCCTCAACTGGGAAACTACAATGACAAATGGTATGAATCACCTGGAGGTTTTTTCACTCCTATGTCTGGTACCTGAGCTGGAATGACACATAGATTGGGCTCAAAGAAATCTCTGCTAGAGTACACGCACGTGGATTCTTCGTATCAGTTGGGTTTCATGAGAGAATGACTCAAGAGAAAGCATCCAGGTACTGAGCATTCCGGGAGAACAAGGCAGAGCCTGTTAAGAGTTCTGATTAACCTCATGCCTAACATACAAAACAATAACAAGTCCTCCTAGATTCGAAGAGGAAGAGACCTAAACCCAATTCTCAAGGGAAGGGGTATCAAAAGTGTGGTTAAGTCTATATATCACATGACTCTAAAATGCCAAAATTGTTACACTGACAAAGAAGGCTCTGCATTTTTATTTGTTTGCTTTGTTTTATTTCATAGATTAAAACTTTCCAGTTGTCAGGAAGCACCAATCTTTAAAATGAGGATGACAGTAAAGAAAAAAATGCTTGTGTTAAGTAAGGATGTGTAAGTGACAGAGAATTTAAAGATGTAGGGCAAAGGTGTGATTTAAAACGGTTGACAATAGAAGGCCATCTTAAATTATTTCTTCCAGCTGATACTCTGTCAATGCACCATCTCAAGGAAAATCCTAAGTTTGGAAATAATACAAAAGGTAAGGTAGAAACAGAAGAAAGTGGGAGGCAGGGATAAGCAAGGTAGCTTTATACTGAATAAAAACCCAGAAATGAAAACAGCCTAGTCTAGAATAATGACACTGACAATGGAGAAAGGGTGAGAGCCATTTTTAAAACAATAAATGACAAAGAATTTAATGATAAATAGATTTAAAGTCTGAAAGAAACTAATGTATCAATAAAGACTTCAAAATTTCTATCCTTGGACACTAAAAATATTAAACCAAGCATGTCAATAAAACAAATGGAGTAAGAAAGCTTATTCAAAATTGGAAATAATGCAAACATTTGGTGTCCTTCAAAGCCAAGCTTTGACACTTTTGGGGTGAGCTAAGAATATTTTAGTTATCTGTAGGAATGTAACAGAGTTTGACTTTATAGTCTTTATAGTCTTTGTTTATATATATACATACATATATATATATATTTATTATCTTACTAGTTCTCTCTTTCAATACTACACTGCATAGAGTCTCTGATAGGTGTTCATTTCATATTTGTAGAAGAATATTGGCCATAGTTTCTATATCTGTTGTTTGAAACCTAGGAACTTGCTGACTAGGAAGGGACTGCCTCTCCCAGGATTAACTGATATTTACATATAGAAAATGATTGACCTAGGAGTGAGCCTTTCACAGGCAAACTAACCTATGCAAAGTGTATTCCCCACCACAGTCTGCTTTATTGGATTCTTACACTCCAGAGCTGTATTCCCCATCCACATCATCATGGGCCAGGCAGGCATCAGACAACTGGGGGCAACCCCACACTTAGGAGCCCACTGAAATTATTTATACTAACCAGTCCTCAACCTGCTTAGTCTGCCTGCAAAAACAACAATAATGGCTCTTCCAAAGTATACCTCCTTCTCCATGCCTTTGATTTATCTGGGTGTTCTCTTGTATGACCAGACCTGTCTATGTGTGCTCTTCTCCTCTTAGGAATTGTGAGTAATAAGCTATCCTATCTTTTTAATGGTGATCCTCTCTTGATCTGTTGACCTCACCATACCTGAATTAAAAAAAGAAAAATCTGTATTCTTAAAACAAAGAGTATTATATTTTTATCATGAAAAAAATATCATTTACCAGTGTGCATCACTGGGAGAAAAAGGCATTAGTATCCAATGCACACATGCTTAGTTCATTAGTCTTATGTACTTGTAACCTTCCATTAATAGAAATGTTTATGAAAGCCTTTACCATATGTTTGCTACATTATTTTGATTTGATATTTTTCTACTATAAAAATGACTAAGAGATTCCCCTAAATATGTAGGCTAAATAAATTATAACACAATTTTGGAGATACACTTTCTAAATATTTGTTGCCCAGTTAGAGATCCATTTCAATGCATTCTTTATTTACTCCATTAGTTCTCCCACTTGTTTTTCCATCCCTTAACAATAACATAAAAGAAGTGTTAGAATTTTGTCCATGAGAATGGAGTATACTTACATATAAAAAAATTGAGTTTAAAGAGAAGACTGGTATCTTGGACAAATGCCTACCTTATCAAATGCCTATTTTGTAACAGGCATCAAGAATATAATCAAAGCAGAGTTGTTACACTCAAGCATTATGAGGATGATCACATAATCCCTAACTTTTTTTTTTTTAAAGGTTTATTTATTTATTTTAGAGAGAGAGAGAAAGAATAGGAACAGGGGTTAAGGACAGAAGGAGAGGGAGAGAAAGAATCCTGCTGAGCAAGAAGCCTAACCCTGGGCTTGATCTCATAACCCTGAGATCATGAGCCGAGTTGAAATCAAGAGTCAGCCACTGAACCAATTGAGCCAGCTAGGCACCGCTCCCTCCCTGTGCCCCTGCCTTTTTTTTTTTTTTTTTTAAACATAATTCCAACTTTCATGTTTCATTCCCAGGAACTCTAGATATCACCTGGTCAAACTGAATTGGAAGGCTATGGATAGGTATTAGAGAGCATGCAACTGGCAGCAAACAATGAAGCCAGGACTGAAATTCTGCAGCTTGGCAGAGTACAAAACCATTGTATGCTTATAGATCAAGTATGGTATGTAGTAGATTTTCCTGTGTCACGTAAAGAAGTATGAGAAGGAAATAAAAGAACATACTGGAGATAAGACAATGGGGTAATAATTCAGATTGCCTTGATAAGCAAAGTAGACTCTATCCTTTGAATCCTTAAATATGTTTCTCCTCTTTCTTCAATAGCTATTTTTCTCCTGTAAGCAATTTAAGAAGCTTTTTCATCAATAACGTAAACACACCGAAGTCTAGCAATTAAGAAATCTATGGAGTAAAATGTGGCGTTTTTTGTTGTGTTACAGGCAAATATAAACAGTTCTATATTGTAAGTCAGGTTTACAGTTACGACTAATCAGATGAAAAAACAAGTAAAAGTGCCACTATCTACACTGATTTGGTACTGCATAGGGCAAACCATGAAAGACTGCAAAAACTTTCTTTTTCTACATTACATTCCTTATCCTAATAGCAATCATAGTCTTTTTATCAGAAACTATCATTTGTGTATCATTATGTAACTTTCCAAAACATCATCTGTTTTACAAAATAAAAACAGGCCATAGTTGGCCTTCATTTGTTATTATAAAGAACTGACAAAGTTCAATTTGAGGGCCAGGTGTGGTGCCTTTTTAATACAGACATTTATATTTATTTGCCTTTGAGCAAATATATTTATTTGCCTCTTGAGGAAATAATCCATTTGGTTTACTTGTATTATAAAATGCATGCACATTTTTTTCTCTGATTTTTTTATTTACCCACAACAGATTGTATTGCTTTTGGAAAATATTTGATTTCCTTCTACCCAGTTCCAATTAGGTAGCTCTATGTGACTTTTCTTGGCAGAATTTCAAAATGACAAGAGATATTTGTGCCTTTAGACAATAATGCTTAAGAGTTGATGTATGTCTCTCTGTATCTTCTTTTTCTCTGCCTTGGTCACCACAATGTTCTAGCTAGGAGGGGCTCTGTCAGTCAGGATCGCTGGAGTGAGGATGATAATGTGTGAGCAAAATTTCTAGGTAGCATCAGAAAAAGCCCATATTAGGGAGGAATAACAGACCTTGGTTCTCAAAAGACAGTTAAATATGGGGTTTGTGACTCTGGCATAGACTAACACTGTACCTATCCCTTCAAAATGGTATATAAAAAATGGTTTTAAAGACAGATTAAAGTACCCTAAGATAAATACCTGGCTTAAAATAAAAAAATTTTCTATCTAGGTTTTAGGGAAGAAAGGACCATTAAATGGCATTATAACTGCAAAGTGTGGTTATTACTTTCTAAGGGTAATACCCTTAGGGGCCAGAAGAAAGCTTTCACCCAGCCCACATTGTCATACTCCAAGTGACTGAATTATCTAAATTTCCACAGGGTTCACCAACTATCTGTTTATCCATTTTATTACATTCTTTATTCATATATAATATTGTTCATTTCTTCACTTAATAAGCATTTACTGAGTGCCTGCCTTGCGCAGCATTCTTCTAAACAAAACAGTAGGTATAGATCTCAAGCTACATAGATTCCAATTATGATGAGAGGATACATAAGCATTTGCATTAGGAGGCATAAGGAAATACAGGTCCTATTGGAGTGTGGGGAAAAAAGTGGTTGGCAACAATGGGAAGATGAGAAGACATAGCATTTATACTAAACATAGTACAGAAGGATTTTCACAAGAAAAAGAAAGGGTGGTAAATTATGTTGTGTTGAGGAACCACGATCAAAGACAAGTGGTAGTTAAAATTGACAGTGAGTCTACAAAACCGTGAGTCGTTTGATTGTTTGGTGTGTAGGATATTACTGGAAGATGAGTGATATAAAATAACACGGGAGGGCACCTGGGTGGCTTAGTTGGTTAAGCCGCTGCCTTCGGCTCAGGTCATGATCCCAGGGTCTTGGGATCGAGTCCCCAGTTGGGCTCCTTGCTCGGCGGGGAGCCTGCTTCTCTCTCTGCCTCTGCCTGCCGCTCTGTCTGCTTGTGCACTTGCACTCTCTCTCTCTCTCTGACAAATAAATAAATAAATAAATAAAATAAATAAAATTTTTTAAAATAACACTGGATGGGTAGTGTGGCTTAGGAGAACTGTGGGGACTTATTTGTCTCTTTTGATAGAAGTAGGTCCATTAAGGTTTGGAAATTCTGTTGGGAAAATCTCTTGCAGGCATTTGTTATTCGTTTCTTAAAAAGGATATCCATAGTAGAGACATAGAAAGTTGTGCTATTTTCAACCAAGTTCCTAGGTAAGGACCCTGAGGAAACATCCTGAGTTAGTTGTTTTAACACAGGGCAAAAAGCAGCAAACATTTGAGGACACTTCTAGGTTTAGGTCTAACAAATAAAGAGCTCAGAAGTTGATAATCTCATCTTTACAACAAGAAACACACAGAACAAACTAGAAATCAATGACTCCTCTTGAACCTTTCAGAGAAGAGAATTCACACTGCAAACCACCAACCCCAAATCAGAGGAGGGAGGTGAATCCAGAGAATCACAGTGGAGACCTCTGCCTAAATGGAACAGGAACTCCCAAAGTAGTAAAATGTTAGGTACACTTTAATAGAACTATCAGAAATTTAAAATGGACACTATTCATATGTGAAGAGCTCTAATGGAGAAGAACTCAACATAGAAAAACAAGTGGATAACATAAGCAGTGAGACAGAAATTAATAATAAAAAAGAAATCATAAAAGTCAGAAACACTGTTGTGACAGAAATAAAGAATGCCTTTGATGAGCTCATTAGTAGAGTGGCCAAGGAAAGAATCAGTAAGCTTAAATATGTCAATAGAAACTTCCCAAATTGAAATAAAGAGGGGAAAAAGTGTGAAGAAATGGAACACTGAAGAACTGAGGGATAATTTGAAAAGATGTTCCATACATGTAGTTGAAATAGCAAAAGGCGTAAGTAAGAATGAAACAGAATACACATTTAGAATAACAGTTGAGAATTTTTCAGAATTAACGATAAATAACAAATCAGAGATCCAGGGAACTTAATTTTACGTGTCAATTTTACTGGGCCATGGGGTACCTGAATACTTGGTTTAACTATCCTGGGTATCCTCCTGACGGTGTTTCTGGATGAGACTGACATGTGATGGGTAGACTGGGGAAAGCATATTGCCCTCTCACATGTGGAGGAGTCTCATCTAATCCACTGAATACCTGAATAGAGTGAAAAGACTGAATTAAGGAGAATTTGTTCTCTCTGCCCTTAGCTGGGATAGCAGTCTTCTGCCTTCAGATTTAGACTCAGACAAAAACTTAGCACCAAAAAGATCTTAATCTGAACAAAAGTACATATCACTATATGAAAGTAGTCAGGCTGAAATGTCTATATACTGCAACACTTCAATTATATGGCATTCTGGAAAAGGCAAAACTGGAGAGACAGTAAATTTCTTAGTTACCACCAGGAGTTTGGAGGAAGAGAGGGAGATTAAGAAGGCAAAACATGGGAGACTTTTTCTTTTTTCTGCAAAACAAGCACAGAGCCCAATGCAGGGTTTGATATCAAGACCCTGAGATCATGACCTGAGCTGAAATCAAGAGTCGAATGTTTTACTCACTGAACCACCCACGTACCTCAACACAGGAGACTTTTAAGGGCGGTGAAACTATTCTGTATGATATTCTAATGTTGTATACATGACACTATGCATTTATCAAAACCCCATGGAGTTTGCAACATAAAGCGTTAACCTTAGTGTATTCTAGTGAAAAATGACATCATTTAGCAGTTTGGGAATCTCAGGATGGGATGCAGACTCTGACAAAAGAATGTAACTATATTACAGATGAAACAACCTCACTGAAGTAGATAGTGGGAAAAGTTGTTGATCCAATTAACTTTGGAAGTCTACTAGTAACATCTATAAGGCTAAAGGTGAAAGAAGCTGTTCATGAGCACTTGAATCCAGATGATAAAGTTGCTTCCTAGAGTATATAAGGTAATTATGATGCTACACAGACATACTGGCACTGAATATTTAGGTAACAATATGGAGGCTGGCGAGAGCTAGACTTCTTACAAATGGAGTGGGAGCCTACAGATAAGTGAAGGAAATAGGTTAGAAAGATCCATGTGTTAATAGATTAGTGTTAAAAGACATCGGTAAGAACCTATGTTTCATTTGCAGTTACATATAGAAGTATTTATACATACCAGTGTACGCAGAAGTTAGCATATACACATATATTCCATAGCTGTGTCACCTAAGGAGGCCTAGAAGCATCAACACACCTGTCCTTATGGCCAAACTTAGAACCCGTGTTTTGGTTTCTAATACTATTCTCCAATAATGGAACTAAGACTCACGAAAGAATGGCTGATTCTAAGATAGGGAAATCTTAACATCTTGTAGCACTAGTAAGTATGAAAGCAGTAAAACAAACAAACACCCATTGTGTTATGTCAGCGACAAAGAAGCCAACTGTAAGAGCCGTTGGTATCCATAGGTGGACAAATTTGAATGTCGAAAGAAAATAGTATTAGATTATAACCCAAAGTACAAAATAGGATGGATTATAACCCAAAGTATAAAATAAATATTATAAAATATTTAAAATAAAAAGAAAATAAATATTCATGAGTCCACATTGATAAAAACAAATGATTAAATAAGATTAATTAATAGGGAGGAGAGGTAAATATATCATGCAGAAAGATTCCAAATAATTCATGTAGCTAGTCTGTTCTCAAGGAGGGGGGGAACATAAATCCTGACCGCTTAAGTAAAGGTTGTGCGAAGTGACTTACTTTCAAACAGTACAGTACCATGGATAAATCTAACAAATACCATTCCAGACAGGTGATCAAGGTCAACATCCACAGTGATAAATCATGTTGATAATAGGTACTTGTGATATAATTAAAATGGCTATCATTCAAACTAGCCAGGATATGGAAACAACTTAAATGTCCATCAGTGGATGAATGGATAAAGAAAATGTGGTATGTGTGTGTGTTCATCTACACACACACACAATGAAATATTATTCAGCCTTTAAAAAAAGGAAATCCTGTCACTTGTGACAATATGAATGTACCTGGAGGACATTATACTAAGTGTAGTAAACTACACAAAGACAAGTACTGCCTGATATCACTTATATGTGGAATCTAAAATAGTCCAGCTCACAAATGCAGATGGTAGAAAGGTGGTTGCCAGTAGCTGGGGATAGGGCAGATATGTTGGTTAAAAGGGGTACGAAATTTCAGTTATGCAAGTTGAATTAATCCTGGAGATGTAATATGTAGCAATGTGATATAGTCAACAATACTGTACTGTATATGAAATTTGTCAAGAGAGAAGATATTAAGAGTTCTCACCACACCGAATAAAAAGAAACAAAAGAGGAAATGGTGACTATGTGGGGTGATGGATATGTTAATTAGTTTCACTGTGGTGATTATTTCACAGAGCACATGTATATTAAAACATCAAGTTGTACACCTTAAACATGTAAAATTTTTGTCAGTTATACTTCAACAAAACTGGAAAAATAAATAAAAAATAAAAATAATAAAACGATGCCTCCCCAATTGTTCTAGGAGAGGATATGGAAGAAAAAAATCTATCAGCATTATGGTTCAGGCAAGAAAATGCAAAAATGAAAATGAATCCTTGAACACTACATCAAAAACTAATGATGTGGGGCGCCTGGGTGGCTCAGTGGGTTAAGCCTCTGCCTTCAGCTCAGGTCATGATCCCAGGGTCCTGGGATCGAGCCCCACCTGGGGCTCTCTGCTCAGCAGGGAGCCTGCTTCCCTTCCTCTCTCTCTCTGCCTACCTCTCTGCCTACTTGTGATCTCTGTCAAATAAATAAAAACAAACAAACAAACAAAAAAAAAAAACTAATGATGTACTATATATTGGCTAACTGAACATAATAAAAAAAAAATGAGCTGGAGCCAAGTTGGGCCCAATAGCTAAGGAAAGCCAGAAGATAATCTCTTCATCTCTTACTCTGTATCTCTAGAAAGTTAAAGTTTTCCAGTGCTTTTCAAACCTATAGTAAAGATGTTTCAGATATACTTTCGCCTTTTGAATAGTTTGAAGGAATAAATTAAAATTGTTTTCAACACTAAAGTCTTGACATGCAGTATCAATCTATAAAGATGAGACCTATTTATTTTACACACTTGTTTACTGACATGGTTTACTGAATGCTGTTCAACCAAACAGAAGCACAGCAATTTTATTGATACTCCTGTCAAATAAACAACTGCATAGATATATAATGCATTACCCACTTTTTCTCAATGTATTGGCATTTTAAAGTCATTTCATCATATAGTATAATATTTGAAGCTTTACTGATTGTCATTTTGAATTATAGAATGTATCTCCAGAAGGAATTTGACTTCATTTCAGGAACTGTCAAACTTTAACTCAAAAATAACTGTTATCCTAATCCCTGTCTATTCCCCATAAGCTTTTGTTAATATGTTTTCTTCCTACTGTTATATTTTGGCATGTGTTAAATTAACAACTACAAGCATTTCATATTTGGGGAGAAATCCAACAAAACAGAAACCACATATAATTTCTTTCTAAGTCAAGAAAGATTTTAAAGCTGTTTTGTACTGTGAAGCTGATTCGCAGAAAAATACCAAAAACGGCTGCATTTTTAAAACATTAGAACAAACCTGAAGAAGAGGTAAGCAGGCTTTGTTTAGAAATCAACCTAAATGTCCAGTTCAAAACTGTATTTTTTAAAAAAGCAGTATGCAAGAAGATTCCTAATGGTATGATTATTCCTTTAAATGCCTGATAAAAATAGCCTTGCCATTTAGACCACGAACAATCCAGGCACTTGAACTGATTGTGTATGATTACTAGCTTTCCTCAAATCTCTCAATACTTTACATCAAATTAAAATAGTTTTCTAAAAGAAAATACCTCTGTCATTTTATTTTTCTCAAAGTTATTCAGGATGACTTCACTGAGAAAGTAAGGGGTTAGTGTGCTTAGAATCTGTGAAATACCCTTTTACATGTGTTATTGGCCTTTTCTTGCTATGTAAGAGTAAAAATTTTAAGGAAATTAGTCACCCTCCAGTTACCTGTGGGTATATATATATGTCAATGTCTAGTGTACATTAAATTTTATTTTTAGACCAAGAGTAAGAGCAATATGCAAGAGTAATAAGCCTTTCCTTGAAAATCTTTTGGTTGTGATTTTTAATTTTTTTTTTACTTCACACAGGACATTTTGTAGATTTGTTGACGGTTTAGTGATCTGTAGGTTTTGCCAATTTTCACCAAATATTTAATTATAGTTCACTGTACTTTGCTATATCTTTCAAAATGTATAATTATTTTAAGTGTTATCACTACTGTAGTTTGTTTGATGGACTGATTCACATATGAAGCTATCCATTATTCAGCTGAGTTCACCATATTCTATTAAACTGATATATTCCTTTACATATTTTTTAAATAAATAGATAGACAAAAAGTTGCATGCGTTTTGTTTAAAAAGGCCATTTTCATTTGTATAATAATCAGTGAAAGTTTTGATATGGAACTCATATCAGGGATGCTTTATTATAAATGAACACCTACCATTACTAAAATATACACAAAACCATCTTTTCAGTTGATATTGTCTCATCCAGCCAGCTGCAGAATTATCCCTAATTTCTCCTTTACTTCTCTCTATATTTAATCACTAAATCTTCTGATTCTGTATTTTTAAAAAGTTCTCAAAAGAGTGCGTGTTAATCTATTATTAAATGTATTACTAAAACGTTCACCATTAACATATAACAAAAGATTTTTGGGGGGCAGCTCATTATGTATATATTTAAAAAAGTGTTGAATCAGGCAATTTGTATGACAAGGTTTGAAGTATGTCATAAACATGAAACTTTTGAGAACCATTGTCTTTGGTCTCTGTTTTAACCATAATTTCTTGAACTACTGGGGAACATACATGAAATCTCCTTCTAATCCCTTTAAATCCCTTGATTCTAACAACAGTTTTTAAGGGACTGAGGAATTTCACCTTTCTTCCCCAGCTTGGGAGCATTTGATGACATTTCTTTGCCTACAAAGGCCGCATCTGTCTCTAAAGCACCATTCCATTTTCTAGTCTATACAGTCACTTTTGCATGGCCCAGGTGATTTTAAACAAGTGGACAGAAGTGTGGTCATTTCTCCATATGACATTTGATTACCTTAGATACTTATGCAATCTAAAGCATGTTCTTTCAATATCATTTTTAACATTATCACTCAGGAATACTTTATCATTCAGGATAATACATGTGAATTTGATCCTGCATTTCAATTTTTCTGTTAGAATCCTAAAGTAAAAAGTCACATGTTAATTCTGTAAGTTTCTGTCTGGTGAAAAAGATAACCACAAAGTTTACAGAGTTTGGTCCTATGAAATTATAAAAATTTTTGTTATCTGTTAGCAAATCCACTTCAGAATTTTTTACTTGACTGACTATATAAATCTCTATTTCTCAAATGTTTCCTTAAGCTAGTTGTATTATCTTACCAGTTCCCTCATTAGTTAATATGTTGAATAACATCATCAACACATGTTCATTCTATATTCAATGATAGTCATGTCTTAATTTTTTGAAAATTATTTCAAGAGAAGAAAAGTTGCAAACTGTCAAAGCATCAGTAATACTACTACTTAGACACAGTTCCAGAAGGAGAAGTTCTGGGGTATTCTGTGTAAGGAAATTCTCTTGAATTCATGAAAGAACATGAATTTAATAATGACCTTAAAAATCTCTTTATGTGGGGGCGCCTGGGTAGCTCAGTCTGTTGAGTCTCTGACTCTTGGTTTTGGCTCAGGTCATGATCTCAGGGTCATGAGCTTGAGCTCTGCCTTGAGCCCAATATTGGGCTCTGTGTGCCACCAGGAGTCTGCTTGAGATTCTCCCTCTCTTTCTGCCCCTACTCCTGCTCATACTCTCTCTCTCTCTAAAGTAAATAAATAAATAAAATCTTTAAAGAAAATCTCTTTAGGGGTACCTGGGTGGCTCAGTCTGCCTTGGACTCAGTTAAGGGTCTGCTTTAGGCTCAGGTCATGATCTCAGGTCCTGGGATTTAGCCCCACATTGGGCTTCCCCGCTCAATACAGAGTCTGCATCTCCTTCTCCCTGCTTGTGCTCTCTTTCTCTCTCTCTCTCTCAAATAAATAAATAAAATCTTTAAAAAAAAAATCTCTTTATCTGGACACAAATATCTGTCATCACAATATCCAATTATTTAATCTGTATTAAATTATTAAACATTAACTGTCCAAAATGAACATATATTTATTATGCTATCAACAAAACAATATTTGTAATTATTCTAAATTCTGACCAAGAAAACTTTTGTCATGGATAATGAATGTCTATTTTTAAAGAGTTAAAATCGATCTTGCGATATGACTTTTCATGTTTCTTTGATAATTTAATTGTCAGTAATTTTTATTCTTCTAAATCTTAAGTCCATTAATTTCTCTCAGAGTAACTGGAACAGAAAATGAGAGACAAAATTAGGAAAAAGCAGCAAATGTTTTATTGAACATGCTTGCTCAATGCTTTCAGTGTTACTTTTGAAAATATAATTGGGGAGATTTCAAATAAAGTAGTCAGTAAAAGTAAACAGGACTAATCTCTCTTTTGCAGTGTCTCAAATATTCTCTGCCTCTGGCAATCAGGATAAAACAAAAACTGTTGTTCTCTAAAACTATTTTTATACGGGCTCCAATTGTCAAGCCTTGTCTGACTCATTTTCTATGCACTCCTGCTTTCAATGTCTGTGGTATGCAGCAGCTGTTGTTATTAAACCTATACTCCTTTTTATGGCTTTATCTTAGATTTTTTGATCCTTCAAGTAAGGTCCCAGTAAAATGTGCTTTGTGAAACATTATTTTCCAGAAGCATCAGATATTTTATCACAGGGAAATTGTCCAAGAGCATTTGAAGCTACAGGTTTAGGAGTTTTCAAAAATTGTAGTCTGGGTTTTAAGGCCAAGAATAATCCATCCCTTTGATTGTATGTGAGGAAAGTCATTAAAATATACACTCGCTTATACAAACAACTTATTTTCTAAAATGTTTTCATAATTTCTCATAGGGTATTTTTTTTCGTAAGTGAAAAGAATATAATGAGAAGTAGTGAGAGTCACCCAGGACCAAATATGAGCATATATCTCTAAGTGTGCTTTCACTTTTTTTTTTATCCACTCTCTTTTTTTAAAGATTTATTTATTTTAGGAAGAGAGAGTGAAAGAAAGAGAGAGAACACACGAATGGGAAGGGGCAGAAGTAGGAGAGACAATCCCAAGCAGGCTCCATGCCCAGTGTGGAGCCCAACATGGGGCTCAATCTTAAGACACTTAGATCACAACCTGAGCTGAAATCAAGAGTTGGATGCTTAACTGACTGCACCAACCAGGCACCCCAATCCACTGCCTTTTCCAAATATCATTCTGGAATCATTATCATGATGACAAAATAACTGCAATTTGGTGGTATGAATTTGTGATTCCTTTGATATTAAGTAGCAATGACATGCCAATGACACTGGTAATCAATCTCTGATATACCAGAAGTTGTGTTTAAAATAAAGCTCAAAACAATAAATCATATTTAAAAGAGATTTGGGGGTCAACATTTTTAAAGAAATATTTTAAATTTCAGATTTGCTCATCATTTGCATTTTACCCTTTTTGTTTTTTTACTCACCACATTCACACTGCTGAGAAGATCTGTGTCTAAAAGAAGATACAGCCCAAAGTAATATCTTTCTTCTTTAAGAATTTGCCATGAATCTTCTTCTTTGTTCCTTTGCTAGACTTGAGGAAGAAATCTAAGGAAAGAAAAATATGTGTTCTCCTTATCTACCTCTTTCCTATACCCAGATCTTGGAGCCAGCCATATGAGCATATTCTCTATATCCATAATTTGACCTCATTCTGATCTCTGAAACACTTCAGTGATTTATTATTTCTTAATGTAAAAACCATAACATAAATCAAATGATGGAGAAAGAAAGAGAAAAAAAAAAATCTAGATCTCTTAACCCTTAAAAAAGCCTACCTCTATAAATCTTAACACTTAAGAAAAAACTTAGATTTTAAAATAATACTTTAAAACACAGAGATATAAGTCCTAGGCTATACTAATTCTTTATATTCCAGAATGATAATATCCAAAATGTCTTTGTCTTAGAGTATAACATTGGTACATTTTCCACCTTGTTAAATATTCCTGTATGTTAGGGGTTGGATCTTCTTCTTTGGTGCAACAATATACCTCACTCCATATTTTCTCCCTTTGAAAGAACTTAATAATGAGCAGCCTCTCCCATTCTCCAGAATTTACACTCAGTACAGTAACAAACTGGAAATCTTCCTTAAAATGAATGTCATTTTGAAACGAATTCTTTACTACAGATTGATCCTTTTCCTTCTTTTATCAGTATGGATTTTCAGACAAGACAATTTGAAGCAAAATAGTGTATAAATTCATGATTTGACATGCAATATATTTAGAAATTGATCTAACCCTTAAGACATAAATGTAAAGGCCTTCCTTTAAAAAATTTATGGTATTTTATTTCTTTTTTTCTGGCCTTAAGTACTATGCCAAACCATTGTTAAATAATAAATTACATGGCAATTACCATTAACTATATTAGCAATAACCTTTTAAATGAACAACTGACTTACATCCACAGCCTCCATCTGCATCTCACTTAACATTACCTTAATGAAGTTTTCTTTCTACATGGACAACTTCAATAAATCTGCATAAAATTTCCTATATATATTACTCATTCCAAAAACAGAGGAACGGGGCGGGGGGGGGGTAATCTGAAATAAGTGAATTGTCATCTGTCACCAAAAAAAGTCTGAAAAATTTCAACAAATACGTCACATCCAATCTGACTGAGAGATTTACTGATTTAAATGAATTGCAGTGCATTCTGAAATGGTTTGAAGTTGAAATATTTAATAACATATTTTGGCCAAGCTTCAATATTTCTGAAAGCAGGAGATATCTCAAAGAACTTTCCTGTGCAGAAAAGCATGTTAGGAAGTGTTTGTGGGAGACCTTGAACATCTTCAGTATTACGCTACTACTGACAATCCATGTGACCGCTTTACACAAACTGTTTGCCCAACTCTACCAGGCTATCCTGCCAGCTAAAGGTGGTGTGTCCCTTTCCTCAACACAATCTCATTTTGCTGGTTTTCTGACAGCTACACACTTGTATTCGCATCCAAAGATCAGACATCTGGTGAGTTGTAACTCTAGTTTGTTGACTGTGTTACAGCAGTTACATACATGCTAATCTCTTTTTAGTTGGACTTTTGAATATCCTACTTACTGGTCTGGTTTTGCAATCTCCATTTCACCAAGGGCTCACTATGTTTACTAGCTTGTCTACTTCATGTCTTCTTACTGCCTCAGTCTGCTGGATACCCTGATTTGCTTCTATTCTCCATGCATCCAGTCATTTGTTTACTAAACAAATATCTGTGGAAAATCTATGAATCAAAAGTATGTTGATGATAGGCTACTGCCTATCATTACAAATGATGCACAAAGTATATGGTGATTTCCTAACCAGCTTTCTACAAACTTGCATTTGTATGACAAGCTTTCCTTCTGTGACTGAAATTCTGGGCACTTCCTGACAACTCAAAGACCCAACTATCCTCATCCTGCATGGCTGGAGGCCATGTGATGTTTTCAGGTCCAAACTTAAAGACTTTGGTTGAGATTCAAATCAGCTTCTAACTCTAGGGCACAAGTTGATGGAAGGTGGTCACCTCAAAGTGTGCTGAGAAGCAGCAGCTCTCATTAGGCTAATGCTGCAAGTCTATCATCTTGCACTGAAAGCATATCAAGGAGAGCATCTTTAAACATAACTCAAGGACACAAAAAGTAGAATAATTAGGAAATGTGTAGGAGCTAATCCTGATGTGTTATCTAGACAAAAACCTCAGGGACTTTTTCCAATTTCTCCTTCTCTTACTGTATTCAGAAACAATGTACAAAGGTAGTAGAAATGGTGTTAATTACATTTCCAGCAAATAGCAGAACACAAGAGAAAGAGAAGGACTTAAAAGATGGAATAAGGAACAAAACTGACATAGTAATAAATGTGTCAAATCAATACAATTAGATAAATGTGAATGGTTTTGTTTAGTAGCTAAGAGGCCAGTACAAATTGAAGACTAAAAGCAGCTCCCTACATCCGACTACAGTGTATTTCTTATATGTGGAAGATACAAAGTGTTGGATTTACATGCCACAAGTGAATATTTTAGCTATGGTTGCTCTGTCTTCTAGAGATGAATGCTGCATTTATTCAGGTACTTATCTATTCTCTTAGAACATATTTATTGAAAACCTACTAAGCATTGAACACTGATAGATCTTGGTAAGAAAATGAATAAGAAGCCACAAGAGAGGGTTTATTTAGAAATGAGCACAGGATTACAATAGAGTATGATAAACACAATAGAGGTAAGGATAAGATACTGAGAGATCAGAGATCAAAGGCAGCTACCTCTTTCTTGCCAAGTTAAGGATGGCTTCATAACTGAGAAGGTAAATAGACTATGTGTTAAGGGAGGTCTATGTGTGCTATATATGGAGAAAAAAATGACAGAGGTATAGAGTTAAACGTTCCATGTAATTTTTGTATAATACACATGACAGAGTTTGGCAGGAATGAGAAAAAATCTGGGGATTCAAAGCTCCTTATATACCTTTTAGACTATATAAAATGACATGCTGACTTCTGATAAAAGAGGAATTTTTTTTTTTTTTTTAAGATTTTTTTATTTATTTATTTATTTGACAGTCAGAAATCACAAGTAGGCAGAGAAGCAGGCAGAGAGAGAGAGAGGAGGAAGCAGGCTCCCTGCTGAGCAGAGAGCCCGACATGGGGCTCGATCCCAAGACCCTGGGATCATGACCTGAGCCGAAGGCAGAGGCTTTAACCCGCTGAGCCACCCAGGCGCCCCTGATAAAAGAGGAATTAATAAAATCTATAATAAAATATATCACTCAACAGAAGGATAATCAATGTTATCAACAAGCATTTCACAGAAAACCAAATGTGAATAAATGAATGCAAATTCTTAGTGGTCATTCAAATATATACCTCAAGATTACAAATTTTAAAGTTTTTGCTTAAATACTACCTGCTCAGAGAGGTTCTCCTCAATCCATTTGAAAGTAGCATACCACAACCGTCTTTCCATCTAAACTGCTTTATTTTTCCCTTTGGAACATTCTTACAGAAATTATCACAGTTTTCATTCTATTTTATTGTATTTACTTGCTGTCTTTCTCTTCCTTGATGCTACATTAGGATTTAATATTTTAATTACCATTGTACCACAACCACAAAAATGATGCATAGCAACTCATAAGCACTCCAGAGATGTTTGTTGAATGAATAAAACATATATAGAAATTATGAAGTAATACTTTAAAGCAAATAATCTGATTAAAAAATGAGCAGATGACCTGAGTAGTTGTTATTCCAAAGAAAACATACAGATAACTAAGAAACACATGAAAACATGCTCTATACCACTCATCATCAGGGAAACACAAATTAAAATCACAATGAGATATAACTTTACACCTGTCAGAATGGCTAAAATTAAAAACACAAGAAATAACAAATGGTGAGGGTGTGAAGAAAAAGGAAACCTTGTGCACTGTTGGTGGAAATGCAAACTGGTGCAGCACAGTGGGAAACAGTATGGAGATTCCTCAAAAAATTAACGGACTTATCAGATGATCCAGTAATTCTGTTACTGGGTATTTACCCAAAGAAAATGGAAACACTAATTTGAAAAGATATATGCACCCCTACGTTTATTGCAGCATTATTTACAATAGTCAAGATATGGAAAAAACCCAAGTGTCTACCCATACACAAATGGCTAGAGAAGTGGTATACACACACTCACACAATGTAATATTACTCAGCCATCAGAAAATGAAATCTTGCTATCTGCAACATCATGGATAGATCTGGAGGGCATAATGCTGAGTGAAATAAGTTAGTCAGAGAAAGGCAAATACCATATGATTTCACTCGTAAGTAGAGTTTAAGAAACAAAACAAATGAATAAGCAAATTAAAAAAGAGACACAAAAACCAGACTCTTAAATACAGAAAACAAAGTGGTGGTTGCCAGAGGTAGGTGAGTGGGGAATGAGTGAACTAGATATAAGGGGATTAAGAGTACTCTTGTCTTGATGAACACTGAGAAATGTATGGAATTACTGAATCATATTTAACACCTGAAACTAATATAACATTGTATATGAATTATATTTGAATTAAAAATTAGTACTTTTACTCAAAATTAACATTAAAAATAAGAATAACATCAACTGTTAAAGTGAAATATATACTCACACAATGACAGATTAGTTTGAAACATGTTTTTGATTTGAACTTTATTGTATCTGTCAAAATCAGAATGTAACAATCATCTTAAGAATGTTTCTTCAAAAAAAAAGAATATTTCTTCAGGTATATTTTTATAAACGTGAAAAAGTATGTTAAAATCCAACAAATTTAAGTATTATTTAACTAAAAATCCATCTGTATTTGGAAGAGAAGCAAACGAGAGTATGTTCTTTAAAAAATATTGGGAATGCATTAACAATAATTCGATATAAGTAAGACATGTATAGTGATTTTAATAAAAATGCAAATTGGAAAATAGTATGTATTGAGTATTAATACTGAAACATGCAACAAGTTATATAATTGTCAGAGAATAAACTGGTGATGTTTCATAACTAAAACACTTGTCTTTTGGGTAAATAATATGTCTACATATATTATAAAGGGGCTAGACCACAGAAAATGTGGTATAAAAACCCAATTTGGGAGCACCGTTGGCAGTCCTAGCTTCTTCAGGCTTCACTTGGGCCTCAGAACTACCAGGGTTTTGAAATTATTTGAAAAGCTTTATATTGGATAAGATCTCTGATTCTGGTGAGCTTCACTTGACCATCTAATCCTTTGACTCTCTTCAGAGAGATTCATGGAAAACTCTTAGGAGTGATTAGGAGTGATTACCTTTTTTTTTTTTTCCTTCATTAACATATAATGCATTATTTGTTTCAGGGGTACAGGTCTGTGATTCATCAGTCTTACACAAATCACAGTAAGAGTGATTACCTTTAAGAAGTTTCATCAGTAATGCAAACTGTGAGGAGAACTTTTTCCTTTAGTGTTGTATGTGTTTAAGTGGGCTTGATTTGAATTTGCAACAATGATAACAATAACAGCAAAACCAAAGGCAATGAAAAATATATTCTGAAGCAAGTATATATTCAACACCCCCCCCAAAAAATCAAACAGAGGCTGTAATTAAATTTTCACTTTATTTATTTATTTTTAAAGATTTTATTTATTTTGAGGGGGAGAGAGAGTTCATGAGAGCACAAGTGAGCAAGGGGAGGGGCAGAGGGAGAGGAACAAGCCAACTTCCCTCTGAGCAGGGAGCCTCATGCAGGGCTCAATCCCAGGCCTCTGAGATTGTGACCTGAGCCACGCAGGTGCCCCTAAATTTGCATTTTAAAAACAAATATTTTGGAATTGAGGAATATGAAGTAGAAAGGTGAGAAGGAGCAATAACAACATTACTTGAAAAAACTGGTCTAGTAATCCAGGGGCTGACATGAGAAGGAACTCAGGCACTAGTAAGAGATAGAGGAAATGGACTTTCCGAGTTAGAAATGAAAGACATCAAAAGACTGGATACAGAGAGAATGAGATTGAAGAAGGTATTAAAATGACTTTTGCAATTTTAGCTAGAGAGACAAGGAGAGCTATTCAGTAATTCTGCAAAATGCAGGATTTAGGATAGTCCTATCCGTTGTGTGGAGAAGAGGCAAACCTCCCAGAAGTAAAATTAGTATGGAAAGGCATCAGTGCAAAGATGGAGCCACTGGGCACAGAAGATACAGTTAAAAATGATCATGGCCAATGGTTGTCCATGGGAAGAGCAGAAGTAATTAAAATGATGTAAATCCTAGGTGAAATTAGAGCAAGAGACATTGAACTGACAATGCTAGGTTAAACAAAGCTTAGCTTTGAATAGCCTCCTTTCCAAACAAAAATTTTGAATTTCTTTTCCCTGCCTTTCCCTCCCCTCCCCTCTCCTCCCCACCCCTCTCTTTCCCTCCCCTTTCTTTTTATTAACAGTACTACTACTGATACTGATAATATTATTATAGCTCTTTTTATGGTTAGAAATTTCACACATTTTCTATAATTCGCTGTATAGAAAATTGACATTATTATTGTTAACATAATCATTTTATAGATGAAAAACTGAGGCTCCAAGAGAATATTATGTAGCCAAAATTATGGAGTGATTGAGTTGGAATTTGAATTTAGTTAAAATCATCATCTCACACTCCTAAAATTATGCTAAGATTGCTTTTGGATCCAGGGTCATTTTGGATGCCTTCAGATGATACTGGACTATTCTATCATCTTCCTGTAAGGATAAGCCATTCCTGAGTATTCAGGCACCAGACTTGAGAGTCAGGACTCTGGGGATCTCATTCAGATCCAAACTCAAAATA
Source organism: Martes martes (assembly GCF_963455335.1). Taxonomy (NCBI): domain Eukaryota; kingdom Metazoa; phylum Chordata; class Mammalia; order Carnivora; family Mustelidae; genus Martes; species Martes martes. The sequence goes on along the minus strand of NC_137896.1, from coordinate 97,610,379 downwards.
CAAGAGTACAAAGAGGATTATATTATTGTTTCTAACTTTCATTCTTAATTCCTTTTCTTCAAGCTTTAGTTGTCTCTAAGTAACCTCAAAAGTTAGCAAAGAAAACCTGTGATAAGGACAATGTAACAGGTCACCAAATCATCCAACAGGGAGGTGAAACAGGACATGATCCTAATAGGGTTCATTTGAAACATGTCATTTACAGTGACAGGGCAACCTCTAGGTTGTTCCTGCTAATGAGAGAAATAGGGGACTGCATTATAAATTTTTGCCAAATTACCTCTTTCTGAGCTAATGCCAATTCTTTGTCTTGCTTAGATCTCATTGTTCCAAAGAGAATTTACATTTTCTACCCCACACTAGTGGTTTTACCTTTGTTCTGTCTCATTTTCATTTACCTAGAATTGCTTTCAATTCCTGTTTATTGATAATAAGAGGTCTGGGGAACGAATGAGGTAAAAGTGAAGTTTCCAGGCATGTTTTAAATATAAGCACTTACTGCTTGAGGAAGATGTAGTATGGGAACTGAGACACCTCTGAATCTAGATAAGCTACAAGGTCTCAGAAACTCATAAGGTTACCGGACACTTTGCTAACAAATAAAAGAAATTAATTTTCCATTTACAGTAAAGCATGGGAAGGTGGTTTTTATGTTCAAAATGTATTATATTTTAACTAGATTATGGATCTCCTATTAGGGAGGGTTTTCCTTTTGAGTTTAAGAGTTTGAGTTTAATAACAACAGGGCTTAAAACAGTGGCATATATATTTAAAGATATATTTAGTGGTTAAGTTGCAAAATGAAGCAAAACTATCTGATCTCCAGAAATTTGAATTTTGCGTTTGCTTCAGATTAACTATCTGAGTTAACTAACAGAGAAATAAAATGTAGCTCAGAGGTACCCTAAAGTTCTCACCATAACATGGCTACAACATCTGATTAGTCACAATATAATGACAGATTTTTTTAACAATGTGATGAAGAGGGGCACCTGGGTGGCTCAGTGGGCTAAGCCTCTGCCTTCAGCCCAGGTCATGTTCTCAGGGTTCTGGGATGGAGCCCCGCATCAGGCTCTCTGCTCAGCGGGGAGCCTGCTCCCCCCTCTCTCTCTGCCTGCTGCTCTGCCTACTTGTGATCTCTCTCCCTCTGTCAAATAAATAAATAAAATCTTTAAAAAATATATGATGAAGAAGATTATTTTGATAGCTAACTATGAACTTAATTAGGAAATAATTATGAAGTGTTTTATTCATTCACTTTAGAATTATAAGTTGACACCCATTTAAGTCAAAATGCAGAAGAGGCACGTGCATTATCTCAGAATAAAAGGTTATGTTTTATTTAGAAAAGTCCAAATGAACTCAAATGTGATGGTGTCAAAATGGACAGAAAATTACTCTATTAGAGTGATTTATGATAATTATGGCAATTCAAATTGTTTTTAAATGAGGCTTTTGGGGGTTCACATTCAGTGTCTTTTCTAATTTTAGAGGCATTTGAAGTAGATGATTAATACAGCAAATGAAGAATCAAAGTCTCCTACATATGGTTCATTTCTTACTACAAGTTTCTCAAGTATATATAAATTTGGGAGTACCAAATATGTATGAAATTGGAATGTTTCAAGATTTCAAAAAGACAACATCAAAAATAAGATGATGGTATCTTTAGTCAAGATGCAATATCAATCAAATGACCTTAATACATGGAAATTCTGTCTTCTGTGCCTGATTTTGACAGTTCTCAACTAGTGGAAGAAAGAAAAGCAGAGGCTGGCATATTGCCTGGTATAAATAGCACACAGTGTTATAACACACACTGTATGTTAAAGACAGCACTGTTGTTTATTTTTTAAAATAATGTACAACAAATACAGGTTCTATTGGTTTTATTGCCCCAACTTTTTGTATTATTGAAAGATCTACATAATTGAGATATTTTGATGTTAAGGTTGATATAAAAAAGTTTTTATTAACATGATTTATTTAGAAAAGTAGGGCTACCTTTTGTAATGTTTGGGTAAAGTTTTTGAAAAAAGATCACAGAATCCTGATTCTGGTATTTTAAATTAAATTATTGTTAAAAATTTCATAGACGTCGGTGGGGATTCAACTATCAGCGATATTGATCAAAATAAGCAATAAACGCAATGATCTACTCATTCGTTTTTGCTTATGAAAAGACATGCCACTGCTCTTCATTGAACCAGGTCATTTGCCCCCTATAAAAGGTGGAGATAAAAACAGAAATGAAGTAAGCAGCTAAACAAGCGAAACTGCTGGCTTTAACATCTTCATTTTCTAAGATTTCATCCACTCTTCTTCATCTCCCCAGGAAAGCACAACTGCAGGCCCTAAAGTGATGCGATAGCTTAACAACGTGCTCCTCTGCCTCTGGTCTCTTCCTTAATCTTCCTCAATATGGCTTTGCAAATAATCCTTCTACAACGGCATCTGGAGTATATTAATTCTATGACTAAAATAATTTAATAAATACTTAGTGTTAATAGGATAAAACCGAACCTCTTTTTTGGATTAGAATATTTTTTCATGAGCTGGCCAACGTCTGCTTACTTCACTATTTTCATCTCTGGCCATTAATGCATCTCATCCAACAGGCCACATACAACCTCAATATTTGAACTTTGTTACCCTCCCCTCCTTAGACTGTCTTTTCTATTTTAAGATCCTGTTTATCCTTCAAGGTCCTCCTTTTCAAGCCATCATATATCCAGGCTCCAATTATCAGGTCGTCTTGTGGTAACACAGCACATTGTTTTTTTCTTTAGCATAAAATTTCACATTTAAAAAAAGTCAGCTATTATTCTCCTCTTGCTGTTTGAATACTTGTCAAGAGCAAAGACTATGGTTTCTTCCATCCTTGTGTTTTTATTAACTGATATAATGATTGGCTTTTTTAGGTATTTAATAAATCTTTAGTTGATTAATCTTAGATGGTCACATACTTAAGTTCTCTCACAGAAGTTTCATACAAGTCATTTCCTTCAAAACATATATAAAACGTGAAAAAGTAACTTAATTATTTAAAACATGATTAAAAAATGACTGCTTTTTGTTACAAGACATTTTGCTAATCCTTCTCATAGGTTTCTAGGAAAAATAACAAAAAGGAAAACATTTTTGTCCTTCTGTTAATACAACTTTTTATCTTTATTACTACTTTTTTTGTGGAAACATGCATGTATATTTATTTTGCTCATTTTAAGAAAAAGAATACATGAACATGACAAGAAATTTTAAATAAGTACAAGAAAATGAAGTGAAATGGCACAGTTTGCTTTCTTCAAATTTGTCACAATATCTGAGGTTGGCAGAGAGAGGGAAATACATTTCCATTTTTCTTTCATTTGCAGTTATTCACTTATAATACCGTACTATAACAAATATTACACTTATATACCTATTCCTTGATTTATCAACTTAAAACTAACAAACACTTTCTGAGATGTAAAATAAATTTTTATATAGTTTTCTCTTTTTATATTAAGTATGTAAAATATATATAAATATCATTAAAAATCTATAACTATAAAATTTTTAGTCACTGTTGAGACAACTGGCTCTGTGGAGAAGATACAGGATTCTGAATTATTAAGCTTGTAGCTTCTAAAGTGTCCAGAACATCAAAGTCTAACATGTACTCTATTTTCATACTTAATCAATTGCTCAAATATCATCATATTTTAACTAGCCTCATAATTAGATGTTTCTTTGCACCTTCTTGTGTTTCTTCCCTGGAGTGAGTATGTGTGTGCGTATTTTTCTTTCTTGCCAAGAGATATTACTCATTCTTCATGTCCCACTTCTGCACAGTAGAATTCATCCAGATTGGTCAAATACAAGGGCACTGATCAGGCCTTTGACTACGGCTGGTAAAGGGCTCAATGTGGCACACACCAAGGTACATTTGGGCACAGTCCCATTTTCCACACTGTTTTCCCAACTGCTCAGTGGGTCACTTCGCCCAACTGCAGTCTTTGGAACCTTTCTAGGTACTGAAATAAACTCTTTGGTGGATAATATTAAGTTCGCTACTTTTGGCAGTTTCTCTGGTTATGCCTAAAGATGTATTGGTAAATATGCACTTTGGATTTAGTTCTTTGGGGAAGGTGGTCAGATAAAGATGCCTGGGCTATGTAAAGGAAGTTATCCTACAGGGAAGCTACACTCTGAGTTCTATGTTCATGTTCAGGGCAAATAATATGTGCTTCCTTGGATTTCCCTTGAGCATCTTATGAAAAACAAAGACTGTTGGAGGTAACCACATTTGAAATATATAGCCCCCTCACTTATCCAGCAAACAACAAATATCTTTCTGAATTCTATTTTGTCAAATTACAAAATATCTTCTAAGTACGAAATACATTCAGTCATCATTCCAGTTACTATAGCAATTTGTACCCATACTGGGAAAGCAATTTTACTTTTCACATCTCAATGGTGTCATTACTTGATGTCATAAAATATTATTGATAAAAGATTCTAAATATACATCTGTCAGAGAAAATAAGAGAAAGGTATAGATATTCATCTCTATATTCTATTAATAAAGGATGCTATAATGAACCTATGTCAAATTCAAAGAAATGCATCTCTGAGAAAAACACCAGTAAGTTGAAGAAAATAAAGCACAGGAAAGCAGAATAATTGCAAAATCCTCTGCCCATTGTATTTTTACCAGCATAACTCACCTTAACGTTAATGTCTTTTACCCCTCTGTTCATTTTGGACAGTCAAGATTCTTGAAACTTTATTTCAAGAATTCAAGTATTAAATTGTATAGGAGATAGAAAATGCTTTGAAATATAATAAAGTGCTATCCAATTTTATAAAGTCCTTGCTTCCCTCTTAGAAACGGTACTACAGTTTTCCAACACCAGCACCAATCTTTTCAATCAGACGGGAATAAAATGTACATGTTTTATAAAAGTGCCATTTGCCTTGAATACTAAAAGTTAAAGAGAATTTAAGAACCAGTCAAGATGGAGAAATCCTTTTCAAGTTATTTTTTTCTAATTGCAATTAAAATCTCTGGGCAGATTTAAAAAATAAACCACTGGGGCACCTAGGTAGCACAGTCAGCTAAGTGACCAACTCTTGGCTTTGGCTCAGGTCTTGATCTGAGTGTTGTGAGATGAAACCCTGCCTTTGGCTTCGTGCTCAGTTCTCAGTGCTCAGTGCAGAGTCAGCTTGAGACTCTCTCCCCCTCTGCTCCTCCTCCCCCCAATATGTGCTCATGCTCTCTCTCTTCCTCTCTAAAATAAATAAATAAATCTTTAAAAAAAAATAAAATAAGCCACCAGAAGACTGAAAACTAAATAGCAACAGGTAATCCACCAACCACCTGCTATGAGTGAGGGAAGTGAAACTTAAACCACCAATGCAATGATAATGAGAATTTATTTTTCTTCCTCCTCTTCCCCCAACTTGGACTCAAGTGGGTAGAATTAGGGAACTGTGTAGCAAGCATGGACTTTAAAATTTCCAAGAATAGTCTAACTTTCTGGACAGAGGACTGGGGAAGGAATATCTGTAGCCTAAGAGTATGGCATCAGCATTTTATCTTGGTGTTTTCTTTTTTTTTTATTTTTTTCTTTCATGCCTCTGCCCCAGTTAAACAAAACACAAAATCACTGCTGTCATGGTGAGCAGGGCACCTAAAAGTCTAAGAGAAAACCCATCCCTGTGGATAGAAGAAAAACAACAAAAGCAACTGTTACATGAAGAGTGTGAAGAGAATGCCATCCTTTTTTGTTTTTCTATTGTCTAGCCATCTTAGCCTGAGACACCACCATTGAACAGCTGAAACTCAGACAACCCCAAACCCCACCAGTCTGACCAGAAGAATCAGGAACAGAGAGGAAATAGCTGACTAAATCAATCTCCTAACTCTGTGTAGGAAAGAACATAATCCCTTAAGCTTTGCATGAGCAATTTATACCCAGAAGAGCTTACTAAAGGCTCTGATAATTGAATTACACTATAAGCCTCTATCCAAGTCCAAGAATGAACACAAAAATGGCACAAAGGGGTTGGGGGCAGAAGCAAAGATCACAGCAAAGGATTTGAAAACTGAACTGACACTGTAATCTGTCATCCACAGTAGATGAGACAGAATTTACAGCATGAAATTGCACAGACTGATTGCTTCTTAAAATAAGAAAACAAATAAGAAAATCAACATTTTCCAGAAAATTGTAACAGAAGGAGAATTTCAAAGTATAATATTCAAATTTTATAGTATACAATCCCCAAAACCAGGAAATCTGACCAATTCAAAAGGGAAAACACAAGTCAATATTTGCCAACCCAGAGATGACCCAGATGTCAGAATTATCAAAGACTTTAAAACAGTTACTGTTACCATCCTCCATGAGATAAAAGTAAATATGCTTGAAATAAAAGGAAAAATAGAAGTTCTCAACAGAGAAGTAAAATTAAATATCTAGTTAAGTGGAATAAACTAATTTTCCCTACCAAAGTTATAAAGTAATTTTTAAAACATGTATGTAAAAAATTAAACCTTATTTATATATATATGTATAAACCTTATATATTATATATGGCATATATAGTATACATGTGTAATACAGGATATTTGTGAAAGTTATAACTTAATTTAGTTGTATTTTATAACTGAAATAAAAAGGGGAGTTTGACATCTGAAACTAACACTATATGTTAACTATACTGGAATTAAAATAAAAAATAAGTAAAAGGAAAAAATATAAAGGGGAGTCAAAAAGTCTGTATTATTGTAATGTTTCAATATTTTATTTAAACTGGTAAAATATCTACTTTAAGTAGAATGAGAAAAGTCAGAATAACCCGAAAGAGATAATATGCTGGAATACAGGAAAAAAAAAAAATCCAATAATTAAATTAGAATACTAAAATACATTCAAGTAATCCAAATGAAAGTAGGAAATTAAAATTGAAAATAGGGGAACAAAAATCAGATGAGTCAAATTAGAAAACAATGAATGGTAAATCAAAATTAACTACATTCAGTATAATTTGTCTAAGCACACTAATTAAAAGAGATCTTATGATCAGATTAAAAAGAACGCAAGACAAAGCTATATGTAGTTTACAAGAAATTCATTTTAACTAAAATGATACAAAGAGATGAAAACGTTTATACAAAAATCTGTACACAAATGTGAATTGGTAAACACAAAAAAGGAAACACCACAAAAGACCCTTCAGTATATGATAGAGAAGAACATTATGGTGCATCTAGACACTGAAATACTACTCAGCAATATAACAAAGCATTCATAGAAGCATCATTTAGGATGGATCCTAAATGAAGTAGTGTGAGCAAAAAAAGCCAGGGTGAAAAAGCTCTCTATATTACAGGATTCCATTTTTTATAAGAAGACTGTATGAATGGAGAAGACATCAGAGTTCTTCAAGAGTTTACCTTGTGGGGAGAATATGATTACAAGAGGACATCATGATGGAAAATTCTGGAGGTGGCGGCTGTTCTGAATTATAGCTGTGGCAGTCACCCAACTGCATACATTTTTAAAAACTCATAGTCTGTACACCAAAAGGAATGTATTTTACTGTATGTAAATAAAAAATAATTTTATAAGATCAAAAAATAAGATATAAAATGATGATTTCTAAAGAAAATGCTGTGCTTTAAAATACAAGTGTTAGTTTACATTATGTAAGGGATCTTTCTCCCCCAAATCACAAAAAATTTGCATTCAATTGTATTAGTTTAATTTCTACTGAAATCAAGGTTTTCCTCCAAATAAACATTTAAAAGTTCTCTCTCAGGGGCTCCTGGGTAGCTCAGTAGGTTCAGCGTCCAACCCCTGATTTTGGCTCAGGTCATGATCTTGGGGTCCTGAGACTAAGCCCCAATTTGGGCTCCGCACTCGCTGGGGCTAATGTAGAGCATGAGATCAGCCACAAGACGTGGCTTGCTAAAATGTAACACAGAGGCCTCTGAGGGCATGGAAGGTTTCAGAGAAGGATGTAGGCCCTTGCCGTAAGAATGCCTCAGGGAGTTGCCTTCCCCCAAGCTTTCTTAGCCCAAACAGCCACCTTGTGATCTAAGACTTGTATCCATTGGCCCTTAGGCTATATTTAGCAGACATGTAGAACACACAGATTAGCATATTTTATCTTTCCCGTAAACAGATCCTCTGAGTTTCAGTAAGACCCCCGGTTACACTCACACGCTTGAGAAACAGTGATAAGGTTTGTGATTATTCTAAAGGACCAATAAAAGCGGGAGCAAAGAAGAGCAAAGGGTCATGTCTGAGCTTTGACTCCCTTGCCTCCTCCTCTTCCACAGCAAAGTCTGGAGTAATCTTCAATCCCACAGTATAGGCATTGCTGGCCATTCCCGGCAGGGACTGAAAATGGAGCCTGCTTAACACTCTCTTTCCCTCTCCCTCTGTCCTTACCCCTACCGCGTGCACTCTCTCTTAAAATAAATAAATAAATAAATAAATAAATAAATACAAGGAAAAATAAAAGTTCTCTCTCAGAAAAATGAGAACAACAATTAAATGTAATGAAACAACATAGTTGGACCTGCATTGGAAGGATTGGAGCAGAGATTCTTGAAATGAAACTGGAATGACAGTACATGCTTCCTGTACCCCCAATTCTTGCTGAAGTATAGCTAAAATCACCAATATCACTTATGATAGATGAAAACGTACCAAACAAAAGTTTACCATACCTTCTTGTTGGAAGAGATTGAGCAAAGATGGGTATTATATATATGCGAGATCATAAGGGTTAAAAGAAACACAAGAATTAGCATAGTGATTCTCTATTCAGCTCTTGCCAGGAAAATGTTTTGTAATGTGAGATCTACATATTTCAATATATATTTATTCATGGTTTTCACATTCCCTAGTAAATTATCAGAAAAAAAATGCCTTTTACACAAGTAGAACAGTAAAATTTTCCTACTGGTGTGCTAGGATCTCAATTGATGAAAATTTGTTCTACACACAAAACACACACATTAGCACATACAGAAGCAATATACATATGATATACATTATAAATGTAAACAGAATTAATATATGGATGACAAATAAGCATATTATTTAACATCAGTAGCCATTAGGAAAATGCAAATTAAGACCACAATGAGATATCATCATAAACATATTAAAACAGCCAAATAAAAATGACACCAAATGCCAACAAAAATGCAGAGAAATGGGATCTATTGCTGGTGGGAGTGTCAAATGGTACAGCCACTATGGAAAATTGTCAAATTTTTAGAAAACTAAATGTATGGTTACCATATATCCCAACAATTGCAAACCTGGACATTTATCCAGGGAAATAAAAAATTACATTCACACAAAGCCTATACAAGAATGTCCACAACAGCTTTATTCATAATAGCGAAAAACTGAAAACAACCAAAATGTCCCTGAACAGATTAATGGTTAAACAAACCACACCATATTTTTATCAATAAAACAGAACAAACTAGATGGACACAACATGGATGAACCTCAAGGGAACTGTGCTGAATAAAGGAATGATCTCAAGAGCTCACATACTGTATGATTCCACTTACATAACATATATAAGTGACAAAACTATATATGTGGAGAACAGATTAGTAGCTGCCAAGGATTAGGGATGGTAGTGGGTAATGAGTGAGTGTGACTGTAAAGAAACTGTTTGAGGGGAATCTTTTTTGTAATGGCATAGCTCTGCATCTTGATTGTGGTGGTGCTTATACAAACCCACACATGGGATTAGATGATACAGAACTTCACACATATATTGTATCAGTGTGCTATCCTGGTTTTGATATGGTACTATAATATATAAGAAGTAAACGCGGGAAAACTGGGTAAAAGGTACTTGGGACCTCTCTGTACTTTCTTTTCAACTTCTTACTACTCTATAGTTATTTCAAAAGAAAAGTTTAAAAAAATCTTAGCCTAAAGTATGAAATGCTTATAGTAATTAGAAGATTAGAGAGAAACAAAAAAATAGCCAAGGAACTAAGTATTTTATTTTTGAGGAATAGTAGAACTAGGTAGAGTAAAGAACTACAAGGGTAAACCATGGTGATTGTCTTAAAATGTCTGAGAGATTGCTATATGGATGAACTACTAATCTTGACCTTCAAACAAAATGAAGAGAATGAAGAATAAAAATTAAAATAAGGCAGAAACTAAGTTTATACTAACTCACTAGAAGGCCTTTGAAATCTCATTTAATTGTGAAAGTAGATTCTATGATGTGAAGTTCCCCCACATGTGTGGGAAAGATAACTGAGTGGCCCATGAACTGTTCAAATGTGGCATATTTAGCTCCAGAAGCAGGTGAGAACATAGAAAGAGAACCTTTCAAAATTAATGAAATACAAAGTGGGAATATTCCTGAGTAAGTAAAGATTGAATAGTATTCTATACACTGTTTGCTTATAAGTAACTTCCTCTCTTTCTGTTATTCACATTACTTAGTGCTGTACTATTCCACTCAGCACCACCAAAACTGTCAGAATATGCTCTCAGTAGAGAATCCGAAGTTAATTCGCACTGATATATAAATTAAGAAGGGCTAAAGAATGCCCATTCCCTGTAGAAATGGCTGACTACCTCTTATTGTTATTTCAAGTGTTACTCACTACATACATTCTATATGGTATTTCAGAGGAAAATAAAATGCTTGAACTCTTTAGAAATCTAAATCATTGTATTTAAGGATAAACTAAGATAATTCCAATGTAACTTTTTTTTAGATTAGAGTTTTATTTTTATATTCTTTCTTTCCTCCATCATGTTTCTCAACTTATTAAAGATACAGGATATATAACTTCATTGGATAGACAGATACAAGCTAGAATCAAATCATCACTTAGCTTTATCACATTATATTATTATTTTTTTAAACTCCTATTTCTAGAAGGACAATAATCTTAACAACAAGTGTTGATCCTCAAAAGACAAGCAGGAAATCTACTAATGAAGTAAAAATACTGCAATAAAGAACAATTCCTTAGGATAAAATTACTCGTATTCTTTTTAGAAGGAGAAAATCAGGAGATATTATTAGGGTTTTAGTGGGGAATAAGCAGAGTTTATAATACAATAACTTTGGATTGTGAGCCGAGGGAGGCTGGTATCTTATAGCCAGATGAATGATCAAGAGTTCATCCTGACATGCCAGTTGTTCAAATACCTCATAGTCTCATCTTCTAGGAGGAAGTACTGAACTTAATTTAACTAGAGAAAGCATCTATTGTATTTTTTCTTATCTTCACTATTGTTTAATAAAGGGAAAACAAAGGATGCCTGGTCCCAGAATTCTTTAACATGAACACAGGAAAATATGTTGGTTTCAGTTCTCACAAGACTTTCCTGAGAGAGAAAAAAATTATATGAATTCTCTATTTTCTCTTTTACATGTCCAATGCCAGACCCGAGGACTCTATATCGTGGTTACTATAATTCAGTGGTAGAGAACTCAAGATTAAAAACAAAACAAACAAACAAACAAACAAAAAACAAGCAAGCAAGTAAGCAAGCAAGAAAGAAAACCCAAAAACCAAAACCAAAAAACAAAACAGAAAACTCCAGAGTATGTTGGACAGGATAAGGGGAAATTATGAAATAGAGGAAACAGAAAATGGCTTTATTTTATTTGTTGCTTCATGTTGTTTTCTCCTTATGTCCCTTGGATGTGCCAAAATACTGGATGAGTCAAGTATAACAGTGAAACAAAATCTTGAGAGCTGAATAACAGTACCTTTCACCTAGCTAAAAAGAAAAGCTAAAAGACACTCACATGCTGTCACTTCTCGTTCATTATTTTCATTAGTAGCAAGTCACTGTGCCCAGCCCACATCCAAGGGAAGAAAAGTTGAGCCTCATCTCTTGAAAGGAGGAATAAAAAACACAAATTCTGGAGGTGTTTTAAAATCATCACAGAGGTTAAGTGTTTTAGGAGTGCTGACTAAGAATGTTGAAATCAACCAGGAGTCAAGAAATGTGGAAAGAACCAAGATACCCTTCAACAGAAGAATGGATAAAGAAGGTATTATGCCTCCAATAGAAAAGCTGTATCAACATGGATGGGACTGGAGGAGATTACGCTGCGTGAAATAAGTCAAACAGAGAGAGTCAATTATCATATGGTTTCACTTACTTGTGGAGCATAAGGAATAACACAGAGGACATTGGGAGATGGAGAGGAAAAGTGAGTTGGGGGAAATCGGAGGGGGAGACAAACCATGAGAGACTGTGGACTCTGAGAGACAAACTGAGGGTTTTGGAGGGGAGGGGGTGATGAGCCCGGTGGTGGGTATTGTGGAGGGCACGTATTGCATAGAGCACTGGGAGTGGTCCATAAACAATGAATTTTGGAACACTGAAAAAAAATTAAATTTAAAAAAAAAAAAGAAATGAAACTTTAAGCATTCTTACACATGTACTTTAAACTTATACCTTACTGTCCATGTATAGTAATCAATATAGACAATTCTACACTGTTATAAAAATAGGAAGTTAATTTCAAAGACAATGCAATTTTGTTAATGTGTATATTTTATACTTTATCACACCATTTCATTTATTTTCACCTTCATATCTGTAAGTAATTTTTGATTAAAAACCAGATCTGGAATTCTGGGAAAGATGGCAGGTTGAATGCATCTATTAACCTTCTATCTTTCCTTCCTGAAACTCCATTATTATGAAATGAAAAAAAAATTAAATTGACATAAATTCAAGTAAGTGAAAGAGAAGAGGAAAAGAGACAAGAAGCACAATGTAGGAAGTAGGGAAAAAGGTAAACCATACTAAAAGACCTAATTCAGAGATCTAGGTAACAAATAACCATCAAAAATAACATCATTTAGTCACTAAGGAAATGCAAAATTTGAAACCACAGTTATATTGCTATTGCATATCAATGGAGACTGCTAAAATTAAAAGACTGACAATGCTAAGTGTGGTATGGGATACAGAACAAATAGAACTTTCATATATTTCTCGTAGGAAGTCTTAGTAAGAAATAATTTGACAATTTTTACAAAGTCAAACAAATAATCATATTACCTACACAGCAGGTCTGTATTAGATTCATAGGTCTGCTCTAACAGATCACTATAAACTAGGTAGTTTAAAACAGCTAAAATTTATTCTCTCAAAGTTCTGGAGGCTAGAAGTTCTTCTGTAAGCTCTAGGAAAGAATTCAACCCTTCCTTGCCTCATCCTAGTTTCTGGTGGTTGCCAGCAACCCTTGGCATTCTTGGCTTTTAACAGCATCACTCCAAATTTTACCTTCATTTTCTTTCTTTCTTTCTTTCTTTCTTTCTTTTTTTTTTTTTTTTTTTTAGATTTTATTTGTTTGACAGAGAGTGAGTGAGTAAGAGAGAGGGCAGGAGCAGGGGAAGTGGCAGAGGGAGAGGGAAAAGCAGACTCCCCACTAAGCAGGGAGCCCAACACAGGGCTTGAACCCAGGACCCTGGGATCATGACCAGAGCTGAAGACAGCTGCTTACCCGACTGAGCCACCCAGGCACTCCTACCTTCATTTTCAAAGGGACTTTTCCCTTCCACAATGTCCTTTGTGTCTCTGTATATCCAAATCTCCCTTTCCTGACAAGGACACCAGTCACAGGATTTAGAGTCTACTCTACATAGCATGACCTCATTTAACTTGATTGTATCTACACAGACCCTATTTTCAAATAAGGTCACTTTTATAGGTTCTGAGTGAACATGAATTTTTGGAAGACACTATTCAACCCAGGAAAACTCTATTCATAATCACTCAAAATTGGAAACAACCCAAATATCCTTCAATTGGCAAATGAATAAATCTGCTTAGCAAACTGAAAGAATTCCTCCTTTTCTCTGAGAAATTCACATTTTGGTTAGAAATAGTCTCACTGTAGCATCAATATTAGAATAATTAAAAATCATCTTTCAACAAAATAACAGTATGACTAATTAGTTTGCTATTTAACAACAATTAATTTAGTTATTATTACCAAGTGCACAGCATTATAAGAGGAATGAAGGGGATAAAATCTAAGTAAGACAAAAATCCTTGATGTCAAAGGAGCTTAAAGGACAGTAGATCAGATAGGTTTTGTTTTTAAAGAAGAAAAAGTGAAACTGATCTTCTCAAGAAACCGATTATGGGCTCTGTATGGAAATGAATACTTTCAAGGTTCCAAATAGTGATTTTAATTCTAAATTCTGCATATGATATTACTGCTTCAGTCTTCAATTCTACCACCTGCCTTTTAAGAGCCTCTTTTGAAAGTCTTCAACCTCCTGCCCCATTGTACATCAGTGAGGAAAACTCCTGAGCCAGGAGGCTCCTTTAATTCCTGTGGCTATGCCTGATTCCTTCCACTTTCATTATTTTGTTATTTCTTTCTCTTGAATTACCTTCTGTCTTCTCAACTATTCTCCAAATCTCATAAAATCCCATTTAAGTCACATCTCTTCCACATGGCCATCATTTTAGAATACAATGAACTCTCTCTTCTCCAAAAAATAATATAAATAGAATATTACACTTCCTTCAGGTCATCACTAACTTTGGTGGGGCCTCAGTAGGAGAATGAATGAAGGCATGGTTCTAAATTCAGACCAAATATCTAAATATTTAGACACAAATCTAGCCAATAAACCATTAAGTCTACTGTATTTTCTCTTCTTAACTTAAAATTATTTTCACATTGACACAACTGAGAGATGTGTGCAAAGTTTTAGTTTTATGACTAAAAAAAGCACAGTCTCTAAGGCAATGAATTTAATTGTTTTTGAGTGTATCTGTGTGCTTTGCCTGAACACTGGTAATATTTCAATAAGCAATCAAATAAATTAACATATACCAGAAATCAGTATATGCTTATTCTATATAAATTATTTTTCTTCTATTAATTTTGGTACAAGTACAGGTTTTATTGTTATACCCATATTTTACAGAATCTGTTTTAATGAAAACAATGGAAAATAAGACTTTATGAATTATTGTTGATAAACTACTCTCTAAGGAAAATAACCAATCTTTAGATTTAAAAATAATGTAATTTATATATTCTCTTCAAACACTGGAAAGGAATCAGTAAATACTACAAATAACTTAACTTCATCATATACAAATAACTGTCACTTACATCACAATTTCACTATCCTTAAAGTAATATATAGCTCCATATAACAATACAAAGAAAAGGCCTTAGTCTCCATGCATGTTATGTCCACACATACATATATACAAATTTAAGACCAATGACTGTTTAACACTACAAAATGTTCCTCAAGCTATATATACAACTGCTGTAAATGCTGAACTAAATTAGGAGTACTTTCAGGACCTCAATTAAAACATAAGAAAAGCTAATTTGTCTTTGCCCTTTCCAAAGACCTTAACCACTCAAACCTTGGTGGTAGATGGAAAGTGTCATTCCAGACATACTGGCACCAGTCACATCCTGCTGCCATCAGGACACAGTTGCCAGAGGACAGAGAGTTTCAGTGAAGAAGCATTCTCTGGAGCCTGAGAATGTTGCTCATGTGCATGGGCTTTAAGAGACACAAATCACATCCTCCCAATACCGAGAGCCAGAACCCAAGGGATAGGCTCCCAGTTGATGTCTTTTTTTGTTTGTGATTTATAGACCTTTCTAAGTAAAATACTGGACCCATCTTATCTTAGTGGCTCTGCATTTGATTTTTCTTTATTTTTTCTCACTTTACGGTACTCAAAGTCAGAGCAGGAATACATAATTTCAGTTCAGTAGGCTGTCAGGAAACAATTGAACTATAGTATTTTGCTATAATACTACAATACAGTATTCAAAATATTAAATATTAAAAATTCAAATTTAATAGGAAAAAAACCCCACATAAGTTGCTAGGAAAGTTATCTCAATTTATTCACACTCAAAATTTTAAGTTTAACCTTTCATTTTAGGTTACAACTACCTACAAATGTACCTGAAATGGTGAAGTGTTCATTCATGGTACTCAGAAACTATTATCCAGCTCCTAGTAGGTAAAAGGGCCAAGTGTCAATATTGTGGCTAATATGTTCTATATGGAAGTGATTTAACTACACACTTGAAATCCTAGAGGTCTTTTTCCCCAGCACAGCAGGTGGAAATGATCCAAATAATATATGTTCCATCAGCCGAGGTACATTATTGACTGATGATCAGAACACCTTGGCTGATTTACAGTGGAAGTGTAGAGTCAAGAAGAAATAAATGCTTTAAATTCCCCATCTTTCTCCACACCCTCTTTCTCATCATTACCATATGGTGATTTCATTGTGTATTACTAGTCAATTATTATGTTTCTGTATCAGGATATCACTCAATTGATTTGTTCTTGATATAAAATAAATGTTAACCAGTAGGGAGGGCTTGAGATATGTACAACAAAATCTAATATTTGGTAGCACCGTTCAGAGAAATGGTTCCTCAAAAAAAAAATGTACAACAAAGTGCTATGTGGATTAATAGAATAGTAGGAAAATAACTGAAGCACTACTTTTGTTGGTAATTAGGTATATAATACATATCATTTCTTGATATTTATCTGCAAAGATATATTTTGTATTCTGTCACATCGAATCGTCTAATTAGTCCCATTATTAAGAAAACTTGGGAAAAGAAGGGAAAAAATTGACAAAAGAGAGAGCTGAATAAAATACAGATTTCTAAATGAGAAGAAAAATTATTTTAGCTAATTTGTCTCACTTGTTTTGAAGAAACTGAATAACATATGTAATGAGTTTCTTTCAGCTTCTAAATTAATCTATATATTAACCAGAAATATGTGTCAAATATACTCAGTTGGTTGTATTACTAAGAAAGAAATAGAGTCAAGAAAAATTTATTAAACAAATGGTACTTCCATTAAAAAAAATATCGTCAGTTAAAAAAAAATAATAAAAGTTGGTATTCTGCTTAAGAATTGAGTTGGAAAAAATCTCTCTCATTTATATAAGGATAAAAACCATAACTTTTAAAGAATCTGATTTTTCCCTTATTAAAATTGGCATAAAAGCAAAGTTGATAAAATGTTTTATAAAATCTCCTTAGTCGTCTTTTATTTTACTGGTCTCTTTTTATGAAGGAATAGTGCATAAAATAGTGCTAACAGGAACTCTGGTAATTCTGTGGTGAATTCTAACAGATTCTTACCATAGCCATGTGAAAGGCTCAAATCTTAGTTGAAGAAACCATTCTGAATTTTATTTATAAGGCTTCAGACTTCCTCTATAAAATCATTTACAAGAGAAACTAATAATTTTTAAAGAGTGCTAACCCTCACCAATCCTGTATTTTCAGTATATTAAAAAGTTATGACTTTATTCATCCATTTACTTTCTTTACAGAATAGAAAGACACTGAAGAAAAATAAATCATGATTATTTGTGTAGGGAGAAACCAATAAGAAGCAAGTTGCATTATTTATTACCAATTCATGGTAAGTGCCAGAAAACCCAGCAAAACTATCTTTTGGGGAAAAACATGGTTCATATAACTAAAAAAATCAGAGGAGTGTCTGGATTCAGGCTTCATTTTATTTTCAGATTCAAATATTCTCATGTGGACTTTGTTTCTTATTTTATGATTTTCTCACCTCTTCTATTTCTTAGCTCCATTTTCATTTAATTTTTTATCCTATGTTCACCAGATAGCTATAAGTAGTCCTGGTTCCAAACCATCTCAGCTTCAAGTTGTGGTGACCAAGAAAAGGCTATTTTGACCAACCAAACAGCTGAGATACAGTATATATTGAATAGGGTGATATAGAGAAATCAATGGACAAATGGAATGTCTCTCTGTGATTCTATAAAACACATGACAAATTTTCTTTAAATTTGATCAAATCTGACGAACTCCCAAAGTATTTACCAATAGATGATATAAATTATATCCTCATAAGGTGATAGATGTGTGTATTTTATGCACATGATGAAATGCATGAATTTATTTGTCAAAATTTGAAATCCTTATTTGTTAGCAATTTACCATAAACTGTGTTTCCTAAACTCTCCATTTCAGAGAATTATAATGATATGAATTAACAGGGAAGTTGCTCTTAGGAGTCTTGAAGGACATAACAGGGAGTTAAGAAGGTACTTAGATATTATAGTATGGGATTAGACACCAAAATGTGAAGTAGGAGAACCTAAATAAAAAAAAAAATTCCCATCTTTCTGTTTATCCATGAAGATGCCCTTTGGAGACAGTAACTTCTTTTCATAATGCCTAGGGGTGCTGAAAAGCGGGGAGGATTTTGCCATGACATCTGTTCCTTATGGAAAATGAAGCTAGCCCACTGATTTTGCACTATGCAATCGTACCATTTCAATATATGGAGAAAAGATAATTTTAACAATTCAAATTATAACAAATTGCAAATAACTATATCACTTTATTCTGTATCCCAAGAAAGCAAATGTATCAAAAGTGAGAATGCTCTGCATGAGATAGAGAATCAGAGCGAACAGAATTAACACACCAGATTGACTGCTACTCTCAAATACCAATATAAAAGGGCACCAGGGTGGCTCAGTCAGTTGGGGATCTGACTTTGGTCCAGGTCATGATCTTAGGGACCTGGAATCAAGCCCCATGTTGGGCTCTGAGCTCAGCAATGGGTCTGCTTGTCCCTCTCCCTCTGTCCCTCCCCCCTGTTCATGCACCCGCTCTCTCTCTCTCAAATAAACAAATAAAATAAAATAAGAATATCAGCATAAGACAGAGAGTTTTGTCAAAGTATTATAATAACA